>NC_056699.1:22119849-22822349 GCF_018831695.1 Puntigrus tetrazona | reverse complement strand
GATTAACAGTAGTGGTGTATGTGTGCTAGTCCGGGGACCTGCGCCTGCTTCTCTCTCACTGTGTCAGAGAACATGGTGCCTTCTGGTTACAATGCTGTGAAAGATAATAAAAGGCAGATGAGTTGTATATTTCATCAGACTTGCTCTCCTTTGTTCCGTTCATAAGGAGATCGATTCGGGCAACATCTTCCTTTGCGTCGTATGTCTGTTCAAATCTCTGTTTGATCCATTCTCCATGACGCTCCGCAGTTATATGCGGATTTCTCAAGTATTATTTTTGGCGCCTAACTAATGCTCTTCCAAAACTGGTCACGTTTCTTTTAGCCATTGCTTTCATCCTCTGATCATTTCTGAGTTGCATTTGTATATTGAACACCCTTCTGAGTGAATCTCACGAAAACATATCCCATGTCACGTTTAACTCCAAAATCAAAAGAAAAATGGAGAGGGACGATGAAAGATAGAAATGCTGAACAATTGCTTGAAGATACAAAAACTATTTTAGGACCAGTATTTTTAATTTTTTTTTCAAACATTTTTGTTGCTTTTTTAATACAATGTTATTTTTGTCCAACCGTTTCATTGTTTTTGTCCAACTACATGCATTTTGTTGTAATGCAACAATTGTTTACATTTAAATTAGCATTTGTTGGTTAAGCAAAAAAAGTGCAATAAAAGCAAGCATGATGTGGAAGTATTTTAGAAGTGTAAGGATTATAATTATGAATATTTATTATATATATATATATATATATATATATATAAAATTTTTTTTTTTTTTTTTTTTGCATTATCGTAATGATATATTTAACTGTCGTGAAAATATTTTTCATTATTTAAAAACAATAATGGTGGTTAAAAAATGGCCAGCATTGCAGGCCAACATGTGCTCAAAAAAAATATTAATTGCATTGAAACTAAACCTGATTATACTTCAGTAGCTGTGACTTTCATAGTTGTTTTTAAATTAACATCAGAAAAATCTGCATATTTAATTGTTTTTATTTCGGGGTAAAATATGACTGAGATACGGTCGTTCATGAGATTCATCCGTCATCCAAACCACTAGCTTCTCATCCTTTTTTCCTTTAGAAAAAAAAAAAAGATGGCCATGTGCAGGACTAATCAGGGGTCAGCATTGCTCTGAGGGGCATGCGCTTCAGCTTTTCATTAGTTACCGAGCTGTTATCTAACTTTTAATGTGTACTTGTACATTGTGTATGTGTACGTGTGAATGACTAACGGATGGTTCTTCTGTGAGTGTGCGAGTATTCGTGTTCTCCGAAGGAATATGAGGGAGGGAAATAAAATGAGAAACGCCAAGTCTAGCCTTTATGAATAAAGACAGTGAGCTGTTTCTGAGTGAACAGTACTGGAAACATTTGCTACTGTGAGCTAAAGCGATTTAGTTCAGGGCAAAACAGCCCCTTCATGGAGATGCCTTGGTGAACTTACCGCCTGCAGGAAAGTGCGCGTGTTAGCTATCTTTAAATCAACACTATGTAAGATTTTGCCTTTTTGAAATGTTTTAAAAAGGCCAGTTCGGATTTTAAACTGACTTCAACTAAGGCAGATGGCTTTTGTTTCTTTTCCAAGCACCCTTTCAAAGTCCATTATAGGAGTATGTAAAAAATCGGCGGGAACGAATCCGATTGCTTTACGGCAGCGGTAAAAGCGCGTGTACACTGAAATATTCACGATGGCAAATTCACTGTAAAGGGGCTTCAAAGTTGCAGAATGCATACAACTTCATACAGTTGCTTTAAATATATCAACAGCACGCTAACAGCGACGGCACGCTTGTGTTTACTGGTAATTAAACAGCAAGTGTGTAATTATACAAGAAACCCTGTCAGGAAAAAAAAGGTAAAGGAAAGTGCATCTAACTCTGTTAGCGGGCAGCCAAATATTCTTTATTGCAGTGATGTCTAGTGCATTCCCTGAGGGAAGTGTGGTCAAGGACTTTTGGGATGGACTACATTTTTGTTTGTTCTGTATACATAATGTTTGTAAATTGTATATCGGTCTGTGGAAATTATGTGCTGTCTATTGTAAGACTGTGGATCAAAAATGACCAAATGATGCTGAGCTCCTTCTAGCGGATGGAGCTTTTATCGTCTGAGAAAAACTATTCCACTCCCATTATTTAGGCCATAAACAAAGCGATCTTTAGCACACTAGGTCCCCTCTTTTTTTAATCTGATGTTCTGACTCCATATGATACGGTTTAAACGCTTGGACCTATTTGTCATCGATGCATATGTCGTCATCTGTAGCTCTCAGATGTTTCGTATAATTAGCTGCCTTCCATTACAAGGCATTGAACGCCTTACAACATGTACAAAAGCATTTCAGGCCTGCTAGTGCTAGAGAAAAAAAAAAATCCAGCTATTCTTCACGTTAGTTGCGACTTCCATAACTCTGACTCTTGAAGTAGGTGTAGGTTTTATTATTTCACTTTTTGTTACATTCCATTTTCACATAGCAGACTGAGGTGCGAGACGGGATGGTTTCCGAGGATGAAATACCTTTCGAAAATGCTGGAATCTGACAGAAATGAGTCATTGTGTCTTGGTCTCTCAGTGTGAATCGTTATTTCATCTGTAAAATGAGTGTTTAAAACCACTGTGCTTGCTGTAATGTACTCTTGTCCACAACAGTGCTGTTTAATAGAAGATTCTACAGCAAGAGTACACGAGAATACACTTGAAAATGTGTCCTTCTCACAGAACGCCAAATATGGATTTCAATGACTTCATAATGGGCAGGATGACATGTTGCCAGGGCAACAGTCGGAGGCATCGTTCTACTTCTCTGTAAATATGTCTCTCTCTTAACAGTTCTAATAGTGACATGTCAGTGCTTCACGTTTCATTTTGATTCCCTCTCTGTTGACATGGTTGTTATCAGAAATACGTTTTGTTTGTTTTTTGTTCTTTCTTTGGTTTTCCGTTCTGTATGGGGTCAGAAAAGACAATAAAAAAAATAAATGTTTGGTAAAGTTTTTAGTGCTTTGTTTTCATATTCTGAATATTTTATAATATGTAACAATAAAGATTGTAGTGTACAAATCCACATTTATAATGTATGTATGTTATAATGCAATAAAGAAAAACACAGTATTATATTAAATGTTGTATGTGTGTTACTTTAGGGTTTTGGGGGAAAAAATGCTTCTTTTTTTTTTACCATTTCTTGAGTGTCGGGTGGTTTCTTTGCACGGTTAAGGCTGCTCTGTGCCAGCTCAAAATTCATTGTACACATAATGAAGCTCAAAAAGCCAGACATTATGCCTGCTCTGAGCCACCTCAGCCCTTAGTATAGATGTAGCCTAATTGCTGTGTAAATGCATTTATGCCACCTCTGAGCAGCATTACGCAATGTATGTAAAGACACCTAAGAAGCGCTTCAGTGCCACCACTGCAATGTAAATCAGCATTAGAGTTTGTTGTTTGATATACAGCGTATATGTTTAATTAACTTTAAAGTGCATATATTCATAATTTGAGAATTAAAAATTAAGATGCTTTTTTCTGTCAAAATGAAATGCAGCATTAGAAGTGATTTCTGAGAAACGCTGTTGAAAGTGGATTGGACTAAGCACCAAAACACAGCCAATCACCAGCAAGGGGCGTGTCCGCACGAGATGGAGGCGTTACCAGTGTTGCACAGCCGATTAGTTGATTTGGGGGCGGGGCTACCAAGATAGGGGTGTGGTCATTTTTGGTAGGCGTTTGTTGTGGTGAATTCAAGTAGAAATATGGTGTTTCTGAAACCCCTTACTGCACATTTAAACTTAATCCATGTCATAGCAGAAGGGTGACCATAAGAGCCATTCCCCCAGGACGCGTCCAGGCCAGGATCTCTATATTGCCTAAAATATAGGTTTTGGCTTTTTTTGCGTGCAGACCGATCGGTGTATGACATCGGTTCCTTATGTTTTCAAAACGTTATCGAGGTACTCTGAATAAAACCAATACAGAAATCTTGGCAAGGACGCGTCCGCCAAAAAATGGCCCTTTTGGTCACCCTACACATTTAATTAATCCATGTTTAGATTTACAATTTCACATTTAGCTATTATTATTATTTTTCTGTGTGCAAATTCATTTTAGCCTGCAGTAAATCTAGCCTACATTTTGTCCATGGTATGAATGCAAGTGTGCGTGTGGTATAACTGCGTCGTTGAGGTAAAGTTCTTTGTAAAGAAGACTAACTGAAAGTCTAAAGCACTTACAGATACGGTCAGTTCTCCAGGTTGACTTTATCGACGAGGTCAGCGTCTTGCAGCGGTGGAACTACAAAACGCCATTGTTTCCAGTCGAAGAGGGGAGCTAATCGGACAGGAAGTCCCACGACTAGATGCAATGTGTGTGTGCTGTGCGTGGATGGATAACGACACATCTGAGCAGCAGCACAGAGGCTTAGATGCCAGTTTCCGACAGCATTATCACATTGCGTCGCATTAAACGGAAAAGCACGAATCCTCCACGCGGATCCACTGATGACATTTAAGCAGGTAACGCTAATGCACGCGCATGCAACGGACCGCCGCGCGCTCTAGATGACGACTGCACTCTTAACCCGATTAATAACGCCGTTATTAACGTTGACAGGCGGTTACACGCGCCCATTGCACGACCCTGTGTTTTCTCCCCGTATTTTATTATTTTGCGTTCGTATTATTCAGTGCATTCGCGGTGTTGTGCACGGGCTCGAGGTTTTCCCGGCACTGCAGTGGCCGGTTTATAGGCACAGCGTGTTGTTTAGGGCACTTCACAAAGCTCACTGCTTAGTAACCGATTCAAGGCAGTTTGACAGCGTACGGAACACCCGTTTAAGATAGGCGTTTGCCTCCATTTGCGTGAGCTGATGTTTGTCGTGCTCACCCAGCAGTCGTTTCCGTACGAGTGGCTTTAGGATCGCTGAAGATGAGCGGTGTTTGTGACTCGGTTGCCGTGTGTCATTCCCGACCTGCGTGCACGTCATTGTCGTGCGATTATCGGGGTTACTGGAGTTCAGATGCAGCGCTGGGCTGCTGCCTTCGGTTGAGGCGAGGCGATGAGTGGGGTTTTTTTCTTATGCACTGTATTGACATTAGTCATATTTTATATAATTCCAGCGTATATGTGTAACTGCATTTGGATATTTAATATATAATTGGGCGTTTAATATAATGTATATGTAATTTAATATAAAAATTGCTCCTGGTATAAGTGTTTATTTACATTTTCTGACATTTTTGAAAGACTTAACTTTTATATATATATATATATATATATATATATATATATATATATATATATATATATATATATATATATATATTTTTTTTTTTGTATTTGTTTTTTTTAATTATTTTTATTCAGATTACTAAGACACTCTTCCAAATTCAGCCTCATATAATATAACCAGTATTAACAATGTTATTTTAGTTATTTAGACTAGGAGTAGTATTCTGTTCCACCTTTGTTCAGCTAGTGATTTCTGCGCTCTTTTTATTTACAGCAAAGCCTCTCTTCTATATCCTGTCTTTTCAGTCGATCAGAAACCTGTGTGCGACCTGTGTAATCTGATTCAGTCGAAACAAATAAGGGTGTGGCCATGTTTCTGCCAAATTTTGCAGGCAAAAAAAAATTCAATTGTCCATTGCCGGTAGCGTAGTGATGCATGGAGGGCAGTTCATGTTTTGAAACCCTAAGTTGGTCGGCATGGCATGTTTGTTTGATCAGATTTCTATCAAAATGACTGGATTTTAACCATTAAAAAAATCACTGAACATTGGTAAATTTGATTCTACCTCAAGTCTTATGCCACCCATAATGCATAACTTTCAACATCATTGGGTAGCCGTTTTTTCACACTACAGCTAAATATCTTTTGAGCTTTATCCCAGATCATTTCTTTAAACATAGTGGTTGTAACTCACTTGAATGAGCAGCAATGATTTACTTCCAATTTCAGGCAATTCCAATTTACTTCCAAGATCAGTGATCTTCGTTAACTCTTAGTGAACAGAAAATTAGGTCAATAATCATGTATTGGCTTCATTATGAACCGGCTTGGTTTTTTAGCACATATGAATTGCATACCAAGACATTCATTAGGTCTGAAACTCGCTTTAGGAATTTAATGTACATGAATGAATTAACAAAACTGTACCTCTTTTTTCTATATTAATTCCATATTCTATTTCCATATTTTTAGGGCCAGTTTTTGGGTTGCAAAAGCTAAATTTTGGTAATGGAACCATGTTTCACTGCTTTGAACTTTTGTTTTACTAAGTGCAATTCATTTATACCTTGGTCTTAAACCTGCCATTCTTTGCCAGCCATATGTCACATGCACAGTATTTTGTAATCCTTTTTTTTTTTTTTTTTTTTTTTTTAAGAGCAATAATGAATTGGCTCTGAATAAAACATGCCATTGAATCAGTTATGCTTTGATGCACATTTTGGCCAGGTTCAGTTAGAAACTACATACAGAAAAGGTTGTTTACAATAAATGTATAGTTCTTTTTTTTAATATCTGTAGGCTTGCATTTTGTTGGGCCAAAACAATTTATAATCGCATGCATTGGGGGAGAATGTTTTAATAAGATTCTTGTTTTATGTCGCAGTATATCAATGACACTGCCTTGTTAGTGCATTAGACAAAACCTATAAACCTTACCTTTAATCTGATACAGCTTCTTAATTAAACCTAACACTATTGCTTTGCGCCTGAGGTAGATAACAGCAACCCCATCTTGATTGGGGGCATGTAGTCACATTGTTGTTGGACAACTTCGTTTTTCGCGATTAGAATGTGGGTCAGAGGTTTTTAGCAGTGACGCCTTGACATTATCCTCTTAACAACTCTCTGCTTCCTTCGGACAGCAAACAGAGCATTTATCTTTTGTTTCGTAAAAAGGGCTTGACTGACATGATCGCTTAGATTTTGTTTTGTTTCAGCCACAGGAGGTTGTTTTTGTTTCGATGACCGCTTGCCTGTTTTAGCTTATTCAGTACTGGGAGGTTTGACATATGAAGAAAATAGTGGCTAAATGCCATTCTTAAGATTATTTGCGATATTATGTTTATATCAGGAAAAGTAACAGACCTGGAAATCTCCTCGCCACAGCAACCCATTTGAACAGATCTGGGTTTCATCCAAATGTTGTTGAATTGCTGCTGCATTGACCACAACGTTGGAAAGGCAGGAGCTGAGGTTGTTAAAGTGCTGTGTGTCGAGGCCGGGAGAGAAGGAAAAGCAGTAAATGTTGCAGTACAGTAAAATTGGATTGTACCTTACTATTCAGTTGAGTCCATGCACAAGTTTTTTTTGTCTGCACTGTTCTTATAGCATATGCATTTCTCAAGATTCTTGTTAGCAGCCTGGTTCTTCAGTGTCACCTGAAACTTGTATGAATAAAAGATTATACATGGATGCCCAAATTGGCCACCGTTGTAATTTCATCACATTACTTCATTGGTTAAGCCTTTGTAATTAAAAGCAACAAACACAGCTGAATGAACTCTGTTGGTTATACCTGATAAATGGAGCATAAAATTAGTTTTTTTTTTTATAGTAGAATGAGTTTTAGCTATTTAAAATATAAAGACAGCTTGAAGACCGTTAAATATATGCTTTTTGTAGCATCCATCCGTCGTGGATGACTACCCAAAGAGTGCAGAGACTGTAGTTTGGTGGTGGGATGATAACTTATGTAAAAATGAAATGTCAACCTCTAGCATGGCTTTGTGATTCATTTTGCAGCATTAATTTCAGTTTAGTCGTTGTACAAGGTTTGTGTGAGACCTCTGGTGTACTAGGACCGAAAACACTGGCTCACTGAGAATTATTGACCCCCTTGAGTCCCTCTTAATGATGATTAAGTTCAGTCTGGCAAAGCTCGAGACTTAACCATAGCACAAGCCCTGCCTGTTGTTAATGGTGATCTTTTGTATGCGTCTGTAGAAGTCTGTAGAATTTGCTGAGACACAGTAGCAAAGATAACTGACATTTCCCACAATGTATTACAATAAAAAGTGCTGTTCAAAGGATATAAATGTATGTACAGAAGAATATTTATCGTAAAGTTTGGGGAAATGTAAAGAAGAAACGTTTATGAATGTAATGATAATGTCTTGGTTTGTTTAAAGATTTCTAAGAAGCGTTTGTTTGTTTGTATGTGTAAGATACTGATTAGATTATAGATTTAGACACTGTGACCTCAGCTGCAGTCCATTAAGCTGCTTTGGTCTCTCATGGCTCATAATATATGTTTTATGCTACACACCTTATCAGGAGATGGTTTTACAAAGTGTTGATGAAGGCAGTAAAGCACTTCTGTACACAGGACATTGCACATTCAAGAATACATGGACTCTCTGCAAGGGCTTTCCCATCGATAGAGTACACCAACAAAAGATCAACTCTACAAACCACAATTACCCCTAGTTTCAAATTTTGATTCATTGCTGACCCCAAAAAAGTCAAGAGCTTCATTTATCTTCCTTACTTGCATCTTAAGTTAGAGCATCTAACATATTAAATGCTGCAAGTTAGTATGGCTCTTTTGCTCTTTTCTGTGCTTATATTTCCCAGGTGGTCATCACATCAAAAAGGTGATTATTCTTTGTTTTCTTTTCCCCAAGTACGGCTCAAGGAGCACTGAAGTATTTACAGAGACCAAGCAAGGGTCTTTCTTTTGAGAAACCGCCATCATTGCACATTAATTCCTGGAAGCAGTTATGCTGACCTTTCTAAAATCAGAAGAATTGAGGAATCTGAGTTTAATGCATGTATACAGGGTTCACCGGCATCGTATAATCGAAGACAGATGGACACAAAGATAAAAGAAGAAATAACGAGATGAAGTGAGCAACAGAAGCAGAACGAATAAAAAAGGAAGCGCTGATGTGTGACGTGTAGGCCTGTGGCACATTGTGTTCTCCGTTTGTGCCAGTAATGCAGTTGTGCATTCATGGCTTTGGGCCACAACCTGCCTGATCTTCTCTGTCACCACCTCATCTAAACTGGACTTAGGGCCTTGTCGACCTTGGATGCCAAGAACAAGCTCATAGATCTCCGGCAAGGCCATGCCATGTAGATGCTTGTCCAGCATGCAACAACACCCACAAGACTCCAGAATCACTACCGAAAGACATCATGCCTCCTTGTACAAGATCTTTTAAATGCCTGAGAGTGGGCTTGACCCTAGAGGCTCCTCCTGGTGGCTGAAGGAAGTCAACACTGTCCTGTCCCACTTAGCTCAATCGCTTGAAGTTGATGTAAATACGATGTGACTTATCCAGGGTGCTGCTCCAGAGTGCTAATCATTGGTAATCTAATCCAGAGGAGATTAGAGAAGAGGAGGGAACACAGGATGCTGAGAACGGCTCTCTCTGGCTTAACGGAAGGTTGCCGCTACGTTTGTTGTGTTATAGGACTGTTGCATCTCGCTAAGGATTCGCTAACTCGAACTGTGCTTGGAAGTTGGGATAACAGTCCGTAACAGCCTCCAATTTGAGTTCAACATTGGTCATTTTTTACGTCCGCTCGTGTGCTTCTGAGTGTCGCCGCTTTTATGGGATCTAGTTTTGTTTCTGCTTGCATCATCATAAAAGTGCTCTCCTTCTGTGGGATTAGCATTAGCATGTGGCCTCGTTCAACTTTTTAAAAGGATTTCTTTGCCAAATATTTTCCGGAGCGCTTTCTGCACACATCTTTTCATCCGTGTCCAAGATTGTAGAGAACAGAACCACCTGTCTGTTTTTGAAGAAAACCAGAGGGGGCCAATTTCCTAATTGTTCTGCTTTGAAGGCCCATCACCAGAAGCGGAGATGCTGAACCAGGGGGCTGTGATGATCTTCACAGGGATCTGTGGGGCGTTAGTGGTCATGGCAGTGGCCTACTACGCCTACTGGTGAGTCCGGTTAATGGTTATCTAAAGCAACAGTGGATTGATTAGGCCGCTTGCTGCTTATGTGAAGGTTATTGGATTTGACACAGGCAAAGGTCCTAAGGTCTTCCTGGCCTAAGACTTTAATTTGTTCATTTGTATTTATTTGCATGCCTGTCATGTTTGTGGGGCACTATGTTGAGCACTTGTTGCACAGTTGTCTCTATAACCACTGAAAGGTCGGAGTCAGTTTTTTTTGCCTGTATATTATTAGCTTTAAAGCTTCACAGAGAGCCAAACAATGCGATACCAAATTGTTAGCTGAAGTCTACATGAAAATTAATACAGACTTCCATCCCAAGCACAACTTAACTTCCTCCTTTCTGTATTTTTTGAGGTATTGTTACGCTGCGTTTTCTCGGTTTGCTTTTGTTTGAAGCTGTTTTTACTTTTTAGGGGTACATTTCGTCCATCTTGGAAAAAGATGGCCCCAGGCTGTCTGGTGATGCAGGCCAGACAGCTGTTAACTCCTAAGCTGGTTGATCCCTCCATCTCTAATCCCCCCACCCTTTTGGTATAGCTGTCATGCTACTGAAAAGTGAATGAGGAACCGAGTCAAACAGATATGAACATGCATGTATCTGGATGATGTGGCATCTTTGTGATACGCCTTTGATACACCTTTTCAGAGTTTTGTGACACCATTTGATACCTCTGAATGAGAAACTGGATATTAACATAATTTCAAACATAGCGCTAAACATAAAGACTTTATGACTGAGAAGAACATGTTGTGCAAGTTTTATGGACCACGTTTAGGATTAAAGGAAACAAAGTTTCCCTTTCTTTAGCAAAGGAAAACCTCTCCTCTTTTCTTTGCAAATCCTTGGTTTCTGCTTCTAATTGAATACTGGTGTATTTTTTTCTCTCTACGTTCGGCACTAAACTCACAGTGCAATATATTTTACGTCATCTGCCAGTATGAGTGATCTTGTACCACAGTAAGCATATGTATCACAATGTAGTTATTTTTGCTTTAAATATGGTCCTTATGATATCGATTTCTGACACCATTTCATCATTCTTGTCAATAAAATAGCCAGTAATATTAGACTGCTTTCACTTTAAGAGCTACCTGGATCCAAATAAACCTGTTTCTGTTTTAACAGTTCATGAACCCATAAATCAGTGAAAATAACTCATTGTACACCTATGCTCCACAAGCATGTTTTCACATTTCTCATACAGTGTGTTTTTTATAGTAATTAAGTTCTTTCCATGGGTTTCAATGACTTAAAATCACTCAGTTTTGAATCGCAATG
The DNA here is from genome assembly GCF_018831695.1 of Puntigrus tetrazona. Lineage (NCBI taxonomy): Eukaryota > Metazoa > Chordata > Actinopteri > Cypriniformes > Cyprinidae > Puntigrus > Puntigrus tetrazona. The sequence continues at coordinate 22,811,141 of NC_056699.1, read as the reverse complement.
CTTTAAAAATGCATGCAAAGAATATATTATTTTGACTATGTAGTACAGCGATGTCACTTGAGCGTGTAACCATGATAGAGGTGAAATTGAAATAGGCCGCCTCAAACAAAAACTACATTTGAAGAAATCTATTCATATAAAAAAAGGCTTTGCCTCTGCTCTTTCCAACCACAGCATTTTAATCATAAGCCAGTACAATTTATAGAGTAAATTACATTGCACAATTTCAAAATTTTATGCAGAATCAATGTTGTTCAAGGAGCTCGGACACCATGGCACCTGAATGTAGTTTCACAAAACGAATCTGCTAAAAACAAAAACAGCAGATGAGCTGAATGAGAACAGAGATGCACTCTCCGACATCAGGTGACGCTTACTGAACAGCGTTTTTTTTTTTTTTTTTAAAGCTGAAATATCGGCATTGGCTATATATTGGTGGACCGCTAGATCTCTGTAGTCCCATATAGTTTGGTAAACGAAGAAAGATTTGTGAAGTATATATTAATGTCTTTTATTTGTTTCATATTGGCTGAGAAAATACTATGCTTCAATAAGTTGATCAGGTGATCCATCAGAATGCACATATACACTTCACCTCACAAACCTAGTGCAACTGACTGTCATTCAGAGCACACACACACACACACACACACACACACACACACACACACAGACACTTTGGTAAGGTTCCAAAGTTTACTTCAATTCATGCTGTGGTGGACAGGAGGACAGAGTTCAACTCTTTCCTTTCCCACCCTCACTCATTTTTCTTCCTTCGGTCGGTCTCTGTCCACTGTAAAGTCACAGTTAATCTTCTACACTGCCTATGGATCTTCATCTAAGGTTAGTGCTGTTTGTCTTGGCTCATGTGTTGGTAGAGGAACCGAAGCTTTGTCGGTTCGAACTTTTACTCGCTTGTTTCTAGAGGCCCCCCATGTTGTTTTGTGTTTATTTGAAATGGCAGCACATTTGGCCGATTTACTCATGATAAATGCAAATTCACAGGAATCATTGACTAGCTGACAGCTGACAAGTATTACAGGTTTAGTAATCCAGCCATTTTCCATCATCTGAAGAATCTGTGAGTGTCACTGAGGTCAATCTGGGTGGATTTTGTGGTGAATTGTGAGGAAAACAATGCGTGGAGTATGTCCGTCAGTAAATAAATGTCCACTTTTTCATCGTTTTACTTGCTAATATAAGATATATATATATATATATATATATATATATTTTTTTTTTTTTTGCTTTTGTCAACTGATGCTTGTTTTTACATCTTCAGGCTGAGTTCAAGCTCATTGTTTATCGTTGTAAGGCGTCATACAAATTGGATCTTAAGACTCTCCTAATCCATTATCAACTTTCGTTAGCTCCACACTCACAACACACACAAGAACAGATCAAGCAACAGACTGCACCGTCTGATAATGCTGGCCTATGGACTGTCGGGCAGAACTAATGTTTAAGTGATATCAGTGTAATAAGATGGTAGACTGAACTGAACTTTGTTATCAGAGCCGGCACATAATAACTGAGAAAATGGTAGTATTGATGGGGTGTCCGGCAGGTTACCAGACGACCGGTTGTAGTAGTTCGGCAACTTCATCCAGATGTGTGTCAGATAAACCTGCAAGGAATTACTCGGTACTCTCTTTTCATTTGCTTTAGCAGTGCTTTAAAAGATTATTTGGCAAATAAATTTGCTGAAGCACTCGTTTTGTTAGAGTATTAATCTAGTCTTTCTCTTGCATTTGTTGTCTTGTTATCGGATTAAGCGCTGCTGGGAGATTAAAGCTTGATAAGCTTTCAAAATCGATTTGAAACGAGAGACCTTCAGATCCGACGAGAGCGTTTGCGTGATATTGTGTCTTTCGGAGTGGGATTTTTGTGTGTGACGAGTCATGTTTAGGAGCTGCCATGTAATAATGGAGAGAGAGAGATAAAGTTGGGGATGAGAAAAAAATGCAAAAATGAGTCTGTCAATGCATGCAAAAGAGAGAGAGAGAGAAATTGGAGGAGGTGTTTGGAGTTCCTCCAACTGGGTGAGAGGGTGTGTGTTTGTGCATGGGCTTGTGTGTACTGGTGCGTGCGGAATTTTTAGTTCCTAAGGGTCTGTGGTCATGAACTCTTGTCTACTTCACAGTAGATATTCGTATTTTAAAACAGATTGTGAAAGTTAAAATCAAGGGACGATATGTGATGCTGGTGATGGTTTCATTCGCAGCTCTAAATGCACTCTCTCTTTTTCTCACAGGTCGGTGGTACTAAGTGAAGGGCCGTGTAAAAGAGGGTTGTAGAGACGAACTTGCTGTGGTGAGTTAAACTTTCGTGATATTGAGTAACTGAAATGATACGCATATATGTTAAAAATAATCATTAGAGAGCAGCTGGTACGAATTCTAATAATGCATAAATGCTACTAATGTTGTCGAGCACTTATTTGCAGATATTAATAGTGTGAATTCAGGCTTGATATTGTGTTGATAATCTGTATAACTGGCACAATGACCAGCTGTGCTGTTTATTTTTGCTTTGCAACAAATCATTTGGTTGCTAATTTTTCCTTTGAAAGCGTATAACGCCACGAACGGATAGTTGGACTAACAAAACATAAACATTTCCGTTTGTGTACTAAATTAGCAATTTGTGTAAAATTGATTTGCTAATAGTTGGCTTATTTTTAATAATCTAGTATAATAATTGTGATTAGTTAGATGGATAGACAGATTTTTATCAAATCAGCACTTACAATTAACACTGCTATTGCATATAAAATTTTAATAGTTGTCGAATCAGTCCGTGTAATTTCTGTGGGGGAAAAAAACTGTTGCAAAAATGAAATAAACAACAGTTTTTTTTTTTCAAATCGCTTTCTACAGAAGTATTGCAAAGGCTTGTCCATACATGCATCTTAACAAAGTTGTCGGTACATTAATATTGTACTCACTCCCTCAGATTTTTATACATTATGTAACGGGAGGTCTTTTTATCCCCTTGGGTTCTTCTGCCTTAACTTTTGAGGACCCCTAGTGTAATGTAAATAAAGCATAATAATATCATATGCATGAGTCAGCCTGTGGGCTGCTGCTTAATTATCCGAGTACGTTTTAATTTGCCGTCTCCTCTGTCTCTCTTGTCTTCCAGCTGTGTGTGTGTGTGTGTGGGGGTGAGTGTGTGTGTGTGTGCGCGTGTGTGCGTGTGTGTGTGTGAGTGGGGGTGAGTGTGAGAGTGTGTGTGGAAGGGGCTCTCAGTCATGGGTGTGGTGGCATGGCTGAAGAGCCTGTTCGTCCTGCAGCTCTTGATTGGCTTTGTGTTCGTGGTGAGTGGCCTCATTATTAACTTCATCCAGCTGTGCACCTGTGTGCTGTGGCCCTTCAACAAACAGCTGTACCGCAAGATCAACACCAGACTGTCCTACTCGCTATGGAGCCGTGAGTCGTTTTGTTTGTCCACAGCTCATATTAAGTTTGCATATGCATTTATAGACCCGTTTAGCAAGTACTTTTTGTTGACTTTGTTAATGAGAACGTTTGCTTTTAAAGTCAATTTATTTCAAAGCTAGGTAACTTATTATTGTAATATATATGTAAAGCATATCATTGAATGTTTTTCAAAATGTCTTAAACATGCATACAAGTTTCATGCTTGGTGTCAGATCAAGTGATCCATTATTATTTGACATAAAATTAAATCTTTTTAACTTCCTGTTTTTCTATTATGTCATTTCTATTCTTGTGTTTTTATTTTGGTTTAATAGGAAAGTTGTATAAAAATGATTATTGCTAATAATAACAACAACAACAACAAAAATAATAATAATAATAATAAAAATGATAGAAATTTAGTTATGTTTTTCTGTATTAAGTATCTGAATTATTTTCTGCTTAAGCCTGTCCTTTGACCAATTTACAGCATCTAATTCAAATTTATTTCCATTTATTCATTTTGCATATGGCTTAAATAAGCAGTAGCAATTGATTCACCAATTTGCATGGCGATATAGATCATACTAATAATGCATCTGGCGTCATAATACTTGCTCGACACACTTTTCTACTGCTTTCTTATCAGAGCTGGTGATGCTGTTAGAGTGGTGGTCTGGCACAGAGTGTATGCTGTACACCGATCAGGCCACGGTGGATAAGTTTGGTAAAGAGCACGTCATCATCATCCTCAACCATAACTATGAGATCGACTTCCTGTGTGGCTGGACCATGTGTGAGAGATACGGCATACTGGGGGTGAGTTCTGACGAGCAGTGAAGACAGCTTGGTGAAGTGAGAATTTGTGTATATGTGTGTTTGTGTATGTATGTGTATATATGTGTATATATATGTATATATATATATATATATATATATATATATATATATATATATATATATATATATATATATATATATATATATATATATATATATATAAATTTTTCCTCTAATTCTTTTTTAGTTTATGTACTTTTTAATGTGCAATATTTCTATTTACTTTTTTTTTTTAAGATTTTATAATTTTAGTAATTCAACATACTTCATTTGTTTTTAAACTATATAATTTATTCAATTAAATAACCAATTTTTCAACTTGGTTCCCAAGGTAACATTTCTACTTTTTGTTCTCAGACTATTCTTTAGATTTGATCTAAATGAACAAATACTAATTTCAGTAGTTTTAGTCCACAGTAACAAAAACAGCTTTGTCGTCATCCATTTTTGTTTTGTATTTAATAATCTTAGCAACCATGGGGATCAGTCCCAAGAGATTAATTTGCCTTTTCTCTCTTGGAGTTTTGAGGTTGGATTTATTTGTTTGGATTGACTGGATGATTTGAATTCTTCTCTATTTTCTCTCCCTTCCTCTCTGAATCCTTTTTCGCATTTTCTATCCTCTCTTTACCTTGTTTTTTTTCTCATTCAGAGTTCTAAGGTTCTGGCTAAACACGAACTGCTGAAAGTTCCTCTAATCGGCTGGACGTGGTACTTCCTTGAAATTGTTTTCTGCAAGCGGAAGTGGGAGGAAGACAGAGATACTGTGTTCAGTGGGCTGAACCGTCTTCGAGATTACCCAGAATACATGTGGGTGAGTACACCGAGCGATTAGGATGATCTAAAGACCTGATAATCAAGCAGAGCTTTAGAAATGACTTTTCTGTTTACCATTGTGATATGTGCTGAGTATTTGATTAAATGTTGCTGTCAAATGTAGAGCTAACCACAACATAAGATCCACCTTGTACATCTCTAAACCCATGCAAATGCTATTCAAAAAAACTATTCAATTCGTAATAGGCAGATTTTTGTGTGGTTGACAGAAATGTTGTTCTATTGTATTTTTTGGTGGATTATCCCTATTAAGCCTCGTTCGCACCAATGACGATAAAAAGAATCTAAAGATAACTATAAAAATAATTATATTAGCATCCACACCAGAGAACAATAACGTATGTTTAATTTAAGCAAAAGTGCATCTGCTGCTTTAAATTCTCAGGCTTGTTACTGCAGGATAGTTCTGATTGGCTGTCAATGTTTGTATCATTCATCAGCTGGAAAAAATCGTTTTGGGATTGATTTCAGTGATATTTCGCTGTGCCTTTCTCTTTTTCTAATATTAAATATTGAGAGCGATTTTCAGATGTTTATTGTTATCTGTATTGTCGTCATGTTTGATGAAAAAACATGAAACTACTCAAAACTCCAAATTTTATTTTTTGTGCTGTTAAATGATTAATCGTTTTTGTTTTTTGTTTTTTTACATATTTGTTATTGAGAATTATTTATTATGAGTATATAAATGGACATACAGTAAGTTTTTTGAAAATGTCACAAACAAGTGTGCATGCTAAAATATTTTTTTTTTTCAAACTCAGTTCACAAAAAAAAAAATCATCAAACATTCTGAATTAATAGTTTGTGACCTCTACCACCTATAACCCGTAGTAACATATTTTCTGAAGCACTTGACAAACAAAATAATGTCTTAATCCATCATTTTATTTATTATTTGCTTATTTTAATGTATTGAAGCTGTAGATAAACATTGTTGTATTATTTGTATGTGGGTCAGTGTTACTTGACAGGCAAGTATCTCCAGCGGTGAGGTCACTTATGACGTGCTCCGATTGGAAGTTTCCGTTGGCAACAAGAGGCAGAGATTACAAAGTGATAGGATTACTGTGTTTAACACTGACCCAGGAGTTACAATCCTCTGTTGTGTGTGTGTGTGTGTGTGTTTGGCAGTTCCTGCTGTACTGTGAAGGAACGAGATTTACGGAAAAGAAACATCAGATAAGCATGCAGGTGGCTGAGAGTAAGGGCCTTCCAAAACTGAAGTACCACCTGCTGCCCCGCACCAAAGGATTCACCACTACACTTCAATGCCTCAAGGGAACAGGTCAGATAAACATTTCCACACAAAGCTACTGTGTGTTACCCCGTTAAAACAGCCAAACGTCGACCCCTGGGTGGGTGATGGACAGGAGTGGTCCAAAGAGAACATGGTCAAACCCATAAGAGGCCTCATTCATGAAACGTTTTTGGACTTTCACCAGCCTGGGGTCTAATAATAATGTTCAAGTGACCCTAGACAGAGTGCAGTTATTCATAGCGTGATGCTGCTGTAGTGGTTATAGTGATAGCTAATGTTCTTCCTGGAATTCGCATGTTCCCAGAATACACTTGACACATTGCCATAAGAAAATCCCAACACATTCACATCCTCCGTGGTCGAAAGACTCTTCCGTCTGTCACCTGCTGCCTAAAAATAAGCTGTGAGTTTAGGAATAAACTACAATTTAGAAATTTGGGGTCGGTAAGATTGGTTACCAAGAGTGCATTTTACAGACTGCGATTAATTCGTCAATGAATTAATTCACCCCAAACTTTTAAACGCTGTGTAAATAAAAGCAGCCATTGTGCCGTACTGTTATTTTGGTATGCATCTCTTTTAAGGTATGATATTATCACTATGCAAGTCACAATATGATGTGATGCATGTCTAATATTGTGATTGTGTTCTGTGGCGCTTTATAATTCAACAGTAATTAGTTTCATAGGACACCACTTGCGGATTGCTTGTTTCAGAATTGTTCTTTCCTCTAATGAAGTGACTGAAATGGACTTGAACTTGATTTGACTGCAGACGGGCCATCATGAATGTGTGCAGCCATGCTGCGCTGCTTTCCATCATCCTGATTTTCATGCCAATTATGCTCAATTCATACTCTATTGAGCTTCGTCCCCTCTTATCCTGACATGAATGATATCTGGTGCTCTGAATCTTTAATTACATTACATCTCCTTTAGGAGTTCGCCCAAAAACTTTCTCATTATTTGTTTGTTTGATATAATGTTGCTTAATTTCTTCTTTGGAACACATAAGACGGCACATTTGTCCATTCAGTTCAGAAAGAATGCAAAAGCTCTACAAGTGGTCCATGTGACTCGTTCACTTTATTTAGAGTTAGATTGAAAATGGGGAAAAAAAGGATTGTTCACTCAGAAATGAAAGTTCTGTCATGATTTACTCACCCTTGTGATGTTAATCCCACATGACTTTCTTCTTCGGAAAACATAAATACAGATATTCTTGGTAGCTTTAGCATTTAACTTCCGTTCATGAACAAAAGCATAAGTATGAATGAAATCCGTATGCCCAGTCAAAGACAGGATTATCATTTTTGGGTGAACTGTCTATCTAAATTCTGCACAATGTATTTTTTTGCAACGTTCAGACATTTTGTTCCGTAACCCCAAAATGCATTTGCTTTGTTCCAACAGTGAAAGCTGTGTACGATGTCACGCTGAACTTCAAAGACAAGCAGAACCCGACCCTGCTGGGCATCGTTAACGGGAAGAAATACAAAGCGGACCTGAGCGTCAGGTGAGTCACGGAGCTGAACTTTACTATATTTTCATAAGCTTCCAAAATCTGACACGAGTATTCAATTAAAGGATATATTAGGATAATGAGTGTGAGTGTCCCAAGTTCTCATTCACTAGGTTTTAAGTATTATGCACTGCTGACCCGAGATCTCCCTAAATAGTTGGATTAAGGTTGTAACTAAGAGGATATGTTCCCAGATGAGCGGTTCTTCTGCTGTGTGCTGGCTGTGCTTCCAGCGCCCTCTATAGGAGCATTGTATGTGTGCTCTGACCTCTCGCTGTTGCGTTCTCAGGCGCTTCCCTGTGGAGGAGATACCTGATGACGAGAAGGAGTGCGCTGACTGGTTACACAAGCTCTACCAAGAGAAGGTATGAAGCTCAGGGTTTATTTGGACTGAGTTGACATTTTTAAAGATTCATTGCATTGATGTGGGCTGCTATCATTTCACGTATCTGTCTTTCAAGGATGCGTTACAAGAACACTATGAGAAGGAAGGCTGTTTCCCTGGCCCCACCATCGAACCCAAACGTCGAGTTTGGACACTGCTCAACTTCCTGTTTTGGGCTACTCTCCTGCTTTCTCCGCTTATTAACTTTGCCTGGGATGTCTTTGTCAGCGGCTCTCCCCTCCTCATCATTGGCTTTATGATCTTCCTCATTGTCGGTCAGTTGTTTTATTCATGTGCTCTCATAGTGGTTCTCTCACATTTTTACAGCTTATTCATAAAAAAACGCAGCGCATTGTAGATTACAAGGGCTATTTATCCATATCTGTGAGCACAGAGATCTGTGTGGTTGCTTTTAGCACAAATACACATTTAAAGTTTTTTGTTATTTTTATTTTTTTTCCTGAAAATAAAGATCGGCAAACGGAACTCTTTCTGCTTTTCAGAAAGTTGTATTCTCGGGTTATAAAGTAAACCAGTTGTATTGTATATTCCGTGTTTTAGGCAAACAAATTCAACATATTGCTTTAGAATACTTTTTGTTCATGGTAAAGTAGTCCACAAAGCTGACGTGTTTACCTGTTGATGTTTTGGCCAATAATTTTAGCCCTCTGAAATCTGGATAAACTGAAAAAGCCTGTAAAATATTCCTCCCTCTAAATTATAATTATTGTTTGCTTTTGTCTAGCAATAATTGAGATTCATCTGTTGTTTTGATTTGTTGTGATCATTATTTACCTTCTCTCTCAACCATTCATTGATTTAGATGGTTTTGTCATGTTTGGCTATAGCGCAAACTAAAAGCTGTTTGATACCTTTAACTAGTAAATAGCTTAACTAATTGCTTTACTATTTAATGTGCCAAAACATTAAAGTAAACTGCGTTTTTAAGTGCATGCCTGCTCAAAAAGCAACAGATTAAAACCATAAATTCTCAGATTAGAGAAGTTCCTGCACAAATATGTTTATATGTCATGGCATCAAGCGGTGTGACTTCTCTGTCTGCAGCTTCTGTAGCAGTTCGTCGGCTCATCGGTGTAACCGAAGTGAAGAAGACAGGATCCAGCTACGGCAACACAGAGGCCAAGAAGGAGAACTAAACATTTTCACCGTGTCAACACCGTGTGGCCACTGTATCGCTCACCCTAGAGTCCAGCCTCAGGCACAGAGCTGCCCTGTGTGCAGTTATCCTTCTTTTTACAAAAAAAAAAAGTAATTAAAAAAAAACGAATGAAATATTAAAATCTAAGCATTGGGAGGTATATAGGGGTATAACTGTAGATTTAACTTAATACGCTAGTCTATAAACATTACGATCATTTTTATGAACCAACTAAATGGGAAATAGAGGGGAAGAAACACTCGTCAGCTGCGGATCGATGACGAAATGCTCGTCTTCTCCGGCAGAGAAAGATGAGATGAACTAGAGAGACCAACCGCTGATACGCCTATCAACCTATCAGTGACTTGTCCCTCCTGTTTAGCCCCGCCCTTTAACATAAGACCGCCCCTTTCCCCAAACAAGCCCACTTCTTGTCATAGTTCTCCATTAATATTCATCATCTCCAGAAGTGCTTTGTAACACTTCCTTCACTGCATCTACAATATCAGTAGTTGTTTCCTCACAACGTTCCTCTTCCGATCTTCACCCTGAAACCACTCGGACTGATTTTCTGCGATCAGAAATGAGGAAGATCGCTTGAGGAAGACAAACAGCCCAGACGATCAACAATGATGGTCACGATCCATCCAACAAATGAACTGTTGTAGATCTTTGGTCTACTGCAGCTGGAGTGACGTTGGTGAAAAGTTTATGACCAACATGGTTAAAGATGTGGACTGAGCAAGGAAAAGCATGTCTTCTGTACTCCCATTTTTGAGACCTTTTCACGATGGTGTCTTAACCCACTGCGTCACCATTGTATTACTGGCTATGCTAAATAAGCGATAAATGTTTTCTACCAGTGTACTCCAAATCACCTACAGCATCTGTTTAGTTAGTGAGCAGTTTTGTCAGGAAATCGAAGGCCCATGGACCATGCTTCAGTTGCCCAATCTCTCTAGCCATGTGTAACTTATGAAATGCAGGGGTTGAAGAGCGACGGTGTGAGAGTAGCTGAATGACCAAGAAGAAAATGAGTTCTGTCAATAAAGAACGAGTATGAAAACTGTTTAGTGTGAACTAATGACACTAATGGTTTGTAAATAAACTCTAGAAGTTTCTTCTTGACTCAAATCCACCTGAATTCGCAGTACGTTTATGGTTTTGCACTTTTTGTCTCTCTTTTTATCACCCTTTTTTTTGTGCAACTTGATACTTTTCGTAGCAGTACAGGAAACTAATCGTGCAAGCCTTAACGGAACAGAAGAGTGCAGCTTTGTTTGGTGTGCGCTTGGACAGTCCACTTTGGTTGTGATTGTCACATATTGTGCCGGTTTGCTGATCCTCAAATCACAGATAGTGTAGGTCACCGATAGTGAAAGAGCTTCAGATTTTTACGTGTGTGTGTGTGCGTGAAAGATCTGATGAAGATCTGCACGACACGCGTGTAGCAGGTGTGAGGTTTATCATTTAGATAAAAGACCAAAGTTCATTCAATTAAAATATTACTGTAAAGGGTTTTTTGCCATAACCTGGTTTGAAGGAACATCGAGTTGATGCGTTTTTGTTTGTTTGTTTTTTTTCAGAAACTGAATTTATTAATTTCACAAAATGTGCAGTGATTCCCACAGCAAAGGTTTTATTTTTATGAGATAATGCTGTGGAAATAAAAATAATCTGTGTAATGTATAGGTGACGTTTCAGAGTATGCTCGCTGATCGGGGGGGGATCTGTGATTGTAGACGAGACCGCTATAGACAGGGTAGGACTCTGAGCCTAGATCCGTTCTAGTGCTCTAATGTCATTATACCTGATCTTAGGCCATTTCCGCTGATTGTAATAAATGTTGTTACTGCATACTGAAGTCTAGGACTGAGTTGAGATTCAGATCATTATCGCACCGACTAAGTGGTGGGCATTGGAACTGATGCTAAATAGTATTGAGTGTTTCCGACTTTCTTTCGAATCTCCTCAAAGAAATGATATATCAACAGAGGTAGAGTAGAACTAAAAATGTAGTCTGTTAAAATCACAATTTTTTTTTTTTTTTGTATTTACTTTCAGATCAATTAAAACATTCGGTGTATGATTGAAACTGGAGTTGTTTTATTTCATTCAATGAATAACCAGGTAGTCTGTAGGAATGGGCTTTTTATATATGAGTATAATAAAAGATGCATTTTACCATGTAATGAGCTCAAAAAAATGGTATAGTTATCAGAATAGGTTGTTTATATTTTACACACACATATATATATATATATATATATATATATATATATATATATATATATATATATATATATATATATATATATATATATATATATATATATATATATAATTAAACACCTCTATGTATAAACAAATAGTGAAATGTTCAGAATTTTTGATGACTTCTGAAATGTGGACAGTAGAAATAAAATTAAAAGTGTGTGTGGTCCTGGTAAACCCTACATTATTGGGGGATAAATGTCCCCACAAAGATGGAACCATCCAAAATCCTTTTCCTTTATGGGGACATTTTTGTTCTCCGTGAGGAAACGAGCTTATAAACCATACAGTTTTTGGAAAATCTAAAAATGCAGAAAGTTTTCTGTGAGTTTACAGCAATAGAACTATGTGCAGCATAAAAACCAGCTGAATCTCCCCATAAAATATGGAAATGTGTGTGTGTGTGTGTGTGTGTGTGTGTGTGTGTGGGAGTGAGTGAGTGAGAAAGACGCTTTTAATCAAAGAAATGCTGTCAGGTATTTTCATTTCTCTTAAAATCTCAGATTTGAGTATTTGTGTTGCGAAATGCTAGCACTGCCTGTAAAGACTGTCCCCTGTGACTTCTTCTTGGGAATCATGCAACCAGTGTGACATTGGTTGCATGAAGTCATCTGGGGGGGGTTAGGTTTTTTTTTCCCCTTGTTCTGTTATTTTGTTTTCGCAGAATAGCAAAATAATAGCAGCGTGAAGAGCCAGGACATCATTAATACGTTCAACCAAATGTGCTGGTAAGAAAAAAAAAATACTCAACCAGTCCGATTTGTCTGGGACAGGGTAAATGATAGACCAATGGTTCAAAATGCTAGCTGTTTCTGTTTTCGTGCATTCAGAACAACGCGTTATAACACCTCGGCTGGTGTGAAACGCCATCCTCACCTTCACATTTCACTGCATGTCGTACCATGTGTGTATGTGACAAATAAAAATTAGAATTTGAATTCAGTTAACTGCCTTTTCTGGGCGTCTTGATACAGGCAGGACTATCGGGTCACATTTGCATGTGTAAGCAAGCGCTCATCCACTCCAAACACAAACAATGAGGAAGTCGTTGGAGAAACAGTATGCCGCAGCAAAAACATTTAAAGCCGGTCATTTGTCACGCTGTTTCGACCAGAGCCTCTCTCTCTCTCTCTCTCTCTCTCTCTCTCTCTCTCTCTCTCTCTCTCTCGCTCTCCCTCTCTCTCGCTCTCTCTCTCCCAACAGTGACCAAGGCTGCCGATCAGGCGGCAGACATGGGGCTCTGCTCATTAACGCATCAAATCGATGCCTTAAACATCCTCAACGACCTGCGAGCTCACGCGACGACCGGCACCAGAGACGGCGAGGGTCGTCGCCCAGGTGATTCGATGAAGGAGCCCCGCAGACCGAAGACCATCGCGGAGAGAGCGCGAGAGAGCTGCCTCGCGCGCCTGCTCGACATCCTCGCGCGACTCATATCCATAGAGGAAGATTTTATAAAAGACGTCGCGTACGAAAGGAGTTTGCTTAAGCATAAGGTGAGGTGGTTTCGGTAAGAGTCTAGACACTAGATGCTGTGCTGTAACGACTCGAATTGTCGCGACCTGGCAAATCGCGTAGGGTTTGTTTTTTTTGTGCAGTGCAGATGGGGGCTACGGGGATCAGATCATTTCTTTCGGTCGTAGCTTGAAAGTAGCCAGTGTTTTGTGTAGATCGCTGCTCTGCGGGTGCGCCGTGGGATGCTTTGTAAACAAGATTTCCCACGTGAGCCGTCTTATCACTAACCAGGTTAATTCAGCCATCCATATTTGTAGCGGTGTATCCATATAAACACACAAAATATGCTACTAATATATGCGACCCTGGACCACAACACCAGGCTAAATTATAACGCGTGATCTGAAATAAATATGCTTTCCTGGACAATATTTGGTTGTGATACAACTATTTGAAAATCTGGAATCTGACGGTGCAAAACAAATTAAACTCCCAGCAACGAATGTTAAGTTTGGAAATATTTAATATAGGGAATGTACAAAATATCTTTATACTTAATATCCTAATGAATGCATAAAACATACAAACATACCCATGCTACTCGATGCATATTAAAATGATAAATATTCTGTCAACACTTGTCCGAGTCCTGCATGTGGACGCTGAACTCACCTGCCCTTGCTCTTGATTACCTTCATAAGATCTGTTTCGACTCTTCACATTTGTGTCCTCTCTTTCAGGACAGCGTTGACCTAAAGAACATATGCTTGAGGATGGCTATCGCAGAAGGCGGTTCTCGCTCGGACAGAGACATGAGGGAACTTCGGGACTGTCTCCGACTTATTGTGGGTAACCTGCTGGCGTACGCGCGAGAGGAAAACAACCTCTCGTCCACCGAGACCACTCACAGACTCAGGGAGCTTTCCAGCTCCTTCCCAGAAATCTGAAGACCCGGTATCACCGCGTGTATTCTAAGGAACTACCTCAGGAGCAGATATGATTTGAGACGCTACCTTTTTTTTTTTTTTTTTTCTCAGGAAATCCGCAAGCCACGAGCTATCTGTGAATCATCTGTCGTTTTTTGATAAGTATGGTGACGCTTCAGAATTCCAACGGAAGGCGTTGACGTGAGTGTTTTGACCTGAAAGCTGCGCATAGAGATGGTTTCATATTTAATGCTCAAGCCTAAGAACGACATTCTCTCGTACCAGTCACGCCTCAGGATGGGCTGGTGTGGCCGTCTTTGTCACCTGCTAGAAAAGAAAGTTAAGGAGCAAGTTGGGTGGGGGAGGAGGGTGTGTTGGAAAATATGCATTTGTTTATGTGTATTCCATCATTACGACACCGCGGTTTAACTACGTTCCAAATGGAATCATTATCAGTGTTACAACGAAACACTATTAGTTCTAAATAAGCGATTATGAGTTCAAGGCTTGACTCTTTTATTGCTCGTTTGAGCAGCACTGGAAATGAATCTATGCTTTTGCTCTGTTTTGCGAATGATGCTATAGCATTTGTAGAGTCTTGTCACTAGATGGCGCGCAAAACCAGCTTTTTAACGTATGTAAACATTGTCTGCTCCACTCTGTGAAGATGATCATAATAATAAGTATAATGTGAATGAACAGTCCCAAATACTACTGAAAAATGATGTTTAAATGCATGAACGTGAACACATTAAAAAAACAATAATCAAGTGAAGTTGTGTTTATTTTAAAGACACAGAAAAGGCTAAATGTTTCGTTAAAAAAAGCTGTTAGGTTTAGCTGTTAGCTTACCACTGTTAAAAACAACCAAAATGATGAAATCTTGTATTGCTTGTAATAGAAGTACTATTTTGTGATTTAAGTAATTTATATAGGACCAGCTGGTAAACCAGTTTAAAATATAGAAAGGGATGACTTATTTTAAGTACGTGAAGTACTTTAAATCATTTAAATGAATTATTCATACATTTAAAAATCTTAAAACCCATAGAATCAATATGTAGTCATATTTCTGTAGGAACCATTGTTTTATTGAAGCAGATACAGTTCTTGAATTGTGGCTAATTATTTTAATGTATATAAAAAACCACATAATTTTTAGTATAGGAGCAGAAATACAAGAGATATGCTATACTGTATTAGACAAATGAGGAATTCGTTCAAAGAGAAACACTCATTTGTGATGAATAAAGACTTTCTGAGACTGCAGTATCACATGTGATCAGAAGAGGGCGCCGTGCACACATTTTATATCCTCAGTGACTTCACACACCACATCTGACACAAAATCACTGGAGTTGGGGACTCCATCAGATGGCATCACGTGTCATCTGATTCATATATTAAATTGACAGATTATGTGTGAAGCTGCGAAGATCGCTTTACTTCAGTAGTAAATGTTTTCCAGGTTTAAGATTTACCATCCAACAGAGGAAGTGTTGATGACCACTTAAAACTGAATGAAAAACATCTGAGTCAGTTAAAACTTCAAACTTCTCATTTTACCTTGTAATATCCTTAAATGTTGGAAACCCCTGTAGGGTTTTTTTCTACTAGTTTAGTTTTTTTTTTAAATAAATTCTCAAGCGGTTAACCATTTGAACCTCGGGGCAACAGCTGCTTTTACCAAATAAAGATGCTACTGCTTCAAACCAGTCACTAGTTACTTGTCAAACGTATTTCATTTCTTTAATCAGCGTTTTCTCTTCTGGAAATATTTTGTAAGTGCTTCATTCTATCTTGAGGCCCTTCGCAAACTTCCTGAGGAGCGTGTTTGACTTTGTGTGTCCTACGGCTGGTCCTTTATGGCGTTGTTGTTTGCTGTTGTTTAGCATCTACTTCCACGAGACCGACTGAACTCAGCAACCCCAGGCTCGTGGAGGTCTGGGTTGAACCACTGTGGGCTCCTGACAGGCCAATGAGAAGCCAGCTCTGCGGCTGCAGACAGTGTCTAGCAGGATGGATGGCTGGGGTATTATGTCACTTCCTGGGACATGGCGAGAGCGGATTCAGACAGATGAGTAAAAGGATGAGTGTTGTGCGAGAAGAAGGACAGAGGAAAAGGCCGGACATTGTTGGGGGTCCGTATTTGCCTGTCTTTGTCTCTCTTTCACCCACGCTATTGTTTTTTTTTAGATCAACATTTAATTCTTACATCTTAAATGCGTCTCTCCTGACTTTACCTTGATTGTCTTACTTTTTGACTAAATTTTTTCACTTTTATAACCGCTTTACATCTTTTATGTATTTTTTCACATTTGCTTGATTAAAAAAATAGTCTTGTGACCAAAAACATAAAATAATTTATGTAAAGGCATGCATATTGATTTCCTGGCTAAATCTTAACAGTCTAATGACATTTCTACCACAATTGCCCACAATTTGTATTAAAGAAAAAAAGTATTAAAGCATGTTGATACATCAACAATGTAAAAATGTAATAATGCAAAAAAAATAAATAAATAGCTGATAGACATCAAACGCTTGGACATATAGTATATACTGTTCACCACTAGTCCTGGCTACTTGGTTCAAAAATCTATTGAACATTACACAAGTTTTCTGTTTAAATCAACGCTGTTGTTTTAAACTTTCTATTTCTCAAAAATGTGTTATCGTTTCAAAACAATATTAAGCAGCACAACTGATTTTAACATGATAATAATAAATGCTAATTGAGCATTAAAGCATGATTTCTAAAGGATCATGTGACGCTGAAGAGTGGAGTAATGATGCTGAAAATGCAGCCAGAAATATATTCAAATGGAAACTGTTAAAATGTAATAATATTTGATTAGATAAAGCCAGGCTTGCTGAGCATAATGTCTTTACAAAACATTTACACATCATACAGGCCCCAAACATTTGAAAGGCAGTATACAGTATATGGCTTTTCAAAAGATTCCAACATCAACCAATGGGAATAAAAATTCATACAAAATACTGCATTAATTACTACACTTTGAATGTTTCCATGTTTATTTTCACTAGCAGCTTTTTCTCAGGCAAACAAGCTACAAGCTGTCACTGGGTCAGTACCCTTTCTAAAAGTACACCTTTATCTCTGTGGTGTATATTAGTACCTAAATGCTCCAGTTTTGTACTTTTTGCGCTTTTTTTGTAATACGTTTAGTTAACACATTTTTCATCATTTATAAATTATATATTTTAAATGATCCAAATTTAGGACATAAGCATTTAAAAATAGCATGCAAACCACTGGAATGGAATTCGTGGTTTTGTCTATTTAAATAATTTCAGTTATCAGTTAACATTGTAGCATTTCCATCAGTGAAACTCCTATACCATTTTAAATTTTTTATTTTTTTTTTTAAGGACAGTCATACGACGTGATGTGTATATTCCTGTGGGGTCGAGTCATTCTCTCATCTTTTTCTTTCTATTCATCTCTCGGCTCTTTATTTTTTCCCTCTGATGTAGAGCCAGATGAGGACTCTGGGGTGGCTGTGAGAGTGGGGGGACTGACTGGAAATGTGTGTGTGTGTGTGTGTGTGTGTGTGAAACCTCACCCTGCGAGTGGGTGGTGGATGATGACCCCTCACTCTCCAGCAGCGTGTGTGTGTGTGTGAGTGGTGGCCCCGGCCCCTAGACGTCTATCTCCGGGGCTCAATCTCACGCTGAATAGAACCTCCACTGTGTTTCACTGCGGGGCTTTCCCGCACGCTTCACTCTCAATGTATGATTCATTATCCAATCAGAGGGAGGGTGACGCATCCGAGAGTGATCTTATCGAACCCGGGTGCCCACGTTCAGCCTTCCAGATGCTCCCTCTACTAAAGAAACAGAATTAATAGAGTTATTTTTAGTTCGGAGTCTCTTAAAATAGGCTGTGAAGGGTGTGGTGGGACCTCACGATCACGGCCTGTAGCTGAAATCAAACGGGCTTGAATGAAGTCACGAGAATCATCGTGACCGCTATGTTTGTGGTTTTGAGATGTGTAATGTTTTTGCTCTGTATTTTATTTATAAGTGATGTCTCCCTAGTACTTAACTAATCTTCAAATGGTATTGATTGTACTTAATTACTCCTCAATTGTTGTAAATACGCAGTACATAATGTAAGAAAAAGTGTAGAGGACGTCGGAGATCTTGATGCAGACTAATTTTATTTACAGTTCAGCAGTGACAAGGTATACACAGTACTCTGGATTCAGCAGAGTCAGATTGAACCCCGAGCTTCCTACTCTTCCAACGTTTCATACTGTTTTACGTCCATCTTCTTGCTTCTCTTTGGTAGTCCTTCAGGTGAGAACGACAGGATTATCTAGAATCCCTAGAAGTTATACGCCCCTTTTGGTCAGCAGATGGTTCTTGATGGCCCGTTGCCGATCCCGCTCTATAGGTGATGAAGTAACACTCTGGTGATCATATTTACATATTGTTGAGATCGGGATACACTATCTCTACGATACTCTCCGTTGTATTGAAGGGAGAATAGTTTTCTTGGAGTGAGAGTCTGGTCGAGGCAGACTGTAGTTCTTACAATATAATAAGTTTTAGATTCCTCCTGATGTTTCTAAGCGTTATTACTTTTACCATCTGTTAATAATTGTACAGCGTCCTTTACTTAAAACAGACACTGATTGAGATTTTCATAGAAGCTGAATAGGAGTTTTTAGGAGGGCCTAATGTTCAATTTTGAGGTTTTTTTGCATTCCTGTTCAGCAGAACAGCACATATACAGTCGATTTCCTTTTACCTTTCCAAACTGTTTTATTAGCTGTGTCACAGTAAGTGTCACATAAAATCTTGTTTACAAAACAAATTCGATCCCCTCAAGCAATTCTATTAACATAATTACAATCAGCCTCTCTGCACTATTAAGAATAAAGGTTCTGCTGTTCTTCTTTGGAGTCGTGTCAGCAAAGAACCTTCTTTCCATCAACAACCATTTTTTTTATTTATTTTTCCGGTTTAAACCTTATTTTGGTTTCAGTTGACTATATGTTTCTTAAATATATATATATTTTGTTTCTGGGTTCTTTAAAGTGTAGATATAAAGGGTCTTTGTATAAGTTGAAAAAGGTTGTCTTTTGACGTCAGACTTTGTTTTTTACTGAAAGAATATAATACTTGCATTGTGGATTTAAGCCTTACCTTCAATCCAAAGAACATTTTTTTTTTTCTCCGAAAGTTGTGTGACAGTAACGTTCCCATTACTATAGCTCATTTCCCATCAGAATGGCCTCTGACTCTTTTGTGAGTAAGTCAGTCATTATGAGAAAACAGGAAACTAATGGCCACTATTGTGCTTGTACTCACTGAGGGTCACTTCTTTAAATGTTTTAACGGGGGATTTGTGGCTGCAGTACTTTGATGTTGTTGTTGTTTTGAGGAACAATTAAAAATGACTAAAGCCTGAGTTTTCAGCCGTTGTAGAGAACTTTAATTCTCATGACATTTCTAATTATTAACAAATCTATAACTTTATAAGCAATGATTACATAAAGTGCATATTACCGGATAAGTATCTGAATGGGGAGTAAAGGTTCAGAACTTCTGGTTTTATATACGACTTAGTTTTTTTTTTCAATTTAAACTGAATTTAATTTTGTGGT
Source organism: Puntigrus tetrazona (assembly GCF_018831695.1). Taxonomy (NCBI): domain Eukaryota; kingdom Metazoa; phylum Chordata; class Actinopteri; order Cypriniformes; family Cyprinidae; genus Puntigrus; species Puntigrus tetrazona. The sequence continues at coordinate 22,791,422 of NC_056699.1, read as the reverse complement.
TAATAGCTTTTTGAATGGATATTCTGAACTCTGATCTCTTTTTTTCTATTGGGATTAGGATGAAATCAGGTCTAAACTGCTTTCAGAGTTCTTTGCCCCTGACTTGACTTCATCCGTGCAGGGTCGCACACTAACAACAGTTTTTTGGCTTGTGTGTGAGTGTGATTGGTTTCATATTTGCATTATAAAAGCAGTGCAAATGCAAAAAGAGTGACGCATAGTCATAGTCGCACAATTGAGATTCATTATCAGTGTGAGTCGAGCTTAGGGAAGAACCCTTTTCTCCGCTTGACAATATGATGTAATGCAGTGCTGAGGTCATTCTTTGGTTGCCATGGCATCACCTTGGGAATGTGAATTTGAGGTATCGAATCAAGCTTTCAATCAGTACCTCATAAGTCAATTAACCTTCACTGAATCTCTTTATTTCTTATTGTTCATGTGTCTTGAGTTAAATTGAGTCTCAGAACTGGTTTCATCGTCAGTAAACCTTGTTCTGGTTAGATGTATCACTGTCTGACTAATCTGACCACAATCCAGAGGCTGTGACTGTAAACTCTTATTCTGAACCACAGACTAAATTTGAGTTTAGCACCTGTGATGGGGTTTGAAACGTTTCCAGGGATCCAGTTCAAGAAAGAAAAAAAGAGTTCAGCATTTTGTACGGCTTTTGTTTGCAGAATAGCTTTCACTCTTAAAAATAAAAGAACAACTATTTAGAAATAAATAAAGAATGATTTCGGTTCTCCAAAGGACCTCATGGAGCCTTTTTTTTTTTTTTTTTTTCAAAATGAAAAGAACATTTTCCACTATAAAGAACCTTTTGTGGAACTGAAAGTTTTCATTAATGTTTTAAGCAACAACAGAAGCCATTACCCTTTTAGAAAAATCTTTGATAGCACGTATTAGTACTTAAACTGTACCAGCCCAGCGACAACATTTGTATTCAGAGAGTGAGGAACGATTTTCATTGTCTTTGACTAAATACAATGCATGTGGGAATGCCAATGTTATGAATGTATAGTTTATCATACGCCGTTCAAAGTTCTGCCTTTACAACCATGACTTATTTTTCCACCTCTCTCAACCATTGCTGTATAAAGAAAGCAAATCAGGTTACAGCAATCCTCTTTTTGGATTATTTTCTTAGGGTTTGGGCGTTATAACTCAAATCACTCCCTGCCTGTCTCACACACACACACACACACACACACACCCGCAGGCTCAACAAATGTTCCGAGATAATTTTTCTCACAGTTTATATTGCGGACACCAGCATTCAGGTGACTGCTCTGAAGCCCATGTCAGAAATCGTCCCGGATCGGGTTCTAACACACTCCATGTATGTGCAGTGCTGTGTTCACTTAAGCTCATGCAAGAGCATTTAACTGAAGGCTTATGAACACTCAACATTGCCCCTTGCCCCTCTTTCTGACACAATTGGACTGGCTGAAGGTGTCTCCTGGGAGACATTAGTCAGTGAAAAAGCAAATACTCCATTTTGAATCCATGTTTTCAATTTGGAGGCACATGGTTTGAATTAGGGTCATGCTTACTGAGGTGGGTGAGTGGGAGGGTTAGCCTCAGGACCGAGGTGAGTGAGAGCTTGCTTTACACCCACATTTACACTTTAACAGTCAGTTTTGTTTCGATTTTTATGGGAATTTTGAATTCAAGACAGTAATGGTTATTCATTAGTTTGTCGGTTCATTTTGCAACTAACGAATTCAAGGAACAGGTATATTTCAACCAAAATTGAAAAGTCAGTCAACATTTTATTCACCCTCATATCGTTCCAAACCTGTATGACTTTTGTTTCCCATGAAAAGTTGTATAAAACTATTTTAAAATAAAAGTATGTGTCAACTGTTTTATATTTAAAATGTTTGCAATGCAATAGATTATAAAGACTACAGCTTATATTTAGGGTTTAAGGATTTACAATGGGGTGCATAAATATTTGAAAACTATTTAAATCAGAAATCAAAATTTAGAAGTATCGTCCATTGTTGCTCTAAAAAACCTAGTTATTTGTTATTGTAATCCCAGTTTATAAAACCCAATAATATACAATAATTACAATATTATAAAATATACATGACTTTTGGGGGTGTAAAATGGTTTGCCAATTCAAAATTACACTTTGCATTCTATATAATAAAAAAATATAAACAATAATATCCAGTGCATAATGCCATACAATGCCATGATGGTTGCTAGGCTCCAAGTTGTAGTCTAGTTTATAATAGCCTAAACCTATTCTGTGGTTTCCATTAAGACTTCCATTGCTTTTGGCATCTAAATTAAATTTTCAGTTCTAATTGAGGGATTAGGGATTTTTTTTTTCCATCTTAGTGCTACTCATTTGGAAAAGTTTTCTGATTCTGAAAATAGGCAAGAGGGCTAGTCTGGAATTCTTGGATTACATCATCCTTTATGATGTCATCATCATTGGGTGACTTTGGCACGTTACCGAGCGGGTGAAGTCAGGCGGAATTTTTGCTCTCGCTGCCCAGTGCAAATCATTTAAAACTGAGCCTCAGGGTCACTGTATCCGTACGGACAACTGTTAACCCCACATCCACTCTCCTTTCGTTACTCGTCTCTTCAAGGGGACAGCCGAGAGAAGGTGACGTCTTCGTTTTTTAAAAATGGCCAAAAAAGGGGGGGGTGGAAGCCTATGTTTTTCTCTTGGGGGACATCATAATGATTTGATTTACTGGCGGTCATTTGATCAACAGCGTACGGTCCACTCCCTAAACACACACACTCCTAGAGAAACTATCAGCGGCAGACGCGCGCAAGAAGGTGCAGGCTGCCGGACATCTCGGGGCTGGAATCACATTTATTCTCATTAAACTGCGATAGTGTCAGCTGGAGGCAGGGGAGGCACGAGCCAGGGTCATAAAAACTACCTCACTACCTTTTCCCGCCATTACCTCATACAGATCACATCACACCCAGTCAGCCATTCTCCAGTCAACGCCGAAGCTGCACGCGGGCGTATGTTTTTAATGTGCATCGCTTTTTTTGCTGGTAAGTTTTGTGCTTGTGGAACTAGGCTACTTTTGTTAACAGGGAAGGAAATGGCCCGTCTTTAACCTTCAAACATAAAGCAGTGTTTCACGCGTTTGTGAGTAATTTGCATCAAGTCGATATGCAAGTCTTTATTTGTGATAAGCAAATAATTCGTGGCCAGTTCGTATGAATTTGTCTTATTTGTGCATTTTCGTGCAATCTGCTTAAGTCCCCCACTGATGCTCAGGCTTAATTGTTGGGTTAGAAGAGGACTTTTATGCCTACTTTATTTTTCCAAAAATGTTGGCACAAGTCACATGAAATCGCCAACATGGAAAGTAATTAGAGATTAAAATGGTATAAGGGGAGGGGCTTTCATATTCAAGAGAATTTGATTGGATAAAGTAGTGCAAGATGAGTCATCAATATTTTAGAGCAGTTTTTAATGTTTTCAATTATTGTTTAAGCAACACAAAAAATGATATGGCCTAAAACTAAAACATGGACTAAAAGACAAACATTAATACTGGCTAGTCCTTAATACGCTATATGTTTTTTGTTTTATTTCAATATGCCATTAAAAAACGGTGACCTCGTCGTTGTTCTCTCCGTCATCAAATCATCCTTTATTTTATTTTTTTTGCCACCAAATATCTTATTTCCCAATTATACATCAGCTCTAATCCACAGGCATCCAGAAAGCTTCTATTTCAGTTTTTTCAACCCCACTTAATGGCAGTTAATTGTGCAGACTTTGGCCAGCCAACCCATACCCCCACCTCCCCCCACCCCCTTCACTTCATTTGTCATTCACAGTAAATATTTTGTCAGGATGCTTTTTACAGATGGCTGTTTGTTTTACAGCGACAGCGGAGGTCAATAGAGATGGCTCCACGAGATGAACTGACTCGCTCCCCCGAGACGTGCGTTCTCAGCGAGGCCCAGTGATAGATGAAGTGTGTGAGGGATCGGTTCGGGCCCGTGTTCAATCAAACTTCATGGCTTACGTTACAGTGGATGAGGCATGGGCACTTCATGGGACCTGTTTTATGTTCTGTAGGCCGTGGAGCGTGGCATTGTTTGCACTGGTGAGTGTTTAGTGGCTATTAAAATGGAGATTATTTTTCATTTTGCATGTCGTAAATCCAGCGTAAGTTTTAGATGAGATGAATGACAGATCTGTTCCCATATCCGTTTTGACTGTGCGTTTGTACACAAATTAAGAGCTGGCGTGAGTATTTCAAATTTAACAGAGCTTCAAAGGAACAGTTCACCAAAAATGTAAATTTGCCGAAGATTTATTGGCTCTTAGGCTTTGCAAGATATAAGTGAGTTTGTTTCATCATCAGAACAGATTTGGAGATATTTTGCATATTTACATTACTTGCTCATCAATGGATCCTCTGCAGTGAATGGGTGCCGTCAGAATGAGAATAGAAACAGCTGATAGAAACATTACAATAATCCACATGACCCCAGTCCATAAATAAATGTCTTGTGAAGTGATAAACTTCAAGCAATGAATCCATCAAGACATTTTCTGAGTCCAAACCATTGCTTCCAACTGAAATACGAGTACTTTATCCAAAATATTGACTTCAGCGAAACCGCCTCATCTCATCAGAAAAGAATTATGCACAAAAGCAACAGTTGCTACTAAAATTCAGTATTAATTAAAGGAAATGGCAAGTAACGTGTTGAATTTATGTGAATTTTTAAAGTAGAAAGTCTTTATTATAAAACATAATCCAAAAACTTGTTTTATTAACTCAAAAAACCTTTGTTTTTAAACATAGTTATTATTACACAATTATTTACAAGAAATGGCAGTTAACACATTGAATTAATGTGAATCTTTGAAGTAAAAAGACTAAAATATAATTTTTTTTAATGCATTATAATCCAAAAAATTAATTAACAACTTCAGAAACCCTTGTTTTTAGACAAAGTCAAAAATGTGAGAGTGAGATAAAAGACTCATTTGTGAGTGAGCTATTCATTACGTTTTTCTATCATAATAGTTTTCAAGGATATTTGGACTTGTGGACAACAAGCTTAAATCAACAGTAGTGAAAAGACAACAAACACTCCCAGTAGAAATGGCATAAATCAAATTAAGCAGTGAAGGTAATAAATTAAAAAATGTATCTTTTCATCAGAACATTGTTTTGCTTACAGATTTGATTTATTGTTTAGTTATCTTTCTTTCTGTCACACACACACACACACACACACATACAAAGTTGCTCACACACACACAAAAACATGAAAGCCAAACACACAAAACCATTGAGGTGTTTCTTGGGCTCAAGCCACATCCAGTGATGTCACTGTGCTTATTCTGAGTCTTTTGCCCTAATGTATGCTGACTTAAGCAGCCAAGAACACACTCACACACTCACACACACACAACCACATGCACACAATACGTAACTATAACATTAAATGCATACTGATCTTATAGATCATAACGTTAGTTAGTGTGTAGTTTAGTGGAAAAGATGCATTCTGAAATATTACTTTTGAGAAGATTAGTTTTTTTCAAGCTGTATGTCGTTGCACTAGATTGCATCTTGCTTTTTATGTAAGGTAGTCTGGGACTGTAATGATAATCGACACATTTAGACTTTTCCTCAAACATATGGACCTGAGACAGATGGATTACTTAAGTCAGATATAATTTGACAAAGCAGACAAAGGCTGATTTCTCACTATATTTTAATAGCAACTGAAATAGCTCTGTAATGTAAATTTATACAATTAATTTCCGCTGATAGGAGACTTACAATTATACATGACCTTGGTTTTTTCTAATATCGCTACCAAATCATATGCAGAAAACTGTAAAAAATGTTATAAAATTGTCCATAAATCTAAAAGTTGCAAAAGATATTTTTTTTCTTCACTTGCTCAAATAATTGTAAAATAATCCATATTACTGTAACATTCAAAAAAATATTTATATTGAATGGTTATACCAGTATGTTTGCAGTGAGTTTGTTGTGCTTAAAAAATTTGACTCAATATTTCTTGAGTGTTACAGGTATTCTGCTCAGTTTTGAGTACAGTCTTACTCAAGGGCATTACCATGGATCCTGGGGGTTTAAACCTACGAGCTTTCAGTTACCACCCCAGATCAGTATTACTTTCTACAGTCTTGCATATTTAATGCACACTTATGCTGTCTTACCAAATCAAGTGGCATTTGTTTCATAGGTGCATGTATTGCGCTAGCTTCCCAGACACTGAAGTTAATTCCTGGTTTAGACTAACCAAAGTGTTTAAAGCACATTAGTGGTGGAGAATTTTAGACCAGACGATCACGTAATGACCAAAGTAGAAAATTATTCCTGGGAGGATTTCTGTGTTTACCATTTCTTTACTTAGACAAAACACATACTGTTTCATTTAAAGGGATACTCACCCTTGTTTCAAATGTATTTGACTTTTTTTTTTCTTGTGTGGAGCACAAAAGGAAATGTCTACTAAGCTGCACTTTTCTTACAGAATTCAATAATTTAAAGGTGACAAACACAGTAGTGTTTTGAATTAAGTGCTATAATGTGCATCCCTAGGGCTAATTTTTGATGCAAGCTTGTCTTCGCTCCCCCCGTGACGTACGAAGGGAATCTTATTATAATATCAACACCCTGTAATCTGCAAGTGTCCACCCACTGCACCGCCATTGTGTACCAAAAACCGGTGTACCGGTTTGGCATGGCAAAAGTTCAACAAAGCATGCTAACTGTTCTGTCTGTTCAAGCAAAGCATGCTAAATGCTAACTGTTCTGCACACAACACTGTTTAGAGTCCCAGCCTCAGAGAAGATGAGACACGAGTGGATTTATTGATTAACTCACTGCTGCCACACAAATGTAATATAAACATGTGATTTCTCTCCCAGCAGTTTACAGATATTGTGTGCTTTCAACATAAACTTGTGTGTATTTGACCGTTTAAGACCAAAAAAGTTTTGCACTTCCATGCCTAGTGACAGCCACTTTCTGCTTCAGATGTGCACGTTCAGAAAACCCTGTATCAGTTTTTAATGGGTTACTCCACTCCAAAATGAACATTTTCTCATGAATCACTTAATCAAATCTTGATTCAACTTAAGAACACAATTTAAGATATTTTTGATGAAAACCAGGAGTCTTGTGACTGTCCCATTGACTGCCAGGTAAAGAACAGTAAAGTAAAGTCCAGAAAAGTGTCAAAGACATTGTTAAAATACCTACTGTAGGCAAACTGCGTACATTCTGTGTCAGCCGCGCTACAATGATACGCTGTTTTTTCTTCAAATCAAAGCATCTCCTGTTTTTCATCCTAAATATCTTAAATTGCGTTCCGAAGATGAACTAATCTTTTACAGGTTTGGAACGACATGGGAGCAAGAGGTTAAAAACGAAATGTTAATTTTGGAGTGCTAAACTAATCTGGTTTAAATCGCATGATTTCAGACGACAGACTTGATAATCAAAACTTTTTTAGCAGGGGATCTGTGATATGAGCTACAGCAATATTCTGGAAATGAGGGTGGGGAACAGCATCTCATTTGCATTTAAAGAGAGTGTGTTTCTGCTTCCATTCAAAATATTATTTTTATTATGTAACATTATGGTATTTTGTGCTGAAACTTCACAGAAACATTCTGGAGACAACTGAGGCTTATATTGCATATTGTAAAAAGGGTCATAATAGGTCTTTAAAATTGTGTTGTACTATTTTATAAAAGTAGAAATACATGTATTTCATTCATAAGTAAATCTGGTAAATGTGCTTCAATTGAGAATATTTCTTTGAAGTATCAGAAGAATATGCTAATATTTCTATCGCTCTTTCTTTCCTTTTGGTTTTCATAGCAGCATCGGAAAAAAAAATCTGTGTTAATTTCTGAAAAGAAGAATTACGCATGCGTGTTCCAGATATGGTTGCGGCCTTAGATTATTAGTATAGTATTCAGCATTAAGATGATCCTGCTTTCCCCTGCATATCCATTTTTGTGTATTGCTTTTCAAATTAAGGCTTGGTAAATGTGCTTCACTTGAAATGCAGTTTGCTTATAATATAATTCAGATGCTAATATTTCAAATTCTCTCCGTTGCTGCCTGTCTTTTTTTTTGTTTTTCCCAGCACCACTTGAGAGTCTCCGGGCTCTAAACAGATTCTGAGTCCCCACAACTGCTCCTGTGGGAGTTGGACACGCTGTATGTTTAGTCTACGGCACGACCAAAAAAGACAACGAGACAACAAGCATGCAAACACTCACATACGCATGAAATGCACGCACAGAAATTGGATTAGTACGTTTCTGTGTAACAGTCCATTGACAGCGTGCGGGGTATTGTTTGTGCATGTGTGGCTATGCTTTGTATTCAGAGGTGTGTAGTGATGATGACATCATCCTTGTCTAGCCGGCAATGTGGGGGTTATTTTGACAGTCTCCTGCGCTATTGTTTTGTCCCGCATCTGCCCGCAGATTAGGGCATGTCAGTTATGAGCATGAACGTTGCTCCCAAATATATAGTGCGCATATCTAATACAGATGCGCATAATGGCCTCGCTGCTTTTGCCAGTCTGATGAAATCATGAAGTTTTTAGTTATGCCAGCCAGCCAGTCGGGGTCCTTTCCTCCTTTGTGAGATCATGCTTGGCAGGGGTGGGCAGAGGTTCCCTGTCTTACACTTGTCTGCTGTGGGGTGGCCGCAGATGTGTCCGTCTCACATATGAATCACAGTGATTTAGATGTGTCTTTTCAATCCCCCTGAGTGGCTCATTCAGTGAATTAAGAGCAAGGCGTTGAGACAATCAATTTTATCACAATGGGGCCCGTTCCAGGGTGACGTCATCGCCTGCTCACGGGAGCGAGATGGAAGAGAGGAACAAAAAGAAAACTAAATTTTACCATAGTAGCCCTAGTGTCAGCCAAAATACCAGAGCAAGCATTCTTGGGTTGGGGATTTGAAACCTACTACCTATTAATATTTAGTGCGTAATTCTATCTATCTACCCATCTAATCACCTACATTTTTAAATGTGTTTTTGTGTTCCACATGAGCAATGGCAGTGGTTTGATAATGCATATATGCATTTTTATCATCACATTACCAGTTATTTTTCAGATACGCTACCAGAAAGATGTCACTTAGGCTGCAATTATTTGGGAAAAAACCCACAGAACAACAGTAATATGGTTTGATGTGTGCGATTTAGAACAAAATTTTATTTCTATATATAAGAGAAATGTTTAAAATGGCAGTAAATCAGCATATTATAGAGTGATTTTTGAAAGGATTGTGTGACACGGGTGTAAAGATGCTGAAAATTCACACATTAAATACATATATTAAAACAGGAAACTGCTACTACTACTAATAATAGCATTATTATTACTGTTTTTGCTGCATATTTAATCAAATAAATGGTGTTTTACTGACTCCAACTTGTGTTTCGCTCTCTACATTGGTTTCCCCATTTCCGTTTAGTCATTTGTGTTCATTGAGTTCCAGGTGCGTGTGTTAATTATCTAGTTTAGTCCTGATTTCCTGCCCTACTTAATCCCTGCGTTTCTAGTGTCCTGCCCGGGCTGTTAAATGTGCCTGTGTTCCTGAGTTTGTGCTACGCTGTATTCTGTTGGATTACAATTAAAGTACCAGGCCACCATCTCCCCGTTGTGCCCGCTATCTCGCCCACCGCTGACGGAGCAGGCCCAACGAGACAGAGGAACGGACTGTCGCGGAGCCGGAGTCCAACGAGACGTCAGTCAAGTACCACGACTGAGGGTCAAGTAACTGGGCATCTGGGGCTGCCAAAAGTGGAGGAGGATCTCATTGATTGGGATACTGTTCTGGAGATCGACCTGCTCCATCTTCCTCCTGAGTTCCCGCTGGGCCTGTCTAGCCCTCCTTCAGCTCCCTGTGCCCAGTCAAGGACTGTTCTGTGTTTCCTCACTTGATTGTAGAAGTAGCACCGCTTACACACACAGTGTATATATATATATATATATATATATATATATATATATATATATATATATATATATATATATATATATATATATATATATATACACACACACACACATTATTTATTCATTTATTTATAGGGTGAGATTAAGGAAATAGGAAAAATGGAGTAGTGATGTCTCTGATGAGTCTATTCATCGTCTCATTCATACGGCTTTATTTATCACGGTCTGGAAAGCATAATGTCAGTGAAACCTCCCTCGCACAAGTTCTCAGAGTGTGTTATGACATCACTCCACCCCTGCAAAGGTGAGGTGGGAACCTCTGTGTCGGACTAACGGGAAGAATGTCTCGAGAGCTAGTCTGGAAATACTTGGGATAGTTTCGCTGGCACGGTTTCACAAGGGGATGATGCCTGGCTAGTTGCATTGTTTGGGATGACCTCAGTGGAATGTTATTAAGGAAATTATGTTTTATGTTGTGTAGGAAATGTGAGATACAGGAGTATTTAGACGATTAGTCATAAACGCCGACCAAGACCTCACAGAGAGAGACATAACAGTAGCATATTGAGCCGTTTCATGTCTGCATATTTGAGTGATAAACTACTTTCATCACGTTTCCATTCAGCGCAGCTGTGAATCAGAGACTGGAGTCTGTATGGTAACGGGACCCTGCTAGACATCCAGTGCTCTGGCAGACGAGGGCAGAGTCCTGTTCCTCAGCCCACGAAGAAAGCTCTTAGTCAGGACTGGAAAAGCAAGGGGGACTCCCCGCTTTTGGGAAACCACATCTGCAACTCCATTATCCCTGACTGCTGGTTTCTAGACTCCGTTAAGACAGCAGAATCCTGGCAGGCAGCAGGTCAGTGTAAGGTCCAGATGTGGCCCTTCTTATCATATGGCGGAGAGCTCGGATTGTGCTAATGCACATGTGTTTGGTTATGTTGAAGGATAGAGTTTGCTTTCTGTTCAGTGGTAAACTATATTAGAAGTGGCGGTAGATGTTAAATCAAAAACACTACTGCTATGCAATGGACAAGCGAATTAGTAAAACTATTGAGACCAATTCTTGATATTGGCTAGTTGCCCTAGCATGCTTTTTAATGACATATTGTCTTTTTATTAGCACTTATAAAGCAAGCACATGTTCTGCAATGGATATATTCTTCGTCCCTAATTCACACCTAAACGTAACAATTTCCCTTACTAATAATAAGCAGCAAAATAGGCCAAAGCTAATAGTTAATAGTTATAGTCGTAGTTAATGGTTATTAAACAGAATTAAGTGTGCAAAGTCTAACATTTAGAAACATTTTAAAGGGGTCATTAGATGCACAAGTTGATATGATTCTTTAGAGTCCTAATAAAGACTATAAAATAGTTTGGTTAAAATTCCTCAATGGTAGTGTAAAACGCCTTTTTACCATGTGAGAAACGGCTCCTTTGAGAGCAAGCTGTTTTGTAGCGTTTTCCTTTAAATGCAGATGACCTCTGCTGAGCCCGCCCCTCTCTTCCAAGCCACTCTCTTAGGGACTATTTACTTTAGCCGGATTTGTAGCAAAACTTGCTAATTACCACATTATTATGAAAGGCGATTAGCAAAGATTCATTTAAAAACCTTATATTCATTTCTTCTGTAGGTGAATCTGGATTTGATCATTTGAAATGATTTGCGTGAACAAAGACACATTTAGGTAGATCGAGACACATTTTTTTTAAAAACAAACTTCATCCACTGTGTCTTCAGCTGCTGAGATGTCGGGAGTAAATGACTACGACTATGTTCATTACATTACTAACAACAAAACACTTAAATTGATTATGAGTCATTCTTGCATGCTTCTGCTCCAGCGGACCGCTCACTCGGAAAAAAATGTAAAAAGATTTGAACAAACCCCTAACCTTCAGTACGTAACTGATAAACTCTAGAATACACCGAATAGCATAATCCATACAGACTTTGTCAATAATGACAGAGGGAAACTGGCCATCATACACTACATGACTGTGTGAGGATTACACAGATCTCAACAAACTCACTCAGAGACAATGTGTGCCAAATATCAAACATGTCATCCGATCTGGAGCTAGTCTGGAGAGTTTGTGACCATCATACACTACCTGAAATTGTATTAAATCTATCAACTCAAATCTGCAGACTGGCTCTGACTTTTGCCAATTGGTGTCCACTTCTTCATACTGTTAATCAGGAAAATTGGGGCATGTTGTCTTTTTTTTTTTGTGTAAAACAGAAAAACAGAAAATCCCATAGACACTGAATGAGGAATCTGAGCTATATCTAGGAACCAAAATATCATAGAGATTTGGGGGTGGATTTTTTTTTTAACTTGGGCCAGTAAGCAACCACTTAGTAACTACATAGCAACGGGCAAAAAAATCGCTCCGATCACCTTAGCAACCACCCACATCATCATTGCATGGGCAAGCACCACACAGTTTTATTCAGTAAAATGCAAATATTCAATGAAATTGTTTAGTGCTTAAGAGATCATTAATGTGCATGAACAGACAAACTGTGAAACTGTCATTCATATTTCTATATGTATAACTACTGATATATAAAGCTTTTTCATTGAACTTATGATAAAGCATTTTAATTCCCGGTTTTATCACTTTGTCAGCATCTTTTCTGTAACCATGTTATACTTGCTCAGATTTTTCAGTATGCATTGCCTCTGTATTTGGCATAAGCCAAGAAAAGGCCAAAAAAATGTGCTCATGCAGGTTAATAATTTTTTTTTTTTTTACACAAAATAAGAACAAAAACTATAATTTTAGCACATCCGAACTTTAAGATGTAAAATACTTTTAACACACCATTTTCGGAGTTGGATAAAAGAAACAAACAACACTCTTGAAATGATTTGCGTTGATAGCTCTGTTTAATGACAGCATCAGAGTCTCTCTGCTCTCTAATTTCTGCCGTGCGTGGTCCTCTCTGTGTCTCCCGTGGGGCATTTGGGTCTGTTTGCTAGCACTCATAATTGCAGTGGTGAAAGAGAGAGAACGGGAAAAAAAACAGTAACAGTAGACAAGAGAGATGTAGAAAAACAGTAATTAGAGTTAGAGATGGTAGGAAGCCAGTTAAGACTTCAAGTCATCACGGACAACATCTTTATGTCATATAGAAGACATGAAGGCATGGGTCTAATTCAGTCTCAATTCTCAAATAATGATGTAAAATGCATGAATTTTTAATGGTTTTCAGCATTTTTTACAAATTAATTTTTTTTATTTTTTTTTTTTTTCCCTTCTTGGATTCAGTTTTTTTCTCCTTTTTCTAGAATCGGTTTTAATTGAAATCCTGAAATATGAACAGAAATGTATTAAATGTTTAACATAAATTATATTTTAAGGTCCCAATCTTTTTAACCCTCGAATTAATTTTTATTATTTGTTATATTTTATAGAATTTTTCAGGGTTTATTTTAATGGTTTCAGTACATTTTAATTATCAAACCATGCATAATTTATTGATTTTATATTTTTAAAAGTCATTATTATTATTATTATTATTATTATTATTATTATTATTATTATTATTATTATTACAGATTGTGTGTTTACATTTTTATGCTTTACACATTCTGGTAAATAATTTTCTCTTAAATATCTTTAATAATAATGTTATTAGTATCATTAAATTAATTAATATTTATGTCAAGGTTTCTGTAAAAGTCTTTTGAAATGTCTGTTTTACGTTTGATTATATCTTTCCAAAATTTGGCAAATTGTGTGACTTTCTGTGTTATAAAGTAAATTCCATTTTTATGACAGGATTACAAGATTTCATCCTTGTTTTCTGCGTTGCGGAAATCATAGGGCACTAAATTTGATAGGAAATATCTGGTAAAAATTGTGGATTTCTAAAAGAATGACTAAGAATGAAGTTTCATTATGCAAGAAATCCACATCATTCGGAAACGTCGACTCACTTTTCTCACAAATGAGTTGACATAACAGTTCTTATCGCAACCCATGTTGTATAATTATGCTTTTTTTTAAATGAAATACCGGTCTTGGCTTAAGTTGACTGGAGTATTGTCAGTGATTAACTTTGCGTTCAGTAGTTGATGTGAGAATTGGATGGAATGATACTGTAGGCACGGCCTGCTTTTGACTGTTGTCGTTCTTCATTTCGTTTACACACATCAGATGGAAATTGCTACCTGCTGCATTCGTCCAGAAGAGCAGCTAACTGTGAAGTCTGTGAATACGTGACTCATCTCCAATCTGCAGTCCAAGGCAAGTCAGAAGTAAATACTGTAATGTCAAGTCTCAAAGACTCTTAACAATTGCCAAGTCAGATTCACAATAACTCTGCTTACTGTTTTTCATCTAATAACATATTGATAAATACTACCATTCATACTTTGGTTAAGTTAATGCCTTTACTCAGCAGTTATGCGTTACATTAAGAAAAAGTGATATTATTTTTACATTTCCGAGGTGTGCTTGTGGTGTTTAGCCAGTCACAATTAACTGGGTCAGAGAAGGGGCATGGGAGAGCATGCCAACATATTCTGTTACACCAAATAATGATATTTAAAGGAGCATCATACGGCCCCTTTAGCAGCGCGGCTGTTTTCAACATTGATAATAATAAGAAGAAATGTTTTTGAGCAGAAAATCAGCATATTGCAACCACTTCTTCAGCATTACGTGACACTGAAAATGAGTAACGATGCTAAAAATTCATCTTTGTATCACAGGAATAAATCAGGCCTACATATTAAAATATATGAAAAAGTAGCTATTATAACTTGAATAATAATTCACAATACAGTTTTTTTAAATTTAAACAAAAAAAATCTTACTTACCCAAACTTTTGAACTGTGTTGTGTAATATTAATCAAGTTTAAATATATGCTTTAATATGTATATGTAATGTATTAATAAAATACGTTGAATAAAAATATAAAACTCGCTTTTATGTGGCACCTCTGAAAGCCATAACCTGATATGTTGTTGTTAACCATAAAAGCTTCAAAACTGATGATGAGAGAAGGATGGCGTTTTATTTTTTCAGTGTAGTTTCATGAGGAGTCACACAGTAACGGACAAACCAGAAAGAACTTCAAATACTTCTTTAAGAGCCAAACGTGATTCACCATTCAGTCATCCTGACTTGATCCCAATCTAACAAAAGACTGTCATTCTCGCAGCATTATTATCACAGCTTGAGCTCGCTGTGACTGTTTCTGCTTTTAGATGGCTACAAGCCTCTTAAAAAAGGCCAATGAACTGAAATGTTTAGGTAATGGCTGGGTAGGCTGGTATTTTGCGAAGGTGTTGTGGAGCAGCGGTTTTAGATCTGGGCCAGTTGTAGGTTTGAACTCTGCAAGGGGCGATCCGTGAGCTGTTATCAGCGTGCCCATGAGCGGAGCAGTAAACCCCAGGTCGCTCCTTTTAATAAGTGTACCGTGCGTAAAGCGTTTGCGAAATGACTACCGACTAGACCACTGCACTGTTTATGTCCTTTTATGTAAACTTTGTATTAAGCGAAGGCTTTTACGCCGTTAGTGTCTACTTCAAATGGACGTTAATCTATTGCCGTGACACCTGAAAAGCGACTAAGCCTTACTGGAAATGCGACGTGACGACTGTATTTTAAGAGCAGCTGTAATAGAGGTCAGCCATGTGGTTCAGATTGGCTGAAATACCTCACAGATGATTAGTCTAAAATACTAGACATTCTTTGTAAAATTGTCCTGATGATTTCCTGGCTGCACAGTGTGAAGCGCGCCACAAACACGAGGCCGCAGTGTTACAAATGCATTAGCACACCCCCTCGCCAAGGGCCCCAATCAGCATTCCTTCCTAAAAACGCTCCATTCTTCCTTCCCATATTTGGGAGAGAGGGGTAGGGAATCCCTCTCCATGACTCATCGAGTTTCTCCGACTGTAAGGGGAGTTCACTGAATGGAACGAACATGACTTGTTCATTTGTGGATTGAGGGATGTGCATGGCAAACTCCCTGCTAAGTCATAAAGCAGGAGAATTTTTAAACGGTGACTGCTGCTCGCTACGGCAAAACTTGCTTTCGTTGTTTTGTTCGAAGAATACAGATGGGTCCGGCTAATATGTCTAGTAGGGGGTCCTGCATGTGAATCAAAGCTTTATAGCAATATAACTGTTTACAAACTACAAAATCTATATTCTGTCACATGCCTATATATTCTAAAAGTATCCATACAGTACATGATACTCTATTATGTAACTAAAAATTATGCATGATGCAGAGTATAAATAAAAGCTACAACTGTTTGAAAATACTACTTAAAATTATATAAATAGAAAATGAAACCTTTAGTATGTATTTTATAGTTTTATACTCTTTTATTGTATATTTAATTGTTATTTCTATAATCTCTTATAGAAATAAAAAGCTATGCATATATACCTCGACTATATGCAATATAAGACTCTTATGCTCATCAAGCCTGTATTTATTTGATCAAAAGTACAGCAAAACACGTGTTTTATGTTGTAATATATATTTTAAAATAATAATATAACATTATGTAAATAATAATTTACTCCTGCGACGCAAAGTAGAATTTTCAGCATCATACTCTAGTCTTCAGTGTCATATGATTCTTCAGAAATCATTCTTCTATGCTCATTTGGTCCTCAAGAAGCATTTCTTATTATTATCAATGTTGAAGACAATTGTATTGCTTAATATTTTTTTATGGAAGTAGTGATTTGTATTGAAAATTCTTCATCTTTTGTGACATACACGTCTTTAATATTTTTTTGTTTACTGATTAAAAGTAAAATGAGACATTAAATTCTAAAAAAAAAAAAACGTACTGACTTCAAAACATTTGACTCTCAGACTTTATATTGCGTTGTAGTAACTTTTTTACAGCAAATTAAATGTACATTCTAAAAACTAGTCTTCATTCATTTTTAATATTAATAAATTCAGTTTGCAGTTTTCTTTGTCCATGCACAGTATTCACTTCAGGTACAAATATCTCCTGCTTTTGATTGCAAACGTGACATATGGATATCTGAGTCACATATCCTGTCCCTTCCAGTCGTAGCAAACAAACTCTATGACTGGAACAGTAGGTACGAACAATCCTGAATATACTTTTCCCCCTCTTCCTCTCTCTCTCTCATTTTCCACACTTCACTTCTTCCACTGTTAACCATAGTGGATTCAAACACAAACAAACAAGCAGCACTAACGATTGCAATCACCACTAATTTGGAGGCCTAGCTCTCCACCCCCACTCTCTTCTCCTAAACGTGCTCCATCCCAGAAACCCTTGGGGCTCCAGATGGGTGTACTGGCTGTCGTGAAGGGGAGAAAAGGACAGAGGAGGTGGTTGGTGTTTTTGGAGAGAGTGCAGATCTTTTTCGCTCTTCACTTTGAAGTGACTTTCAATAATACAGCTCTCGTCTTAAAAAAAAAACGGTTTTATAACAAAGGCTGGTTTTAAATGAGAGATTATGTTTAAGATCAGCCTTAGGACTGGATCAATATTCAACCGCAACAAAGCACGTCTCACAAAATAAGTCTTTTACTGCTTGGCTAGATCTTTGCATTTGCGTTGTGTAATACCGCAACAATGCACAAATCCTGACCCGAGACCAGTGCAAAATTGCCCCAGCCGAAAGCATAAACAGAGGACGGAGCAGGGCAATGGAGGGAGTGGCAGAAGTTGTCGTAATTGGTGTAAGTTTGGGGGGGTTGCAGCCACACTGCTGGGTTTTGAAAGAGTGTGCAAACGGAGCCCTGTCATTTACCAGACGCCCGTTGGGCTGGGCTGTGTGAACGCAACTCACAACTGTTCTCTAATTAACTCCTGCTCAGAGAAAGAGAGAGATGAAGCACTGCTCTGCCAGAGCTGACTAAACGCAGGAGAAAAGAAAAAAAAACACACTCTGTTTGGCTGCGGCTCGTTTGATTCAGCAAAGTTCGTAGATTCAACGATTCAACGGTTAAGAATCTAATTCTAATATCTTGATTCTAAATCTTGCAGTAGCGCTCGAAATCGAAAACAAACAAAGATCACAGCGTGATCTAGCATTTCCGGCACCAGAAAACCGAAACAGTGGCCTAGAACAAGAAATATGCAAGTTGGTACTCTGTTATAAAATCAGGTACATTTTTATTAACTCCCGTCTTACGCTGTAAAATATTACATTTTATACACATAGCATGTAACCACAGTGTAAGCACACATTGGTACATAGTATCTACAGCTGTAATGTCTGTGTAACTACACATATGTACCAACTCACTGAAGAGTATGTGTAAGTACAAATGTGTAACAGAACATTGGTAACAACACTTTTTGGTAAAGAAAGTATTACACTTCATATTAAGTGGACGGTTCCTATGGATTTATAATCTAATTACTTAAGTTAGCATACTCCCATTCAAACGCTTGGAAGACCAAGGAAACATTTAACCAGTCCTCTATGAATTACAATCTATCTTGCTCTTTAAGGTCGCAAAACTCAGGTGCCTAGGATAGCAAAGTCCAAAAACCGTATTATTTTTACTGTCCTAGAAATATACATTTGTGTCATACAGACATAATCACTGATAAACTACTAAATGTTGAGCTCAACTCCTGAACTGTAACAGCTTCATTAAATAGCAGGGGCTCTGGTTTGGAATGATAAAATAACCTTAAATAATTTATACACTACATGGCTGAGTGCACAGTGTATAGTGCATAACTCGGGATGCAGCTCGTAAAAATAGGGAACAATGTACTGTTGATAATTAAGAAATTTTCGGTATTGATTTATTTGACCTATATTTTGAATTACACATTTTTTAATTTTCAGAGTCTAGGAAACTTAATGGATAAAGGCCCCGTTTTATAGACAAGGCTTAGCCTAAGACAGGATTAAGCCATAGTTCAATTAGGACTTTTAAGTAATTTCCATTCACATACCTTAAGAAAAAAGGATTACTGGTGTGCATCTTAAGACAAAAAAAAAGGCGCTGATAAAAACAGATAAAAACATTTAAACTTTTCAGAATGCCGCAAGTGTACCGCGGGTCATGTGACGAGAATCAACCAATCAGCTTCATCATTTTCCGTAACAACATTGAAGGTTCAGCCAATATAAAGCAATGGTTGTCAAAGCTGTACAGGGATATTCATTTCAAAGTAAATATAATATCAGAGATAATGCTGGAAATCCATTTTTCCTTTGCTGATACTTCACCAGCCCGAAAAAAAGGAGAAAGCGACGCGCCTAGCATTTCCCACAAACTTTTAGGTATTATATGTGAACGGCTCCTTACAAGTTTCTTTCAGTTGAAACAGCTCAGATTTACATTTAGTCTAGGACTATAAGCTTAAGCCCTGTCTGTAAAATCGGGGGATAATCTTTATTTTTCTAGAGATTTTTAAGTCTAAAACAGTATAAAATAGTTATTCCATGGCCAGTGATGTCCTACCACTTTATGAAACAGCTGATTCAAAGGAATTATGAATGCAAAGGAAGTATCTATATTTGTCAAGCAGGTGTGTTTGTATATGATAAGTAATAATAAATGACTTTGCTTGTTGTGTAGGTTAAAAAATATTAAAAATGTAAGTGACATATCTCTGCAGAAATGTAGAGAATCAAACGAATCAGTAAATTGTTGAACTGGTTCATTCAAACAAATGCTTGAGTAAATAGATTCACTTAAATCAAGCAGAGATAACCGTGATATTTCTCAGATTGGTCCCCTTTGAAACTACATATCAAAAATACCATAGAAAGTCAAAGTCATTGTTTACTTACGTTCTTCAGAATAACTTCTGTCATACTCAACAGAAGAAAGAAACTCTTACAGGTTTGGAGCAACGCGAGGGTGAGAAAATGCTATCAGGATTTTCATTTTTTAAAAGGACCGTCTCTTTAAGTTAATTAGCTGAAGGCCGTGAGTGAAGCTGAATCATATTTAGTCCGGTTTTTCACAGCCCTCTGGGATCTGGTAAGAATCCGTTTAGGTCTTTTCTTTCACGCATGCACACTCTTCAGGGTGATGTCATTTCTGCTGGGCTTTTCAGCAACTCCCCTGGCCCACGTCAAGCTCAGGATCAAGCTGGCCAGTGTCAAGCTTTCGTCAAACGTACACGATATGCATTAACTGCATCAATGAGGCTAAAAGCTGTTGAAGTCGAGCTCTGTTCAGCAGACAAATGAATCAATCCAGTTCATCTGACAGACACGGGCCTCCCTTTAAGAGCTATTGTGGGACAGAGTGACAAGAAAACGCTTTGTGTTTGATTGACACGAGGTTCGCTGGCCTCACAGTGAATGGAAAGGTCAGAGGTCAAACTCAGGCCTCCAAGTATAGCCACTTGCAAACGAGATGAGCTCTGTTGGGGAACACTGTCACCAAGATTTTAGCATAGCGAAGAATGACTGCCTTTGTTCCAGCACAGAGAGAAAATGCTGTATCTTTTTAGGGCATAAGAGGCCTGTGTGAGCACTATCCCTGTTCCATCTTTCTGACTTTCTTTCTTATCGTTTCTTGTTAAGAAGTGCAAACATTTGCATATTAGAGCTTTTGTATGGCTTAGCACTTTAGATCATAAACAGTCTAATTAAGAGGGATTTTTGTTGCATATGTATATAAAGCATACATTTGTTTCTTGACTGGAAAGCTATGAAACTGTTTGGGGTTCATTTATAATCGTATGTAATTAAATGTACAGAAAGTATATAATTATTTTAGAATCATAATTAGTTTCACTTAAAAACAGTACTGTTTAAAACACAAATTTGTGTTCAAAATATTGTTTAAAAGGTTTGGTTTTGGTAGATGTTGTAGGTGTATTTGAACAAAAATATAGTAAACACAGTAATGTTCTGAAATATTACAATTTAAAATAATTTTCTACTGAAATACATTTTAAAATGTGACTTATTCCTATGATGGTAGAACTGAATTTTCAGTCTTTAGTGTCACATGATCTTGCAAATTAATGTATTAATTTATTTTTATAATTTATATTTATTTTTCTAATATTTTTTTAACATTATAATTTACATTATTTAAACATTATAAATGTTTTCACTATCACTTTAATCAAATTAAGGCCTCAATAATAATATTAATAAAGAGTCAGTCTATGGTATAGTATACTTTTAGCTTAGTTAGCTATGGCTAAACGTGTTTTAGTGTTTGCCTGAATAAACTATATGTGAGCTACAATGACAAAACTGAGAATGAAAAGGGGGATTTTCCAAAGAAATTATCATTTGAAAAAAAATCTATAGTCCATCCTTTATTATATTTCCACAGACGTCTCACTTGGGCATTTCCAGCCACAGGCGAGACCAAAGCATTCCAGCAGAAGTTCCCTGAACTCTTCAAAGCCTTGACCGTAACTGTGTGGTCAGACTCATTTATACCTTGAAGAGCTTAAATGTTTTCGGAGCACCACATATTAATGATAAATGCTTTAGTTTACTAGCTGCTTTAGTTACTGAACTTCAAAGCGGTCTGGATTACGTTCTCCTCCTCACTTAGTTTTCCTTCCCTCCCCTCCACTTCCCTCTCTCTCCCTCTCCTCCTCCCTGCAGGAATTCTGTGTAATTAGCATGCCGTTAATGGTCCGTGCGATTAGAGCCTTTTAGATAGTGAGGTTTTACACATTGGCCCAATCTAATCACTAACAGGCGTGTGGAGTCGTTCATTTGAACCATGTGCAGGAGTTGTGGAGAGGGAGAGAGAAGGTCAGATACTGTTTAGTAAAGTGCAGCATGGTTGTCCTGGTTTTCAGACTACATGCTTTTCAAGAATTAGTGGATAGTGGAAACTCGCATGACGTTTCGAAACACCAACCTGGTATTTAGATGTGAATATTTGGTGTGGAAGTGGAAGCCCAAGATACAAGTTGGTTTCCAACTGTTGAAAGAGCTCAGTATTGGTCTTGGATTTATATTTGTAAGATAAAACCCAATAAAACATATACACAAATGATCTATATACAATCAGCCTATGCTGACTGTGCAAAGTGGAGAAGTTTTAACTGCAAGGACGGTCTGGTGCTTCTGACTCACAAAATTTAAGTAAGTTACGTTTTCTTATTAAAAGAACCTGCTACTTGCTATTCAAACATGAGTTTTGAGCAATGAAGGGTAATGTTAGTGCTTGTTTGTTATTTCTCTGATCACGAATGCAGACATGTTGTTATGTTTATAAGACGCTATGCAATGCATCTTGTAAAAAGACAGTACTAAGTCTTTATAATTATCAGTTATATCTCCACTGGATGCAACAAATGCCTCAATTTTTGTATCATCGCTCTGGGTCAAGGGAATCACGTTATGGTAACATTTCCATCCCACATGCATGAGGTATTCAGCCAGTCACATCGCACTGTTTAGCTGGCCAATCAGAGCACACCTCGCTTCTCAGAACGATGAGCTTTGTAAAAATGCACGTTTTAGGAAGGCAGTTCTCAGAGGAGAAACAATAGTGTACAGTATGTGGAAATTAGTTTTTTTTTAAACTTTAAACTGCATAAACACATTGCATTCATTTCTACTCTGAAGATAAAACTAAAACTACCACCAGGTGGCAGTAAAAGTCTCTATGAGTTGATTTGTTCAAATGACTGATTCATTCAGGAATTCAGTAAACAGTTCTGTCCCTTTAAATCACTGATTTAAACAATTCATTCAAAACTCGGATTCATTCAGAAACTAAACTGCTGTGTTACTCTGAGATGCACAGCAGTTTAATTTTGGCTTTTTAGGTCATATTTTCTGTAGCAAAATTGAATTGTTAGCACAATATTAACTTATTGACTGAACCGTTGTATAAAATTACATTTGCACTTGTGTTCTTCACGACAAAAAACAGCACTTCTGTGATATTGCTCTCGTTGCTGGTGTGGCATAGTTTATCATTTGATATAAGATGAGAAAAATTTTTTGCCACAATATCTTGAATTTTATGGCATAACTGCATTTATGGAGTTATGTTTATGGAGGTTTTAGATAGATATATTAAAAAACATCAAAGATGAATTCAAATTATTAAAATATTTATAAGGTAATTATGTTGCAACAGTGGCAATATGTGACTGCACAAAAACGTACGTGCAGTATGCAAAGTCTCATATCAAAGATTTTTTTATATGCCAGCATTTGCTCAAAGCAGCGTCTACGTTTTCAGAGCAGCTTTGCTTTCGTTTACGTTCATTTTTGATAACAGATTTTATATTGGTTCTTTTGACTCAGGGTGACAGATGCTGTAGAATCAGGAGTCCTGGCAGCAATGCATCTCGCTTTCTTCCGCTCACTGTATCTCTCTCTCTCTCTCTCTGTCTGCCTCTCTTTTTCCCTTTTCCCCCCGTCAGTCCAAAACCTCCTGCTTCCCTGCTTGGCCCAATCTGGAGAGAGTTAGTGCCATCCCAATGGACCAGGTCAAGCAGCCCTTTTGTGCTGATCTAGGTTCAGCTGTGTTTATTCGAATCTTCAGCTTATACACTTGAAGAGACGCCACGAGACTGATCTCAAACCCATTTCAGGCAAACCCTTCAATCTCCGTCACGGATCAGCTGTTGTCCACAGCGTCTCAGTGTCACACTGAGGAGGACAAAAAGATTCTAGTTTATATTGCTTGATACTCGGTGTACTGATATATATTTGGTGAAAAGGCAATTCTGTTGTCATTTACTCACTAAAAAGAATTATTCATTGAATTTACTACTTTACTTTTTTTAAGTGGTTGCAATCAATTTATGTTAGATACATTTAAATACTAACTTTCGACTAAATTTGTTTATTTAAATGTCCCACTTACCTCAAAAAATGTAGTAAATTCAATGAAAATATTGTAGCATTTGTTTTTTAGTGATATAGTTGACTTTTGCTTAGAACACACACACACACACACACACACACACACAAAGAAAAAAATTAGGCAGAATGTTAACTCTGCCCTTTCCTATACACTGAAAAAAAATACAATTTTAAGGTAAAAGGTTGCAAACTATTTATTTTAGCTATAATACTTTTTCAACCACTTTCATTAAATCATTAAATTAGTAAATTCAATTAATAATTATTTTTTCAGTGTACAACAATCTTCAAAATATTTTCTTAAAACAATGTCATACAGGTTTGGAATGACTTGTGAGCTTTTTTGTGTTTGTGTGTGTGTGTGTAATTTATTTATTTTTTTTTCAATTTTCATAAACTGTTTGATAAACAAACAAAACAAATAAATGCCTCTAGGATATTTCATCAAATCTCATGGCGATGGCAATGACAACAATTACAGAAATGAGAATGATAATCATCTTCATTAAATTTGAAATTAAATTGGTCCGTATCGTTGCATGTTTCAAGGTCTACACTTTTTGCATTATGTCATGTTTCAAGAGTGTTTGTTGCTATCTCTTTGTGCAGAACTGAGGAAATGGTTAGCGAGAGACTGTACCACCCCTCCCTGTGTCTTGCTGTGTGTGTGTGTGTGTGTGTGTGTGTGTTGACTGTTGGTCCGTATGGCAGAAGAGTGGCACTGAGAAATGTAATTAAACTAACCCACCCCCTCCCCATCGCTATCTCTATATCTATGTATCCTTCTTGCTCTCTCTTTCTGTTAGTGTCCAGTGTCTTCCCACTTTGCTGTCCTCTTTTATGCCATACTGGCCTTATTTCTTATTACTAATGATGTCTGATACCTAACATTTGAAACATAACATTTCAAACCTAGGGTTAGGGCTCTTTTAAAATTCATAAAGGGGCAGTTCTCTCTCTCTCACGCACATACACACCTACATAATAAATACATCAAATTCTATCCAAAAATATTTAGCAAAATGTTGCATTTTTCATGACCATAAAATGAAAGTGAATAGAGTCCGGTGTTATTTTGGACCCCACTGACTTACAGTATATAAACAGAAACAGACTTCAAAATATATTATTGTGTTTTACTCTCAGAAATACAGATACAAAAGGCTGACATTGGGGCAGGACCTTTTTAAAAGGTACATGTTTGTACCTAAAGGATCCATTTTAGTACCTTTAAAGTGTGCATATTTAAACTTAACAGAAGCTTAATAGACCTTTTTGGAAAGGTACTGCCCCAGTGACAGCTTTTCTGAGAGTGTACTTAATCTCATCTTTTTTTCAAATATCTTTTTTCAGATACTTGTGTTGTCTATTTACCCAACGTTATGTTGTTTTAATATATATATATATTGTTTTTTTTTTTATTATTTTTTTTAAATTTTTGTTTGTTTAGTGTCCATACAATAAAATTTATTAATGTAAATAAATTAATAAATGAGTTTGGTTTTTTTTATCGTTCATAACATTAGAGCCAAGTTGAGTCTAATGTGCTTTTTATTATAATTATATGTTTTGGACCTCACTGATTTGCATAAAACAGTTGAGATCATTTATGGAATTCTTTTTGTTGTTGTTTTTTTATGTTCTTACAATAAAGGTCAATAGAGTCAGATGTTGTTTTAATCCCCACTGCCCTTCATTATATAGATAGACAAAAATGTTTTCTTTTGTGTGTTTAACTCATCCTCATGTTGTCCTAAAGTACAGATATAAAAAAAAATCATCTTTGTGTTCATACAATATCAGTCAGTAGTATGTTATTGTTTTGAACTCTGTTGACTTGTATCATAGGAAAAAACAGGTGCAGCACCCTTCTTCTTTGTCTTGCACAGAATAAAGGACAGACAGTATATGCTAGGAACCTGGTGGTCCACCCAGAACATGTTAGCAAACACATACCAGCATACTAGAAAACACTCAAAACAGCTTAGCAACGCCCTGGATACATCCACTACACTGTTAACACAGCAGCAGTGACTTTTGCACAGAGGAGCTCTAGTCCCTCTTCCATTGTTGTTGTCTTTGTCCGTTTCTTCCATCCCACTTTCTCTCTTCCCCTCTCTCTCTCTCTCTCTCTCTCTCTCTGTCTTTATCTATCATTCTGGCATGGATGAGTGAAGCAGCACCTTCTCTGTTAGGGTGTGTGGAGAGAGAGAGAGAGAGAGAGAGAGAAAGAGAAAGAGAATGAGAAAGAAAGGGATGCAGGGAAGGAGGGAGTGGGAGGAGAGGGGGGGCAGTGATGACACTGCATGGTGAAGTCATACTCCATGACATCATCCTCTGGAGCAGAGCCAGGAGAGCCAGCAGTCTCTCTCTCTCTCTCTCTCTCTCTCTCTTTACACGCTCTTTCAGAAGGAGCAGGAGTAAAACTCTAGGAGCCTTTTGTTCCCACAATCCCCCACCACAAGTAGCAGCAGCCCCCTCCCTGCAGCCCTCCGTCTCCGTCTCCCAGTCTCTCCGTCCGTCCGTCCGTCCGTCTCTTGTAGAGCCTCAGGGCTTGTGTTTGTAGATGAGTTCTGGCTGCAGCACGATCGATACAAACACTGCGAGTTGTGCGTCCCTGGTTCCCCTCTGTCTACACACACAGACACTCCGTTCATTTACTCCTGGCTTTCGTGCAACATGTGGTTCGGCGCCCAGCAGTTTGTGAAGTGCTCGAGTTCTTGCTCGCGGACTTTCTTTGTTAATGAAATGTATGTTTGCTGCCTCGGTTGTCTGACAGGTAATGTGCATGGAGCTTACCGCCAGCACGACTAAAGCGTGCTTGCAAGTGTATCAGGATGGTCGCATGTGGTCCAGAGAAGTCTCTAGGATTATTTCAGATCAGAATTGAATGTCTGGTCGCTTAGAAATGTGTCTGAAATATGGTTTAGGGTTACACAGCTAGGGTTTTATTCATACCCTAAATTTCTACCTAGGCAGACGTGCCTGTTTATTGTTGTAGGAAAAAAACAAAACAATAGATATGTTAGATACCTCTGAATCTGCATGTGTGCACACAGACATATAAATCAATGAATATAGTCAGTATTTTTAGATATAGTCATATAGATATGCAATGTTATGTGTCGTGTTTATTGATTGCGCTGATTTATGTATGGTCGTTTTGTGCTCTTTTGTCTGCTTGACTGCCAGTAGCTTTATTTGTATTTCTCTTTTTTTCTCTCTCTCCTAGTTTATAATGCGGAGATGAAGAACATCTGTGTTCATGCTTAACGTACAAAAGCAAAAGCTATTGAAGATGTTTCAAAAAATAAGGTAAGCTCACTTGCTAAATTCGCACATTAAAATCCAAGTTATTTAATCAAATACGTGAATTATCAATTTAATTAACAAATATAGTTGAAAACATGTCTCTTCCCTATATTTGGTATTATACATTTAGCTTTTTATTGATTGTGCACCTTAAAGGAACTGCCTTGTTTATTATTGTGTACTGTTCCCTGAGGTCCACTTGTAATGTTATAAACACTTACATAAAAAAAAGATGATTTAAAAGTAATAAGCTTTGATTGGCTAGCGTTGTGTATGTTTGACAACATACATTCCTCATAGACGGACGCTGCTGTCATTTAGGTTAAAAACACATAAATAACTTGATACACATCAAACGATCTGTAATAACAGACAATGAAATTGTGGCCACGTAATAAAAACAGTTAGTCACACTCGTTGCGATATTACTTTCAGATCACAGCATCATCTTTTAGTTTCAATCTTTCTGAAAATCATGTGTCAAGTTGTGCCTTGTTTGTAAAAGAGTCTGCGGTGAAATTAAATGACCAAGTTTTTATGTTTCAACCACTCTTTCCTAATGTTGGGATCAAAAGGAAGGCAGTGCAAAGACGGTACAGTGTCTTGTTGTTTTCGGGCTAATCTTCATCCTCGTCATCAGGAAGCACTGTAGAAGAAGGCGTTGATCATCTTCTATGGAGGCGGGGCTTATCCACATTGATACATCAATGTCTTTTGACAGACTCGTTTCAATATACACGTTTTTTTAGACTAGCTCTGAAACTTTACAGTGACATTGAAGTAAAATATCAAGTACGAGAAACATTGTTTCTTCTGATTGAAATCCTTACCTAAATGCACCTTTGCTCCAAGTATAGAAATGTGCGTTTTCATCCTACGATGCAGTCAATGAGTTGTTTACCTCTCAAAAACATATATAGAATAATTAGTCACTTTTAGAGTGTAGAACTAGAGCTTATGCTCGTAGGATTCATGGTTTAATGAAGTGCACGCTGTTGATGCATTGTCCAATTTAAAGATGCTGTAAGCGGCCTTGAAAGACAAGTCAACAAACCTGAGCAAGCAGAGGGCATTTGTGATGTCTAGTTTTCTGTGTACCATGTTTGTTTTCTTTTCCATGATCCATCTCTCATAAATTTGACATAATGAGTAGCATGTCACGATATCAGCACAGGGATCATGCTGTCAAACCTGTTCCTTAGAATGCACTTGCAGAACCAGATCACCAAGGGCACTTCCACAGAGACCTGCTATGACGATGGTCTCTATAGCAATAGAGTCACCGTGCACCATTTGTGCTGCTTTTATGCGATTGTGTCACCTAACTTCAGGCCAGCAGCCGGCCCTGTTTGGGGTTGCAGAGAATCATGAAAGCATAAACCGAAACTGATCAGGATGGTTTTTTTTATAAGGATGAAGAAGCTGCATGCCATTACGGACCTTTTGCTTTAAATGCTAAATGTTCCTCGTAAAAAGAAAGGGGACCTGGCCTGACTGCGCTACGGTACAAACTCTCACAAACCTGTAATTTTGTTTCGAAATGTCCGGCTGCTTTCTGCACATATAATGATAGAGAGAACGAGAGAATGTGCTCAATGTGTTGTGCTTAAAAAGTAAGGCCAAGATCTGAATAAGATCAGATGAGGGGCGATGGACCCGAACACAGAGCTCATCAATAAAGCTCTTGTTAACTGCTCTGAAACATCATATAAGTCAAATGCTGCACACAGAACAGGAGTAATGAGACGCTTATGAGACAGTATTACGTAAGACCAAAACCCAGATGTGCTTATGCACACAAAATAGAGAGCGTTTGCAATGAAAGCGGACGTGACTACATTATATGTAAAAATAATAATAGTAGTAATAAAGTGCTTGTAAAAATACTTATAAAGTGTATTTTAATCTAACATATAAAACCTTTGAAATGGTAATATAAAGATTATTTAGTCTGAATATGTGCTTAGTCTATATTAATGCTAATTTAATATAGTATGTTTTTGTATATTATAATTTTGAAATATAAATATGTCGTAATAATAATAAGGTTTTTTATAATAATAATGGTAACACTTTACAATAAGGTGTCATTTGTTAACGTTAATGTATTAATTAACATGAACAAACATTTGGATTTATTACACTCTTTATTAATCTTTGTTAATGTTAGTTAATAAAAATATTTATTTGTTATATATATCGTTCATTGTCTGTTCATGTTAGCTCACAATGCTAATGTTAACAAACAAAACGTGCAATTTTAATAATGCATTAGTAAATGCTGAAATTAACATCATAAATGATGTAGAAGTACAGTTCATTCTTAGTTCATGTTAACTAATGTAGTTAACTAATGAACCTTCTTGTAAACTGTCACCATAATAATAAGCTATTTATAAACAACAACAATGATCAAACTAATTATTATTATTATGATGCTTTAGTCCTTTAGTGTATTATTAGTTCACATCTGAACTTGGCGTGAATCATTCCTCATGGTGAGTCAGAAAATATGATATGTGTGGGACATTCAAGGGCAAAAAAGCAACTGCTAAATATTTTTGTATTTTCACATGCATTTGGATGAATCAGTAATGTAGCATAATATGACCTAATGTACTTCCACTGGTGTTTTGTAAAATGGAAGTTTGTGGAAAATCTTGAACAATCTTAGAAACAGAAAAGAATAGGAAAACCTCTCAATTGTGTGTGTGTGTGTGTGTGTGTGTGTGTGTGTGTGTGTGAGTCATTATTGATTGTGACTCATGGGTGCAGTGCTTTTGGATGAAGAGCTTTCAAAAATACACGTACCCAGTGCACAGCCCGTGTCACGGTTAACGGCGCAACCGCACGTCGATGCATTTCTCACTTTGATCGCTCAAATGTAATTTACAGTCAGGTTACAAGAGTCATTAATCTACATCGCGCAGCAGTTCGACTGGCGGTTCTTCTGCTTCTGTAGGTTTTCGCTCATAAACTTGCCACTGACCGATTTATTTCACACCAGTCACGGCTTATCTCTCTGTTTGCTTTCTATCAGCATTTGAACCAGCGCCGGTCCCGTGAATTAGCATATCTGCCGGTTCACGCTGTCTGGTCTCTCCTCATGTTTTGATGTGTTGGATGCGTGTGGGAGGAAAGGCAACAGGGTGCGCGTGTGACCAGCAGAAGAGTGTGCATCTGAAGTGCTGGGTGAGTACAAAGGGACATTTACGCCTGTGTCCACCGAGCACAAAGCGGAGCCTTCAGTCTGCAGGCTGGAGAGAGCTGGAGGGCGAGATCGCCCCCTCCTACTCTCAGACTCGGTGTATCATCCACACCTCTCTCTCTCTCTCTCTCTCTGTTTCTCTCTCTTCTTCCACTTTAATCCCTAATGTTGGTTCTGGTCCATCGTGGATCCATGCTTGGCCTCCTCCCTTCGCACAAGTGTCATTCTCCACATACGCATGCACACAAGCTCACCCTCGCTCCTCTACGCTTATGACTGACAGCACAAAGCGGTCATGGACGTTACACACATCTTCACACAATGAGACAATGAAGCGAAGTAGAAAACTAGAAAAGTTCCTCAGGATCATTTTGGTTTGACAAAGCCTTGAAAAACGCCTCGACAGTGTCTAAAATAATTTAATTACATAAATATTCTGGATTCAGTGCAACTCTCTCTCTTATGCACAACAAAAATGTATTTGTTTAAAAAAAAATTCAATTCAATTCGGAATATGGGTTAGTCAGGCATGTTCAGAGAAGGTGAATGAGATCAATCTGTACACATTAAAATACTCAATAGTTAATAGTCACAACATAAATAATGTTTCTGTGTGATTTATGAAAAACACATCAGCATTTTCTGCGCAAAATTATGTTTTGACATTATACCAGTTATTATTTTGACATGACAAAGTTACACCATAAACCCTAAAGTGACTGAAAGCTATCATTTAAACAACTTTACGGCTCAAAAACATAGGTTCGTATAAAGCTTCACATTTCGACTTTTATCTAAAAAATGTCTTTCTTTGCTTTTTAGTAAATGCCTCAATGCCACCTTGCTCTTCGTTTTTGTTTTTAGAAAACAAACATATATTTTATAGGAGACTATTCGTGCTTGTGTGAAAGACACAAGCAGACCCTGAGTCAGCTTTGTATTTGTCAGAGGTGGTCTCATGGATTTTACCCACTGTCCTCCACATGGCTGTGCTGTGGGCTTCTGTTAGCATCGGTGCTGCGGTTCTGGATCCACAAATGCTGACCCTCGATTAGCCTGGACCTGCATGTGACATGCCTTCCTGATCAGGAGATATTAATCAACGCTAGTCTCACAGTGGGTATAAAAACACAGCTCTGGCACTGACAGAAAACTGTTCTGCGGAGATGACACTCGCTGCTGACTGTATTTATGCTGCTGTTTTCAGCACATTTAGAAATTTGTCATCGAGATTTAAGAGTAGGGTGCATTTTATAACACAGCTCCTTAAAGCTGAAGGGGACAGCTCACCCAGAAATGCTAATTTTACCGTAACTCAGTTACCCTTGTGTCATTTCAAACATGCATGAAAATTTTTAAAAGTTTTTTTTTTTCCCACACAATGAATGTCAGTGGGGTCAGAAGTTGTTTGTACGTCAACATTCTTCAAAACCGATTCTTTTGTGAACATCCTCTTGCACTTTTTAATAAATTGTGATATTCGCTTCTTGTGCGTAGCTGTTTTTACTGTGCAGTGTGAATATTTCTCATATTTTTACACATATATGGTTAACATATTTTGTATATGTATGATACTTTTATACTTTTAAAAAACATTTTAATGTTTCTTCAAAATGTGCATGGCTGGGGGGTGCTATTACACTTGTGTCTATAATTCTGTGACAATAAAGTGCTTTTATTTGATGAATTTAAAAGGCATTTTAGTGCAATACAGTGTGACCGCTCTGTACAGTTGCAGTGTAGTCATAACTAACACACAGAGCTCTATAATAAAGAGAGAGGTTATAGAATATATGACCTTTGACCTTATTCCTATACAGTGGTTGTTTTGCTGTAACAGCAACCAGGCGAACTCAAAAGTCCGCCACTATAATTATCTCTCTCTCTTTTGTTGTGTACTAGAGTGGGTTGCAGGCTGATGGAGGGTGATTCAGTCTGAACTGAATGACTGCTCTAACAGAACGGCACCAGTGACCTTATGGAAGCATCATCATCTCACCCTGTGGCCATCTGGTAGTGTGATCCTCGCTCACACACACACTCACACATCCACCTCTCTTTTGAAAGCACGCGTGCTCACACAGTCTTACAAAAACACACAGGAACACAGTCATAAATGTGTGAGCTTATATACATGAGCAAGAACAAAAACACATGCTTGCACGCTAATATTCTGTCTCCCCCTTGGAGGCACGCATACACAGAGACATATGCTTATACTATTGCATAAAATCAAACAAGCGCGCACTTATATACAAGCATGGTATTGAAAATTGAATACTGGTGGTGGGCGAAGGTGAAATCTTAAAGGAACGCATCGAAAAATGAAGATCTGTGATTATTTACTCACCTTCATGTTGTTCCATTGGTTGCACTGGTGTCGTATTTAATACCAGAGTAAGATAGCAGATAAATTGCAGTGTGTTCTTTACAGCTATCGTGTGATTTCAGGTCAGGGCTGGAAATTAACGGTGCGTTTGGGAAAAATGCAACCAAAATGAACATAAATGCCCCCAAAAAAATGCACAGTTAAACTAAAAGGATTACATGTGTCGAGGTCAAATTGTACAGATTACATTTATATCTGCTCACATAGTATCAAACTTTTTTTTGGAGCATTGACCAATCACACACGCATCTGATGAGCACGTGAACACTGCTGTCCAATCAGTCAGAGGTGTGTAGGATTAGTTCAAACAGCTTCTGGTGGCTGGTAAAAAAAAGACAAAATGTGGAAATTTAGTTTTGCCATTCTGCTAATATCTCTTGTGATGAAAACAGGGTACGTGAAGGAAATAAGGGATTTAGAGACCCTAATTAAGATGATTTGAAATTTAGTAACCAAGTTGTTTTTTTGCCTTCCATGGACAATAATAGCATGGGTTTGGAACAACATGACAGATTTTTTTTTTGAGTGAAAATACACACACGTATAGCATCTGTTAAAGCTGCAGTCCCTAACGTTTTGTGTTCAAAATTGACCAAATTTATATAATTAGCGACTACATCATGAATCCATTTTCCAGTGGAATAACTGTTTATATTCGGACTATTTAGACTGGTTCGGGTCGATGCAGTTGCGGAGTAGCCCGGTTCCAGTGTGATTCATGAACAGTGAGAGAAAAGTAGCTCCGGCAACAATATTCTTCCGCCACACGTCGTTTATTAACTTCTAGGGCGCCAAAAGTTACGGACAGCAGCTTTAACAAACACTGCACATTAGCTGTTTGTATTTCTACATTTAATTTTGTGTACGAGCTTTGTAGTTTACATGTGAAGAGTTCATTTGCAAAAGCAGATATCTCCGTTTTTAACAATTCTTAAAAATCATGTTTTTTTTCATTGTGCGTTCCAATTAATCAGTAGTATTTTGAGTTATACTTTATTTCTACTTTTTTACTTCTGTATTTTATTATACGATGTCTGTATAGTTGGCATTAGCTGAAATAAAATAAAAAAGTAATGTTTATTTTATTGCAAGTCATGACATTTTCTATGGCTTTAGTTTTAGTTAACGATTGCAACCCTGCTACAAAGTGGACATTTCTGTTTCATAATTCATACAATCATATATTACACGTACACATGTGCTATTCCAAGAACAAGCTTAGTTAGAGCTGGCGTGTACAAAGAGTCTCTGAATTCATTCATAATTTATATTTCATTTTTTACCGCCACCTATGCACTTCCGTCCAGTTTCGGTAGCTCCGCCGCTGGAGTGTCTGCAGCTAGTGAGCGTCGTCGTGTCGGGGGTTGAAAGCGTGTTCACAGGCTGAAGCGTGGTGTTGGCAAGCCTCACCAGCAAGTGCAAATGACTGGGATGCCAGGAAAGCATGCCCTGATCCGTACCAGACACGCGCGCGCAAACCTCTGCGCTGCAAACAAACATACCTGCACACAAACTCTGGTACATGCACTCAGGCACATGCACACAGCAGGTGTGTGAGAGTCTGCGGCTCCGATGGGCGAGGGGTTCGGAGGAGGAGAGGCAGGCAATATACGAGGAGTGTAAGTCTCTGGTATTCGCTTGGAAGCTTTGTCATGCAGTCAGACAGCAGCTGGGCAGGGAGGTTACAGGCAAGCACGCGTGTCTGTATGATTTAAACGGCTTCTGTGAGTTCGGTTTTAATTTGGTCAGGTCAGTAGACACAATTCACAGCAGTTTTCCTCCTCCAGCCCAGCTAGTGCGACTCTGAAACCGTAATGCAGGGCACTGGACACACGCAGGACCTGTTCCTGGATCTGCCTAGCTCTAACGTCGAAGAGAAAAAGCACATATAGATAAAAAGTCCTGAAAATCCAGTTGGGTGATGCATAGATTTTTTTTTCCAATATTGCAATATTGAATGTATAGGATTTTTTAAATCGCTTAAGTTCATGACGATAGTCGCTGATTTATTATATAACAACCAAACCCTCTCACAGTTGATTTCTCTGTTGCTTATATGTACTTTTTCACTGTTACAAATTGTGTTCGCTTAATTGCATTTGCAACAGACATTCGATAACACACTCACAACCTTTCTCCATAAACTCTTGTTGAGACAAATGCTACAGATGAAATTTCTTAAAAGATCTGATCGTCTTAAAGCTACCCCAGGAACATTTTACAGCGCGTTCCTCTCACCTCTCACCGTTAATGATTTCCCTCAGGCCCAGAGAACGGGAGGCCGATTTGGAATACTTGTTAAATTACTCCGAAAATGGCATTTCGCAAACGTATTGACATCTTCATGGGCCTGTCATCTCCCGCAGAACACCTTCAGAGAGAAATACACGAGCTCTCGTGACTCGTCCGCCCAGCAGAAGCAGGCGAAGTCAAATGGAGAATTAAAATCAATTAAGGACAATCAACGGCAGGTTATTAAATAGACCAGGCAGCACGTTTTCTGTGTTACTTATCATACATTTGTGTCTAAGTGAGGAGTGTTTCTGCCAAATGAGTCAGAATATATTTTTGGGCATAGTATTTAGTACACACACACGCTCACACACCCTTCTGAATTCCCCTCTGTGGCCATTTTCTTGTTTGGTTTCACAGGGCAATCGAGGGAGCCTGGATACAGTGGGGATCTGTGAGAAGAGGCAGAGGGGTATGTAATCGAAGAGGCCAGCAACTCTTTATAAATAGGCTTGGGTCGCTATCATTGTAAAGCGAGGAGGAATCTGATCCTAGATCAGTTTGCCCAGACTTTCATGAACACAGGCACACCCAGGATGAGCCCAGAGAGGTGCAGACAACCGTTTGACTTGATGGTGAGGGAGAGACAGGGAGCGTGAGGGATGGATATGAGGATATAGATAGACAATCTGTGGGCGAGGGACAGCCTCTCTTCTTTGAAATGTTCTTCAATGACAGGTGTGAGACACTGAAAAGAGAGGGCGGTGCAAAACCTTCTGGATTAGATCATCACATTGAAAAGGTATGTCAAGCTTGAACTCCAAGATTAGTTTGCAAAGATGAAAAATGACCTAAACAGGTCCATCAGTCCAGCTTCAAAGCAGAAGTCACTCTGGATAAACGGCCCACTGAATTAATAAACCTGGATTAAGACGCATATTGCGCAATTTGGACGTTTTTTAATCGTTCAGTCATTCGTATTACAATAACACTGTGGACCTTTTTGTACGTTCATTTTCTTCCATGTTTAGCAAGCTATTTAAAAAAATAAAATAAAGCTACTCACCTTTTGTTTCATCTCTGCTCTTTAATTTTTTTTTTTAAATCACGTTTTAAAAAAATGCACATGAATCGACTGTGAGTCGATTTGAAGATATTTAACGCCGCGAAACCTGGCGTGTGAGTGCCAGAAATTATTTGATTGTTATTTTATATTTGGCTCTGAATGCAAATGACCCTGGGTGCCTCTGCCTCGAGCAATTTCCGCGTTCATAACGAATATAACCGCGTAGAATGCCACGCGGATTTCACGTAACACGAACAGAGCGTAATATATCATCGTCTAGGGGTGCTGACACTTTTTTTTTATAATAGCCTAGTTACGGTTGTGAGTCTCTCTTGAATCGTCTGAGACATAAACGAGGCGACAACCCCACGTGCAAGGACACAAACGAGCTTTACATCTTTAGACCGCGCTCAGATCACGCGTCAAAAACTTTACCGCGCGTTGAATTCGTGTGACTTGCTCAAACATAGCTGGATTTTTTTTTTCACGAATCCGCGTCAAATAAAAGACGGGCACAACATCGCGGCAGGACATATAACGGCTTTATCATTCAAACGATTCCCTGTAACGCTGATAAAGTTTGCAGACTGTTTATTTTAGCCGCTGCGATTCGGTTCCCGTTAATCGCTTGCGTCGATTTATAACTAGTGAACACGGGCGTATTAATTTTTAAACAGATTCCGCAAAAAGCCATTCATTTGGTCGGAGGAAAAACATTCTTTCAAAAGCATGCCATTGTTTTAATTCGCCGAACGCCTGCTATAGGTGACAGTGGTTAAAAAGAAAAAAAAACCTGGCGTGGCAAAGACATGTTTCTGTTTCGCAGAAATACAGACCATTTGACGTCCTTCAGCAAACGAATTCAAGTCCATTCGTTCAATCGTGGCAAGCAGAAATCTTATTGACGGAGATTAGGCTAATGTTGGAATCGCTCGCACGGATTCGCTCGTTTCTTACGGATGACCGTCCGGTTCTTTGGCTGAAATTTGCATTGACCGTTTTGGTGTCTCGTGGAGCGATTCTGACCCCCGCGAAGCCTTCACCGACGGCTGTGCTTTTTAAAGAATTGATTCCCGCGTGGACGCGCATTTAGGCAATCCGTTCGGTGTCAAAGTTGTCGGTCTACGGCCTTTGCGAACGCTTATTCCGCGTTTTCATTTATTCCAAAACGTGGAGAGAAAAAAATGATCCCATGGGCTTTTGGTTGACGTGTTAAACTCGTGTTAAACTTTTGAGATTGCGGGTTACTTGTAGGCTAACACCTGGAAGAATGTGATTAAATTATGGGCTACTCTTAAACAAATTTTCGCGATGATCGCAAATAATAGCCTGTTTAATTTGGTTTCTTTAACCTGTTGCGCTGATGTTTAAATCGCCTGCTGTTCTGCGTGAAGATCCCTGGGATCCTCGATCCTGCTGGAAAGCACGTGCAAATATATAAAGAGAGATTCTTTAGTTCTCCTCAGTTAGGCTATGCGTTTCATAATGCAAAGAGGGGTCGCGAGTAATTTATTCTTTTTAAGTCTTTAACACCAAATGCATTGTCATAAACAGCCATAAATGATGTGCATGCAAAGGAACGCGTTTGTTCCGCGGTGGTTCCCAGATGAACTTTCGCGTCCGTGTGGAGAAAAGTTCGTCCGTGGGCCTGAATCCTGTAATTTATCAAAGAACAGTGTTTGTTAAATGGCAGACGCTTCACTTGCGCTGCAGCACGAAATCTTTAACAACTCATTTCGCGACAGGCTACGTTTGTTACCGTGTGTTTTCAAATGACCGACACAATATAAAAAAAAACTGAAATTACCCCGCGGCGCAAGAACTTTATTACTTTTATCTAAGCAGTGTATTTTGAACACAGATGCTGCTATATAAAATGTCACCCGAACTTAATTTTGCACATTTCTAACTGTAGGTTTATTAACTTGATGGATGTGCTACCAAACAATTTGACCTCCGGGTTAAAAAAAAAGTTCAGTCGCGGTTCAATTTTTTAATGCATTGTCCTGTTTGTGTTATTACACAAATGTTTATATACTTACTTATTAAGTTTTAACATCATCTAAAAGAAAGGCCCGATGGGTGACAGGATACATCAGGTTTGGGCCAAGGTCAACTCCGATAAACTCAACAGGCCCGGTGCACTGTAAGGCTAATAGTCCCTCGGATGTTTTTCATCGCCAGAATTAATAAAAACGCTATTACTAAACTCTACCGAATGCATGTGTGAAACACATCAGTCTCATCAGCAACATCTGCCGCTCTTGGCGGTAAAGCTGTCACGCGGATATCTTTCTTTTGTCCAATATGAGCCGACACTTTTCAAAAAAACAGTCTGAATGAAACCACGAAGACGACTTTGTTAACATTAATTGCGTACAACGATTGGTTATCTAATTGAGTATCTGCCGGACGCTTTATTGGCCGTGGAGCGAAGCAGAAAAGCGACAAGCAAACTCCGTGATGCAACTCTGTTGTAACCGGAGCAATGGTCCGGTTGATTCGGTAGGACACGCATGCATCACCACGTAAAGTAATTCGGCTCGCTGCAAACTATAGCCTACTGTATGCGTGACGAATCTACTCATGAAAGAAACCTCTTTTAACGTCTTTGTGGACACGGCGCGGCAAACGCTGAGGCGTTCCGCCTGAACTTTTGCGGCTTACAGCTGGATCGCCGCCGTGCAGCGACAGCCGTGATCAAACGTCCGCAAAACTCTAAAGGCACGGCAAAACGACTTACGTTGACGAAACGTGAACACGCGCGTTGCAAAAAAAAAAAAAAAAAAAAAAAAAAAAAAAAAAAAAAACATCCGCGCGAGCGCATGCACGCACTTAATACAGATATCCGTCCTCGCTGTCACCGTGTAAGCCGCTCGGGCTTGTCATTGCAGCGCTTTGATGAAGACTCGCCCGGCACTTGGCGCTTCCTAGCCCGGCGAGCGCGTATCTTGCCCCGTACGAGTTGAGCTGTACAGTGAGGGGGGACACGTGATCTCATCTGATCCCGTCGATTTTGTTAAAGGGTGGAGGGTCTGGGTTTTGTGTACATAAGGTCGTGTGCTCGCTTCTTTTCTCTCTCTCTCTCTCTCTCTCTCTCTCTCTCGTACTCCAAGTGCCACCGCTCCGCCTCCTCTTTTCGCAACATTGACGCAATGTATAAATGCTGGAACAAAAGGACAACTTCCTTGAAGCTTGGCGTAATTGCAATAATAGAGATAGAGAAGGGCTCCGGTGACACACCGATGGGTCCGGCGTTTTACCGGAATATCTTTCGCACCGCTTCGCTGGCTCGACGTACACGCAAAACGGATTTGCACTTTCCCAGGTTATTCCAAGCCTGAAGTAAGTATCATAAACCAGCCTTTTTCCTCTTCCATACCCAACCTCTCCAGCTCCGCTCGCGCTCCCCTGCTTCACAAGAGGAAATACGACGGAGCGGAGCTTTGTTGTTGAGTTGCCATTCACAGCGCGTTTTCTCGCGTACTGGCCGTGCGATTCAGATGTTCGAGGACGAAAGTTGTCGTGTTGTTTACGATTCATCATCGGGCTCATCCGAAATTCGCATATGTTTAAGCGGAGGTGGTAAACAACCGCGGCGCGGGTCGCACAGTTATTGTTAGGTCTGAAAAGAAAAGCGCTAGTTTTTTTTCTTTTGTTTTTTTTTTTGAATGAATGTTTATTCGGGTTTCGACAAAGGGCGACGGACGCGCTCTCGCTCGCGGGGGGGAAATTGAAGTAGAAGTCGACCGATGCCAGTGACAGTTTCCACGATTAATTTCGCGGAATCGCGAATGAAAAGAGCGGCTCGAGCGCGCACACGTACAATCACCGAGCACACACAAAAAGAGCTACAGCGAGAGCCGAGCGGCGAAGTGCCGGGTTTTATTATGTTCAACTACACCGAAGCTGCATTCCGCTTCCATTCCGCCGCTCCAAAATTATACGAGGACGTGTTGTGTGCCTCAAAACCAATATATTCTCACATGTTGCTCGTTCTCACTGCCGAGCGCGAACAGGCGCGTTTTATTTCCGCGACCAAAACGGTGCCCGCGCTATTGCCGATCCGATACTTTGCGAACAAAGGACCGGGGGAGAATTTCGTGAGGTGGAGGACGACAGTAAAAGAACGGGTAGACTGTTTACAATAATAACAGGATAGTCGTGACGTCGAGTGATAGACAGCGCTCTCAGCCAGAGGAGAAACTTCTGAGGCATCAACAACATTCTAAATTTGGACAGGGGTTACATCATCGAAGTTAAAGCTGCTGGGGGGCGGGACTTCCGGTTGGATTTGAGTTCGTACCGCTGAAGCGGCAGCTCTTTCTGTTGTGTCTTTGTATCTGTCCGTCGCCGCGCAGTCAGTCGACTCCTTTTTTCCCCCTCGCCCCGACGCTTCACATTTTGACCGCGTGCTCCGCGGGACGTGTAGGAAACGTTTCGGGGCGATCGTAAATGGCTTAACGGCGTGGAGGTGTCGTGCGGACCGAACTCGCTACGTTGAAACAAGCAAAGCGCCACCCAAGCCAACTTAAAAGAAGCAGCGGACCCGTATGTTACGACTCGAGCTATCAGAAGAGAGCGTTGGCCTGTGCGTTATCTCTGTCAGTGTGTGGTTTTGTGCTGGTGCTTTTCATAAAATCCCATAACGATAGATAGTGGTACGACATATATTAGACAGGGTTGATGAAATATCATGTAAGGACTCGCTACAAAGTCAGCACAGTTCACTGTAACAAGAAATGACTAGGTATAATCAATGAATGGATGCCATAATAAAAACAGGTTTAAATTGTATTGCCATTTCACCCCCAAATGCGTTGTATATAAACAGCATACGTTTATCTCTTAGGATTGGTGCAAAATTGTCCAGGCTATAATGGCGGAAACCAAACTTTGTATAAAGTGTGGGAAAAACCTGACCTGTTTTAATCTGTTTTGCGTTCGTACTTTGACCGATTTATATATTCTGCAAAACGTTTAATTAGAAAGCTGTTTTTTGGGGGGTTTTTTCGTAAAGCCAAGCGAGCAGAGACCGTCCACTTTAAGATCCCTCCCGCTTTGGGTCACCAATAAATGAAGTTAAACCAAACAAACCAGCATGAGTCAGTGGCTGCGTCTTGTTAGGCCGGCCCACTTAACAGGGGTCGAAGGTTGCTGTTGTATTCTCAGACTTGACTTGCAGGCATCTATTGGCTTTTGATGGATGTTGTTACTTAAGTGTGTAGGCTCTGGCCTCTGTAAAAGTGGGGCTGTCCCCTCACATGCTCCCACCCCCTCCCTCATACTAAAGAGATCACAGGGGTGCAGCTGCTTCAGACAGCTTTGGGGTGGGGTGGGGGTCCGAGACCCTTCAACGAGAGAACAAAACCCTTTCATAAACACACACACTCAAGTTCACCCCTCACAACTGCCCCTATTTTCACACCCCTACAAAAAAAATAAAAGGTCTGAAAAGTGGAGGGTGCAAGAGTGCAATGGGGGCACAACACGCACATTTGTCCTTATCAGAACACTGCTAATTACTTAAATGTTAGGATCATAAATCCGCATAAACGAAAAGGCGTGTTTTCTGTATTTTTTCAGCATTATGTGGCTTGACTTGCAACTGATTTCAGAAATTATCAGAAGTATTGCATGCGAATGAACAAGCCAACAGGTCGAGGGTTTAATGTAATGCGAGACTCAGAATAATCAGCTAATGCGTACAACGAAAAACTCTTTAAGTTTCTACTTTCAGTGCTCAAGCAGTTGTAGCGTGCCGTAACCTACTTCGCTGACTCAGCAACTTTCTGCTTTTTTTTCCCTTTTACTCTGGTGTCCTCTTCGACTCCCATCAAATTGCAAAACTAAACCACGCGTTTGAAAAGAAGACGGATATATGCTTCTCACGCCAGCGGAAAACTCACAGAACAAGACAATCAGATTAAAATATCGTTTTCTCTCATTGATCGTATTGAATGCGATTCGCACGCCTGCAGTGTGTCTGTTTCAAGAGTTGTTTTAAGGTGGGATATGAAGGCAGAAAGTTTCATTTGATTCAGCAATTCAAGCTATGAATGTGTTACGGTTCTTTAGCCACCCTTTTTCTGTCGCACTTGCATCACGAGGTGACACACGTCCTATGACAAAACTTCTGAATTTAGACATTACTCAGTAATAATGTAGATATATAATAAAGGGCCTTATATATATGACAGCATGTATTGATTTATTGATAAAGTATGTATAAGTACCTTTACAATCGTGTATATTATTAGTGCTTCCAAAAGCATCCTGCTTCATGCATTTGACTGAGATTCATGCCGCATTAGTTCAACGTCTTTTAATATAGCTAATTACCCAGCCCTGTAATATTTATATGTGCCGTAACAAAGTTGAGTTTTGCGATAAGGTTGATTTCATGTGTTATGTACAACCGTAAAAAGTGGATTATTAATATTCAAATCACCAAACATTTGTGAAACTTGTAGCTAGGATTACCGGTAGCACACATCTACTGGCAGCGAGGTGCCATAGGCGTGATGTATATTCAGTTGGCTTATTAGAGCCTCGATACTGCTGCATATGAATGTTAGTTAGTAATAAATCACCCAAACTACAAGAAATGGGGTAACCCTCATGCTGGTATCTTCTACTACAGAGTATCTGCGTGTGGATAAGTGGGCAGCATTAAGATTTGGGCGTTCAAGTGTGTCACAAAGCAGCTGCCGAGGAAAAACCAGGTCATATCTCCCTCTCTTTCTGAGCAGAATGGATATTTTACAACACCACTGAGACTGAACTATCAGTTTGCATAGGGCGTATACAGAAGAACACCTTACATAAGTTTCTCTATAGGGAGCTGGCAGGGAAGTAGTCGATGAAATAGCTTAAATGACAAGCGTTGGATGGCCAAGGGCTACTTTTCATTTTTCGAGGCTTCTTATGTCCTCATCTGTCCCGATTTGGGTGCTTCCCCTCAACCGGCGGAGGCACGCGGGATTGTTCTCCTCTAAACACGCGCGCGTCTTTAAACGTGCAGTTTCGCAGAATAAAAGATTGTTTCGCGTCGCTTTGACGGCGATGAAAAAAAAAAGAAAAAGTGTTCCTTCCAGTAAAATCTCCCACCTTCAAAACCGCTCTCCAAGTCCATGTTCCCGGCATGCACATGCGAGCTGGGGGCGGCTCTTACCGATTTGAATGAGGAGTCACTTTAGGCGCCATTTTCGAGTGAGCGGCGATAACATCAACACTGAGCGCGCGCGCATAGACGGACAAGCGCGCGCGACGCTTCGTCTCGAAAAAAATAACGCTTATCGTCTGAAAAGGCACGGTCGGACCACGCTTAGAGAGCAAAATCGCCAGCGATCTGGTGTCGACGAGCACAGAAGTGACCAACGCGAGCCGATCGTGGAGCCGAAGGAGAAAAGGGGGCTATCGCTCAGCTGCATATGTGGAAAACCTGCGATTTTTAAAAAAATAATGCCTAAAAATAACACTCGACGCTGGGAAAAATATAGAAAAATTATGCAAAATGCCAGAGGGTCTTGGGATTGGGATTCAGCGCGGCGGTGGTGGAGATTGTGTCAT
Source organism: Puntigrus tetrazona (assembly GCF_018831695.1). Classification (NCBI taxonomy): domain Eukaryota; kingdom Metazoa; phylum Chordata; class Actinopteri; order Cypriniformes; family Cyprinidae; genus Puntigrus; species Puntigrus tetrazona. Next base: position 22,747,847 of record NC_056699.1, on the reverse strand, counting down.
TTTGGTGTTTTTTCACGCCGCTTTTTGAGCGGGAGTAACGGACGAGCCGCTGGCGCAGATACACGCAGATCAGCCCGAGACCGTGATGCATCAGACTCCAAACTCCGATTAGAGAGGAGACATCAGCCCTTTCAGACGGTAAGATGCTCGAAGCTGCTTATTTATCGAGTTTGACGCAAAAAAAAATGCGAGTTTGGTTGTATTTTGTGCGTTTTTGGGAGACCACGTTGTCGCGAAACCGACTTGAAGCGCGTTATTTTGAAGGGTAAATGCTTTGCGCCATTTTACAAGTGCGAGCACGGAAGTCTGTGTTGATTTTAAAAAAGTTCTTTGTTAATTTTTTAATTGTCGCCCTGACCCGACGCTGTCAGGATGTAACGCTCTCGATAGAGACGTCACGGTGTTGTTATATGTTACAACTTGACTGAAAGGAGAATTGCGGTGTTTATGTAACTTGTAAAAATTGACACGGCGAGGTAGTCCTGTGCTCACTTGCGTTACTACTCGGATTAAGAAAGAAGGAGGAAAAAAAAACCCGTGAAGTGTTGTTGTGTTAAATTGGAACAATAGTAAAATCGAGCGTTTTTTTTGTGTGTGCATCCAAAGCTGGGGAGGGCATAGGACGCGTTTGGTCTGCTGGAGAAAGGGAGATCGTTCTTGCTTTTTAGCTTTTCTTGGAAACGTGAATCGGAGTTCAGCATTATAGCTGCAAGCTGGGCAGTTTCAGCTTGTTATGCAAGTTGATGAATTCACGCACGACTTTAGCTTGGTTATTCACAAAATAAAGAATTGCATTTTTCCTATTCTGACCTTCAATAAATATCTGTATTTCTAAGTCGATTGCTTGCTACGTTCACTATTAGTTTTCAATAGCACCACTTCATTTTTTTAATTTTTTATTCCCCCCCAGCTTCTCTGATGAGTGGCCGTGTTTCCATTTTTGAAACAATAAGTAACTTTTTGTGCTGTTTTTGTACTCGACCGGACGGAAAAGTAAGCCTTGAACTACTGTGGGGGTGGAATGAAAATGCAGGCCTGTTGAGAAAAAGCCTATGTCAGTTGCAGAATTGCTGAGGTGTGTGTTCCTCTCCTCGTTCAGTCTGTGTGTGTATTGGGTGTCTCATGGAGGGCGTGCCGCACCTGGAGATTCAAATGAGCCAAAACTACTCTTTGACTTTCTTCCTGCGTGCTTCACAATATCGATAACTCTTGACACAGTCACGGCGTATGCGAGCAAGCCATCATACCAACAAATTTAACCTAAAGTACGCGAGAGATGATTGTACGAAAACACATTTAAGTCACACAGGCCTTTACCAAAAACACTTTCTGAATTGTTGTTCCACGGCTTGCTTTCTGCAGTCGTTTTTAACCAAACGGCTATAAACAATTTTGTCAAAAGTGTAACAACGCAGCGTAAGCTGTCCACTTACTCTGTAACCATTTTTTGAGGCCAAGTGTGACTTTAATCGGAGTTGATATTTCTTTGCTCATCGCTCAGCGTTGTGTCAGAAGGACAATATTGTTGCCTTGAGTGACTTTTGAGTGGGTTTTACTTCACTCGTCGCAGCTTATCGCAATTGATGTCAGTTATTGAAACGCAATAACACTTCTGAAAAGTTTTAAAAAGAACCTAATTTTTAAAAAGAAAGTTAAGCATTTATCACTTTTTTTGGGGGGGGCGGTGTTAATTTATTTCCTAGTGTGCAGTGCGGTGTAAGTGCTTTGTCACATTTTCGTGGGGAAAAAGAAAAAGAAGGCCTAAATGAAAACGCCGGTCAAAAAAAAAAATCACGAGAATTCGTTATATCTGTTGGTGTATGATGATGGGCAAAAATTATAGTGCGTTTTTGTGGCGCATTTATTGTAAAACCGGTAGTAGTTACTAATTAAAAGTTGGCCACTTGCGTATTCAACGCACCGTACACATACGTTCACTCAAAATTGTACCTAAAAATGACCGTCGAACATGATCTTCTAATATAAAGTGATGGTAATATTTTAACAGTAATGCGCCTTTCAGTCAGCTCGAAAAAGAAGATCGGGAATGTATAAAACAGATATTGTCATGGCGACATGCCTCAGTTACAGCTTGTCCAGCCACAACAACAACAACTATTCTTTCACAACTGAATACTGAGCCTGTATGAATCCACCCAGTCTCTTCATTCACCTCCCAGACAAACAAATAAACAGTAATTATTTATGCATAAAAACAAACAAAAAAAAAACCTTATTGTAAACAAATTTTATTGTCACCCTTATAGCTTGTCGTGTGAGGATTGAAAATGTTTTTTTTACTCTCTCTCTCTCTCTCTCTCTCTCTCTCTCTGTGTGTGTGTGTGTGTGTGTGTGTGTGTGTGTGTGTGTGTGTTGTGTTTATAATTTCATGTCAGTGTGTAATTGTGGTCATGAGGTGATCCCTCAGTGGTCTATTGTGAACGAGCAGAGGTTGGACATTACGACGACGACCCACTTTACATCGAATTTGTCTTTAGGTTAGGATTAAAGGTTACAGCATTATACAGGGCTTGTGTTCCTTTGATGGGGTGGCCACTCAAGACGTCGGCCCGATGCGAGTTAAAGCACGACGGATAATGACAAAAGCATGCCAACAAGGCCTAAATCAATGCACATTCACAGACAGCCACTCAGTTTGAAATAGCAATCGGTTTAGTTTTGTTTTTACAAGCGGAACAGAGTTTGGGACAGTCCCGTATTTAATCAGATCGTTCACAGGCAGCAGATAATAAGGTATTCGATAATTAAAGATGACTTCACAAAAGAAAACGCAATTCCACTCAATCTAGCGCCTTTGAAATCCTGATCTGAATTAGAATTTTGCATTCACCAGTAGAAAAATTCCTCAAGGCCAAAGATTGTACCTGATATTATTATAAGTCGTTTTATTAAGAGCTAGTTGTTACGTTTTATTAACAGTGTTATATTTTGTAAAACGCTCATCAACCCTTTCAAGGCCTAGCTGCATTATTTTCAACCAGTTGCAACTAATTTGCTACAAAGACGAAATTCTCCACATTTTGCTGTGACCTTTGATCTCGGTGAGCGTTAGCTTGTTCACTCGTGTCTCTGTGACCGTGACATATTAGTCATCATGATAGTCCATAATGACTCGCACTAGCTTATTATAAACGTGCATTGCAAATTTTTCACAATTATAATTTTTACACAATTGTAACCTCTTGGCCCAAATCCAAATAGAAACCCTCAAATACATATATGTACATATTATAGTAAGCAGTTTGTACATAAAAAGACCGCTGATACTTTTGGTTTTCTGTCATATGCCATTTGTGCCTTATTTTAATGGTTATGTAATACTGCATATTTGAGACAGACCCCATCCCACACTATATATATATAAAAAAAACTCTTTAGGTGCATGCCCTGTGAATTACCTTATCTTTTTTTTCCTCTAATCATTATTTGTTCCTCTTAATTTGAATGCTTCAAAATATAAAATACGAACCGCTTTTTCTACTTGCTCCCACTTTTTCAAACCTTGGCTTTAAAAATGATGCCTCATGCTTTAGACCTCAAATGTAATTTAGTATACTGTATGATTAAAAAAATAATTAGCCAGTGTTTGTGCCGCACACGAATCGAGGAGCTATCACTGGTTGTATTATTCATGTTGATTCTGATCAGTTTTTGTGGAGTCCATATCGACTTCAAAGGGATCACGTTTTCATCGTTTTTTTGGTAGCAGCGGCTCCCGTAGATAATACAACAGGCCTGTACTGTTCTAGCTAATTTTTATATCAACGTCTCTTTGCCTTAAACACTCCTGTAAACATTGCATAGCGACTCTTTGAAGTAAATGCGATAGCAGAACTGGTCCCAAAATGAGTTTGAGGTTACTGTTGTGTGTGTGTGTGTGTGTGTATGTCCCCCCCTTCTTTTGTGTTAGCTCATTTCAACATGCCTCTTGCCACAAAGTTAAAGAAGGGCCTCTAGGATTCAAAGAAGTTGGTTGATGTAGTTTCAAGCAGTAGCTTGAAGGGAAAATAAGAAGAGTCACTTGGCTGTGTTATCATCATGAAACCTGAATGTCGGTAACATTTGGGGCGGGGGCTGTTGATTTCATAACTTGCTAGTAAACCGATTGGTATGAAACATGATTTGAGGCCTCAGTTGTGTGTGTGTGTGTGTGTGTGTGTGTGTGTGTGTGTGTGTGTGTGTGTGTGTGTGTGTGTGTGTGTGTGTCGTTCGCCCAGCAAGATCAGAGGACTCTCGATTCCTGGTGGATGTTTAATTGTGTGTGTCCTTTTGTAAATGATCATTTAGATGCGAAACACAGAAATGAAAATCTTGATCCGAGTGTCAATTACAAAGGTATCTGCTAAGAGGAACACAGCGCCAGTCGAGCTCTCTGATGCCAAACAGCAGAGCTCTTCATTGTAAGCTCTTCTTAGTACTACATGTGCTGCCAGGGGCTGCCCCAATCTGACGTTACCAAGGCAAATGCACTTGTTATGGGGACTGGCGCTGTCGTCAAGGTATTAGGCCAGCGCAACCCCCCCTTCCTTGCTGTTAAAGTGCTTGATGTGTTTTCGCGACGTTAGTTCATGCAATATGAAATAACTTGTAGATTGCGTTTGTACTGCGACGTTTCATCACGTACAAAGGCAATATATTAATCTGAAGCAAGTAAGCACACTTACGAAATACCAATGAACCTAAAAAAAAATTGAGTGGTGCTAATTAAAAATTTTTAATTCAGTGTCTTTTAACAGTGAGCAAAAAATAAAACGGTAATGTCTTATACACTGTGTTTTTAAATGTGAATTGTATATAAAAAAAAAGATAAATACAGCATGCTCATTTTGATATTTACAGTGTAGCTCCAAGTTTCTAGTTATGTTTTAAAATGTATTAACATATTTTATATTTACACTGTTTGTGTTATATAGATATTAGATTTTCTGTCTATGGAGTCTAGATGTTTTCAAGAGTACACCAACTGCACAGAGATCAGACATAGTTGTTGATAGAGTGTGTGGACTGGGATTAAAAATGTCAGGTTTGTTTTGTTCAGTTCCAGGATTGTTTTACTGCGTCCCATCGGGCAGATCCTGTGTGTGTAAATGTGCTTTTACACACGCTCGTGTGCTCTCGTGCACCCTTCGCTTGTTACTCTTGTAAAAGCAAGTGAAATTATGGGAGCAGCTTCCCCTTTCTGTGGTAGGAAGTGAATGTTTCTCTGTAAACTTCTGGCATGCGAAGCTACAGGGAACGACACATCTAGCTGCAGTCTCGTAAAAATACACTAATCAGACTATCACCAGAGTGTGTCATTTTGGTTAGCAAATGTTTTTTTTGTTTTTTTTGTAAAGGTACACATGTATACTGCAACGTAGCATTCAATGTAAATAATATATAAATAACTTATTCTGATGGGCTGCTGTGTTGTTGAATTCATCGTCCCATCTAGATGTTATCATATAATGTTCAGTCACTGTAAGACTAAAAAAAAAATCATCAATGGGCTTTATACCTTCATGAATTTGCTTTTGGCATAGCACTAAATTATAATTTACAATTTCAAAAATGACTAATGTAAAATGATCTGTTGGTGTAAATAAAATTGTAGTTTGTTGCTGGGTAATTAAACTGAAATGATGACTCATCTTTTTTTTTTAACATTACTATGCTGTAAAAAGTTAAATGTTAGTACTACTTGGAATTATATTTATACTGTGGACATAATTAAAATATACTTTGCGTTTTTTGTCCTTTTGGTTCTTCATTTATAGTCTTTTATATGGAAAAGTGTGTTGTTTTTACTAAAGTATAATTTTTTTAATTGTTTATTTAAAAGTAATTAAACTTTATTTTTTTAATATCACATGTTTTGTAATCTTCAGAAAGCACCTCGTCACAACTGTAACAAACCTATGTTATGAGTTATTTAAGATTGAGGATGGGCTTCCTTTCTCTCTCTCTCTCTCTCTCTCTCTCACACACACACACACAAATCGACCATCACAAACCATGACACATAAGGATTAATCTTCAAGCAAGATTATGCAGTATTCATTTAAATATTGGACATAATGTGCAAGCACAATATAATTACACCAGTCCAAAAAAAAAAAAAAAAAAAACACTGCTTGCTATGGGATGGTATAATTTTTTTGTGTGTGTATGTGAGTGTGTGTACCTGTAATTATATTAATAAACATAACAGCCAGATTTTGTGCTTCATAAATATTCCTTTATTTTTGTTTTCTCCAGGAAAGGAATGTCGAGCACACGGCATGACTCTGAGCTGTGACACAGTAACTGTAAGTACACCACTAGTTGAATCATTTTAACTATATTGATTACAAGAAGCATGGTTCAGCTGAATTCTTTTCTGAAATGCATAAAATACCAGGAGTATATTAGAACCTTTTTTTTTGTCTGTCTTCTATATCCTCATGAAGTGCCTAACAAAGAGAAAACGAGAAAGTTAAAGTCATACAGACAAAGCAAACAACATAAGTAAATATTATAATGTGGGAGGTTACAGGCTTTTGTCAGGCAGCACTTTTTTCTCTCCCAGAAGTCCATGGGGCTCTTTTCATAACCTGTAATTTTACACTTATAGACAGCAGATGCTTCACTGTCCTCTTGCTTGTGTTACACCAAAAGTTTATTGTCAGTATTGGATCACCTGGTACAATAGCACATGTGCGTTTACTGAATGGAACAGAAACCTGGGGGTTTACGAAAACAACATCAGAAATAAAACATGATAAATACTGAAGATTAGTCATGCGTGAAATTGTTATTATTAGCCCAGTTATTTTGCACTTTGTGTCATGTAAATTATTTCTTGTGATTTCAAAGATAGTTTGGGGCTCACCCGTATGAAAGCTTCAGTTTCAGCTTACTCATATGGTTCTTTAAACATTCACGTCTTGACTGATTTAAATTACCTAAATGAATCTACTTGCAAATCTCGTTGAATATGAAGATAATTTTGGACGAATACAATTCCTTTAGAAAACGTGAATGCACTCAGAATACACTTGTTTTTTTTTTTATAACGGTCAAAAGTTTTTCTGCTTTTGTCAGATGTGTCTAAATGAAGGTCTGGATGCAGTGAACTTAATCACGGTGCACACTTACCTCGTAATAGTGAGTGAGGGAGAGGCAGGCAGGTGATGTAAGAGCAGTGTGAATATCATGTGTTTCTCAGAACAAGTACCAAATCACCACAACCGACCAGAGAGTTAAGAGTATGCAAATAGATTTTGAGCACTTTGTACTTCTCCAGAAAAAATCCACCCATCACTTGTAGAATAGAAATGTGCTGTTAAAAATAAAGTACAAAAAATAGTTATGAGTCTAAGGAGCAGCAATGTAGCATTTTATATAACATTTCTGAAAAAGCACACATACATATATATTTAAAAACAGATGCTCACTTATTGTCAACTTCATGATGTAACAGACTTTTAAAAATGGAAAATGATACATTTGACCTTGAAACTAGATATTGGCAGCTGCTAGGTTCTTTTCTGGTTCCCGTTTAAAACAAAAGCAAAAAGAATTATCTTCACTTGATTCCTAAAATGTTCCGAAATAGACACACTTTCACTTGGCGTACACGGTTATGTTAGTGATCCATGTCCTGCTGCATTTGCATAGCAAAACCAAACGTGAGAAATAAGTTCACTAAGCCTCAGGAAGTCTCGGGTTTTAATCAAAACTGCCACTTGGTGTTTCGCTTCTGCGCATCTGTTATTTCTCGATTCTAAGCGAGCCTTTTTATTTTCATTTTTTTGTCCTCCAACTCATTTAGACGTCAGTTGAGTACAGCATGCAGTCACGCTGACACTTAGCACTCACTGTCTTTTTATTTATCCTGTGTTTTCAGGTTGCGAAACGCTCAGCGTGTCTGTGCAGCGGAGCGGGCGCGCGTGCGCTCAGCGCGGGGCCTGTCGGTACTGTAGCAGCACAGAATGGTTTGTGAGTTATAACGGGGGTGCAGGCCGTACTGTGCTGCGGCAAGAACGACAGGACAGACGCGCACTTCACATTCAAACGGGCGCAAGGCGGCAGCAGCAGCAAGACTGCGTGAGCCGGCGAGACTCCTGAACTTGGCCGTGTGGCTGCCTGGCTGTAGCAGCACGTAAATATTGGAGTCAAAGCACTAGCGAATCCTCCAGTATTGACCGTGCTGCTGGAGTTAGGCGGGCCGTTTACCGTCCACGGGGCCCTCTGCGCTTCGGGATCACTCATCAGGAAAGCGCAAGAAGATTAACGGCCGACTAATAGCGTTCTGAACGCTTTTATTCTAAGAGCCCGTGACATGGAATCGGGGGGAAAAAACCCTCGAATAAGCTGTATAAGTGTTTGTCATTTCAGTTTAAATGAGTCACATGCTTTTCTAAAACAAAGTGCTTAGAACTCGTTGATACAATTTATGCACGTGGAAAAATGCAATAAAGGAAAATAAAAAAAATCAAATCACAACGATTGCATCAAGGCAATTAGTTGCACGGAGTCGCGTTGCGCGCGAATTCTGCGGTTCACGTCAAACACGTAAATCCGTCACGTTTCTCACACCAAGTCCTAATAAAAACATCTAGACCGTAATGCGCGGTTCCTGTTGCCTGTTATGTACGAAGCACATTATTATAAAAGCAGAAAAGGGTTATAACGTGTCGCGTTAACGTGTTATAAACCATCGCATCACCTTCCGTCTTTATTCGCACATTGTGAATTACGCAGCATCGCCATCTTCTGGGAAACTTTAAATGGTTTGAAGTTTTCAGATCGCCCCCCGTGTAGATTCAGGGAGGGGTGCTGACAGGATCACTTCGTGGATCGGCCCCTTTCGGTACTTTGCGCTGTTTGTTTTGATTCTCGTGTTTCTTTTCCCTCTGCAAGGCTCGTTAATATCGCTCTCTGTCGAAGCGCTCGGGCTGTGCCGAGGGAGACATCCTTCACAACCGCGTCCGCCATCAGGACAAAATTAAGAGTGGGTCGCGTTCATCTGGATCAACCGTACAAAAATGCGCCAAATAAGCTAAAGGAAAGGTGAAAATGGAAATCTGTGTAAAACTTTTAAGGGTACCACCAGCTCCAGGTCGACCCTGCTGACTCGAGGGATGCGAATAACCAAATATCACCTACATTAACTATAAGTCACACCAAGATGCGCTCGCTTGAACGTGCCTGAACCTTCATTTTTTTTAAGTGACAGAAGTCAAGGAAGGACGTGAAGGCGACGCGTCCTTAAATACGAGAAGGCTTTCCTGCCTAATGACAATTAATGGAAAAGAAATCCTTAAATGTCTTGGATGCCGAAGCGCCGCTCCGGGACCTCACAGTTACGATGGCAAAAAATAAAACGACACAAAATGCGATTGGACTCAGCCACAGATTCACTTGAAAATAAATACAATGTGCAACTGATCAATCAAAGGGGAGCTTTGGCTCATCATCCGCTCGACACATTCACGTGAATATCTAAAAGTCACAGACCTCATGGTATTTATGTACTCGAGCGACATGTAATAATTACTAAAAATGCTCAAGGGCTGCACAGAATATACTAACTGGTTATTGATTGTTTTAAAAATGTGTATTTTAAAAAAAAACTTTTAGATAGTCGGTGGTAGGATGCCGTGCAAATGATTTCGTAAAAAAAAAAAAACTGTACAAAAAAAAAAAAAACTGTACAAAGGGAAAACGTTCTTACTGTTATAAATATATATATAAATGCATGCATATATATATATATATATATATAATTGCGTAATCTTGATTGGTCACCTATGATTACGTAACAGACACTTTCTTTGAATACCGAGAGGTTTGATATTGTTGGATTTGTTGTCTTCCTCGCGATCTGAACGCAAATGGGTTCGTTTTTTTGCAAACTATACTCGAAACGACTCGCCCTTAACTTTACATATGGCGAGGGCTGTGATGTCACATCCACCTCTACTCTATAGTCCGTTACGTAACGAAAAGCGGGCACGTATGAAATCAATAACGCTGCCGAACGGCGCGCACGACGGACATAATTAGCGAAGCGACGAAAACGAGAGAAAAATGGGGCAGAAACCACGTCACCTTCTTGCGCTCTTACGTCACTCCCTTCTCGTGTCACTGAGGTCATTCTGAACTAGACCTTAAATACTGTACTTATGAATTCGCTCTGAACTCTTTCTGAAGCGGGAATCCATAGCGCGCCAAAAAGGGCTGCGTAACTTTTTTTTTTCTCCTTTCTTTCTGAATGAGCTATTCTTGGCGGGCAAGGCGAGATCATACCCGGTAATTTCCACAGAAACATCAGTTGTCGTGTCACAGCGGGTTTACGCCGAAACCCGACGGCGCGCTTCTGAAAATAACGGTTTTGTTATCGTTCAAAAGGCTAAAGGCGAGCGGATAAGTGCGGTCGTGCACGTCGTCTGCCAGCCGTTACAAAACTTGTTCACTCGTTACAAAAGCTAACAGACCTCACTATATAACATCAATTATATGCCATCACCTGCATCTCAGAATCACAACATGGCGATACCGGTAAAGTTAGTTTAAGTCTGTAGCCTATGTACAAAAAGTGGCAAGTTGGAACGCTCTCTCGCCGTTACAAGACAGCGACTATGTATGAATTATTAAACTAGATTAAGCTAAATCAGATTTTATTTAAAAAAGAAAAAAGGTCGACGGCAAGACCATAAAACACTGTGCTTACTTTACCTTCTTTTTGGTCCATTTACCTCGACATCCGCTTACTAGTCACCCCAAAAGACAATGTGGTGATGTCAGTCAAAATAAATACGCATATATATAGTTTTACAATACTGCAATAATCCTATGAAAAGTAGGGACGTTGGGTAAAACGGTTCCACCGCATAACTGCGAACACATCACGCGCTCTTTTATTGGATAGAAACCGCGCGCGCCAGTTACTAGGGCACTCAGAGAACGCAATCATGGCGCTTGTTGCTGTGCAGATTTCCACACTAGCGAACTTCAAAAACAACAAACAAAAGTTAACGTCGAAGTCACGCGTGGCACGGAACGAACGGGCGTCTTGCAAAATGTTCATTTTAACTTTTCCGTGACGCGAGGGCGAAAAAACATGCGAAGCGAGGTAGAGAGGTGTTTTCGTTTGTGAAAGTAGTCGGCCAGGGTGCGTCTCAATCGGCTCCCGCGCTCGTGGATCAGTGGGTCTCGTGAGTTCGCTCACTGATAAGTTCCCTAACTCAACGCACATTGGGACACGGACCACTCGAATTCCAGTGACGTGATTACGCGCGGCTTCAACAGACAAGATAGTAGAACGTCATCACTGAAATATATTAATCCGGTTTCCATATTATTTTTTAAATCTCGTTAATCACATCGTTCTGTTACATTTCCGTACAACATTACAGCCGAGTACTAATTATAAATGATAATTATGTGTGTTCATTACCGGTTTAGCGTTGTGTGTTTATGTTGAAACGTAAAAAAAACGGTAAGTTTTTTCAAATCTTCTATCATGTGTTATTATATTCATCGCGTTCGCTTGTGTGGTTTATGTTTCACGCTTAAGAAATGTGACGTTATTTCCGGTAAGGGAGCGTAGTGTGCACCGATGCGCCCTAGTTTTCGCGGTGCATTGTGGGATTTTTTTTCAGGGAGCGAACGTTCCAGTGCAGTGGAAGGATTTCGCGATTGAGACAGCCCTTAAAATGGCCGACTGCCTGCTCAGTGCCCTTACTACTGAACAAGGGAGCTGATTGAGACGCGCCCAATCATGGGTAGAGATCCCCCCTCACTTTGTTGCTATGCAAAACCTCATACTGTAACCGAGTGGCACGGAGCAGGTTAAAAGCTTTTAAGGTCACATCGATCCTTATCTCTCAGATTTAACGCCCTGTCTCGCGCACGATCGGGCACACATATCCAAACTTGTACAGTCTATCCAGTTGTCTGTCGTGTCAAACTTTCTTCCTGTTACCTGCGCGGTCTTATAATACAAAGACATCAAGGCCTAAATTATCCCATCAAGAGACATTATGTTTAGTGTGGTAATAATTCGCTCGCCAGTCTTACGAATTTAAAGTGATAGTTCACCCTGAAATTAAAATTCCGTCATCGTTTACTCTTCTGTCGCTCCAAAGTTGTTTGAGTTTATTTCTGCAGAGCACATGAGATATTTTGGAGAAAAGTTGACTTAAATGCTCTTTAAGCCACTGACTTAAGAGTATTTCTCCTCTCATACTAGCCAGTGGCCACCGTCAACTTTGTGGTTACACACGTTATTAAAAATATATTTTGTGCGAAGCAGCTGTAATAAACGAATACAGGTTTGGGACAACGTGTGGGTGAGTAGACTATGACAGAATTTTAATTTCTGGATGAACTTTCCATTTAAGTTTACCATTAAGGTCGACCAAAGTGATCGGTTACATCCCAGTTATTTATTCCATCGTTCTTGTTATGAGTTTCTTCTACGTAACACAACGGGAAGTCATTGTTACCTTTCACTTCAGGGTGAAAAAGATGCAATGGAAGTCAAAGGTGTGCGATACCAGCTGGGCAAGTCACGATATGACAGCAGTCCCTCTTTTGAACACTAGATGTCGCCATTGAGCTGCCCTGGAGATACTATTTTAAAAAGTTGAGGAAAAAACCTTGCACGTCATATCCTGTTAGCGTGTAGGAAGAATGAAAATGACCTCGGATGGTTTCTAGCGCAAACAACATCGTATAACAACCGAATAGAACCTAAACCCGTTATTTAGCGTTAAGGTTATTGTTGTGAGAGAAACACCGTTATGGCGGCTTTTGGTTTCGTGTTGTTTTGGCTGTTGTGGAGACAATAACAGAGGCCACGTAACACTGAAGGAAATGCCCACGGTTCAGCTGGACACTCATCACATGGGTAAGTGTCACGATCTGGCGTTTCATAGAAATTATATTTATTTAAACTAAACAAAGCTGTGTCATTTCACCGCTGTCAGAATTTGTGTAACCGCTTATTTACGTTTCTTCTGAGTTTGACATGTAATGACTTGTATAAAATTCAATGGAATGAGGGAAGGTGGCTTATTAAACAGGTGACGCAACATGTATAGCATGTGGGATTAAAGAAGAACGAATCAGTGAAAATAAAATCGGTGGTAAAATATTTTTGCGTCTAGTCCGTCATTTAAATGCGTTCCGCAATTCATCTTTTAAACATATTCCCATGATACCTCAGGTACTGATGTTGTCATTGTAAAGAGCGGAAGACGCATATGTGGAACTGGTGGTTGCATTGCGAACGCCCCTCTCCATCAAAACAAGAGCTACTTTGAGTTCAAGATTCAGTCCACAGGTAAGACGTGATGCGTGCGAGCATTAAAGTGCGAGCTACACTAATCAGTCAACAGCTGCTTGTAGTTATTAGGTGCGACTGCAGTGAACTTCGGCCTTTTGCAGGTGTCTGGGGAGTAGGAGTGGCAACACAGAAGGCAAATTTGAACCAGATCCCTATGGGCAGAGACCCACACAGCCTCGTGCTCCGGCAAGACGGCACCATGTACCACAACAACGAGGAGAAGAACCGGTTACCTGCAAACAGCTTACCGCAGGAAGGAGACATTGTGGTGAGTCTCGGCGGCGTTGAATTGATGTGGGATTTTTTTTGCTAAATATGTCCATTTGCGTGTGCTCGGTAAAGGGAGAAGTATTGCATTTGGACTGAGATTTCGGGATTTGCTGCTTAAAGGGATTCTTAACTCATTACATACACAAGTTTTGTTGTGAGCTTTATTTCGGTATGCCACCTGACTGTAATTTCATACTTAGTTTACTGGGTCAACTGTGACCCTTTCAGCATTGACGTGTATGCTGACAGCAGCTATGAGGGTTTTCTTGAAGGCAGTGGTTCGTTTTCAAATTCAAAATTCAAATTTGATTTGTCACATACACATACATACACGGTACGACATGCAGTGAAATGCTTTTTACAGTGCAGGCATTTTCTTTAGAGAAATATATAAAAGAGTGTATAAGAAGGAAATAGAAAACAAAATAATTATATATATATATATATATATATATATATATATATAATATATATATATATATATATATATATATATATGTGTGTGTGTGTGTATATATAAATATATATATGTGTGTGTATATAAATATATATATATATATATATATATATATATATATATATATATATATATATATATATATATATATATATATGTGTGTGTGTGTGTGTGTGTATATATAAATATATATATATGTGTGTATATAAATATATATATAAAAATATATATATATATATATATATATATATATATATATATATATATATATATATATATATATATATATATATATATAAATTTTCAGTGTAATATCTAATTGTTTTCACTCTTTTGTGTTTGTGTAGGGTGTCACGTATGACCACGTGGAGCTGAATCTGTACCTAAATGGGAAGAATATGAGCTGTCCAGCATCGGGCATTAGAGGAACCGTTTATCCTGTAGTTTATGGTAAGTATTTTTGGAGTATTATTATTATTAAATTGTTTATTAACTGTTGCTAACCACTAAGATCTTTGAAACAAGAACGGATGTCACTTACATAAGTGTAACGATTCACATATAATTCACAAATGAAAACGTATTTCAGAATTCTTGAATTTTTAAGAGACTTTATTGTTCAATGACCCATCTGAGCCCGTTTGCTTTCATCTTTTCCCTCTCAGTTGACGATAGTGCGATATTGGATTGCCAGTTCACTGACTTCTACCATCCTCCACCGCAAGGCTACCAAAAGATTTTGTTTGAGCAACAGATCTTCTAAAGTTCCCGGCATGCTATACACAAAACAAAATGTACTCCGCAGCCGGGAATGGAAGTGCTGCGGTTATGACTGAACTCTTGATGATTGTGTGTCTCGTCCCACTGGAGGGAGCTGAAACGACGCTATCTGCCATTTTGATTTGTGTAAAACTGACGCACATCTGCCCATTTCTACTACTCTAACGTCATCCAAAGTCGTACTCCATTATACCTTCGGCGCTTTAATGATCCGTGTACTGATTTCAAAAGGTTTATTCAAAAAAATACATCTTTCAGTTAGACTCCATCAAACGCTGTACGCTTACTCATGTGCGGTATTAACAGTGTGCTGTTGCGAATGTATGGATTTTTGTTGAAAGACAAAAACGGGTAATAACTGAGTCACGTATTAGAGCTGACTATCATGACTTTATACTTTATGCATTTCAAGAAAACAGAGTGATGCTGACCTGTAATGCTGATTTTGATTCAAGAATACTGTCAAAGATCGTTTGGATTTTTTTGTTGTCTGTGTGATGTATAACCTACAGACACAGACACACACACACACACACACACACACACACACACACACACGACTTGGATTTATACAAGCTTTACAAAAATACATATGTCAATTTCGTTGCGTTTGTATTATATTTGGTTGTATTTTCTGTTGTTGTTTATTTTATATATATATATATATATATATATATATATATATTACGTCTTATTGAAGTTTAATGTAACTAATATGCTAAATGTGAGAGGTACAATAGAGTAAGAAGTGTAAGGGTAATTAACCTTAAATATTTAATATTTTACCCAAAAGGAAAAAAAAAACCCTGATTATCTGTGTTCTCTAATTATAAACTGTTGCAACCGATCACAAAGCTGGTTTTAACTAATTGAGTATATATGATGTTATTTTTGTATGTTCTACTCTGACAGGTCTTATTTGTGTTTTGTGTATTTAGTAATAAATATTTTGCTTTTGTTCATAAAGACCTACCTCCCCATCATTCGTTATGTAAACCCGTTTCTGTTATTAAAGTGTCCATTTTTACTCGCCGGGCTGTCTGAGCTCGCCGGGCTGCGCGGTGACGTGACGTACGTTACCGGCGTACGTGTCCCGTCAGCTGAGCAAACTTGCTCAACCTCTAGTCTACGCACAATGACGCAAATCTACGGAACGGGTCCAGTGAAACACATCGGCTTAACTCCATCAATGTAAAGAATCGCTGCGCCTTTTATCATAATCTTTTACCTGAAAGCCCATAATGGAACGGCGTGAAACTAGTATGCATCCGAAAGACCTGTTAGTTGTCAAAAAGATAATAGTTAGTATACAGTCTGTGTCCCATCCGCTCAGCACTACCCCTGCTCTGGGTAGTGATGGGAAGTCCGACTCATTTCCGCGATTCGGACCTTTCCCAAAATGAACCAGTCCAAAAAAAAAAAAAAAAAAAAAAACAGCACTAACTAATCACCGTCACTAAGGTTAATCATAGGCATATTAGCTGTCTGAAAAGTTAAAATAAATATAGATTTTTTTTATTCTGTTTGTTACAAGTTTGATTAATTTTAAAAGTGCATAAAGTGATTTAAAGCATGATTTGCGTATACGATAATTATACACACAGACAAAAAATTGGAGACGTATCAACTTGCGTTTCTGTGAAAAAAGGGGCTTCTAAGAAGAAAAATGAATTGCAAGATTGTATAACAGTTAAAAAAAAGGTCTGAGAATTGGGAGAAAAAAGTCAAATCAACAAATTTATCAAAGAGATCAAAGTCAGAATTGTGAGATAAAAAGTCACAATTTTGAGTTTGTATCACGCAGTTATGAGAAGAAAAAAAGTCAGAATTGCAAGAAAAAAAGTCGTAAGCTGTGTTTTGAGTTTGTTTTTAATTTGCAATTTTCCAATTTCCATATTCAGTACGATATACAAGCGACATTTGAAGTGTACCCAGAAAAGCCAATAAAAGACGTTCTAGGAACGCGTTTTGGTTTTAGAACAACTTTGGGGAAAGTTATTAAAGTTATTACATTTTGGTGTAAAGTTTACGAAAATTGAGATTCGGCGAGTCGTCACTCGTGAAAAAGATCCGACTCCAACGAACGATTCAACGAGGAGTCGGACAGCGCTACACCCCCCGCTCCGCCCGTCGGTCGGGACTACAGACACACACATACACACAGAGCCATGGCCGAGAACGCCGGCTTGGAAAACCATCGTATTAAGAGCTTCAAAAACAAGGGGCGAGATGTGGAGGTAAGTCCGCCGAAGACCTTAGACCCCGGGCTTCATTTCAGTTCAGTTTCCCCCCTCTGGCTCTCCGTGGTTCTGGTTTTATGGTGTCGGATCGGAGCGAGCGTTTGTGGATCCAGCAAGAGCATCATGCGGAGCGGGCGCGGCCTAGATAGAGGCCTCTTTAAACACATTTGCCTTTAATATTCACCAGCTCATCGCGGCTTATACACGGGCTCGAGTAGGTATAACGCGTTATTTAGTCGTGTAGCGTCAAGACGGGTTTGTTCGTCAGGCCGGCCTAGTGGCCCAGCAGTTAATTTTTCATTTTAAATTACGCCGAGCCAAAACATGCAGATTTATCGTGTTAGCATGTGTGCTAACGGCTAACAGGTTAGCAGGCGGCAGATTAATCGCCCAGCAGCCGGTTTTTTTCGTGTTTTTTCATGCCCATGCTTTTAACGTTCACGTACAGTAGATGAACACCCCAAACAGTGTCACGTAGTAGGAAATATAACTTGCGAATCGGGTATATGCGACAGAGACAGGTGTGTTAACACCGGCTTTAGCAATCTCCAGAATTGAACTTATGACCAGTCATACCTCAACATCTGACCTCTTTTTTGCTCGTTCAGTCACGACAGGTTGACAGGCTGCTGGAGTTGATTCTGACAGACGTGTTCATTGATTAAAGCTGTTCGTGGTGTTTTAATAAAGATGTCATTGTGAAAAGACAGCTGCTTCACACCTTTTCTTCTTCAGTCACATTGCCCTTTGGCGTGGCAGTTAGCATCCAAGCATCACCTGTAGGTACACCAGGGCTAAATAAACGTGATTTTATTGCCTACAAACTGACCTGGAGACCTCCAGACGGTCCTGCTCCTGACTGCATACCCCAATCTAGGCTGTAACAAGGCGACCTAGAAATACTAGCAAGCCAGGTTGTGCAGTAAGACGGTAGATTATATAATGCAGCAGTGGATTTTTTTGCCACTGTTGGCTTGAACACTAGGCCGCTAAAGATGTAATTTAATTTTTATGCTGTTGTGTTTAAGTTTTATAACATGCCTTTCGGTTAACTCCTCGGGCGTGGGTGATATTGAAATTTTAAACCAGGACATTTATGTCCATTACTTACCATGGCGTTGATAGACCTCACAAAACGATCTTGCAATTACACCAAAGTTACACAATTCAAAGTAAATTAATGACCTACAACTACAATAAGTATATCAAACTTCATCTTCATACCGTCCACTCATTTAAGCGATGTATACTATAAAGCATATCTCTATATTATCCTCCCTTTAAAAAAAGTTGGATAAACATCATATCCAGGTTTATCCACGTACATAAATTAAATGTTAAACTATCACCGACCAGTGTTATATTTACATATATAATAATGCATCCAACTTTGTCTTTATAGTACAGTCATGTAAAGTATTAAATAGCAAAATGTAAAAAAAATATTATTGCACAACTCTCTCTCTCTCTCTCTCTCTCTCTCTGCTTGATTGTTTAAATCACACACATCTTTTTATTATTGCCTTTTCTAATGTGAAGTTGGATTATACGGTCTTACAATATTAAACGTCATTATTTTCTCTGGCTGTGTTGGAAAAGGACTATACAATTGAATTGGTATCAATAACCAAATACAGTTAAGTTGAGAAATAACAGCTGTTTCATCAAATGTATAGTCTTACCCAGAGGACCACTGTAATGAGCGCTCAAAGTCATTCTCAGCTGAGAAGCATAGAAGTTAAGGAGGTGCGATCACATTTATAATGAACTCATTTACTCTCGTACCATGTTGATACTAGACATCATTATCATCATCGGCCGTGGGCTCACGCGAGTAACCCCAGAGGCCTCCTTTAAGATTAACGGTGTGAATTGACTGCGACTGTAGGGTGCTGGTGTGACTCAGCCGTCAGACACACATGGCTTTGGACGAGGCCGGCAAAGCTGTCGCCCTTCTGCAGCTATTCCCGGAATTTGCAAACCAGATTCAGATTTCTCATCTTGTGTTCCTATAAGAGCGAAGGGCTTGTGCACAGAGGCTCAGCTGACCTATTTGATGTGGCCAGCAACGGACTGTGGAACTGTGGGATACTTTGACTCATTAGCTGCTAGATTTAGCCCATGACAAGGATGTAATCGTGGCTAACAAAGAGAGTAACAAGTGCTTCTGTGTTTCGCATTTGCTAAGTGGCTGTGGAAAAAGAAACAAAGAAGTTTGATTGGTCTGCCATGTCACACTCTCTTTATACTAAAAGATCAAAGAGATCATGTTCAAATTTGCACAATATTCGTTAAACCTTTGTGATTGGATTATGGGGCTGAGTGTTGACGCAAATTTGATTTGCCTGAGCTCTTGATTCAATCGATTCATTGTTGATTATTTAGATATATATTTGACGGAGTATGTTGATTTTGTGAAGAAAAAATCTCCCAATTAAAGATGTAAGTTACACAGTAACTTAATGTTGTTTTTACACCCGTCCATTCTGCAAACAGACATGACTAGTAGGTTAAAATGAGTGTAATGAATATGGAATGTAGTGCATATTTATAGTAAATGACCCTCTGTAGTCATTGTTTATGCAACAGAATAGTCTTTAGGGAATTGAAATGACATGCAAGTCAAGTTTTTCTGTTTCAACATACATTCTGGTGTTCATTCATGTTTTTTTTGTGCTATAGCTAATAGTAAAGAGGAAAAGAGATCATCCACTGCTACATCATTTGATGATTTTTGTGATTAAAAGTTACAGAAATTGAAACCCAAGACATTTTTCTTAACAATACTAATAAAACAGTTATAAGTAATGTTAGTTTTGTTCGTGCATTAGCATTAAACGGCAAATAGTAAAGGATCAATTTTGGATTTTAAGACTAATATTTAGATCATTTAAAAGAAGGATTGTCAAGCCAGCCGTGAGGAACTACTTGAAATCTCAGTAAGCCTGCATCCTGCTGTTTTGTATTTTCCAGATGCTTTAGCTAAATCACGTTTGGGTCGTTTGCATTTAATATCGACACAAGCAACTTACAGTTGCGTTCAAGATAAACATTTAATCAATATGTGTTTTCCCTTGAAATCAAACACGTAGCCTTGTCGTTGCGAGCTGCACGGTATTAAAATGAGTCAAGCCTGATGTTTGTGGCTATTATGCGGTCAGCCTATTTATTAGTATGTCGCGGACCTAACAGCAGTGAGACAGCATGTCCTCGGACCATGCTGGCAACCAGACAAGCACATGCACACATACTGTGTCATTATGCTGGTCTCTAGAGTGCCAAGCTGTCATGTCACCGGCGACGCATCACTCCTCTGACTCCTGGAGTGCTTCCTCTCGGTTCTGCCCTCCTGTCATTCTGCTGTGACTCACACATATCGCATGCGCCGCTGAAATACCATTGATGTTGAGACTCCAGGAATCTGCTTTGTGCTGAGAATTTTCTGTTTTTATTTGGTTTCTTGAAATGGGCCGAGATGTGACCTAATGTTAGTTCAACTTTGAGCCACGGTGCTTTTGCAGGTGAATCAAGTTAGAATTTGTAACGTTTTCTGCACAATGTGATTTAAAATATGTGCCAAATGCATAGTTTTAACTTTCTTCGTGTATCCAATCATACTTGTTTATTTAAGTCATTAGGAAACAAACCTTTTCTGTTTCCCTTTCTTGTTTGTTGGATTCACTTTACTTCAACATCCTCTAGCTCCCCCCACTCCATGGCTTTTGGATTGCATAAGGCACAGTATGGGTTTGCTGTAACCTGAACTAGGATGCCCAGTCACAAGATCAAATCTGATCCGTCCCACCATCCCCACCACAGAGCAAATGTAGTCTTTACATCGTTGGCTGCTGATGTTTTTCTTTTTCCTTCTATGTCCCATTAAATTAAGTTATATTTCAAAATATTATTTAAATAATGGCGTATGGGATGAATGATCTGTTCATGTTTTGCAGTAAAATCAGCATAAAATAAAAAATCACCCATTTTATTTTCTAAATGTATGTTATATGCATGTATGTTTTTTGAGTTGGCCAGCCTAGACTTTGTAATGTTTATCATGTTGTCAATACAAGGCCATATATGCTGCTATGGCAATAAATAAATAAACCAATCATTTAGATTGCTTAATGTCCTCATGTTCATCTGCGTTTACTTTTGAGTGCAACTCCCACATCTCAAAAACCAATCAGCAGCCAGTACTTAAAATCAAGTCCCTACCTTGCTTTTTATTTCTTTTTTTGATAACCTATAACAACTTGGATGTAGCCATATCACAATTTGGAAGAAAAATGGGTTTGTTGCTCCAGACATGTCTGGTGCAGATGTGTGTTCTATTGGATTTTGAGCAACAGTTCTAATAGAATGGCCACAAAATGTGATTGTCTAAATGGAGGAGTGAGTGACAGCTGGGTTCTGCTGTCACCATGGTTACCACGGTTGGTTGCCTCTTTGTTCTGTTGGAGTGGCCAGAATTTAGTTGCCATTAATGTTGCATTTTTATTTCGGTCGTTGTGGCCCATTCAGTGTTACAGTGTGTGTGAAAGATTAACTTGTGAATTAAAACAAACATCTAAGGAAAAAATAGTATTAATCTGGTAACTGCCCATAATTCTCCGGCAACACAAATGCACATTTTCTTCATAATGCGTCACATTTTAGCAGTTGTTTTAATGTTTTTGTTTTGGTCACTATTTATACATATGTTGTACTGCAGTTAACTCATCTGTTTCTTTCATTCTTTTTCAGACGATGCGAAGACATCGCAATGAAGTGACTGTAGAACTGAGAAAGGTAAGTTCACAATAAATGTACAGGTTTATCCGCATATTCCCTGTTCATTTTTATAGGTTTCTTCAGGATGGAGGTGTTAAAGCTACAGTGTGCAGATTAACATTGCATTCTGGTGCAGTACATGTGACTCATCAGAGAATGCTGGATGAAATAAACCAGACTTGGAACACTGGATTCTCATCCTCTTTAGTTTTTTTTTCATTCGTAAATAACTGTGCACTCTCAGCAACAACATTAAGCTCTGTTTATTGCGGTGATTCAGTGCGCACTTGAGATTTGTATTTACGGCTTGAGTTGTGTGGAATAGTTTCTCAGTCTCATTTAGGGCTAGGCTGAAACAAACCAAAACAATTATATCTTGATATTTTTCTCCCTCTTTTGGCAATATTTACTAGCGTTATTTATGCATTTGCTCCAAAATGATCTATGAAAATTAAAGATGTACTAATCGAAATAATTCACAATGTTCTAATGCCATCTCTTTTATCAGCAACAAAAATAGTGCTATTTATTACCGTTTCAGTTTTCTTGAGCTAGCATAGTAATGCCTTTAAAAAGTGTTTTTGCAATATAGCTTGTAATTTTATATTTCCAGTGAACTCTTCGGTACATTCGATCGCTCAGTTCTAATATCATTCACCCAGTATCATTTTTGAGATGTCTGACCCACCTTCTGATGTTCGCTTGACATCACTCTGAGAATTTACTTGCAGTTGCAGCGTTGTGTGTGTGCGTGTGTGAGATGAAGCAATTGTGTGGGTACATCACTGCAGGAAATAGAGGAGCATCTGTAGTTTAAATATGGCCTGGGCAGGGAGCTCTCTAGAGTCTCTTCAAGTATTACAGTAGACTTAAGCAGGTGGTGATTGCATGAAAACAAATATTTAAATGCGTTTGGTATTTGGAAAGTGTTTATTTCAAGCAAATGAACTAGTTAACTATGCAATAGAAATGCATATTGAACAACAACAACATGTCTTGCACTTAAAGCCTTCTCACGGCTGTGTTCTCTCATCCGGTGAGCTGTTTCTGTTGGAGATCTGTTTGCGCTTGCAGTATTTGGGTCACGCCATCCATGGTCACTGGGCCCCTGGCTGGCTGCACCCCAAGAAGAAGGGCTGTCATGAGGGGCTTCCCTCGTCACACACATCTCTCTTCCTGTTGGCAAGGGACTCAGAACCTCGCTAGAACTATTTGTTTTTTTTGTGGCTTTCTACATCTATTAAAGAACTTTAACAGATCCCTACTTGAGAATGTAGCATGTCATCACCAGAAGCAAAGTTGCCTGGAGCCTCTGACAAAGTCCATTAGTACAAATGGATACCAAAATGCTTTGTGTCACAGTCTGAGTGAGTAGAAGTCTCCTGTCGTTGGTCTACTAGGCCAGAGTTGATGTGGAGCAGAGGTTTAGTCCTAAAGCCTTGGTGGTGTTGATTCATTTGGTGCTGGATTGGGTGACACAGCAAGTCCTGTCCATATTAGGCAGTTACACGGTCAGCCCAGAGGAATCGGACAGAATTCTGCTGTAGCGCTCTGTGTGTGTTTGTGAGCTAGACATTCCTCTTCACATTCCTGTTTGCTCCAACATTAGAGTCACAGGCCACTTACTGACATTATTTTTCTCTCACTGCGTAGAACCAGAAGTTACTTTTTTTTTCTCCATTTTGTCACTTGCCTTTTTCAAGGGCTTGGTTATTGTGCTGTTGAATCGTAGTTAGTTGACATCGGTGGCTAAATATTCCATTAAGAGGCAATATCATGAGAATGTAGAAGGCTGAGTAAAACTTAAAATAGCTGTCTGAATGTGTGTAGCACCTTCCACTCTGTGTTAATAAACACACTGTGATTTCTGATTTGCTCAAATGCATTGAGTCTGTAAAATCTCAGATTAGTTTATGTTTAGATCTACATATAAAGTGCAGGTTATCACAGATAATTTGGTATTTATTTCTCAATCTGTACAGAACAAAAGAGACGAGCATCTTCTGAAGAAACGAAATGTTCCACAGGAAGAGAGTCTGGAAGACTCTGATGTGGACTCTGATTTCAAAGGGGTAAGACTTTTTTTTTTTTTTCTTTTTTTTTCCTCTCTCTCTTTTAATCTTACTCCCTATCTTCCATTTTTCTTTTATATAGTTTGTCTAAACTTTACCCTCCATTTTCTCCTCAGCAAAATGTAACGCTAGATGCCATCTTACAGGTAAGATTCTAGGATGTTTTAATGTTAAATGGTGGTGGTAAGAGAGGCATTGACTCTGATAAATAACCGATTCAGAGGGTCAGCACACACATCAGCACTACATTTCACAAAGTGTGTGTGGGCGGGAGCAGCCCCTTCTTCCTCTTATTCTCCTTTTCTCATATTTTTCACCACAGAATGCCACCAGTGACAATGCAGTGGTTCAGCTCAGTGCAGTGCAAGCAGCCAGGTAAAACGCTGCGATGTGTATAAAAAGATTTGTTTGTTACACAGTGCCTTCTAAAACATCTTTCATAACCTTGAAACAATGTATAAATATGGACTTTCTTAGTACACGTTCCTGGCGTTTACGTAGACGATTTAGCAGTGAACGTGACTCTAAAGAAGCAAGACTTGCACTAATTTAATTTCACATTAATAAATGTTACATTTTTATGTTAATATTTTATATAGAGCTGAAATAGCTGAATGTGAAAAGCCTAACACAAAACAGAAAAATGACATACTCTTTTAATTATGCTTGCAATTAAATATAATTATTTTTGGCTGCATTGGTCTCTTTGAAATGAATTGCATTAACACTGCTCTGGTGTATTTAGAGTGCTGAAAGATGCTTGTTTTTCTTATTTCTGTCTTACAGAAAATTGCTCTCAAGTGACAGAAATCCCCCCATAGACGACTTGATAAAATGTGGAATCCTTCCAATCTTAGTCAAATGCCTGGAGAGGGATGACAAGTAAGTGACTACATGGCTTAATTAATGGATCTTCTAATTGTACTAATTGTGTACGAATGTCATCTAAAGTACTGCAGGATTTTGTGATTTCAACAAAAATACATTATAATATTAACTGTTTTCAGTGTTGATTTAATAATAGTTGTTTTCCAAATCATTTAGAATTATGCTAAATACTTTCAATCACAGAAATAAAATGCATAAAAAATATGAAAAAAAGACAATTTTAAATTGTAATGTTTTTGTAGTGTTTTGCAAATAAATGCAGCATTGAAGATCAAAAGTGACTTCTTTCTGAAACATCTTGCCAAAATTCTTATTGTGTGTGTGAGAATTATACACAAGCAAAATCA
Source organism: Puntigrus tetrazona (assembly GCF_018831695.1). Classification (NCBI taxonomy): domain Eukaryota; kingdom Metazoa; phylum Chordata; class Actinopteri; order Cypriniformes; family Cyprinidae; genus Puntigrus; species Puntigrus tetrazona. The sequence continues at coordinate 22,722,684 of NC_056699.1, read as the reverse complement.
ATGCATAGCTATAAGGATAAATAAACATGAAAATCCTATATAAAAACATCTATATAATAAATCTTAAAACTTTCGTCCTTTTTGTTCACAAATTATTGGAAAAGTAATTATAATGCATTGGACATTAGCTGTGGGTACACTCATTGTATGACTCCTTACTTTTGGTCATGTTTGACTTGAAATGAGCCAAAAACTGTTACCATGTTTGTGTACTTTAAAAAAAAAAAATGCTTTTAAAGGTCAGCTCTGGCCACAAACGGAATCCTGTGGGAAAGTCCTACGGAGCCCAAATCAGAGTATTACAGGTCACTCTAATTTCAGAGTGGTCAGAAGCAAAGTTTTGTTTACCCACCACCTCAAAAACAACTGACCAAACTTGTTTTTTTTCTCTTTCTTCATCAGTCCTTCATTGCAGTTTGAAGCTGCCTGGGCTTTGACCAACATTGCATCAGGGACGTCTGCGCAGACACAGGCAGTGGTCAAATCCAGTACGTTGTTTGGACAGACTTGAGTCAGCCAGTTTTGACTTTATCCGTTCTCCTCTCATTCTCTCTCACTCTCTTTCTGTGTAGATGCTGTCCCATTGTTTTTGAGACTTCTTCACTCTCATCATCAGAATGTGTGCGAGCAGGCCGTGTGGGCGCTGGGAAACATCATTGGTGAGTAACTTGGTGAAATGTCCTCACACTGTTACTGCCTCTGAATTTTGTAACTAAAAGTGAGAAAAATCTGAAAAAGAATTTAAATTGAAACCAGTGAGGGAGTAAGTTTGACCTTTTTTTTTTTTTTTTTTTTTTTTTTAATTCTGACAACATCTCAGTAACTGAGCAGTAATATGTGAACTTTTGGATGTTGTGCTTTAAGCAGCTGCTACATGCATATTGGTGGCATTAACACATTAAAAACACCATATATTATCTATATATTTTTTTTTTTTTTTACCTTAAAGGGTTACTCCACCCCAAATTGAAAATCACTTATGCCTATGTCGTTCCAAACCTATGAACAGTTGAACCACTGATGGAAGATGGAGGTTTTTTTTTTTTATAATAATAATAATGATTAATGACAAAAATGTCATTTTGGGGGTGGAGTCAGACTTTAATTTTGCAAGCTGTGCCTGTATTGCGCCACCTATAGTACCGGAGTATATTCCTTTTTATTTACTTCAACAAATGTTTTTCCCTTAACGTGAATAGGTTTCTATTTCGGTTTTAACTTTTTAACCAAAATGCTGTTCCATGTTTTGAGAGTTGTAACATCTGGGATGATTTATCAGAGCTTAACCACGTGTTTGTTTTATGGTCCCTGTGCAGGTGATGGGCCTCAGTGTCGAGATTACGTTATCTCACTCGGTGTGGTCAAACCTCTCTTGTCGTTTATTAATCCTTCCATCCCCATAACCTTCTTGAGAAACGTTACCTGGGTCATTGTCAACCTGTGCCGAAACAAAGACCCACCCCCACCTATGGAAACAGTACAAGAGGTGAGGAGCGTATGTGTTTATGATTGTATGTTTGAAGGACTTTATAAACCGGCATTTAATCCAATTAAGTATCATTATGTCACAATATCCTAAAAGAGAGTGCAAGATATTATGCATCAAAAAATGTATTTTCTTTACACTCACCCTCTGTCAATAATCTGAAGTGTCTCTCCTTTCAGTTTAGTTGCTCTCTAATCGACATGCCAGTATTTTCTAATTTTTCTTGTCTACTCCTCTCTAATGTGGAGGTGTAGCTTTGAGCTGAAAGGAACATATTGTACCTCCTGCTGCTAAGAAATCATTAGACTGTGATCTCACACACTCTGTGTGTGTGTGTGAATATGTGTGTGTAACAACTGTTTCATAGATGGCAGGCTTAATGAATATTTTGATGTCCTACAGCTGATTTTATGTTTACATGCTGTTTGCTTATTCTCCCAGTCTGGTGGTTTAAACTAAAATACTAATTTTCTAAAATGTGTTTTTTTTTTTTTTTTTTGCTCACAGATTCTTCCTGCCCTTTGTGTACTCATATATCATACAGATATAAATGTAAGTACAAGAAATATTTTTTTTCATAAGTGTTGCTTGAATTGAGTAGTTGCTTAACTGGCTAATGAACAGTACTTTTTAGTTATTTCAGAAAAAATGGTATTCTATTGCCTTGAGGGGGATTTATTTTACAAGAATTATCTGCTGACAAGTTATTTTACGTCGTCTTATAAATTAAGTACATTAACATAAAATATTAGTTTTATTTCTTCAATATTATTTAAATCCTCTAAAAGAAAGCCTGTATCTGCATTTTAAACACTAAAAAAAATCTCCTTCCATTAGATTCTGGTAGACACGGTGTGGGCTCTGTCGTATCTGACAGATGGAGGAAACGAGCAGATTCAGATGGTAATAGACTCAGGTGTCGTCCCCTTCCTTGTTCCACTGCTCAGCCACCAAGAGGTCAAAGTTCAGGTAAAAAATAATGCCATTTATATACATTAAAAGCAACACAATGGCATTTTGTAAAAGCGTTTGTGTATCCTCTGTTCAGACTGCGGCGCTTAGAGCGGTGGGGAACATTGTAACAGGGACGGATGAGCAGACTCAGGTGGTGCTCAACTGTGATGTCCTCTCTCACTTTCCCAACCTGCTCACACACCCCAAAGAGAAGATCAACAAGGTGAGACAAACACACACACTCACAACCCATCTGATCCCATTTGTGTGAAATGCAATCAAGATGATGAAACCCAAACATTTACTTGTCTAATTTCATAAATGACTCTTGAAATCCCCCCAGTCGCAGCGTAATGTTTACAGTACATCTGTGATGTGTCTGTTCTTCCCTGCAGGAGGCAGTGTGGTTCCTGTCCAATATAACAGCAGGTAACCAGCAGCAGGTGCAGGCTGTAATAGATGCTGGTCTCATACCCATGATCATTCACCAGCTTGCCAAGGTAAGATGTTATCTGTGTAGCCTGCTGTACAACCACTTTTCCCTTTTTACTTTGTTAATTTTAGAATTCATTATAGGTTTTAATTACAGATTTGCAGTACTTGCCACACCTTAGATATGTAACGCATTGTAGCCATAGCCAAAAATAATGCATTGTATTGGTCAAATAAATAATATTTGACCAATATAAAGATTTTTTTTTTTTTTAAATGATAAATTTACTACAGAATATCAAAACTTGATTTTGATTAGTAATATGGATTATTAAGGACTTTTTGTTTTTTTTTTTTTTTTTTTTTTCATTTTTATTTATTTATTTATTTATTTTTTTTTACCCTGAAATTCCAAATTTTTTAATTATGTCTCAGCCAAACATGTTTGGAAACCAATGGAAAGCTTATTTAAAGAGGTTTTAGATGCAGAAAATTGCAATTTTGAGAAATTTTGTTTTAGTGATCCGAGGTCACTGATACAAATGGTTAACATGCTCCTATGGTGTATTTGTATAGGAGCAAAAGACATTGCAAAAGCAACGTCTGGTGATCAGAATATCATAGCCACTCACAACACCCAAGAATCTGAAGAAAATTCTGGAGGTTGAATCTAGACTCTTTGAAGAGTCCATATAAGACAGTAAACAGTGCTTGATCTTTAATATTTTTCTAAACAGGGTGATTTTGGAACACAGAAGGAAGCTGCATGGGCCATTAGCAACTTGACAATAAGTGGAAGAAAGGATCAGGTATTGAACCATTCCAGATTAATTTCTGTTTCCGTGCCACTTTCCTTTTCCTGCTTGTTAATTGGTTACCTTGATACAATTGACAGGTGGAGTACTTAGTGCAGCAAAATGTGATCCCGCCCTTCTGCAACCTGCTGTCAGTGAAAGACTCTCAGGTGGTCCAGGTGGTTCTCGATGGACTGAAAAACATCCTCATCATGGCTGGGGAGGAAGCCAGCACAATTGCTGAGATCATTGAAGAGTGTGGAGGTAATGCATTAAGTACAGAAATAGGTAGTCCTTCAAATTTAGACCATCTCTTTTGGCTGTATTGCAATAAATGCTTTGTATAATCGGCCAAAATAATCACACATGCGCATTCACTGACATTCTTGTAGAGTAAAAAAAAAGATTAGCAGTAATAATCTTACTTCTGTATTTCAGGGTTGGAAAAAATCGAGAACCTACAGCAGCATGAAAATGAGGACATCTATAAACTTGCATTTGAAATTATCGATCAGTACTTTTCAGGAGACGATGTGAGTCAATCTTTTGGTTCTTGTTTTTCTATATATTGCTTGATGCATTAATGTGTTGTTGCTTTATAGGGGCTCTTCCACCAGAGGAGTTTATTTTCATAGTTCCTAGTAGTACTGGTGGAAGTAGGAACAGGAACTAAGAACAGTTTAGTTTTGACTCTTAGGATGCAACCAGAAAAATGGTCCAAGGGGGAAACTGGTTCTTTAGGAACCACCATGCTGGCTAGTTCCTAGAATTTTGTGGTGTGAAAGCCCCATTTGTTGGTGGTTCTGTCTAGATTTTAGTTATGAGTAGATATGAGGTTAGTAATGTCTGGTTTTGTTTCTAGATTGATGAGGACCCCAGTCTGATTACCTGAGGCCACCCAGGGAGGCACATTTAACTTTGATCCATCCTCCAACCTTCAAACCAAGGAGTTCAAGTTCTAGACAACCGGATCATCGAACTTAAGAATGGTGGGTTTCCCAGCTGCTCCTCAACCCCTGCCACCTACTGACCCATCATCTACCAACCACTCACTAACCAGAAAACCAACCAATCACCATGCTCAGAAACGACACTCACTCACACAGAAGAAACTAGCACTGAAGGATCTGAGTCTCAACGCCACTCAAAAATATGGATGGATCTCAACAACCTCAAGACATGGAAGTAAAAAAAATAAAGAACAAGACTCATTATACTGCAGTTGCCAAAAAACAAAACAAAACAACAAAAAAAACAAACATCAAAAAAAGGATATATATTTTGCTCTTTCTTTCACTCACTCACACACATAGGTGAGCATGAACAATAATAGGAACTTCTGTTGTTGTACCAGCCATCATATCAGCCAAGGAAGATGAAAGAAAGAGTTATTCCTGAAATATAAAGGCAGGGATTTTCTTTTGTTTTCAAGAATTTCCTTCCCTTGAAATGTTGCTTTTCTGGTAATGATCTCAGACACCCCAACTCGATACGTCCAGCCTCGACTGTGTTAAGCCATTTGGACCCCCTCCCTCATTCATCCGAAATCTGTGAACTAGCCTATAATGGGTTATTCCATGAAATATTATTCAAATGTGGGAAGGGACTGTCTCTACATATGTGGTGTGCAAACAGAACTTAAATTATCGCCACCAATTTTTGCTTTTTCTTCATCCTGAAATTATGGATATTTACAAAACACTGAAGCTGAAAAAAAAAAAAAAAAATCACGTCAGAAGATCACACAAACTTGAATGGAGAAAATTTCATTTAAGGCAGTCAAACGCCCTCATTTTCAAGTTCTGCAGCGATAGTGTAGTGGACATTCATCGTGTCGATCTTTATTTGGTTTGCAGTGGGACTGTCGGACATGTCAAAGGAGGAACCTCTGTGATTTGTCAATTTGGCCAGGACTTTTAAAGGGGATGCCCCAGCCTTTGAAAGTTCTTTGAGATAACCTTAACAGGTCTTTCTGCTTAACAAGGGTGCTCTGGCAGCGCTTTTTATTTTCTGGATTCATCTTCTCTACTTCCTGTCTGTAAGCATAGTAATAAGTTCATCGGGATAAGCCCAGTTGTAACCGTTCGGAGGATATTTTCACTAAATCAGTGCATTTTGTCACTTGGTAGTCAAAACCACAAGAAACTTTGCAACAGTGATTGGATTGTGAGTTCTTTTTTTTGTTTTGATCAGTGGAGCTTCCGCTTTTGCAGTTTTTCCAGTCTTACGCGCACACTTTTGGTTTTCCCGTTTTATTGCTTAATGTAAGTGGAGAGCGATGTTCGCTTTAATTTTGACTATACAAGCAATGGGGAAAAGAGATCCATAACATTGTGGTTCTTTTTTTTTGTTTAGTTGGTTTTTAATCTTATTTCACTTGCTACAAAACCTAATTGTACCAACTAAAATAAAAGTATATTTCTTGTTTAGGTATATAATGCGAAGCTACCACTTAGGTCCACTAGACATTGTTGGGACGCTACAGAACAATAATAACGTTGTGACTATTGATTTACAGCCAATAGGGGTATTTTTTTTTTTTTTCATTTTTGATTTAACTTTGATTTTATAATGGCAAATGACTGCCATTATTTGGAAAATGGGCTTTCTTACTGTTGTGACTGGATGTTTTTTTTTTTTTTTTTTTCTTTTTTCCCTGTGCATTAACTTGTAAAGGGATGTATGGGAAAAAATTGCATTTGAACTAAAGTAGTTATGTTTGGGCCGCAAACTGCTGACAAAGACAGTAAGGAAGCTGAAGGCAGCCCTGATAATTTTTGAATTAGCCATTATTTGTTGAACAAAAAGAAAAAAACAGGTTTGAAATTCATGAACTTATCTAGACAACTAGAAAACGAGCCACTTTAAAGAAGTTTTTTGTCTTGTATCAGAAATGGATACAAGCTTATTGCTTGTTGCAAGATTTTTACTTGCTAAAGAAAAAAAAATTAATCTAAAAAGCGACAGATCGCATTTTGGCCTCTGATTGTTTGTATGTTTTTATAAATTTTAGAACTGAATTTCTCTTTAAGGTGGCTCATCAGTATTTTTTTTCAACTCTTGTGCATATTAAAGATAAAGAATGAGTTGAAATTCATTGTGCCTTTTGTTTTTCATTTCAAAGCAACTACAAAAGAGGTTCATAATGCCTACCACGTTGCATTGGAGCTGCTTATACTATGGGGTCTTTTGGGTGTTATGTCTGCCTATCTCTGGACTTTGCGATGAGACGTTCTCTGGAGTAGAGTATAATTCTCATTAAATTCTCCTCTAGTCTGCTGGCTGACTTGTAATTGATCCCCTTAACTTCCATTTTGCTCCCTTCTCATTCTTTTCATATGGTTCACAACTACCCACAATTCTCGACCTATCCACTCCCCCTTCCCACCACTACCTTTCTATGGCAACACATCTTTCGCTCATCACTCCCTCAGGACGTGCTTTATGTATCAATGAACCTAACCAAAATAAACTTGCTGTTAGCCATCCTTTTATTGCTCTCTTATGATTGACCTTCTGATGCTTTGGTGTCCCTTTCCTTCTTGTCCCTGTTTTGGCATTTGATTTACCTTTTTCTATTCAGAAGTCTCTTTCTAATAAGCGCAGCGCTCAAAGTTGTTCCTCAAGTGAGATTGGCACTAAATCAGAACCACACCAGTCACGCAATGTTCTACGTGAGGACTGCAATTACAATGAGAACGAGAGGGATCAACTCCCCAAACTTTTTAGAAAGCTGGTTTTAAAAGGCAGTTTAGGTTAAAGAACGAAATGTCATTTTAAACTTAAAATTGAACATTTTAAGCATATTAAATTCTTATAGGATTATTCTGCACTGACCTACAAATCGACACCATGACTGAAAAGTTCTATTGCAAGTGTTTGTGTTGATATATTTCATGATGTGCCTAAATGACCTTTAATTATTTTAACGTCTGTACGTTTGACAGTTTTACATGTTTTATGTCGTAGAATAATTATCAAAACGATGGCAGAAAATCTTAAGAATACTTAAAGGGTTAGTTCACCCAAAAATGATAATTCTGCCATTTATTTAATGAGTGGTACTCTTGGGAACTTGGGAAGAATTGTTCAATAAATCGTTTTTTTTTGTTTCTTGCGCACAAAAGGTATTCTTATAGCTTAGCAAAACTGATTTCGAGCCACTGATGTCACATGGACTGTTACTGTGTTTCTGGCCCTGGGAATATTTCAGTTGCCTTGCTGTTTATGGGAGGGTCAGAGAGCTCTCTCATTTGAAGATGTCAAATATATCTGCATTTATGTTGTGAGAACGAAGGCCTTAAGGGTTTGGAACGACGTGAGGGTGAGCTATTAATGACGACAGAATATTCACTTTGGGTGAACTAACCCTTTAACTTTAAAAAGAAATTGCCGCCAAAACGCAGTCCGCTCTGTGACGTGGACGGATGGAGTGGTGAGAGTTCCCCGCGAGCCTATGGCTGCAAAGCTCCACCGTTAGAACGAGGGGCGGGGCCTGGATGTGTCATTCAAACAACTGCAAACTTCTAAATACGATGGCAGAAAGCGAACAACCTGCACTTTTCACTAAAGTTACGGTTTATTCTCTACTCGCGTGTGCGGCTCAGTTTGCTGTCGGGTTTGTTTTTGCGCAAAAATGGGGTAACAAATGCTCAGCTGTTGATCGGTGGGTGCTCGTGTGGTTGTTTTACGACGCAATTGTTCATTTTACTCTGGTAAGTATTAAGGTGCGTGCAGGAAATGTTCACGTTTTACCTGTCCGTAACTTTCTGCTCACCTGTGGCTCCTCGACCGTGCAGGAGGGACCCTTCGTCTACATGTCACTTGTTGGAAACGTGGCGACTTCTGACGGTGTATTGGCAGAGCTATGTGAGTGTACCGTTACACAACGCACACAATTAATGGGAAAAGTATTTTTTTGCACTAATGAAATGAATTGGTTTTGTTAGAAGAAAAAAAAGACTAAAAGAGTAGGATGACATCTAGTGGTGTTCAAAGTTCAAAGGCCGTTCACTGAACATTGAGTGTTCTGTATAATCAAAATACAGGAGTAATGATAGAAATCAAATTGATAATTATTTATATAAGATGATAAGAAAAATAGTATTCAAAATGAGCTAATTCTGCAAAGGCTTATTTGAACATGTCAGTCATGTTTATACAAGCAGGGTTTATACTAGGAAGCCCAATTTTTTATGCCTTTAGCAAGTATATTAATTGGGTAAATTGAATAAAAAGTACACTTTTAAACTTATCCAGTAAAATTAAAAGGAAATTCATGCTAATTCAGCAAAAAAAAGTGGGATCCTTGGAAACATTCAGCAGTTGAAACCTCTGGAATTTTGACATTTCTATTGCAATTGGAGGGCCTTTAAATATTGTTGTGGACAATAAGGGGGTTAAAAAGTTTAAACCAGTTTCAAGGAATCAAATCATCAGAGTAAAATGACATGTTGCTGTTCTCCTCATCTCATTTCTCTAGAACCATCGGTTTTTTCAGCAGGTAGTTACGGAATGTTGACTCCTGAAGCAATTTATTAAATTAATATTAAAATGCTCAACAGGGAAAGAGTATGGCAAGGCAGATGAGCGCTGGTTGTACTCCGACCCAACAATAGTGTCTCTGGAGCTTCTGACCGTGGTTTTAGATGGTTTTTTGGCCTTGCTTCTAGTCTATGCCATCATCAAAGACAAGCACTACAGGTAAATCAAGCAACACATTTCAAAATAATACTGAAGCAAGATCTGTTCTAATGAAAATACAATCCATTTTCTGATCCAGGCACTTCGTTCAGATCACACTGTGTGTGTGCGAGTTGTACGGGGGCTGGATGACCTTCTGTCCGGACTGGCTAGTCGGAAGCCCTAGCCTGAACACCAGCAACTGGCTGTACCTGTGGGTCTACCTGGCGTTTTTCAATGGGATCTGGGTGCTGGTGCCTGGACTCCTCCTCTGGCAGTCATGGAGGGATTTAAGAGGAATGCATCAGTATCCAAAGAAGAAGAACAGATAGATTCAGAGGAACTGTGGTCGTTAGTAATCAGCCATATGATTGCCGTAATTAGCCTTTCACAATGAACAGAATGAGATGTGGAGAGAATATACTGCAGATGATGCATTTACATTTATTGTGATCACAGAATATTAGAGGAACAGTTGTTAAGGCGTATCTTTGAATAATTGCCGTAGTAAAGACACAAAGGAAGTGTCTCATACTATCTGCATTCCTACCCTATGACACCTAAACAGTGAATGCTTTATTATTACTTTTTTTTTAATATTCATACACTGATCCAGGAGCGGTTTCCAACTAATCGCCTTAGAAAACTAACTTATCCAGTCCGACAGAAAGCACGCATTGGTTCAATTCATGTTTCATCGCACCTGCTTGTCTTTAAAATATTGATGAATCATGCTTCTTTTTACGCAGACTGTGCTATTGAGTTGGCTGTTTTCTTGCGAGGTTTTGACAGCATAACAGGCAAGCCTGATGTATTTCGGTCATAGTCACTTATATGCGCAGGCCTGATCAAGAGATTTTAGGTATTTTCTCTATCATCGCAATTTCAAGTATTCATTTATTGCACAATTTGGGATTTGCAATTTTACTACAGCTTCATGTGTAAATAATATAAAAGGGTAAACGTTTACAATAAAGGCACATTAGTTCATGGTAATCAATGCCTTAATTTGCAATATTTGTTATGGTGAAAAATGTTACCTATAAAACACAAATTTCATTTAAAATCGCCTAATTTCATGAGTTTACCATTTGAGTTAAAGTAATATTTTTCCTTATAACGTATAACCTACAGTTAAACTCAAATACATGATGTATAAACAGATGTCGTCAACGTGGCATTAACGATGATGAATATGTTTTAAACATAAGTTCATGTTAATTAATGTAGTTAACTGAAGTTGATTGAACCTTATTGTGAAGTCTAAAACGAAATTGCATTTCAAAGCACCTGCTTTCTATTAATTTTCTTCAATAAAGCGTGCAGTATCAAAATGCATGTATCGCAGGATTCTCATCAAAATCACCTCGGCTGCCAAAATAGTCATTTATTTACAAGGGAAAAGATGTTTGCAATAACTACAGTGCATACGCTAAGTGCAGCACAGGAAGACGAGTAACACGTAATATTTACAGCACACACAAGAACAATAAACAAGTGCAGCAGTTCATTCAGTGCATTATTTCTCAACATTCTTGCTCTTGGCGCTATGCCTCTTCATTTTGATTGTTAGTAAGTTTACGCTTCAATAAAAGGAGACATTCTATGTATTGCCTGGTTAGCCATTTAGTATCTTGCTTATGCTTTATGCATTAGTTTATCTATAGAGAGAAAGGCTTGTTGGAGACCCAGTCCCTTCAGGGCGCTGCAGGCTTGGATTTCCCACACCCGGTCTGTGTAACTATCCAGGTCCAGCGATGAAGACACCTCTCTAATAGTCAGAGAGTTTGGCAGATCTTTTTTGTTAGCCAGCACCAGCAGGGGAACTCCTCTCAAATGCTCATGACTCAGAATCTTCCTCAGGGCTGTCTGGGCTTCTCCCAACCTGGCACGATCACTGCTGTCCACCACGAAGACCAGCACCTTACATCCCTCGAAATAGTATTTCCAATTGGGCCTCATGGTTCCCTGTCCCCCAACATCCCACACGGAGAGCGAGGTCTTCTTGTCCAGCTCTACAGTTGCAACGTTGAAGCCCACAGTGGGAGAGGTCTCCATCACCACACCACGCTGCTGTCTGTACAGCAAAGTAGATTTCCCAGCTGAGTCCAAACCCATGAGGAGAACCAGTGGAGTCTTTTTAAACTGTTTAGACTTAACGACGCCCATCTTGATGCGAGAGACGCGTTTCCGATTGAACTTGCGGACTCTTGTTGTCTGTGTCTCGTCAGGTTTGAACTAGCACCTGATTTCGCTAAGCGACTTCTGTTTCTTTTTCAAACTATAGCTCAGGACTGACCGTGGGATTCAGCTCGACTGGTTAATCCACATTTTTAAACGGGTTTGTCAACTTTGCATTCGGGCCAACCTGCTCCGGGAACCTAGACCTGTAAATAATGCAAACGACCCTGACTCTGTGGCTTGACAGCATGTAATGTGTATAATGTATGAAAATTTATATTTTGAATATATTTGAATGTTTATTACTGCCAAGTTAAAAGTAGAAAATATATATATATATATATATATATATATATATATATATATATATATATATATATATATATATATATATATATGTTTATTTTAAGATTGTGCTTTGTATTCTGTTGCTACGACTGGAAAATAGTAACATATACAAAATAGTTACTAATAATAAAATATTAAAGATTGAAAGTAATATACAATAAACGTATTACACATATACATTGATTTTGTGAGTCCCAAACAACAGGTTGACAGGCATGCAAGGTCAAAAACACTTTTTTTATAATATGCATTTATTTTTACTATATTTGTTCAACGACTCCCAACGATTCATTTTCCAAACCCCTCCGGTGATTGGGCGATTTCATTTAAAGCCCCGTTTATGAGGTTTTAGCTCCAAAATCGGCCAAAGAATGAATTAGCAGTTTTATTCAGGCCAACCAGAAACATACCAAGTGGGCGGGCAATATGCTAATATTTCATTTGACGTAAACATGAAACAGCTTGGGACACGTTAAAAAAAAGACTCGTTTCAATGATTCAGAGTCGACTCTTTGTTTTGAAAGACAATAACTTTTTACACGGTGAACGTACAGATGCAATACTTTGTAGGATATTTTCCTTCACATCATTTCATTTCATTACAAGGTTATTATGGTGATTTTACAAAAATCTATAATGGGGCACTTCAACCATATCACACTTTAATAGCAAAAAATACGTTTTTCATTTCAGCATGAATACAAAAAGTAGGCCCACTATTATTATTATTATTATTATTATTATGTACATACATAGTAGTTAAACCCACATATGATGTGGGATAATAATAATAACAACATTTTTAAGTCACGATTTAACAGAACATGTTTCCTTTATTCCTCTTTGTTATTGTTATTACTATTATCAATATGTATGTGGCTTGTTTTCGCGTGTATTTTGTCGTCCTTATTCTTAAGTCCCGCCCTTTTAACGCCAGCCTTCTGTTACAACCAATCCATGAAGTAGGAGCGACGAGCAAGCAGCCTGTGATTGGACAGTCGAGCAGTCATTCACGGAGCCGTAGCAACGGTGATCAGGAAACAAGTGAGCTCGTTTTCTCTTTAGCGTGGACGCGCTCCCGTGGATATACCGCGGCGCCACAGGCTTCTCGGGGAACTGGGGAACTCGCCAACTGCATGGTTTCAAAGTCCCGTAGTCCCTAGGTAGGTTTTGTAGCGTTGTTTTGATGAAAGCCGTTGTTTCCGTAGTCTATCTCATGCCCCGATGCAGCGATGCGGTAGCTGTCAGGCTAACCGAGCGTCGCTCGTACACACAGTAACGCGAGCCTGCAAGAAAATACGTTTAAGCCAACCCTGCTGATTTAGCGATTTTTTTTTCGCGTGCACATTACACACTAGCGGCCACCGCAGTCGTGTGTTTCCTTTTTGGTTTAACTTTGGATTTTGCTAACACACACGGTCGCCACTGGTCCCTAATCGGCTGCAAACGTGACACAGATATAATAAAAGCTGTATCTAGTGAGTTTTAGCGGTTGTTCCGTTGTAAAGAGTTTGACTTAAGCGTTTCGGTGACAAAACAACAGGCTTTATGAGCCATCAGTTCAGTGCTGTTCCAAACACAAAAGCCTTTTTGTATATTATGCAAGTGTGTTGTGTAAATTATTTGCGAGCTGTGGTATTAGGATATAATATCAAACCGAGTGCAGTGGTCATCTGTTATTCTTGTTAATTCAATTAACCTTAGCTTGATTACTGAATAATTGAGAAGCAAATCAGCATATCCCAATGATTCCTGAAGAATCATGTGTCACCAAAGACTGAATTAATGATGCTAAAAATTCAGCTTCGTCATCACAGGAATACATTTATATATTTTTTAGTTTTTTTTATTGTAATGTTATTCAGGTAGCATTTCATTTTCAGTTTAAGACCTACTAACGTTAAGTAACTTTGCAACTACATGTCAACTAGCAGTGATTAGAGTATAAGTAGACTGTCTGCTTAATGTCTCCTAACACTTTGTTTTGATGGGTCCGCATATATAGTTGACGTGTAGTTAAAAAGTTACTTATAGTTAGAGTTTTTAATGTGTTTTTCACCAGAGACGATAAAAAAAAATGACAAAATTGTTTGTGTTTTAAAGGCACGCGCAGCAGGTATCTTCTCATCTCCAAACCCCATCCCCTGCGCTTACAAAGGAGTGTTGCCATGGTGGATGTGAGCAAGTGGCCTCTCTTCACCCTTTTGAGTGCACAGGAGCTCGCCTCCATACGACAGGCATGCATCTTTGGAGCGTCTGCGAATGAGGCCATCTACATCACCCACGATGACGAAGTAAGCCGATCAAGAAACCGATAGTATCTGCTTTGTCTGTGTGGGTCTTGGTGGTGTAGGCTTACACGACCTGTTTTAGCCGTTTGAAACTAGCGGTTTGGTTGAAGTGCTTCTGTACCTGCGTATGAAAATGAATCTGGATGTCCTGGCACAGGTGTACGTGTTGGGGTTGAACTGCAGTAATTGTCTGGGCACTGGAGACAGTCAGAGCACAATCGTTCCTAAAAAGCTGGACAGTCTGACTGGAAAGAAGCTGGTCAGTTTGAGCTACGGCAGTGGCCCTCATGTTCTTCTGGCCACAGAAGGTACGTACAAGCTCAAATCTCTATATTCTTTGAAAACTGAAAATATGTTGTGGCTTCACCTCTAGCAGAGGCATAATGTGAAATCACTCGCTTGTGTGGATACGGTATAGTTCTGTGTATATGCTTAAACATAGTAATGGGTTTGTATTTTTATACTACTGCCTTATTCAAAGTCCACTTTTCTTCTAGAGGGGGAGTTGTATGCATGGGGGCATAATGGATACAGTCAGCTGGGAAATGGGACGACCAATCAAGGTGTGTCTCCTGTTTTGGTGACAACTAACCTGCAGAGCAAGAAGGTGACCGAGGTGGCCTGTGGTTCTCACCACTCTTTGGCTCTGACCCATGAGGGTGAGGTGAGGCTTGGGAAATATTTTTTTGTCACACTTAATTGATGCACTGCATGAGTATAGAGCCCATTTTCACCACAAACTTTATGTCTTCAAATTATCTCATAATTTAGACTTTTCGTCCCTTTAAGTAGAACCGTTAGCTCATAAACATGACGTTTGTAATGCTTCATATGGTAATAATGGTAATCGTTTTTTTATATCTGGTGGAAATGGGCTTCCACACACAAGAGTTTGCACGTTTAACCTATTATTTATTAGTTTTCTTTCAACAATAAAATAGAAAAATTGCAAAATTACATTTAGAAATTTTTTTGCCTACAGTATCAGCGCAGAAAGGCATATAAATGGGGTAAAAGGAAAAAAATCGTAGGTAGAAGAAACCATATGTGTTCTAATATAATCCTATTTGCAAAAATAAAATTACAAACATTTTCACTGGTAACCGGAGACACATCAGTGCATGCATTATTAGTCTGAGGTAATCGTACTAAACAAATTTCAAGGGATTGTGAAAGTTTTTGGTAATCAAATCAGAAAAGTAGTCTTATATTTAAAGCACCACCATTTACATGCATATAGATGTGCTTGGCCATTGTGGTGTTTTACACTGTTTTTGATTGTTAGGCCATGAATAGGGCATTTAAAAATCATGAAAGATGGCACAGAATCAAACTACTGAATGGTCCAGATCTTCAGCTGCCAAAACAAAACAAAACAAAAAGGCACAGCATAGAAACCCTATTAAACGTTGTCTATCCCATGATCTCTCTTTTGAATAAGTATGTCTCAGAGATGTCCTCTTTTATTTGTGGTATGAGCGCTATATAGTCTTTAGTGGACCGAGAGAGCTGCGTTTCTTACATTCTGGTTCATTTAACACTGCCTGTTGTTTAAAATACCCCGATCGATATTGATTCACATATGTCCATTAATTAGGGTCAGAAAGTTGAGATGCTGTGAATCAGCTCGTTACAGAATATGATTTCCCTGTTAACATTGCTTTGTGTCACACGCGAATCCTATAATCCAAGCAATATCCTTCTTGTTTCTTTTGCGTGTAACATTTTCCCTTTTATCAGAGAAACACTCCGGTAGTAGGTTAAATATGTAGGTTACATTTTAAAGGGTATTAGGTGGGTTTTGCTTTGACAAAACCCTCCTCTCCATCCTCATCTGTTTAGCAAGTACAGTTAGCCGCTTAGCCTCACGGTGCTCGGTGTAATAAGGAGCATGTGACCCTTTTTGCTAAGCTGCGGGGGCTTTTGTTTTCTCTGGGACTACAAAGATCAGCTTGGGTGTAACACTGCGTTTTTGTCCAATTGAGCTTCATGTATAGAGCTAGTGTGTTTTTATAGCTCACACAAAAACATTTGTGGTCCAGTCGGTTGTTTTTATAAATGACTATTTCCATGCTGATTTAGACTGATCGTATGTCGCCCTAGGTGTTTTCATGGGGCTATAACAACTGCGGTCAAGTGGGTTCAGGGTCCACCGCCAACCAGCCAACACCCCGCAAGGTGTCCAACTGTCTCCAGAACAAAGTGATGGTCAGTATAGCTTGTGGACAGACTTCATCCATGGCTGTGGCGGATAACGGTGAGGTAAGGGATAAACTGATTCATTAATAATTTATCGAAATATACAACGTTTTATATAAAATGCTACCCGTTGACCATTGACTGTTTAGCACGGCAGTCGCCTTGCTGTGTTTCTCACTGCAGCTGTGTTGCGTGTTTGTTAGTGGTGAAATGTGTGTTTTTCAGGTTTACGGCTGGGGTTACAATGGTAACGGCCAGCTAGGCCTGGGCAACAATGGGAACCAGCTGACACCGTGTCGTTTGTTTGCGCTACAAGGCCTGTGTGTGCTGCAGGTACAAAACACAAGATCAGTCACGTTCTCAGATAGATCGTTAGCTGTACGTTTAATGTCAAGCCGCCGAAAAGTCGAAGGTCAGTAAGATTTAATATTTGAAAGAAAGTAATTCAAAAGTGCCAGGGCATTTGTCATTTTACAAAAAAAGATTTCTATTTAAAAAGAGTGCTGTTCTTCAGATTAACTGTTTAGCAAAGAATCCTGGCAATTTTTTGCTCAAAAATATTATGCAGCACAACACGGAGAATAAATGGTTCTTAAGCACCAAATCAATATATTAGAATGATCTCTGAAGGATCACGTTTGTGACCAGGAGTTTTTCATTTTCACTTATATTATTTAGCAATAGCACTGTTTTTACTGTAATTTGTACTGACCCCAAACCTTTGAACCGTTACAATCTAAGTGGGTTTAAAAAATGGAATAAATGTAAAACATGTCACTGTGTCACAGATTGCGTCAGGTTACGCTCACTCTCTAGCACTGACCGATGAGGGCCTACTGTATACGTGGGGGGCCAACACTTACGGCCAGCTGGGCACCGGCAACAAGAGCAACCAGCTCAGCCCTGTACAAGTCATGACTGAGAAAGAAAGGTAAGGGGAATATGCTTTTTTTTTTTTTTTTTTTTTTTTTTGCGCCCACTCATTCACTCACTAACTTCACTCTAAAAAAAAAAAAAGGTATTATTTGCTAAAAGCATTCATTAATTTCAATAAAGCTGAAGTAAAAACTAAATGGTTGATGAAATAATATTATTTGAAGTATTAAAGGAACACTCCACTTTTTTTCCATTCTCTCTTGAGTTTTACCGTTTTCTATGCTAAAAGTGCTATCTTCTTGATTTGTGGGAGAAAAATACCCCCAAAAAGTGTTCCTTTAAAATGACTAACTGGGAAACAATAATAATAACAAATAACAATAATAAAAATAACAATAACAATAAAAATCACAGTCACATCACAACATTACTGAAATGTGAACTAAAATAAAAAAAACTGAACATGAAACAAAAATAAACTATATTTAATAATAGAAATTAATTTTACAATGGTATATAAATAACACTCATCCAAAAGCCACTAAACTGGCTTTTTATATTGTATACTGTCCTAAGCTTCAACATGCCAAGTGTGCCATTCAACTGGCCAAAATGTGCAACATGAAATACAGAAAACAGAACCACCTTTGTGTCAAGCACAGCCTAAAATGATCCTGTCTATGTTGGGACAGTAGGAATGCGTGATGTAGCCATTTGCATTTTGTCAGTGCCATTGTTAGTGTGAACGCAGAGAGATTTCCTGTTGGTCCAGTGGGAGCTTCCTGCAAGTCATCCTGTTTTGGGTGTAGTTTGAAGAGTAGCTCTCTTATACTAACTCTATAAGGTCACCGTTATCGCTGTTGTTATTATTAGGGGAACACTTAATTTCTAGGGATTATCGTCGATTTGATTACAGAGTAAGCATTTAATAACAAATTGTTCAATCTCGTCATTATACATCTCTATCATTGTATTCAAATATTTGATACCGTTCAGTGTTTTGATACAATCTACTAAAAGCACTATATAAACAAGTAATTGATTGATTTTAGATTTTAAATTTGAGAAAAAGCATGCAAACTGAAAAAAACCCAATTTATTAATCTCTAAAGGGAAAATAGCACTTCTGTAAGGCTCTGACTGATGTATCCCTCCCTTTCCCGTGTGTGCCCTCTCGTCCTGCATGTATCCTTCCTCGTGTCCCTGCTCCTCCACCTCGGCCTCCTCTACGTCTTCCTGCCGTTTCGACTCGTCCAGGATTGTGGAGATCGCCGCGTGTCACTCCACGCACACCTCTGCGGCGAAGACCCAGAGCGGTCAGGTGTACATGTGGGGGCAGTGCCGAGGACAGCCCATCGTTCTGCCACACCTCACACACTTCAGCAGCACAGACGACGTCTTCGCCTGCTTCGCCTCGCCCTCTGTGATGTGGCGGCTGCTTTCCATGGGTGAGTTTGTGCTGCTGTTTTGATGCTTTTCCGTTGTTTTAGTCTCAATGCAATTATTTAATGTGCAGAAATAAGCTCCCGCATAACTGTGCCGTATTTGTCATCAGAGCATGATGACTTTCTGACCGTGGCCCAGTCCCTTAAAAAAGAGTTTGACAATCCTGAGACCTCTGACCTTAAGTTCAGCATCGAAGGGAAGTACATCCATGTCCATAAAGCTGTTCTCAAAATCAGGTGATGACCTCCAGTTTAATCATTAATAATTTGTGCATTAAAAAGCAGAATGCTCACTTGGTAACTGCTAATCAAAGATTTCTTTTCTTTTACTCATCACTTTTTCAGGTGTGAGCACTTCAGATCGATGTTTCAGTCACACTGGAATGAGGATATGAAGGAAGTGATAGAGATCGACCAGTTTTCGTATCCGGTGTACCGCTCTTTTCTGGAGTTCCTCTACACAGACAGTGTTGATCTTCCTCCTGAAGATGCCATTGGTGTGTTCTTTTTGAGACGTAGTTGTATAAAAAAAAGATTCTATGAATATAAGAAACTATTCAAAATGGACCAAAACTACATCAATTACGAGAAAAAAAAAATAGTATTACTTTTGCCTAGCTTTAAAATGGACTTCTTGATTTTTGTCTCTTTTTGTTGCCAGGTTGCAGTTAATATTCCATTCACTATTTTTTTTTAACTATATGTATACATTAGTAATTTGGTTTTATTATTAACAATAGAATATTTATTTATAATAATGCAATTATGATGAGTGTTATTAACCAGCAATAACAGTTGGTTATTATTAATACATTTAATAATTTTATTTACAACAACAGAAATATTTTTATTATTGTTATTTACAGTAAATTCTTTTTAAAACAACAAAAATAATACAATAGTAAATACTGTTTTTATTATTAACAATAGAATAGTTATTTACAAAAACAATAAAAATGTTTTTTTTTTTTTTTTTTTAACAAGACACCAATAATTGGTTTCAAATGGTCTGAACATTTTTGTTGTACCCATCAAAAATATATATTTGATTAGTGTGTCTCTCACAGGGTTACTGGACCTGGCAACCTCATACTGTGAAAACAGGCTGAAGAAGTTGTGCCAGCATATCATAAAGAGAGGAATCACGGTGGAGAACGCTTTCTCTCTGCTGTCTGCTGCCATCAGATATGATGCTGAGGTAACACTAAACCACCCTGGAGGCCTGGTTTACCAGAACACTTAAGCAAACACCTGTTTTTATCCCTTAGCTCCTTTCGCTCTCATTCTGTTTGTTTGCTCTTTGCAATTAATCAACAATTTTAACTAATTTTAAAAAGAAACTCAAAATTGTACGCTAAGATTGCTACGTTAGCCATGGCTGAAAATATTGATTGTTCTTGCTCGCTTGTTCAATTACTCATAATTGCACGTTCATGCTTTCTTCCATGTGAAGGATCTAGAGGAGTTCTGTTTTAAATTCTGTGTGAACCACTTGACTGAGGTCACGCAGACGGCTGCGTTCTGGCAGATCGACGGCAACATGCTGAAGGAGTTTATCTGCAGAGCCAGCCACTGTGGAGCCTTCAAAAACTGACTCTGACGGCCACCAGATACACACACGCTCGGTGTCTTAGTCAAGGAGCCCATCTGTTACTGCAGCCAGTCCTCCTCGCCGCTAGAGGGCGCTGTGTCTCCAGGCGGTCATAGCACACAGCGCCCCCTGTTGAGCAGGAGAGGAACTCTTTCATAATAGATGACATTCGTGAAGAAGGGTCAGTGTCTGTGTCATGTACATCTGTTACTGAAGATAGTCGGAATGGACTTCATGTTTAAGAGGCATATTGCCTAGTTATTAACAATATCTAGTGCTGCAGATGGGAAGAGTGTTGTAAAAAAAAATATTTGGGCCAATCAGAGACAAAATTCAACTGTATTACTTAAACATGCACCACTGAAAAGCAGACAAAGAGACTAAATCAGTCTTTTTGTTTGTCCCTTATACTTTATAGCACGGGTATTATTGAACTAATTAGATTTGTTTTTCTTGCAGTGATGCTGTGCATTACAAATTGTTCTTATTGTATTGTATTGGCTGGGATCTGTTCATGTGCTTTCTATTGGATAAAGACAGCCCCTTATTTTGTTCACTTATTTTTGTCTAAATGTTATTGACCAAAAGAATTTCTGCTATATGGTGTTTTTGTTTTTTTGCTTGATCTGAGTCTTAAAATATAGGCCTTTTTTTCTTTTATATTATTATACGTTAGGAAGACTGTCTTTTATCGCTTATCTGCTGCTGCTGTTGCACTTAACCAGTCTAATGTTTAAGTTAGCTAAAATATAAAGAGTATTATAGTTGCACTAGATGTTTCCTGTGCAGGAGCTGCTCCTATAAGATCACTAGAGGATGTATATGAATTTTTACAGCTGCACCTTTTTAATAGGTGTGAAACACTTAGGGGTAATAATACTAATGCCTATGGTAAGTGTTTTTTTTGTTTTTTTTTGTTACATATTAACCAACTGTATTTGTTTTGTTTTTTCCACGTGTATATACTGTACAGTTTTTGCATTAGTTTTGTAAATTAATCTGTGCACATTGTGCGCCACAGATCCTCTTGTAAGTTATAAAAATGAAAAAAATAAAGCTTTTCTTATAAGTTGCATTGGGTGTTTTATTTTGTTTTTTAAATGTAATAACGCATGCTTGAGTGTATCTGGATTTCATGAATTTTAAATTTCATCGTACCTTACATAAAATTTTCATTAGAATTACACATTTAATACAATGTTAAACATTTAATTTTACATTTATTCAATCTTTTTTTATTAATCATTTGCAAATTGGCATTTGTTCTTATAACTATATGAGAAATGGTCACACACGTACAAAATAATGCTTATTCATTATGTAAAAATGAATGATGGTAATTGTGAAATCCTTGTTTCAGGTAAAGACGACTGTGCAGTCATTGTATGATGTGATGTTCAGAAATGATGTAGGGTTATTATGTACCTAGTTCACAGGTTTGGTTATTTCAGCTGCACCCATCAGCTGGTGTGTAAACACTGAAAACATTAAACATTCATGCAATCTTCTTGGACAAATATTTTAATAGTGTGGAGTGTTCAGTGACTCTGCTATATCATCAGTGAAGTAGATTAGTGAGTCTCTTGTGGAAGAATCTGACTGGCCTGCCCAGATCTGAAGACTGACCCCAATCTCCCAGCATCACTGATGCGCTCCTCTGACTCCAAAAGAGAAAAAAACCTTGCATCCAAGATCCAATGCGCTGCAAGATAAGATCAGTTGTCTATCAATGCCAACGAATGCAACTTTCTGTGTTCGTCGGGCAGTTCCGGGTGTGCTGTTTGGATCTCCGCGTGCTGTCATTAATTGTTTCTGACGAATCGAAACGGGCGAGCCTTTAAGATCGGATGCCCCGCCCCTTGGTGACGTCAGCGCAAACAGGAAGAGGACGGAGGGCTTGTTGTTGTTTGGGGCTGTTTAGTCAATGACAGGTCGATGCTGATCGCGGTTGAATGGCAGCACCGGACAGTCGGCGGTCTCACCGGGATTTCGAGGGAAACGGATCTGTTCCAAACGGCGAGGGAGTGCGCAATGCGAGGGATACCGGAGTACAGACGGATGCCAAAGTACAAGGTCAGTGTCTGCTTATGGTAACCAGACCCCAGGACAGCTCTACTGCACAGACTGCTCTGCAAAGCTGCTTCAGTGCTGCTTTTATTACGGTTTTTGTCGTTGTATTATTTATTAGCACAGCAGGTTATTGTGCATTGCATATATATTCTCTGCACATTTATTGTCTGCTCAGCAACTTAATATTAAGAGCAATTTGATTGCATTAAGTCTATTCTTAATTTAATTCAGATATGATTTAATGCAACACGTGTATGTAACACCATGTTGTAACAGATTGGTTTACCTCTATTGTTTGATCGACTCATATTAGTTGTTTTGTCCCTAATCTGTTCACACAAATCCTGTTTGTTTGTTTAGGCCATGGACCTCGACTGTCCAAAGCCAACCTCTTCACGTTGTTGAGTCTGTGGATGGAACTTTTCCCAAAGAAACAAGCCCAGCAGCGAGAGAATGATGCAGTAGGCATACTTTCATTTCCTACGTGTGTGTTTTAAGGGCAGTGCATCCGAAGATATATAATAAAAATGTGTTGCAAATGCTTTCAACCCTTGTGATATGTCCTGATTTGTATTAATTCATGTGAAAAAAAACAAAACGTTCTCAGTCCACAGCAGCAATGTTATTGGAAACCTGTTTCCCACGTGACGGAGTCTCTGTTGTGTGTGTATAATGACTGGTCTGAAGATGCAAATGAACTTGTAGTGTGCGCCAACTGGAAGGGCTGCTGCCATCCTGTGACTCATTAGCTGTATGGATATGTAAATAATGAGAGGTATTTGATGTGGATCCAGGGTGGAGACTGCGGTCTTGTGGTGGTCCATGAGCGCAGGGTTCTGGGTCTGCATTGCTCCAGTGAGCAGTTACATGCAGGACAGGTGGCTGTGGTCAAACACGGACCCAGACTGAAGGGATGCGACCTCTACTTCTCCAGAAAACCCTGCTCCACCTGCCTCAAGATGCTCATTAATGGTACGATCATACCTGCTTTGTCTAGAACTATTTGTCAAATAAATATAAAAATTAAAATAATTTAATCGCTTCCTAAATAGTTTTTGTCTACGTAACGTGTACTGTGTATATAAACACATGCATGTATATATTTAAGAAAAATATGTATAAATATATTTTAGACTATTAAATTAATATAAATAAATACATGTAAATATTTTCAAAATATATGCTGTATGTGTGTATATATATATATATATATATATATATATATATATATATATATATATATATATATATATATATATATATATATACACACACACACACACAGACACATATATACACACATATATATAATGTCAACAAAAACTTTATTCTGCATGCAATTAATTCCGATTTTATATATTATATGTTCTTAACATTTCATATATGACTGCCCTTCTTGCCCTTTGTTGGTACCCTCTCTCTCTCTCATCTCTCTTTGCGTAGCTGGTGTGAGTAGGATATCATACTGGCCTGGTGATGCTGAGATCAGTTTGCTGTCAGGCAGACACAATCACACAGACTCCAGTCACCAGGAAGCTATCTTAGATGCCACAGCCGCAGAGAGACTGAAGTCTAACAGCAGACCCCACATCTGTGTGCTCCTGCAGCCTCTGGACTGCACCATGCAGCAGTTTGTGGACGAAACGTCTCAAAACTGTGACTTCCTTGGGAAGATTGCTGCAGACAATCCAACTCTCGATGTCAAGGATATCTTTGGAAGGGAATGGTGGAACAACTTGCATGAATTCTTGGAGAAGTTCTTTATAAATGATGAGGAACAGCACAAGTATGTGTTGAACAAGATGGGACTGGAGAGCTTCTGCGCGGAACCGAATTTTAGCAACTTAAGGCAGCATATGAGGGATCTCGTTAGGATACTGGCATCCGCCGCCGCAAGCGTACCGGTTCTAGAAGAAGATTATGGGTTCTTCATGAGAGAGCCTTTAGGGACGGGTTCTCCTGCTTTACCTCAGGATGTGGTGCGACACTGTATCATACAGGCCCGATTACTGGCGTGTAGAACAGGTGAATGTCGTTCAGCTACAGTTACTTATTATTCACTTGCTTGACTTGTTGGCATCAAAATGTTCAGCTGTTATCAGAAATTCACAAAAGAAGAAACCAAAAGCGATGGCAGAAAGTGACAAGATGAATCTAGTATCGCCTAAAATGGTTGGCAGTAATTAGATTCATCAGGTCTTGTTTTAGTGAACGGTACGTTTAAAATCACAACAGAAGGAGCAGATTATTAAAGTTATGTTCTATGAAAGGTTCATATTTTGGTTTCGAGAGTCCCCAACAACAGGCTGACATACATGCAAGGTCAAAAAACATATTTTCATATTTGCTGTATTTTTTCAATGACTCCCAAACGACTCATTCAAATATTTTTTCCAAATCTCCGCAGTGATTGGTCGACTTCATTTAAAGGAACACTCAACTGTATTTGGAAATAAGCTAATTTCTTTTCTAGTTCTGTCATTCTAGCCTTCTTTTTCTTTTTTAATCCACGTTTGAAAACGTATTGAACAAAAAGTGAAAATCATGGTTTTGTAGGCTAGTCTGAATCAGATTCACTGCTTAGATCAGATCAAAACAGAAAACATAGATCGATCGAAGCTTGTCTTGCACAGTCCTTAAACACTGAAAATTTATCAACGGCAGGGATAGAGTTAACCATATTTTGAAATCTTAATATTATTCTGAGTGCTTTATCTAACAGTATGTAATGTCAGACAACATACTTAGCCCGTTGCTAATGCTGTTGTTTTCCTGTAAAATTATATCATTTCCTGGAGGATGATGTAAGGGTGCAAAGTTAAATTGAGGTACACTTCAAATGTTTTTTCTCTTTTTTTTTTGTAGAGGATCCTAAAGTGGGAGTTGGTGCAGTTATTTGGGCTGAGGGAAAACAGGTGAGCCAAAAAACTAATAAAACTTGACCTTCGTTTAAAATACATTTGTAAACTCGAACACCTCCTCTATTTTCTTCTGAAACTACGTCTAGTCACCTTGTGATGGCACAGGTCGGCTTTACCTTGTGGGCTGCGGGTATAACGCCTATCCAGTGGGTTCACAGTACGCCGAGTATCCTCAAATGGATCATAAGCAGGAGGAGAGACAGAACAGGAAGTACAGATACATCCTCCATGCGGAGCAGAACGCGCTCACATTCAGGTGAGACTCACGGGAAGGAGCAGAGCTGTCAGGAGAACGGCTGGCAACAACAACTATTCATCAGATTCATCAGCTCACACTGAAGATGTGCTGTTTTAAATGCTTTGACTATATTTGCCACTCAAACGTGCCTCCTCCGTTTGTTCTCCATCAATCTGCAGGAGCGCAGAAATAAAAGAGGAGGAGAACACAATGATGTTCGTGACCAAATGCCCATGTGACGAGTGTGTTCCTCTGATCGGCTGCGCAGGAATAAAGCAGATCTACACCACAGACCTGGACAGCAACAAAGTCAAACATGACATCTCCTACCTCAGGTTCGACAAACTCAACGGTGTCCAGAAGTTCATTGTAAGTCCAGAGTAAATTGCTATAATTACGAGCTTACAAACACACCACACTGTTGTACTTTTGTTTTTCTTTCCTATTTTTGTTTTACATTTTATGCTTAAAATAATAATGTGTGCGTTTTATTTTCCAGTGGCAGCAGAAATCATCTGCTAGACATATGTCAGAACCAGCTGCTCCGCCCACAGCGAGTAAGTGTTTTTATCAAGGTTTCTGAGTAGCTATTTTTCTGAACCCGTTATTTATTAGTATAGAAAATGAAAAGTAGTGGTTTTCTAAGCCAGTATGACTAGACACTACAATGCCATTTTAGCCACACCATGACCGCAGCAGGCTCACTCGCAACTTTTTAACTTTGGGGGAGTTGGAGAGTGAATCTATTTTCAAAAAAAAAAAAGGTTTTATAAATGCCTGCACATCGGATACTTAGCCTAATTAACACAGGTGGAACGCAATCAAGCTAATCGGAGCACGGGTATAAATACAGCTGCCATACCTCCTTTCATCTGGCGGTTAATCAGCATCCCTGCACTTCCCCTTCACCACGCTAAAACTCATTCACCTTAAGTTATTAACACGCTTACATGGGGGTCTGTAATTCTTAAGAGCATAAATAATTAGATGGAATATGGCACTATATATATTTATCATCATTTTATTTTTTTGCAGACGGCTACATGAAACGAAAAGAGGAGGAAGCTCATTTTCAGTGCAATAAGAGACTGAGATCATAGAAGACGTTTCCAAAGCCGCTCGTCCGCCGTGATGGCAGCAACAGACTTCACCTTCTGTGCTCATGCAGAATGATTTAAAGCACGAAAGAGGAAAGATGTTTTATGCTTTGTTTCATAAGTTTACCAGAACGGCCGGTTAAAGGTTAATCATATGCATTTTTAGAAACGGTATTTGGGTTGAAAGATTGTAAAATAGCACATTTTAAACGTACATTAAATCAAAGGGTTAAGCAGAACTGTTTATGGTTCACGCTATAGATGACAAATGATTTAAATTTGTTTTGTTTTACAGTGTAAAATATATCGGTACCCAAAAAACGAGTCAAC
Organism: Puntigrus tetrazona; assembly: GCF_018831695.1. Lineage (NCBI taxonomy): Eukaryota > Metazoa > Chordata > Actinopteri > Cypriniformes > Cyprinidae > Puntigrus > Puntigrus tetrazona. Next base: position 22,695,749 of record NC_056699.1, on the reverse strand, counting down.
GATGTTGCTAATGCTTCAGTTGGTCTTTATTATATAGCATTTCAGATGGAAACTGCACCTGCATGTGTAGTAGGAAAATTTTCAATTCAAATTTAGAACACTTTTTGGCATCTTCAATGTAACTGCTGACAAATATACCTAATAAATTTGGCTTCATGCGAATCGTTTGAAAATAGTTGCTTTGGAGTACAAATGAATTTGCTTCACGCTGTGATCGATGGCTCTTAACCACCGAAGCATATTTCATCCCATAAACCTAAAGACGATCGTAAATAAAACAATCAACTGTAGAGGAAAACAAAAAAAGAATGAAATTTAATGAATTTTCTTCAACAGCATAACTCAAATATAGTGAGTTAAAGAGGTTCATTGCTTAATCAAGCTAAATATGCTCAGTGAGAACATATTAAAAACAATAAAAAGAAATTAAGCTCCCCCTTCCAGAATTTCTTCTAAAAAAACAAAACGGAACAAAATAGTAAATGAACAACTCAAGAACAAAAGGCACCTTTTTGTACATTTTTGTCCTCTTTTCATCTTGTTTTTCAGCTATGCAACAATCTACTTCTGTCAAAAATCAAAGACAGATGAATTATGGGTTATAGCACAAAATACATACTACAGTAAAAGGTATACTATAGTATAGAAATGAGTATTACGCTACAGCTGCACTACAGTATAAGAAGTACTTTAGCATGATGTACTAAAGTTAAGAAATGCTATAGCACTAGGGTTACTACAGTATGGAGCATACAATAGTAATACCACAGCACTATAGCTATACCTCACCGATCTACAGGAAATCTACGAGTTGGAATATACACCGGTTCACTTAGTGCCAAAGTTGATTTTTCAAGATTCTTCTAAAACGGCAACCACCTTAAAGAGTAAAATCAGCGTCGTCTTTTTTTTTTTTTTTTTTAAACATAGGTAAACATCCAATAAAAATACATAAAACAAAATAGCGATGCTTTCTGATCAGAGAAACGGCCTGGCAGCAACTCAAAATGTACATGAAGACCCACAGATGCTCGTTCTGTTTCAGCTCAGATGAACAATAATTAAAATACTGATAAATGAATTCATCCTTCTAAATAATTCTTATAAAACACAAACAGAACGAAGAAAACGGGGAGGAAATCATCTGGTTTGTAGTGTTCGGGAAAATGAAACGAAAAGCGAATGCTGATGCCAGAGAAAAGCCACGAAAAGGAGGAATGCAAGAACAAAGATTAGTGCAGTCGTCAAGAGACAGAAGAAAAAAAGTTCGTAATTAATTTTTGGGGAATTTCACTTCTTTTCCAGCAATATCCAAATAACACAATCTCTTCTAGCATAGCCAAACTGCCGTGTTGTGGCGCCATCGGTGCCATGGAGAACGTAGAGTGTCCAAGCTCGCAAGAAACCTCCGCCAACAGAAAATTAAAGTTTACCTGTGCTTCCTCATCTGCACACCGCTTTGATGTTCTTAGACGGTTCTTCCCATTACTCAAACTGGCTGATTCCTACTTTTAAAACATCCTATCATGGCACGAGAGATCGCAATAAAATATGAAAGAAGGAAAAAGAGAAGCAAATAAGAACAGAGAACATCAATGATCAGGAACCTTCTTTTGTAAGCCTCAGAACTAAGAAAAGACAATTTTTTCAAGATTTTAAATAGAATTATTATTGTTAATATATTTTTTGTGTTGTTTTTTTTTTTCCCTAATACTGCAATAGCTAGAGTTTAGGAGGCTGGCTTCTTTAGGTCTCGTATTTGTTTGACGAGGTACGTCTTTTCGTCGTTAAACTGCTCGTCGTCTGTGCGATCCTTCTGAAAGTTGCTAAGGAAGTCGATGAGTTTCGTTTGGTTCTTCAATAGAATGTCTACGATGGGCTGCGTTTTATTTGGATTGGCCACAAACACCTGAAGAAATGCGGAAGAAAAAAAAATTATTAAAGACTGAAGGATCACTGCGGTATTTTTGAAAATAGGCTTATTTTCCAACTCCTCTGGAGTTAAGAGTTACGTTTTACAATTTTTTAATCCGTTCAGTCAGTCTCCGGGTCTGGGGGTAGCACTTTTAGCTGCAGCTTAGCATAATATCTAGATCACAATCTGACTAGCATCTCGCTCAAAACTGAACAAAGTGTTTTTGATATTTTTCCCATTTAATACCAATTTTTTTAATTTTCTTAGTACACGATGTAACTACAGAAGAGATGCTGATGGTAGAATTAGATTTAACGATCTATTCTAAGTTGCAGATAAAAGTGCTACCGTCAGACCCAGAGATTGGTTAATGGATTTGAAAACGGTAAAACTAAACTGTTTAACTCTAGAGTTGGAGAATTAGCCTTTTTTTAAAAATATAGGAGTGTTCCTTTAACATAAGTTTCACTAAATTTGTTAAATTCATAAAAATGCTTGATTTGATGACAGATTTTTTTTTTAAAAGCTATCAGATGGCCTTTACAAGTTTTGGAACATAACGCATGTGTCATATAAACCACAATTTTTTTATGCACAAAAACTTTTTTTGAAAGAATAAGGCGTACCTTGAAGACATGGAAAGCCTCAAACTGAATGTTGGGGCTCTTGTCTCTCAGGAGGTTCATCATGAGCTTCAGATTCTCTGGTTTACTGATGTACCGTGTCATGACCGTGAAGTTGTGTCTGTCCAGGAGCAGCTCACCCAGCAGCTGTCACATAACACACAAACACGTGATGTTAATGACAGGACAGGACAGGACAGGCCGGGCCAGAGAAGGCAAAAACCAATGTCGCAATACACACCTTCAGCGACTGTCTCTTGGTCACGTAGTTCTCAGAGTGAAGTAGTTTCTCATAGTTATCAAAAACCTGGTAGATCAAGGACAGCAATTTAAAATGACAAAAAAAAGTCCAAGAGTGCATATCAATTAGGTAAAAGAGCTCAATGTGGGTGCTTCACCAAACCAGAAATATGACAAAAAGATCAAAGTAGGCACACCACAGCCCCAAAAGTAGAAAATTATGTTCTCACCTTTGATCTTTTTGTCTAAATTCTATGATAGAAAATAACAATATATAAAATATATTAATTACCGCATCATAGTTCTGTTCTAAAAATTCTGCCACCAGAACCTTGTGTCTTGTGAGCAGATCCTGTAAAAAAAAAAAATTAAAAATTGCATTGAGTACCAATTTAGGTAACAATTAATTTTCAAATATAAATATAGCACTTACCTTGAAGGTGGCGAATGCATCAGAGGCAATGTCAAATGTGGACATCTCCACGTAGCTGAAGAAATCTTTAAAGTGTTCAGACTGAAGGACAATTTTGGCGAGAGGTTCATGCCGGATGCACTCGCGCAGCATAATCCCACAATTCAATGCCACCTGAGGAGTCTCATACCTGCCACAGAAGAAATGTCAAGTTCACATTCACGTGAAGCCATTTTCAGATAAACACAGCTTAACGATTTTAAAACTATTCTAAACTTGCTAAAATGAATAGATGGTTTCTTGCGGACTGATGGAATGGAAACATTTGAAAGCTTCTCCACTTTTGAAATGATATGCATGCGTGCCACATTTCAAAAATACCTATCATCTCTCACCCTTTGAGTAAGATGAAAAGAACTTCCTGATGAGAGCAGAAATATTCCACCGTTGGGCTGCGGGTCCCGATCTGCCTGCGCAGGATGTTGTTGAAGATCTGACATACGTCCTTTTTACCCTGTGAGCCCACATAAACAGTGCTATTATACCGATTATCACAATGGCATATGAACAGATGAAAGAGAACATGCAGTGTCCTCACCTCAAAATCGATGACCTGCAGGTTTTCCACCAGTGAGATGAGCAGGCCGCTGTTGTAGAGCTCTTGGGCCAGCTGGGCCACCGTTTCAGTGTGCGGCTCCTTGTCGTTAGTGCCGTACAGGATCTCCTTCATCGCCACCAGACATTTCGACACCTCCTCCGAAGCCTGACCAGCACAACAAAAACCACTTTAATCACTACAAAACGTGGCGATAACTCCACGCATTTCCACACGTGTGTTTACAGCGCATACGGCATCAATGCCACATATTACTCTGAACAGCTACAAGGATTCTGGGTAATTTCACAAAGAACATCATTAGCTATTTTATCAGCAGCTGAAACAGCTGGGTTTGAAAGTATGGATGCATCGTGGAGCATATGGATTCCCCTCCAGCTGGAAAAACCCCGGGCCCTGGGAGCGACAAGCAGCAGGTTCCCAGCACTTCAAACGCTCGACTTTAACACTGGCCTGCTGAAAAGAGCCTTAGCGGCCAGGTGAAAATGAGCAAGAGGTCGGGCAGAGGAGCGACATTCCCACCTTTCCGACATCTTCGTACTCGCGGCACAAACACCAGCGCTTCCAGCAACCACAATTCTTGCTCATTAAGAACGTGCTAAAAATGGGGTTTACACTCAAAATGAGCCACTTATTGACATGAAGATTAAAATTAAAGTTACCTAATGAAAAACTACACCTACCACCGGGGGTTATTACAGTTAACTAAAACTCAAACCATTAAAAACTTGAAATAAAATAAACATTAACTAAATACGAAAAAAATACAAAAATGAATACACAAAAATGTACAATTATTAACGCGACATTTTACGTTTATTTAGCTTAACATGAAGTACTAAAATAAATAACCCAAGTAAAATGGATAAATGTGAAACTAGATATCAGCAAGCAGACACTAAAATAACTGAGAACAACAAACATCTGCTGTTCAACAAGAAAAATACCTATAACTCAAGGCTCTATGGTCTCAAATCTCTAATGATGGTGTGCAAAGTTCACAAAACTGCATTCACAGACATTAAAATGCAGATTATATATATATAAAAAAGTTGATTTGAGTTAATACTCAAAACAAGCATGGTAAAACAATTACAGTCTTATATCAAAATGCATATCTAAGTTTTGAGCACATTTTATTACAGGACAAGATGAATCATGTGCACTGCTGAATGAAGTTCTCCGTCTGATCTAATGCACTGCTTCAAACACTTATTTGCCTTTGGCCTGGCCTACGTCTCTGAAAAAGCAAATGAAAAATGCAAAAACACACTGGAAAAAATAAGCAGTGGAAAGCAGGCTGATTTAGACAACGCCGATATTGTGGTTACGAGCTATAATGTGTCTCAGGGTAAAGCTGTATGGAGACCTAGGAAACTTGAGCATCACCATTTAATAGTCGAATTCATTATGCAATCATCTGAGGGTTTCTGTAACAACTGGGATTAATGACGGTATCAAAAGGAATAAAATCCTGGAATGAGAGCGAAAAAATAGGTAGAAAAAAACTGATTGTTGAACCAAGGTAAACATAGGGTCAAATTTACTGAATGTATTTCAGTGTAAAAACACCTGTAATCCATCTTAAGCAAGCGCTTAAGGCACTGGAACGGCCCAGTGCTAAACTCTTGTCATTCTTTTCTGTGTAAACGCCTCATTTGTGGCAAATTAAGCTTATTAACATGATGGAGTGATGCTGTACAGTCCCCTAAAGCATGCCAGTATCTGCTGGTGTAATTCACTCATAATATCCACAGCGACTGCGCTCAAACTCTTACCTTCTCTGTCTTCTTGTCCTGCTTGACCAGGATCGAGAGGTTGTCCTTCAGGGTCTTCACAATTTCTGTGGGGTTTTTGTGAGATTTACCAAATAGTGGCATGGTTGCGGCCGTAGACGTCTCGCTTTAGAACCTGGAGTAAATAAAACAAGAAAAAGAAAAGAGGAGGAGGACACAGGTCAATGGTTTTGACTGCCCTCTTCAATTCTGAGACGCGAGACAAAAACCTTCTACAAATTTAAACTAGGCAATTGCTAGAAATATTTAACTGGGAAATATTTATGCATTTAACTGGGATCAAACACAGTACAAACACATACTTGACTCAATATAACATTTCTCATGATCTTTTAAACCTTTTGAAAGAAAATGTGTTTAAATGCTTGAAATGAGACAAATACAAACAGCGCATGCTGCGTGGGCTGTTAGTTTTTCCATCTAATATTTAAAAATAAACTAATTACATGACGACCAATAATAATAAGGCCAGCAGTGATCTGAAATTATCTGAGCACTCAGGCAGCATGCAAGTAACTTTAACTATGTAAAATAAAGAAAGTCATTTATTTGTTCCAGCCTAGAAAAAACACATTTATTAATTATTATTCTCAGTTTGATGTAATGATATGGGTTCATAGCAGAAACAGGGCAGACAGGGTTGACACTTGAATAAAAATGTCACAGGAACTTTTCAGAAGCGACTTAAACCACATAATGAGGGGAATATTCACTGTTTTTCCAAGAGAACCCAGTGAAACTTGTGACTGGTAATCCTGTGATCTAAGAACCTAAGCAGAGAGTGTGTGTGTGTGTGTGTGTGTGTGTGTGTGTGTGTGTGTGTGTGAAAGAGAGAGAGAGAGTCCTAGAGTCCACTGTTCCTGTTGGAAATTTCCTGTTCCTCCACCTGTCAGCAGCTGCTCTTTGATCAGATTCCCTTCACACCGGTGCAGCGTCCGACGTTTTTAACAATACCTTACAAATTAATGATTACAAAAAGCACAGCCCATCTAATTTGACAGTGCTTTTGGCAAACCATTCTAAAATGCTTCCAATTTTTACAGAACATACTAATCTTTGTCCACGCAGCAATCTAGGCGTGTTTAAAGCCTTACAATAACTCACTATACAAACACTTCCAGCAATAAAACCGAGACCTGACCCACTCGGTCACGTCAAAGCCATAAGTCATAGCTGCAACAAATGCCACCCTCACCTCACCCACGTTTACTATCACAATATCACCTTAACCATCAAAAGGCCCATCGCAGAGGAATGTCACATGACCACATATATGCGGTAGCGAGTGAAAAGGTCTTCTGTTTGCTGTGTGACAGCGTTAGGAATTTCATACAGTCCTCCACAAAAGGAAAAAAAGAAGCTCCACCTTTGTTTACTATCTGTAAATACCACCATCAACAGGGAAGAACTCACTCTGTAGCACATAGACTACATAATTCATACAACAGAGACAGAAACCAGTGAGAATCACAATTAATATTCCTCTATTTGTCAGGAATTGAATATACAACACAAATGCAGTGATATTATTAGTAACTGAAACAATATTGTAGCATAGGGTAGAAAACGGCCACATTTATGAAAGAGTATAACAAATGACTAATAGGGTGGAAAATTCAGTCAAAAGTAAGCTGTCAATAGGGCTGCGCTTTTTGATAAACATATTATATATCAATAAATTGATAGTATTTGTTGACCGAGTTAAAATTATTCATTTAATTTACTCATTGCCAAACAGCAGTTTAAAACGTGGACCATCCTATAATAGGTATGGTTCAAAAAGCGTGCAGAATTTATTCATTTATGCACTACCGAGATTGTTCAAAAAAAGTGGGGACACATTTTAAATACACTATGGTCATTTGAATTAATAAATTAGTGATTACACGCACAGCTCAAAATGATCAACCTACAGTAAGCTGAAGTCAAAGAAACGCTTAAAAAAAAAATTATGCAGCAAGCTCATTCCTTCAATGGTCATTCAACGGTATCAATTCCTTCATCCTCCAGGAACTGCCTGCATACTCTCCAGGCACTGCTGTGCACCAGGAAGACACACTGCACCAGTGTAGGGATTTCATCCCAATACCTAATGGGATATTCCTCCCCAGTCCCACCACCAAAGCGGTCGTGCCGTTCTCCACAGCTTCATCTGGTGTTTAATGGCAAATGCAAATGGAGACCTGAGGTGCACGGCAGTGAGCGCAAGACCCACTAGAAGATGCCAGGTCCTCAGGCCACACTAATGAAGTCTGTTTGTTTGGTCAGAGACATTCACACCAGTGGCCTGCTGGAGGTCATTCTTGTGTTCGTCTTGCTCCTTGTACAAAGGAGCAGAAACTATTCCTGCTGATGGGTTAAAGACGTCCTACGGACTTGTCCAGCTCTGCTAGAGTAACTGCCTGTCTCCTGAATCTCCTCATGCTCTTGAGACTGTCCTGGAGACAGAGCAAACCTTCTGGTAATGATGTGTATTCATGTGCCATCCTGGAAGAGTTGGACTCACTGTGCAACCTCTGTAGGGTCCAAACATCACCTCATGCTACTAGTATTAACAGTCAAAACTGATGAGTAAATGTCAGTGATCTCCACCTGTAAAACCATCCCTGTATTGGGGGATGTCTCATTGTCTTCTAGTGCACCTGTTGTAATATTTCATTAACACCAAAGCAAACTTGATGCTGTACACTTAAAAAGTTCTCCTAGAGCTGTGTGTGTGTATGTATATATATATATATATATATATATATATATATATATATATATATATATATATATATATATATATATATATATATATAATATGTTTATATATAGTATGTATAGTATGTTTTGTTAATACAACTAATCCGGACTCTGAGGCACAAAAACATATCGAGAAAATCAAGTTTAAAGATGTATAAAGTAAGTCCTTATCAATGCATATTACTAATCAAATATCAAAACTTAACATATTTATGGTAATAAACAGCCAAAAATACATTGCATGGGTCAAAATGTTTGGTTCTCCTATTATTTATAAGAAATCATTTATAACTACTTATAACTATATTTATAACAAACATAATATTGATTAGTTTATTACTGATTTGACTTATACAGCTTTCAACTAGATTTTGTTTTGTATTATTTGTATATATATACACACACACATATATATATATATATATATATACACATAAATATAAACTGTATAATTCAAATTAATTAAATGAAAAAATGAAATTACAATTAATCAAATATGTCACAAACAGATTTTGACACTGACATTGTAATAGTTTTTTCAAAACAAAACCATTTGGAAAAAGCTTCACAGATTCCACATTCTGAGATGAAGGTTAACTGCGTGCCGTTTTTAACGTCAGTCGTGAGATTCGTGTGACTGAACTTCTAAAAGCTGCCTATCAACCCTATAGAGAAGCGCCTGACAGAGTTGGTGCTGTGTAGAATCGTGCCGAAATGCATGCTGAACAGAGCGAGCAGGCCCTCCAGTGCATGATCCGCGTGTGTTTGTGTTGAACTGAGTGAACGGGCCTTGCAGTGGTGTGATCCGTTTCGGGCCTGTTCACTCAATTCAACACAAACGGCAGCAGCGCAACTACAGCGTGACAGCGCGCGAGCCGCTCGCAACGTAGCACGCGAACGGAACGACACGGAACGGAACAATGAGACGGTTCAGACGCTCGCGGCTCAAACGCTCAGCCCGTCCGCCCTGTTACCAAAAACAAGCCCGACATGCGGAAAACTGGGCGTACGTTTGGCTTATTCTCCCGCGACAGCAAAATAAAAGACACGCAGCTCGTCGTTAAGAAATCTGAGCTATGGGATCAGATGAACGTTTCTGTAAGGCGTGAAATGTTGAGTACTTACAGTGCTGCGATGTAATTGTGTCTTCCGCGGCTGCTGTGGCTCTGTGTGTATGTGTGAGCGAGCAGCACTCTCTCTCTCTCTCAGTGTGTGTGTGTGTCTGTGTTTGTGCGTGCGTGCGTGCGTGCGCGCGCTGGGCTGAACGTCAGCGGAATGTGTGCATAAGCGAATTAAACACCGACTGACTCAAACGCGTATATCTGCAAAAGACATGATGGGTTCGTAACACAAACTCGCTGTCGGGCGGCTGTCCGCGGTCGAAGGATGATCTGGGATCGGTCCCGTGTCCGTCGCTGGCGGGTCGGTCCGTGCCGCGCGAGCTGATCTCAGGTCAGATGAAGACAGGCGCTTCCTCCCTCACCGAGGCGAGGCGTCGGGTTACCCGGATGTGGATGTGTTCAGACTGTATTATGAAGAGAGATACAGGCTAAAATAAGTGCATGACTCATGATTTCGAATCACGACGTTTTAAACTGTCGCGTCACACACCTGCCTGAACTACTGAACGACACCTTGCGTCACAGACAAAGTGCGCAGTGTGTCGCGGAAGCGCTGAGACTCTGAGTCACCGACGAGCTGAGGACGATCAGCGGCTGCTGCGTGAAGTCTGTGCAATCTGGACAGGTTAAATAAAAATAGAACATTAAAAAAAACATTGGGGTTTTTAAAAATATATTTTTTGTAGTAGAGTATAAATATAGCCTATGCTCAAATAAAAATTCAATCCGTCTTGTATCATTTTCTGTAATATTTTGTAATGCTAAATGTCTGTTGATTAAGACACTGTTTGGTATTGCATTCTCGATTGTTTTACTAAATTTAGCTATATATATATATATATATATATATATATATATATATATATATATATATATATATTTCTGTATCTCTGTCAATACTATTGATATACTTGATATTTATGGATTTTAGATTTTAATTCAAACTCCAGATTAAATGGAGTTTGAATTAAATTCAACCATAAAAAGGTTTATCCATTTATATTCTATTATCGTATTTAATACAAATCTGAAAAAGTAAATTATGGAAAATTGTTTTGCATTGACATGATTAATTGCGATTCTTTTTGTTTACATATTAATGTGCATACTGTGTGTATTTATTATGCATATATAAAACACACACACACACATACAGTATATAATTAGAAAATTTGCATGTATATATATATATATATATATATTCATATTTAATACATGAACATTTCTTTTAATATATATATTATAAGAAATGTTCATGTATTAAATATGAATATATATTTATATATACATGCAAATTTTCTAATTTGCTATATCTATCTATCTATCTATCTATATATATATATATATATATATATATATATATATATATATATATATATACACACACATTTATTAATTATAATCAAAATTGACTTCTGACTAATGTTTTCCCAATTATCTTTTATCGTAATGAAAAACGTGCATGAAATGAATAAACCAGCAAAATTATTTAAATTACAAAGTTTTTTTGTTGTTTTTTTGTTGTGGTGCACAATGAAAAGAGCTGATACGTGCAAACTCGAATTTACCAATTCATTCAAAGGTCATCTTCAAAGCAGAAATGAGAGAAATAGGAAGAAAAACAGCAGACATTTCTTCACAAATTCGAGCCAGCAGAAGAGGATAGAATGTTTCAGTGAAGTTTATTTAACCCTAAGCACTTTAAATTCATTCGTCTCATACATCCTCTTAGATACATATTTACACATGTACACAGATACGCGTCTAATACAGGAAAAGATGGAGAGGCAAAACTAACATGCAGCAATGTGCCACATAAAATTTAAATAGAAATGAACAATGTTTTTTGTATTACTGAACATGTTAAAAAGACAACATACAGTTATGGGGACGTGAACATTTAAGCACAGTAAGGCTGTGGTCAAACTGTCAGAAATTATGGCTTGATTTGAGGAATATTAATATAGATGAAATTTGTCAAGCTGTGAGAAATACTTATTCGACATTGAACCGTTTTACAAAAGCTGAATGATGGTTACAGCATGCCAATTATCACTTACCAGATATGACATCTAAAACAAACCGAATCGAACAATCTGTGGTGACGAAATAAATTACATAAAATGTGAACACGATTGGTACGTTCGAAAAATTGCAGTAATTGTACACGAATGGTGCAGAACAGACAAAATACAACAAAATACATTTCATTGACGCACAACGGTAGTGGTCATAATATACAATATGTATATTTTTATATACTGTTTTAATGAAAAACATGAGATAAAAGTTAATATCTGTACAAATCTTTTACAGGAAATAATTTAAACTATACAGCCGTTTTAGATTAATACATACAGTGAATAACGGGACTTTTCAGCAGGCATAACCTCAAGAGTCTTTACCGTATAAAACATCGCTTCATTGTCTTGCTGCTACAGCAAATCGGACAGGAGCTTTAGACGCCAACAAAGTCAGACATTTCAAAAAGACACTGATGTTCTCGATGCAAGATCAATAAAACCAGTGGAAGCTCGTGTGGTCATACATTAAAGTCCAATGAGAGTCCTTGTTATGTATATTTAAAGACTTCTAAAACCGCAGGCTGCTCTGAGGTTAATGCCGACTCGACCAAGAGCCCTTTTCTCTTTTAATCTTTGAGGAAATGCATGCAGACGTGAAACAAACAGCATCACACCGATACTTTCAAAGTAAAGGAGAATTTCCACAGGGAACAGCAGACACCGAACAACTTGTTTTCTCTCTCTTACGAAGGAGAGAAGGTTGAGAAAGCGTGACGCTCTGTATAAAATATCCTGAATAGCTCGTATTGACCGCAGAGGTCAATGCCTTTCTCGGGTGACGAGGTTAAATACAGTACAAGGACTCGAGGAGCTTCAGTAGAAAGTGCACTGTGTAGGAGCTGCCACAAGGCGCTGGAGCGGCGGCTTCAGGCTTTGATGTCTGAGAAGCTTGTGTAGGTTTCGCTGCAGCTGGAGGATGTGCTGAGGTTTCCAGACCCGCTGCCTTCTGCGGGGGAAAACACTCATTCGTCAAACGCAGATTTCATGACAGGGATATGTAGGGCTGGTGGAAGAGAAGCTGTGTTACCTGAGCTGGAGAGGGACTGAGAGGATTTGGATTCTCCGATGAGAGTGAGCAGGTTTGCGGCAGGGACCCAGCCCTCCTTATTGGTGCGCAGATTACGTACAAACCTGAATCAGCACAAAAACACAGATATCACACCAGCCTCCGCTGACAGAAAACGTCAGGTAATTCTTATATGGTCGTCTTATAAAAAAATGAAAGTACATCCATAACAGGATTTCAAACTCAAAATGTCATAATGGATCTATATAAATTAAACAATGTTGGCAAAAAAATAAATAAAAACACACACACAAAAAGTTTAGGTGGCCACGAGATCACTTAAAACTATAATAATAAAATGATTTACATAAACTCATGCACACATAACACATAAAAGTCAAATCGAAACATTTTTAGTTGCCTTCAATAAACCACTCATTTTACTGAAGAACTAAAGTTCTGGAACGCAGAACATATCTTCTGGAAACACGGGATATATTGGAGTATATTATTATGTTCATTAGTTAACATGAACTAAGAATGAACAATACTTCTACAGCATTTATTAGTATTAATGTTAATTTCAGCGTTTACTAATGCATTATTAAAATCACAACTGATCAATAAACAACTGTCTATTCATTAACTAACATTAACAAAGATTAATAAAGAGTTTAATAAATGTAGTGTTCACTATTAATGCATTAACTAATGTTAACAGGTGACACCTTATTGTAAAGTGTCACCATAGTTAAATTAACCATGTGAAATAAACATATATTTAGTATTAAATATATATAAGATAATTAAGCCGTTTTGTCAAAATTACAGCAGAAATATATGCTAATATATGATAAAATGATAAAACAAAAAACTATACTATATAAACAATACTAAAAGACTGAAAAAGGACAGACATAGCTGTTTAGATTGAGCTTTTATTTCCTATTAACTGATTAAACAGAAAAAAGGATGAACTGATTTCAGTTGTTAATATGTTGAAAACCATAATAATAATCAGCTTGTGAGTCATAGTGGTATGCAATGTGTAGCATGAGGATGAGTAAACATAAACCTGAATGTGAGCATCTTACCAGCGTCCATCGTCTCCCTCCTTTACAAGCTGCACTGAGTCTCCGCTCTTCACCGTCAGCTCCTGTGGTCCGTTTTTATCATGGTCAGCAACTACCACGTACCTGCCTGGAGACACACACACACACACACACACACACACACACACACACACACACACAATCAGTGCCAAATTCAAGATATCTGCAAACAAACATGGATGGGTCTTTAAGCGTGAATGACTCACCAGTTTTTTCCCTCCCTCATCCTCAGGATCAGAGTTCATGGGGTCCTCGGCGCTCGAGTAACCGTCGTTCTCCTCAGACGCGTCCACAGACAGCGATGCCTTGGAGAAGCCTTGTGAAAGAGAGGATGAGTATAACAAGTGTGACATTTGGCTCACGGTGAGACGATGAAAGACACGGATGAGTGGTGCTCCACAAAGATGGTGTGCGTGGAAGGTGAAGAAGAGACCGGCCCCGTTTCAAAACTTAGCGAGCTGTTTTGCTGTCTTCTAAGGCAGCGTGCTAAACGTGAAGTTCCTGAAGTGGGATTATCGCATTTCAAACGAATCTGGCATTAGCATGTTGCTAAGCTAACAAAACAACAGCATTAAAAAAAAAACTGACTAACTATTTTTAAAAACAAATTAGTACATTTTGAAATCAAACAAAGGAAAAAGCGAGTCTGGCATTAGCATGTTGCTAAGCTAACAACACAACAATCTTACCTTTTTGAAATCAAACAGAAAGAAATAGGACGTAACACTGAAATAAATGTAAAACTATGTAGCAGAAAGAGTGAAATTGTACAAAAAAATAATAAAAATACTGTTTAGTTTACTTTGGACGAGTAAATCGTGATCTTAGATGCTTTCACTGAAACTCTGCATTGGGAGTATGTATATGATACCTATGTAGGCAGCACAGTAAGTTTTGAAACAAATCCAATGTCTCTTTCTCTCGTAGGCTGTTGAAAAATCAGCATATGCTGGTTAGGTATGTTTTGAAGCTGGGATGCATGTCCTTTGCTGGGTTTTAAGCTGGTCGGGCCGGCACATGACCAGCTAAGGGCCAGCTTCAAAATATATCTAACAAGCATATGCGTATATTTTCGACAGTGTATCTGAAGAAAAGAACAGCTCTGGGCACTGATATAACAGGATGAGCTGTTTTTGTTTTATGTTCAGACAGCCATGACTCTGTTGATTTTGGTGACAGTTTGTAAAAAAGGCACGACACATTCGGAAATCATACAAAACATGTTTATGGAAAAATACATAAACATTTTTAGATCTGATTCAGTGGATATTAAAGGAGCCTGGAACAGTGTTTGGTAGAAAGGGACTCTGTGGTTTCAGAGTCGTAAAAGTGAATCCAGAACTAGCACCGCAAACCAGCAGACAGGAACCCAAACCAGACACTCATGCAGCGTGAAACGCAAGAGCTTCCACACCGAGGGAAGTGCAAGTTGAAACTCTTGCTCAAATTGACAAATTCCAGTTTGTAAATGTACAGGATTAAAGTATTAGTGCTGATTTGCTGTAAAATACTGTATTTGGAAAGGAAACTTCTGTCGTCATTTACTTGCCCTCATGTTGTTCCAAACCTGTATGACTTTTTGTTTTGTGGAAACAAAAGATTTTTTCATGCAATTTTTTTCCAGGGAGCTACTACAAACAAGAACTGAAGCTTTCAATTCACAAGAGGGATGGGAAAATTATTATCTAAATGCAAAAATCTCTTAATGAGCTTCATATGAGGAACAGGCTGAAACTTCATGCTCATCTTGAGATGCTGAGAAATACTGTTATCAGTCCAGTTTGTAAATGAATCCTTCTTTTGAGTCGGACCTTTTTAAATGAAGTGACTGATTTGATTCTCAAACTGAATGATTTATTCATGACTCAAGTTCAATTCAAAGAATCGTGATCTGATTGCGACGATTCTCAAATTAATGGTTCACCCAAAATAAAATTGCGTCATCATTTACTAAGAATTTCTTCTGTTGAACACAAAAGAGAGTTTGTAATCAGGCTGTTTTGGAGTCACCTTTGACTCCCATAGTATTTGTTTTCAGTGGTCAATGGCGTCCAAAAACAGCCTGCTTCTTTATTTTTGTTTAGCAGAAAAATAAATTCTTACAGGTTGACACAATATTTATTTTGTTGGTGAACTATTCCTTTAAAACCTTTAAAACAGTCAGTCAATAACAACCACTTCTGTGATACTTTTAAATGGCTCTTTCGCTTCTTCTTTTTTGAAGGCTGAATGCTTTATTCTCCATTCAATGCAAATAAACGGAAAACAGCAGCTAATAAATTTCTCTTTTTGCGCTCCACAGAAGAAAGTCAGTCATACAGGTTTGAAACGACACGAGTAAATAAAGATGACTGATTTTCAGTGAACTATTCCTTTAAGAGATTATCTGACCATTCTCTCTGCTGTAACAATAATAAGATATGAACTGGGCTGGTCTCACATTCTCCCACAGTAAAGAGCATTTCAGATCGTCGGCAGTAATTTATTGAGCAGTTATGTCTAAGAGATGCCATTTTAGCGTCGTGATTTATTCAAGCAAACCACCAATTACAGTGCTATCATACTCCGTGGTTAGTGTTTGCCAGTCTGTTTGGAAGTTTGCTGTGAGAGAGCAATAAAGACAAAGTTCATTCCCACACCAGGCATCTAGTTACCTCTCCTTTTAGTCTGCAACAGACTAGAAGTGCTCAGCCATCTCACTCGGGTAAGAGTGATGTGGGGACCTGCGTCTGAGGGAGAGGCAGCTGATAAGATTTCAAAGACTCCATCGAATTACCAACCACCCCACAGACTGCTGTTGCTGTTTGGGTGTACACCAACAACAAGCCAGTTTGTTTGGATTTTGATTGTGAACGTTTAAAGGGACAGACCACCCAAAAAAAAAAAAAAAAATGGTAACACTTTCTATGAAGCCTGTATTTATGACAGGCTGGTTATGGGTGTTCTTCAAGCAATATAATGAATGCATTATAAATAATTTTATAATATGTTGATCAATCTCTTGAATATTTATATATTGTTTTAATGTGTTATAATTATTTGTGGTTATAGCTATTAAAAGAGTATGATGATTTATAACACAGTGAAAACGATTCATCCACTTAAGTTTCAATGAATTATGTTTCTTAGTCATAATGCATCATAAGTCTCAAGTCTCAACTTACATTACTTAAAGGGGACAAACACAACTTCTAAGTAATAATAATAATAATAAAATAGGAATGTGTAATATGACAGTGTTCACTGTGTGTTATAATAATGTTATAACATCTAATTTATAACATTGTAATATTTACATATTTGCGATTATAACTTTTAAGATAGATTATAAGGCAATTAAGTTTTTTTTTATTTTTATAATGCATTATGCATTCATTTTAATGCCTTAAGAATACCCATAATAATGTGTTCTGGTAATTAGTAAATAATTCTGGCTTCATAGAAAGTGTTACCAAAGTCAATGGGAAATGAAAATGCTTGGTTATCAGCATTCTTCAAAATATCTTATTTTGTGTTCAGTCGAAAAAACTAACTCATACAGGCTTGGATGACTTAAAGACAAACACGCAATGACAAAATGATCATCGTTTTGGGTGAACTGTCACTTTAACTTCTAATACAGCAGCATTTTAGTTTTGATTACTTTAGGCTGATGTATGAAAGATGGTGGAACATAATATATGGAGGTGAAAGATAATTCGGCAACCACATAATATGACAAACTAAATGTTTTGGAACACTGGTTATGGCTGATGTTTGAGGAGGGAATGCTGGGATATTTTTAGGGGACAGTGTACCTCTGAAGCCAAACGGTGTAGGATCACTCTTAATCTCATGTCTTTTAGTTTTGTGGTCAGGGCTAGGGGGGGATGATCCTGGCAGCCATTGCAAAGAGCGAGAAAGAACAAAAAACAGGACAAAAAACAGGAATAAGAGAGAGAAAGTCTATAACAGGGTTAAAAGGAAAGCTTTTTAAACATTATAAAGGAAAAAAAGTGGCTCTGCAACATGTCCACTAAGTCCAACACTGTGCCTTAAATATCAGCAATGCGATAAAATGTGATTTTGACCTGATCCAAAAAAAAATCACAATCTTATAACAAGAAATACATTGTTATGTTTTTGGTGTGGACACATTCTTGTCCCTGGAAATAAGTCGTCACACCTGGCACAGTGACCAGCACTTAAGTGGCGGTTGATCTAAATTGTAATACTACCAAGCTTGAACTATGACGTTAAACTGCTGCTAATCTAGACTTCTGATTTACATACAGTCTAGTGTTTTCTGAGACTACAGTATACCTGGAGGACAGAGAGAGACCATGGGTAGTGTTAGGCTTTTGCCACCAGATGGCGCTATGAGTTCTGCAGCGGGGTTCAAGCCAAATATTAGTGATTGAAATATTCACAATTTATCCATTGCCACTGAAATCTGTGTTAAACTAATATCTTTAACCAATTATTTCAAACACTGAAGAGTTTCTTTTATCAGTACGCACAGTCACCGTTTTAAAAATATGATATGTTCTTTAAGCTTTGCTCTCCTGCTGTACCTTTTTGACTCTTGAGGTTACTGAAGCCCTGCAGTGTAAAGCGCTTTTTAGCAACCGCAGCTCTCTCAGTGTTGGGACTGGTGACAGTCTCGTCTATTCTCCGCAGAGACAGAGAGAAAGAAAGAGGAAGGGGAAATAATGAAGGAGGTTACAGGTTTAGACGGGGGTTACAAAGAACATCACAGAAATTTGCAAGAAATAAGCAGCAGGAGAAAAGATAGCAGCATTCTGAACTGTCTGAGAGATTTTGACGTTAGTCTGGGGTTGTTTTCACCGACTGATTGGAGTCATACATTTGTTGTGTGATAACAGAAAGATGACTTTTGTCCATAGAGTGTGTAGTGAGACCATATGTGTGTATGCTACGCTGCGAAGAGCTGACTGACCTTTGACCTTGTCGTTATTTTTAAGTGAGACGGCTGTACTGGAGTCTGCCATCGTGAGCTCAGTTTTCTTCTCTTCTCCTTTCTTGAGGGTCTTTGGGTAGGTCTTGAAGGGGCTCAGGGTCAGGCTGGTGCTGGTGGGAGTTAACTGTGAGATCTGATCTGAGCTCTTCTGCTGGCTTGCTTCTGAAATACATCACATCATTAGACAACCACACACAATAAAACCAATGAGGTGAAGCGGGCCATTTTATATATATACACGCTACTGTTCAAAGGTTTGAGAGGGACACCATTTTTTTTGTTGTTAAAAAGTGTCTCTCATGATCAGAAGGGCTGCATTTTTTTATCAGTTAGTTAAAACAGTAAAATACTGTTTGTACTGTAAAATATTTGTAATTTAAAACAACTATTTTAATTCTATTTTAATATATTCAAACTTTTCCTATATAGCAAAACTGTAAGGCAAAGCTGAATTACCAACATAACTCCAGTTCTTAGTGTCACATGATTCTTCATAAATCATTCTAATTTGCTGCTTTTATTCTTTATTTCTCATTATCAATGTTGAAAACAGCTTGTGCAGTTTTCTCTGCGGAAACCCTTATCCTTTTACGAAGGATTCTGTGATTAAGAACAGCATTTATTAAAAATGTTTGTAACATTATAAATGCATTTATTGTTACTACCGATCAATTTAATGCATTCTTGATAAATGAAACAATTTCTCTCAATAAAGAATTAAAAAAACTATTTCACCTCTACAGGCCTTTAGCTGCCCTGTTAGGACCTTCCGGATCTCGTTCACCCATGCCGTTTTGATCTCTGGTGTCGGTGCCTGAAAATAACCAATAAAATGATCATAAAGGCAAGTACCAGGATCACAGAGTGCTGCTTTAATTTATGTACATTCAATGTTATTTAGATATAGGGTTATTAAATATAGGACAATTTTCAGGTTTACCTGTACAATATACACCTCCTCTCGAGAATTACACCAGATCTCAAACTTTTTGTTGTCTCCTTTTGCATTTTCAGTAATACCTACAGCACTCATCTGTCAGAAGAAAAAAAATACATTTACACACACACATACATTATATATATATATATATATATATATATATATATATATATATATATATATATATATATATATATATATATATATAAATAGACTCAAACAGCTGAATTTGAATAGAACTTAGAATAAAACACAAATTAAACATTCAGATTTAATTACTCATTTTTCCGGGTTATACTACCGTTTCATGAAAAAATTAATTACAGTAATATTTGGTACTTACATTGAGTGAGTGTTTGAAGCTGTATGAAGGTGCTTTCTCATAACCCTCTCCGTTCTCCTCTCGTTTCTTACAGAAGAGCAGAGCTTTCTCATGCAGGAACAGGTGTCTCTGCATGGGCTTGAAGCGAGCCAGGTCTTTCACCTTCGCGTGACCCTTCTTGTGCTCCGTCCACACGCTGAACGACCCCTGCATCATCAGACGCCCCAGATCACTGAGGTTGCCCTGGAAACACAGGTCAGAGGTCAACGGCTACTCCAAAGGCAACTTGCATTATTGGAAACCATTTTAATTCAAAGTGAACATTAAATTTCACAGCGCGAGTAAATGAAATCGTTACTTCATATCCAGTGATGGCGATAAGGTGCATGGAGTCATTGACGGCTTTCAGGATGCCCAGAATAGATGAGAGCGCCTCCTGCAGGTCATCCTCACCCTCACAGCCTTTACTGTACTTCAGCAGTTCCTGACAGAAACACACATGAACACATAGAGGTTAAATCAGTGAGAGGTGCAAACATGGGTTATATATCAGCACGTGTACTCTGGGTCTCGTTTACCTTCAGTAAGAGCTGGTATTTGGTTATTCTCTGCACTGGTTTGAGCAGGTACGAGTCCAAACCGAGCTTATGTTCCAGTTTCCTTTGACACTCCTGAGAACAGCACACACAAACTCCATTTCTTTACTATGCTTTTTTTCTTATTATGATAATGGTGATGATGTCGATGATGTAAATCACCATATAACTATTATTTGACTATTACAATGAATATTTATTAAATTATAAATTGTATTTAATTAACATTTATTATTACTTATAATTAATACGTAACAGAAAAAAAACATTTTTTTAAATAAATTAATGTGCTAATTTAGCAAGGACACATTAAAATGACTTAGAGTTAGGAGATGTGTATGAAAGATGACCTGAAAAAAAGCGCAGTCAGAGCACTGTCTCCACAGAGACTCGGAGCGAGGCTTGTTCTGACAGTACTTCTCATAGATCTGCAGATCCGTCATCTAAAAAAAAAAAAAAAAAAACACGAAAACCATGTTTGCATAATCTATTCAATAATGTATTCAATCAGAACGGCCCAGAATGTAACACCCGACTCACTCTCTCCAAAAAACACCTGCCCACAAGCTCAGGATAGTCTGTGTACGCCTCCAGTTCACGAAGAAAGGTCCTGAAATATACGGAAAGTGAATACAGAGAATAAGAAGTGCTTCATAACACGAGACACGGACACGGAGGGTTCACTCACTTCTTGTGGAAGTGGTATATCTCAGGCATATTCCCAAAGAGGACGTCCTTCTTATGAAGCAGCGTATTGGGGATGAGGTGAGACATGGCAGGATTGTCCATCTC
Organism: Puntigrus tetrazona; assembly: GCF_018831695.1. NCBI lineage: Eukaryota > Metazoa > Chordata > Actinopteri > Cypriniformes > Cyprinidae > Puntigrus > Puntigrus tetrazona. The sequence continues at coordinate 22,674,469 of NC_056699.1, read as the reverse complement.
TGCTCCATAACCCTAAATGCAAATACATCTGTCAAGTCTTGAAATTCAGAATTAATCAGACTTTTAGAGGTTAAAAACGTCAGTGCAGCTCACCTCCAGCACACACAGCAGCTCCTCCACATACGCTCGCTCCGTCTCCAACAGCTCGTTCATTACGTGCCTGTAGAAGATGCACGATAAATACACAATTCATACAAAAAGACACACAATCAGAGCTGATTTTGTAATAAGCTGCTGACTGACCGTCTAAGCACAGCAAAGTTCTCCTCCTCATCAGAGACAGACGGGTGTCTGCTGCCATCATTCTGTAAGTGTATCTCTTCCTGAAAATGGAAACAACACTGCGTCATGATCAGATCACAAATGCCACAGAAGCTGGTTTGGCAGAACATTTTTAGCTCAAGTATTATTCAAATAACCTCTAAGGTTGTCAATATGAAAATAAAAGCTATTTTTTCTGCCACTTAATGTTTTTTTGTGTGCCAAAAACGGTCACATTTCCCATATAACAGAAGGACAATTTGCTTCATCATGTTATGATCAATTAACAAGCTTACGTGCAAACAAATGCATATGTTGAAGGTACACTGTAGCCAATGTTGTTTTACTTATCAATATCAAAGCCATTTTATAAAGATTATCGCTTATATATTCAATAAAGCATTGCCAAGAGATGAGATACCTACTTTTCTGCAGTTTCCATTGATGATATCACCCTCTATCGACTTCTCCCTATGAGCTGGGATGAAAGCACACTTATATAAATAATCTAATTAAAAAAATTTATTTTATATTATATACACTGCTTTTTGTGTCATGCAATGAGCCCTGCAGATCTCCATGGTAAACACTAGATGGCAGAAGAGATCAGCAAGTGACAGCATCCGCTGTATGTCTTGTGCCCGAGTGACCGTAAGTAGCTAATGGCCGGTGTGTATTCAAGTGCGGAGGGGGTTAGGGGACGACATTGAGAGGACGCACACATTACCGCACTGCGGAGCAGAGAAGACACTGCTGAACTGCTCTAAGGGAAACCGCTGTATTAATGCATTTGCATCTATGCACAAGTCATGTGATCATTTTGTTAGGGATTAATTCAGAATTAAAGCTGAGAACTTGGGTGAACATGTAAATGTGAGCATTTGAGATGAATATATTTGTCCCAAAATGTTGTATTATTCAGTAGGAGTAAGTAATCCAACACATTAAAAAGTCACGCTTAGGGGGTTAACCTGGAGATGAAATGGGTGATTTGATGATGGCCTCGGGACGTGGGGCGACAGGCTGCACGGGTCGTGTCTGTTTGGCTGCTAACTTCTTTAGACTGACCCTCCTCTTCTCAAACATTTCCTGCATGGACAGCTGCTTCTGAAACACTTTGTCCACCTGATCCTGTTCGAGCACAGAGAAGACATTCATTTAACACTAACGCACTAAAACCCACGCAAGACATCTGAAATATTACTCTACACTTTAATTAAAGGGGACATGTAATGAGAAATCTAAATTCCCTTGGTCCTTTGATATATAAGAGGTCACTGTGCTATAAAAACATGCTGAAATTTACAGAACAGATCTTTCTTGTTAGAAGATGATCAACGCCTGCTTCTACGGTGCTGCCTGTTTAGCTCCGCCCACCCATTACCGCACACAGTGTAAATAACTACAGGCAAAGAGGCAGGTCTATGCAGGAATCAAATGATAAACTTTATTTGATTAATTTTATTTTTAATTAAGTGGTAGACTGAGTCATTAAGAACTTAATGTTTTTTTATGATGTACAAATCATGGCAACATTAAATGTGGACCTCAGAGAACAGCAAAAAATAACAAAAAAGTAGTGCTGTCAAACAATTAATCACAATCAAGTTTTTATTTAAATACTATACTCCGTGTGTACCGTGTATAATTATACATAAATACAAATACATTATTGTATTTGGAAAATATGTGTATTTACATATATATGTTCATATAATTGATATTATATATAAATATATTTCATATACAAACATACAATTTTCTTAAATATATACCTCCATGGGTGTGTATTTACATATGCATAATAAACATACACAGTACACACAAATATACTACGTAAACAAAAATTTTCATTTCGAATACGATTAATTGTTTGACAGCACTACTTTAAATGAACAATAGCTATAACATATGAACAGTAGATATCTGACTATAAATAAAACTCTATATGCATATTATTGCTCAGCTATGTTTTTTAATGGTTTTGACTTTTTACCCTCAAGTCTTGTGTGAGCACCGACTCATAGTCCCTCCAAATTCCATTCAAATCTGTCAGCTTGTGCTGATTGGCTGTTTCCAGGTAACGCTCAATCTCCTGCAGCGCCGACTCCGCCCCATCCTGTGATTGACACTTATCCACAGGCTGAGATGCCAGCAGGTAGATCCCATCATCACACCATTTAGTGGCCTGGAAGAGAAAGAAAAAGAGTCAGTGATCATCATAAGAGGGCGTTCGGTCCAAGTCTGTAAGCTTTTGTAATCTAGTTACACTTGGCAAACCCTCCTCCGACATGATAAATATGGACAGTGACCTAAACATAAGTCTGTTAAGCTTATAAAACAGGCTATTAACAAATCATCAACTATAACTTAACTCAAACTCCTAATTTGCTGTTTATTAATAGTTAGTAAGGTAGTTGTTAACTTTAGGTATTGGATAGGATTAGAGACGTAGAACATGGTAATGCAGAATGTGTGCTTTATAAGTACTAATAAACAGCTAATATGTTAATAATGGGCATGCTAATAAGAAACTAGTTCATAGTGAGAATTGGTCCCTAAACTAAAGTGTTACCAATCCATTTGATACATCCTGAACAGTGCTGATGAAGAAATCCCTAGCTGGGCCTTCTGTACCTTCTCTAGACACTGGTGCAGCTCCATGGCTTTGAGCAGATAGGCTTTCTTGGCCTTGAGGACACTGCTGATCTCCTCACACACAGCCCTCAGCTCAGAGCATTTGGGCAGGATGGAGTCCACAGCATAATGAGACGCTTCAATCAACTGGTCAGCATCGCACGCTAGAGTCAGCGCTCGGTCCAACACCTCCTACAGGCAGAGAGAGAGAGAGAAATATTTCATCTGCATAATATTACGTACACTTTTATTCAGCAAGGATGCATTAAACTGATTAAATGTTACAGTAGAATACACACACACACACACACACACACAAACAATTGCTTAATCGTTCAAAGCAGCAGTTTTCTGTTCAAAATGCAATTATGTTATTCTGTTGTTCTTTTCTTTCTGCATTTTATTTTTGCACTTTTTTTTCATTTTAGTTTTAGGATAGCATTATAATACTATGCATATTTTAACTGTTTTATTTAAAGAAAAAATCGATATGTATAGTTCACAGTTAAGGCTTAATTCTATAGAAAAGCAATACGTTTTTCAGTTGTTTTTGGCTTTTTAATTTTCATCTAAAAACATGGAATGCGCTTGCTTCAAGCAATGATATAAACAACATTCAATGTAAATATAATTATATTTAAGCATAATTTCATAAAAATAATTAGAATTTCAAGAAAATTAATCAACAATTATGTAACTTTATAACATTCAAATTATAATATTATATACTGTATATATGTATATGGAAAAAAATGTATGTTTGCCACCCAGAATTCCCACAGTCTGGTGTCAGCAGAATGACTCCAGGAAAGTGATGGGTGATTTATCACATTGGGTGAAACACCCCCCTTTCTCTCCGCAGGATGAGGACATGTGGGTGATTTCTATAAGGGCCTCAAACTGCCATGCTCAGCAGTTTAATTATAGAGAGTGAGATTTACATGCTTTATCAGACCATATGCCTGTATCTCCACATGCTAGAACATTATAAGGACAAATCAATGTTTGATGGATGTAGACTGGATCCCTTCTAGAGGGAAGAATTGTTGTTTTTTTTGCAGTGCTACTTCATTTTGTATCTGAATGATAAATTATGTAACATCATTAAAACCATAAACTCACATGTCATCAAGTTAATACTTACACATGCTCTCTCTTCGTGATTGGTCAGCTCTTTCAAGATGTGTTCAACATGGGCAGGGCTGATTCCGATCTCGGAGAAGCCTGATAGTCTGTCATACACCATGTCTAAATGAGCTCTGACCTACAACACAGAGAAAAGCAGCCATTACAAATACTGCTCATAGAGACCCTCACACACACACACACACACACACACACACACAAACAAAAGTAACGATGCACAATATATCTGTATAAAAACCACTATTCAAAAGATATTATAAATTGCCAACTACAATTTAGAATTAAAACATGAAAACAATTGTATAATTTAAATATTTTTCATTGTATATTTACATGAATGTATAATTAAAATGAACAATTCTACCAATTTTATAATTGTTTATCCAATATTGTTAGCCACAAGTAAACTCATTACTACAAATTTTTTTTTCACTATTAATTAAATAATCTCCCACTGAAATAAAATATAACTAAAATGTGGTTACCTTGGCAACTAGATGACGTAAAATAAAAGTGCAAGTATCAATTAATATTAGTAATATTAGTAGTACCGGAACTATATTTAAAGAGAAAATATAAAAATAAAAGACAGTTCAGCATATTAATGAAATACAAGTACATGAATAACACTGAAATATCACTGCTTTATCTATATATCCCTACTAAAAACATATTTCACAGATATTTAAGATGCACCAGTCAGTGTGTCTCACCTCCCTGAAGTTCTGCTCAAAATGCCGTAGTTGTAGACATTGCTCCAGCTTGGTTTGATGTTTATCCCAAAAATCATCAAATGCTGTTTCAGTCTCATCTAACTGACCAAGCAACCTAGAACAGAGAGATGAAAACACTTGCTGAGTGAAAGAATACTTCACCTCGTCATTTAATTTCTTCTGTGGAACACAAAAAGGGACGTTTAGAAGAATGTCCAAGTTGTTCTTTATCATACAGTCAAAGCTTACAAACAGCATATCACGAAAGTAGTACAAATGATTTGTTTTGTCATCTAAAAAAAAAATCCTGCCTGCTTTTTCAGCTTTTGTTTGACTTTACCATAAATAAAAACTACAAATATAACCGCATCTACATAATAAAGGCTGACAGCAGGCGCCCCTGGATGTTAAACACAGGCACATATCCAGACCCCAGAACACTGCTTCACTGAAAGGTCATGCGAGTAGAATACGTTCCTGTTGGCTAATGCACTTGATACGTGTGTTTGAGTGTGTGTGTAGATTTGCTGTATAATCTTGTCCAGGTGGGTCATCTTGTTTTGCATGCAGAAACACAGCTGCCCTGAACAGCTTAATAAAGGGCAGAAACCGAACAAGGACACGCAACAGTCTGCTGCTGTACTGTAACCGTCTGGTCTCTCATTTTCGCATTCCAGCATGGTAGATGGTCTCTCTCACACACACACACACACACACACACACCTCTGAACAGTAGCCAGGTTCTCCAGTTCATCCTGGTTCATGGTATAATCTGGATCTTTCACCAGGGGCTCATTGATACTCTCCAGCAAACGTGATCCTTGACAGAGAGCGATCCTCAAGTCCTCCTGCATACACACACACACACACACACACACACACACACACAAAGGGACATGAAATAAACATATAATTCAGTGCGAATAGCGAGCATGAATTATTTATGTAAACTTAAGGTTTCTTTATAGCTTATAGCCATGTGAATAATCGATGTTAAATTATTTATGATCTTGCTAGACCCCTTATTAAGGACTAGGTTCTATACTGAAATATTATATTATATGATCTTTATTATACACCTCACTTTTTTTCGTGTCTGCTAAATTGTGTCAAATCTATGTATATAGTATAGAATTCTTTTGCATTTTTTTGTATATAATACAGTGAAAACATTACTGAAAACAAAATGTATGGTTTCCACAACTGGTATTAAGTTGCAAAAAACTTTTCAGAACTGGTAAGAACCTTTATTAATAATTGTGCATTAGATCAGCGTATTATAATAATTTCTAAAGGATCATGTGATACTAGAGTAAAAGTTTGCTGATAATTGATCCCAGGAATACAAAATATATTTTAAATATAAATAATATTGAATTGTAAAAATATTTCACAATAACATTTCATGTATTTATTCAAAACATTTCTGCAAATAAATAATCAGTCTACTTGAAGTATTATTTTGCATCCTTTTTTCCTATAATTTATTTAAAGAAATAGTAAAAATAAATGCACTAACAATAATAACTGTAATAATTTATTTACTGTATTTAGCTGTATTTCAGCATGATAATGTACAAGTCTAATATGCTGAAATGAGGTTTTCTGACCTTCATTTTGTCCTTCTTTTCCGTGTGGACGGTTAGAAGGTTGGACGTGGCCTCAACGTCATTGGGCAGCTCTGTCTCCGCCAGCTCGGTCCCAAAAGACTGGAGAGTTTGTGCCGTTTTCTTCACCATCAGAGCAAAACCTTCAATGGCCTAGAGGCACGACAAAAACCAAGAGACACATATGCACCAATCACACAACAGCAAGAAACCCAAACACAATCACACTAATGGCTGAGTGTGCCACAAATAAAAAACATCCACATACACTGCAAACAAGTGTGCTGTACTTAAAACACAGCAGCCACGGATCAATACACGCAAATCAATTACTGATTACTTAAAAGCAGGTCCACAAATGAAACGAGAAGAAAGACAATTCATCTGCTTGAGGTACAGATTGCTGTCTTGCTGGAAGGCTTGCTTGTTTAATACCACATTATAATCATGAAGCACCAAGATTTAGCATATGTTTGGCTTTTAATAGCATTCTATCATACTATTTTGTATGCAGTATGAATGTAGTATTATTACGTTTCCACTTTCTCTAAGTAACTACATTCTAAACATATACAGAATTCACTGGTGTCATGCATATTAGTACATCCCATAATGCAACTTGTCCTTCCATTTTGTGAGTGATGAATTGTGAACGTGAGACAATATTAACTATGATCTATTAAACATGTTTTTTATGAATTGATGCCATATTTGCATTATCATTCAAAAGTTTTGGGTCAACAATATTTAAAAAAAAAAATGAATACAGCAAGGATTTGGTGTTGATTAATTAAACCAAAATCATCTTTTAAATGGATGTTTAATTAGATCAATTAACACGTCTTTTAAAATGTTAAAAATATTACACTTAAGCTTAGTTTATTAGGTTTATTCAGTATGTTTATTCATTTGCTGTGTGTCTAAGATAAATCATGTGACTCTGCGGCCATCTTTGAAACACCTCTCAGGCATCCAAGTGCAGCTCCTATCTCTTTATATTGGGAAACATCAAACTCTGCCAAATTGTTCATTAATCCTTACGATTAAATTTCATATTTGAAATCACCAATGACAACAACTGTGCAACAACTGTTGTTTCTTTTGCTGAAATAGCATTATAAAAAGCTTATTTCTCAGAGCGAGATCGCACTCACTCCTAGGCACACATCTCACAATGCTGTTTCTATAGCAACCGGAACTTCTAACAGCAGATGTGGTGATGCGCTGACGTCACAGATCTGCTATTGGCTATTTTATTTAGAAGGCGGGGCTTCTTGTGATTGATTGGCCATTTTAAGAGTTGCATTTTTTCCCAATTCGAAATTATACGAGCGAAACATTTTTGGTATTCCATAGTCTTTGGCTTTATACATCAAACCAATCCAGTGCCCACTTTTAATTTCTAAGGTCCACAGGCGTGTACTCACGGTGCGGTGTGAAATCCATTTCTCGTGGCAGTACTCCTGCGTGCCGCCCAGTTCCTGAGTGAGCTGTGTGCGGTCGATGTAACTGTGCAGCTCAGTCACAGAGCTGAGCATGATCACCTACACACACAGTACATAATGGAGAGCACTTCTCTTATGTCAGTGTATTATACATCTCATTACGCTCTTCATTAACCACATGCCTCAGTGTGGGAATTTGTGCCTTTGTGTGTGTGTGTGTGTGTGTGTGTGTGTGTGTGTGTGTGTGTGTACTTACCGGCACCTTCATTTTAAACTCATCCTTGTTTAACTTAAAAAAGATGTCTGAGATTGTCCGCTGGAAGAGTGCTGTTGGTCTCAGTACCAGCACCAGCTGCAGGTTGCCTGGGAAAGAGCCCTACAAAACACACAAACAAGAAAAACAGCCAAGTCAAATCCAATCTAACACTCTGCTTCTTGAACAATGAAATTAAATGCTTTTATGGCTCATTTAGAATGATATACGGAGAATATAGAACTCCTATTCACAGGAAAACGCTGCAAATATATACGCAAAATTTATACTAAAATGTTTCATTTATTGCAGATGTTATCCAAGCGTCAAAAACAGAGATAGCTTGCAAAGTAAATCAATGAGATCCTTAAAACGGTGCAGGAGACTACTTACATAAAATTACTTGCGTAATACTTACATAATATATAAACATTGTCGTTCTACATCTCCAAATAATGTCTCAGTAAGATAGTGAGATGATGTTTAAATGCTTAGTTTTATAAATAAAACTCTTTTTTTTTTATTGAAGGAGGAAACACGATACAGTGCAATGATGACTTAAAGACAAATGCTCCTCAAAAACCTGATGTGTCACATTTTGACATGATTTCTCTAAAAATTATGCATGATGTAGAATCAAATAAACATAAGTAAAAATAAGTAAGTTGCTTCAGTCAAGATAAGTGTTTACCTTGAGATATTATTAACAATTCAAAAGTGCAATTTTCTTCATTATGTGTTTTTGACATTTCACAGCATAAAGATATGTATGTATAAACTATTATGAATGTATTAGATTTTCTAACAAGTTGTGATCGATTTGATCATTTAGAGGCCTTAAAAAACTGTGTCAAATATGATGCAGTAGGTTTTATAGGGTTAATATCTAGCGTATGTTAGTGAACCATTGCATTTGAATGGCACAGACTCCCTCCCACCGTCTGCATCCACACACACCCCCCATCTATATTCTGTTGCTATGACAACTCAGTTCCTTGAGAGACTAGAAAGGCTAACAATGGTCTCACATATGCCTCCCTGAGCTCTCTCTATCTCTCTCTGTGAATATATGAACACACACACACACATAACCTCTCGTGGAGTTCTTATGTTTACAGTCTCTTCATTAAAACGCCTCCCTACTGGGCACCGTGTCAAATCAGAAATATGTCTGCAGATCAATACAGAGCTGTGATGTTAGCGTGGACGCTGGCGTGGCTCTCCTGACAGCAGACGACCCAGCAGCCCCTCTGTCTCAGCGTAACTGACAGTGTATTGGTCAGGATGCAGTGAAGCAGAAACGAGAGGTTTTACAAAGTGACACAGAGAAAAAACCCTTGATGATGCATTAATATTCATCTATTCATTAAAAATGCCCGGTGAACACAATTTAGTCAGGGTTATTCAGTCAAATCATTTGGTCAAAAATACAGTAGAATCTGTAATATTCTAAAATATTCCAAAAATTATAAATATATATATATATATATATATATATATAAAATATTTTATATATAATATATATATATTCTTTATTCCTGTAATGCAATGATGATTTTTCATAATCATTTCATCAGTTGAATATGACATGATCATATTGATCATATTTGTTTTTATTATTAAATGTTAAAACAATAAATTATTGGCTCACAAAATAAAGAATCGACTCTACACAGCCTAAACGAGTCGTTAGTAATTTGAATCCCACTTCCCACTAACATATTCGCATAATTCCCACCTATGTTGTAAGTTGGCCAGCCGTGAGTTTAGCACGGGATACACAAAACGTTCCGGAAAGACTAGTATATCTGACCAGCGGCTCCACACAACCTGCAAGTATGATAAGTAATAAATGCTTATGTTTACAAAATAAAGACCTATGTCAATGGGCCTATTGTCTCTGATGCGCTATACATGGTAGAACAATCCCAACAGTCTGGGTCATCTGACCAATCAGAGCAGAGCAGGCTCACGGAAGGGAGGGGTTTAGAGAGACTGAATCATAGAACTGCTTCAAATGAATCATTTGAGAATCGCTGGATGAGGTGACATTAAACACACATTTTGAAAAAGCGAAGTGTTTTTTTCAACTTGCGTGCATGTGAACCTATTGTAGGAGACTCCCAAAACAACATTAGAAGCCTTAGAAATGGCATAATATGGGCACTTTAATACAAAAATAGAATTTATAATATAATTTATTTGAAAATGATTTTGTAATTATTAATGCCTTTTCAAATTACCGCACCCTTCCAGAAAAAAAGTATTGATTTCCTTAGAGGAAATTTTTTATACTTTATTTCAAGGGCTTCTTGTGTAATTATACATTTAGAACATTAACGTAAAATAGGATTAGGGTTACTTGCTCGTAATTATGCATACTTGTTATCACAATGGTGAGCAGACATAACAAGGACAACCTTAAAATAAAGTGCTGCAGAAAATTCATACTGACTACAAACTTTGTAACAATTTAATCTCCCTTCACGATATACATACATTCAGCGGCCCTATCTAAAATAAATAAAGAAATATAAATAATTTATCAAGTCAGTGTAGCAAAAACAGTGCTTTTTATTCATAAATCAATTATGTGATATATTAGCATTCATTTAAACTGCATTAGTATGTATCTAGTGCATCGTCATTGCATCTAAACGCAGGCAGCTGTCCAGTCACTCTGACCACAGATTTATGTTGGCGCCCAATCGGGATTTGTCACGAACACTTGAGCCATCCCAAGAATAAAAATCATGTCCTTACAGTTCTGCGTGAATCTGCCAACATGAGATAATCCTACAGCGGGTTGATCTCACAGTCTGCCATGCTGAAATGCCTCCAGATCTGGGTTTCGAGGAAAATGTTGTTACCCTGCCCCCCTTTTTTTCTTGGACAGTGCTGTTGTTTGTTTTCGTTTGCGTTTAACAATTAGGGAAAAGTGAGATTCAAGGGCTAACAAGAATAATTAGCATGGCAATTGGACATTTGGTTGCAGAGTGGACCTCAACACGAAAGAGATATGATTAATTAACCTCAGACCTTGGCACATGACTCAACGCGCATTTTGATCGGACACTACAAAACGTAACTACCTAACAATCGCCAAAACACTCCTTGCAACAAATTAACTAGAGGAAAAAAAACTAAAATGACAGAAAATGTAAAAACATTATTTCATTGTATGTCCAAAGCAACGGTCAAATCCAAATGAGCAAAAGATTTCCCATTCAGACGCACTCGTGTTTGATTGCTGACAAAGGAGTCTCCTCAAATTGAATCCCGCCTTTATATTACCATGACAATATCCCGTTCCTCTGAGGCAGATTGGCCATGCTTGTCCCCAACAAGCTGGCAATAACCGAAGAGTCGCAGGGGTCGGCTCCGCGCACAACAGGAAGTCAGAGAAACACGCCCCATTATTGAGTCCTCCATTAAAGCTCATTCAAGCAGATGTGACCAACACAGTTCCTCTTTTAGGAAGCTTTAGTAAACCGCTGTGTGGCTGTGATTGTATTACAGGACCGCCTTGGGCCTCTCATAAATACAGCAATTATAAGATAACATACCAGTGGTCTTGTTTAGTTTGTACTCACTGATATAGACAATGCAAATGCACACGCTATGTTTTCCCAAATATAATGCACTCACTAAAACATTAATGCAGAAATTAGTCCTACTCATTAATATGATGGCACTGATGTTGCAGTGAATGTGGTCACCTTCCCTTCCCCCATTCTCGCTTACTCAAGCCTTTATTATGTGTGCGTGTGTTTATGTGAGTGTGTATGTATAAAGACTGCAGTGGGTTCTCCTACCCACAGTCAAATTACAAAACATTGTTTTTATGGCTTATAATGGAGGGTAATATCGAGAGAGCAAGGATGCTGATGGTGAAATAATGGAGAAATTCATAAATATTATTCGATCACAAATTATATATAACTTATTGCAAGCCCAGAGCTGCTTTGTCTACAGCCGTTAACAGGAAATCCATCTTATTTACACGGCAAACATATTTTGCTTGTTATCAAAAGAATTATCTACTCTAGAAGAACTTTGCTGTTGTTATTGATTCTATTCGAATGTCTACGGAAGTATGCACGCGCAGTAACGTTTGTTTATGTTGTTGATGAAAATGACTATTTATACACACAAGCACAACCAAAACGTCAAGAATAACATCGCTAATTGACACACAAACTCTTTACACTTTTCAGAAAATTACAGGATATCAATAGAGAGAACAAGTGTGAGACGAAGAAAGGAATTACTATGTGCATTTATGGGGGTGTAACTCATTGTTCTCAAGGGAAAGCCGTGTGTGTGTGTGTGTGTGTGTGTGTGTGTGTGTGTGCACGTGTGTGTAAGGAGGTAGAGAAACCGTGTCTCTAGGGAGCAGCTGCCATGGCACTGATATACCACAGACTAATCAGACACGTGGCACGAGGAATTCAATTACACACACACACACACACACTCACATCTCCAGTCTATACACTCACTGAATTTCCCAATTCAATACACACAATTCAATCACTTTTTTACTTAAATTGGATAGTAAAATGGAGGCACACAGCAAATAAATAAAACACTAACTCATCAAGGCTCATAATTTCCTATCAAAATAGAAACGTTCCAATAAATAGCAAGGGATTCGTATCCCAGTGTCCCTGATGCTCATCTCGGTGAACTTTCACCTTTCATGTCTCACCTCAGGACTGCCCTCATGCCCTGTGTGAACATCACTGTTATGTACAGCTCAGAGTCACAGGTGAAACGCCTCCTCATCAGCACGCTTCACTCTTAATAACCGTGAATAGACTTGAGGAACCCAATGAGCTGTGTCCGAGACACTGATGGAGTGAGCGAGCGCCAAGGGATAGCACAGATGGAATAAACCAGTTCTCTTAAGAACTGTTCACTGAAAGCTTGAATCAAAAATTTTTCTTCCATGGGTCGTTGCTGCCAAAACCTCCTTTTGGAATATTTAGTGTTTAGATGATTCTAAATGTCCATAAAACAACTTATAGACCTTATACACAGTTCCTCATAAAGTCTAAGAGTAGGACACATCAAAGGTTCTACATATAGGGTAAAAATGGATATGGATGCTTTCTATCCTTTTACAGCAGATGTCATTGAGCAGACACTCTCCTGTCTTTCAACACACAAGCCTCTTAACAACCTCCCTTGAGACGTCTCAGACAGCACAGAAGGGAGATGGCCATCAACGCTTTCAGGGTCAAAGAAAGGAAATGTTTAGCGGCAGTAAAAAACAGCGGCACTATATAATAAAAGACATTTAAGCACAGCCGGATGGTCTGCAGGCTGAAGAGCGAGATGAAACGAGAGGGAGGAGCATATTAAACACGTGTTCTGTGGATTTACCAACTGTTTAGCGTCTCAATTATTTATGAATCATTGTGGAAACAATAATTAGATAAAATATGTTGTAGATATGGCTTTTAGTAAAACCAAATCACATTTACCATTTAAACAAAAGTACATAATATGTACGTTTAAAGAAGTGTATGACAATGATAATGAAATACATACCCGAAAGAAAAATGCACAATATTTATTTTGTATGTGTGCGCAGGGAGGATCACTGGTCATCCATCGCAAATATTACAAGGATAGCGCAATTTCTCAATTTAGCTACATTGGGGAAGATGTTTATCTATGCCCAATTATCATACATTAGCATGCATTAGCACACATTAAAATTTCCTAAAGTGAATTAGATTGGGCCGTGCAGAGACTAGTTCCGTCAGACTTCTTTGTTCACTGGTGCATGTTGTAGAACGCACAAAACTGCGCAAATCTAAATGCAAATCAATTAATAGCACCATTTCTAATAGCAAAAACAATAACGAGAATGTGCACAAGGGATTTTGTTCCATGTTAAATTTAAATGAAGAAAAAAACTGATGAACACACTTGTAATTACGCCCTAAATGAAATACATTAAAGATATCATTAACCAATCTGACACAGAAATCAACATCTCCTTCATGAGATATGATGTCTTGCTGTTCTTAATTTGTGAAGCAACGTCATTTTTTTTTTTTTTTTTTTGCATATGACTTATAAAGACTACAGCACACAATGTTTACTTTGTATGATGTTATTGGCACTGCATTTTTGTTTTGATTTTAGACACGTGTAGGAAAATCTCCTCCGGCCGTTCCACACCAGCTGCACTGCTGATAACCATTACCAATCAGCCATATGTGCTGTGACGGAAGAAAGGAGTAGATTAAGTGATTGTGAGTGCCAGAGTGTGTGTGTGTGTGTGTGTGTGTGTGTGTGTGTGTGTGCAACCAGAGTCAAACATTACAATTTAAAATAACTTAATAGAATTTTCAGTACTCCAGTCTTCAGTGTCACATGATTCTTCAAAACTCATCTTGCCATGCTTTACTCTAACTGTTTAGCTGCAAGCACTAAGGTTATGGAGTTGGCCGAGAGCTCGAAAGTTAAATGAAGAGAAAGATAGAAGGACGTGAGGCAAAGCAAGAATAACATCATCTTGTTATTTCATTAATGTCAAACCTCCACCTCTACTGCCAAATGCATTATGGCTATGAAACAAAGAAAAATTCCCCTCTCTTCTCCAGGTGCAAGAAAATCCTGGAGCGTGTCATCGTTTTTCTAAACTAAAGTAGGTTTGTGGGGTAGCAGAGTATACCTCTCCGTCATCAACACAGTAAAACGGTCCATACAACAGAATCGTGACGTTACCAAAACACCAAAATCTATTATTCAGAAAGAGTTCAGTTGTTACTATAATTGGCTGCCATGTGTTACCATGTACCACGTGAGCATCTACAGACTATTCAATGACATAATTAAATATTAAGTGCATGCTACTCATTACTATTACTTAGTACTTATAGTAATTGCGCTATTAAATGGGTACTAATGTAAGAGTGACTTGAATTAGGTGAATAATTCATTTAGTTTCCTGAAGCCTTTTTAGTCCAGCTCTCCTGTTTCTAACGGTCACTCTACAGATAAAAGCAGTTATTGCATATAACAATAAACAAGCAGTCCAACTGCTGCAGCCCAAGTTACCAGTTAAGTGGGCTGTGCTTACCAAACAAAACCAAATTTCATATCAGCAATTTCATTTAATGTATAAAAAAAAAAAATCAAATAAGATAAGTTTTCAACACCGATAAGAAATGCTTCTTCAGGTGACAATCAGCAAATGATTTATGTGATAATGTAACGCAGTAATGATGCAAGAAAAATGTATCTTTTTGTCACAGAAACAAATTACATTCTAAAACGTATTAAATTATCTTAAACTCCAATAATATATCCCTATGTTAGTGCAGTTTTGATAAAATAAATGCAGCCTTAATAAGAACCACAAAACAAAAATGAATGCATTTTAGCCCACTATTTAAAACATTAATGCTAATGAAACTTAGTCTCAGTGCAGTATAAAATCTCACGTATCAGGGAAAGAGTCACACTAAAGCGTAAATGCACTTAATTTGTGCACATCACCTGTCTCCAACTGCTGTATCAAACACAATAAAGTCAACGCATAATACCAATAATGACTCTAACAACAAATGAAACTACAAAAATCTAAGACCAAAAACAGTGCTCGTTTTGCTCAGTTTGACAAAATGTGAAAAATGATTAAAAAAAAACCCAAAACAAAACAAGAGTTACCACTTTTTGTCCTCGTTTGGTAAAGCAGTGAAGTTAGTACAAGTTAGTCATCATCTTGATTACTGGTTTGACTCCAGTAGCGTTTTTGAGTGCTGACCTAATTAAAGAGTGTTAATCTGATTAGCCCAGTGACCTCTCCCCTACTGACCATCATGCACACGCTCACAGCTTTAACACACCCCCTGCGGCCATCACACTTGTTGAAGAGTTTCCAGCAAGCATAAAAGCACTGATGATCACTACAGGCCGCACTCAAAACAAGCCGATGACAAGAACGGACAAAGATTACAGCTGCTGTTGCCCCTTTTGTTCATTAAACATAGCTTCAACATCATTTGTGCTTTCAGCGCGCTGGGTTTATATTCACGTGGACGTGCTGTGGTGCTCTATTCGACTCTGTGGTGGATTAAATATTTAGGGTTTCTATGAAAAGAAATGAGGGCCTTGTTTTAGATGCCCTCCAACTTGGAACAACACAGAAATTCTGACTAATCCACTCATATAGCCAAAGGCTCCTGCCTGTCAGTTCTTATTCTTCTTACAGTATGCATGGAAAAAAAAAAAAAACAACACACAGAGGCTCACGCAAAAGTTTCCTCATTCATATGGACACAAAAAGAGATTTAATATCTCTTAAAGGGAAAGTTCACCCCAAAATGAACATTCTGACATCATTTACTCTGACATCCAAAAACAAAATCAAGGTTCCAAAATGTTTTTTTTTTTTTTTTTTACAGCAATGCCATGATTTGATTGAATAGGCAAACCAACGAAGCACAGAGATACTTTTTTGGTTTCACATAATAGGCATTACATCGAGGGTAGTGAAGATTTTCATTTTTTGGGTAATTGCTCCTTTTAAATATAACGAAATATGCATATTCAAGCACATGCACACTCTATTTTTGTTCTCACACACACACACACACTATAGATGCCAATAAAGATCCTTTATCTTTCCCCCTTAAATTGTCAACTGGTATCCAAACAACATTGTACTCCATTGACTTGTCGTTGTAAGTTTTTGTATTCTGCATAATATACACAGTTTGAAAATTACATCAAGGATAGTAAATGACGACAATTTACATTTTTGGGTAATCTATCCCTTTAAACATAAATGATGATGTTCTCTATCACAATATACACATTTAACAACATGCCCATCCTATTTTTTCTCTCTCCGTCTCAGACGCACACACACACACTGAGGAGGGCTCACCGCGATCCGCAGCAGCGTCCCCTTCACTGATGCCCATCTGTCTTGCCGCCGGTCAATGACCAGGATGAAGCCGACCCCCGTCGAGCTGAGACTGAAAATCAGAGAGACACCATCACCATGGCAGCAAGTGCACATACACACACACAAAATCATAAACATTGAGATGCTAAAGATGTCACATATCCTAAAGTCATCATTAAACGGTTTTCTACTAAGCAACGTCAGACTGACAGGGTAACCAGCACTCGTTGCATTGCATACCATTATTTTATCCACATGTACACATCTACATTTGCCCCCTGACAAACGAGATGAATGCGTAACACCTCAAATTGCAAATTAAAACCCACAGACGTACGTTGAAATGCACTAGCCCAGAATGCAACCGTGGTAACGAAGCGCAGAGATGCTGAGCTAGTTGCTACGTCCATCACCATACAGAACGGCAGCTCTCCGCAGCAGCAGTATCAAGCTGTTTTATGGTGACCGAGGCAGCAGAAAAATCCAATTACACACTGCTGATATTAAAAACAAACAGCGTGAATGTGCAGAATCCACCCCCAACGCTGATATTCCAAGAATCCTTCAGCAGATTTCAGTGTACACAGATGGTTTCCCCTCCGTTTCTTTCTTCCCTTCAATACACCTTTGCTTACAGACCCTGTGTTTATGGTTCCATTTGAATGAGTGCCACCGTAGGCACAGACCGGGAGAGCAGCTACATTCTGCCTCCCCCTCTACAGCGACCAATCATGCAGCATCAGGTGCTCCCTCTCAACCAATCAGAGCTGAGGAGAGTGCTGACGGACAGCCGGGTTCTTGAATTGCTAATATGGAATGTGGGCGGGAGATAGGTGCTGATTGATAATAAAAGCTCCTCCCACTAGAAACTGGCACTGCAGATACTTGTGTATCAAATCTGCCGCCATTACAGTGACACACAGATTGTGTGTCTCTTTTTCTGGCTCCCGCCTTTTCCACCAAATTTCACACTCCCGTCCCTTTTCTCTCCTCTCAATCCCACTTCCCAGTCCCCCCTCTCAGCCTCCGGCTGTTTTTCTCAGGAACGTTTGTTCTCCGCTCCTTTCACAGAGGAGGGCAGGAGGAGGAAGCAAAAGGAGAGACATGCAGGGGTCTTATCAGCTGACAAAGCCCCGGTGCAGATCTGCACTGACACATTGACTAATGACCTTGAATGTCCATCAGTAATAAAGATCAAAAATCTGATTGCAATCATCACTGTAATTATAACCTTCCATTCAAAGTCTGCTGGGGTCTTGGAAAGCCATTGGGTGCTTCACTACACATGATTTATGGTCATACTGGTGCTTAGTCTAATGCTGTTTTTAATTATTGTTCTGTGTTGTTAATATATATATACATATATATATACATATATATATATATATATATATATATATATATATATATATATATATATATATATATATATATATATATATATATATATATATATATATATACATATATATATATATATATATACATATATATATATATATATATATATATATATATATATATATATATATATATATATATATATATATATATATATATATATATATATATATATATATATATATTTTGTTTCCTTTCACATATTAGATAGCTGAATGCTTTGAATAAACAATGGGATGATTTAATACAGCACATTTACAATTTCACTGTAAAAAAAAAAAAAAAAAAACAACCTCAAGATATTTGGGTCTTACTGTAAATTGAAAATATTTAAAAATATTACAAAAAATTTTAAAATATCTAATTATTTTACCATTAATTCTAGGTAGTTAAAAAGCCTTCCATTATGTATTTTTGATTTACATTTTTAGTATTAATATATATTTTTACTTTGCATTACAGTATAAGAATTAGTTTTCATTACAAGAATTTGAATTGTGTAGCCAAATAGCACAATTCAAAATAAATTTATAGTTTTAAAATATATTTTTTAAGGGTAAGTTGCATTGCAAACAATGTATTTTATATAAATATATATTTTTTGAAAATCTTTCAACTACATTTATTTAAATGTAGCTAAAATACATGTATAGGAACCACTTACCATAAAACTATTTAGTAAATTCAATGAAACATTTTTTTTTTCAGTATAGTATAGTATAATCATTTTCCTATTTCTTTTGTGTTAAAATATGACTAGGATGGATTTTAAAGGGGTTTCATGACATTTGCCCCTTTATTCAAAGAGCTGCTGTATTTTGCTCCTGAACTCTTTTGATTTACCAAATCAGAACTAAATTAAATCCCCATCAGCCATTTTCAGCATGAAGAAATCCATCTAATTACTCAATCACCCCCTCTCTCTCTGTTTCTCATGGGAATAATGGGGAAACAAGAGGTGGAGAGAGAGAGAGTGTGATGGAAAGCAAAGGGTCCAAAATCACACTTTCATTAGAATATTAACAAGGGCTGTTAAATTAAAGAGGATTTCACAGGATCAGCAAATACACCAATGCACCAGTGAACTTTCACAGGGATTAACATTTAAAAAAACTAAATGATATACATGCAAAGTAATTTAACATCTCTAGGTTAATCATTGATATGAAGGCATCCTTAGGTCAATAATAATGTACTTCCCTGAGAAAATCATGTATTCAAATTACTCACAAACTAAGAATGCATATGTAAAACAAGGGGCATTAGGATCACCTTGTTAATCGTGTACATAATTACGCATTCTAATTTAATATGCATGATGAATATTAATGAGGCAGCATTCACACACAAGCAGGCAGTCATGACTCAAATTCATTGAATTGCAAACAGAAAGAGGTATTTGAATGGGAAAGCATTAGAGTGCCCTCTACTGTGCAATTCAAGAAATAAAACAACCCCACCAAAAATATTTCTCATCTATTTTATCAACAGTGTGGTGATGTGGAAGATGCATCATAAAAAAAGAAATGTACAATGTTTTCTATTGTTAAACAAAAATAGCTTCAGAAAGGCTTTACTAACCACGTTACCGCACATTTTTTTAACAATGAACTGTCATGACATTTCCAGTCATTAATTAATGCTGGATTTTAAATCATGTTACCGAGCTTGAAGTGTATTTATATGCCAGGATGCAATTTTTGCAAATTAATATATTGAAGTACACACATGTTTCCAATAACAGCATTAATGGACAGGCTGATGTTATCAAACCGGTTTGCGTGCACATCTACTTTGTAAGTACTTACAAAAAGCATCTAGCCATTAAATAAGGACTTTTCCAGGACTGGGAGGAAAAACATTTTCCAGTGCCCTGATCAAAGATCCTGGTTGTTTTTTAAGTGCTGGTAATGACTGATGCTTCCACCTTGTGTTTTCTCACCTGGGAACGCTAGTCAGGTATGTCAGCACGTTCTGAAACTCCTGCTCCTCCAGCTCACCGAACGTAGGGTACTCTGGGAAAATAATGATGGGGCTGCCATTCTGTCCTCGGCCACCTGGAAATGCAGATTTGGAAGAAGGTAGCCATTAGCAATTCTATTTAAGATGCAGCATGAAAACTAATCATCATTTTATTCTGCTAAGCCCTGTGATGCATATGAGGTCACAAAGTCCTGCATAGTCATAGGGAGAATTGTCTATAGCCAGGGCCTATGAAGCTGCAGCCTAAAGTTTACAGTCAGACTGCTCAGGAAATATAATAATCCAGCGGCACTTCCGCTTTTAAAAAGTCTTCTACCCACAAGGGGGCATTTCTACAGCTTCCCACATTCAGAGAAAGACAAGTACATTCACAAAAGAATGATTGTAGTAATTATGAACTGCACAGATACGTCAAGGACATGAGGCAAGGTCATCACGCAACGGCATGAGGACAAAATCTTCAAATCTCCACTTTTCCTGTCATTGAGCTGCGACTTGCAAATACAGATGAGACCATTTGAAAACACAGAGACGAACATCATATACATCATTACTGGGGGTTTAGATATAGTCTGTGTGTGTGAGAAAGTGAGGGACAAGGAAAGAGGAAAAAGGACATGTTTGGTGCAGTGACAGAGGTCATGTGACTGTGTGTGTATTTTGATGCTACAGCACTCTGTGATTAATAGAGCAGGATGGATCCGCTGCAGAGCTCACACATATTAACACCTCTATGACGGTCACACACAGACACAGGTGCGCGCGCGCACACACACACACACACACACACACACACACAGCGGTTACACACAAGGTTAAAAGGACACTGCTGTCGCATTTGTAACCATCAGTAGAGCAAACCCAAAGAGCTCTAGTCCATCTGGACCGGGTAAGAGAGAGAGGGTCACTCTGCAACATTATATTACATGCAAGACAAAAGATGAAGAGCCATTCATCATCTTCAACAAACAGACACACACACACACACAGAGAGAAACTCTCTCTTCCTCGCTCCCTTTCTGACAAACACACAACATGAGAACAATATAATATAATACAGTAAAGAATAGAGTAGAATATAGAAGAATAGAGTATATTAGAGTAGAATTGGAAGGTAGGTCAGAATATATATATAAGAGTTGAACAAAGTGTAACAGTGTAAACTTTTGTAAAATGTAACATTAAAGCAGAATGGAGTATACTAAAGTATAGAATATAATAGAGTAGAACTGAGTATACTACAGCAGAGCATAGTACAATGGAGTATAAAAGAGAAGAATAATAGAATAGTGTAGAATGATTACAAAAGTAAAAAATGGTAGAATAAAGTAGAACCTGATAGAATTTATGGAACATTAAAAAACAAAGAAAAAAGCAGAACTGAGTATAAACGGTAAATCAGAATATAGTAACTGAGTATATTAAAGCAGAATTTAGCATGAACGCAGAACAAAGCAAAATTGAGTATAAATGGATGGAAGCTAGTAGAATTGAGTATATTAGAATTTATTGAATAGAAAAATAAATAAAAAAAGAGCAGGGAAGAATGGAGTTGTATTGGAGGCTAGATAAAGTACCATCAGAATACAAATACAGACCCAAGAAATCTAGAACATGGACAACATTAACAGAAATAAGATGAAAACACTACTCAAAAAGCCTTCATCCCAACCTCTCATACTGGGTGACTTTAGTTTCCGGTGTTTCCATCAGATACACACACATACACACCCTGTAAGATAATGATAGTATCAGACACAGGCCTCTGCAGCCGTCTGGGAGGAAAAAAAGAACCACAAAAAGAAAATAAGATGAAAAGAATAAAAAAGGAAATGAAAACAGGAAATAAACCGAAGAAGCACGGAGGTCTGTCATTAAATGTAGGTGGAGAACTGGGGCATGAGACCAGAGCAACATATTCAACATTACACACAAAAATAAAATCAGTGCATATGCTGCATGGAAACACACACACAATGCATAAGAGATCGCTCAGTTATTCATGAGGCACTAAATGGTGAACGCATTATATTGGGATGAAGTTAAGAAAATGAGGGAGCAAATCTTTGAAGTACAAACAGTATTTGATATTGCTCATTGCACTTATTGCAATATGGATAAGATTTCCATATTGCAATAAGTGCAATGAGTATCAGTTATACTCTATAAATGCTTCAAGATTGTGCAAACGATAGAGAGGTATGAATTGTTCACAAAAAATTCAGAATAAAATGGACGTCACCCCTTAATGTGCACTGCAAAACTGAAAACAGGAAGCAGTTTCTGAAGTCATAAGGTCATCAGTTCACAGAAACTAGAAGTGCAATGAACCCTGATCTTTCTTTTGTTTTTATTAGAATATCCTTGTTTCTTCAATGATGCAACTTGGCTCTTCAATCTTCTAGCAGTATTGTTGTAAATGTTTCATGGCATGTATAATGCATGAGTTCAGAGTTAGGTTTGTAAATATTCAGAGACTCTCTGATGCAATGAAGGCATGAGTTGTTTTATATAGAAAACCTGAATCCCAATCTAATCCTCTTATTCACTACAAAACTTCTATAGACCTCACACACAGCCTAACTGTCAATCAAATATTCTCGCAAAGCACATCAGCTCTGAACTTTGTTAAGCACATCGTCATGGCAACACTGAATAATTAAGAGGCTTCCTCCACTCAGGCGTTATCCTGGGCAACCTGAGCCGAGCCCTAACTGGGTTATTTACGGAGACTGGAGAGAGTTTCTGGAGTGTTATTAAGTGAGTGTGTGTTAATGTGGAATCTGTGCACTTTTTGACCAAATCTGCACACGTGAAACAGGACAAGCTCACGACGCCGTCAAAACACTAGGAATATAGCTCAATAGATCAGTGATGAAGGGAGGTATTCACTTCCTGTAGCAAACACATCTGCACTAGAATTAGGAGTAAATTAATTTTACATACATTATTTACACAACTATGCTGTTTTTCAAACATATGGGGTTGGCACGATTTTTAAAAATTACCTTTATTATGCAAAGATGCATTACATTGGCCAAAGAAACAGCAAAACATTTAATAATGTTAAAATGTCAACAGATTTATATATATATATATATATATATATATATATATATATATATATATATATATATATATATATATATATATATATATTAAAAAATAATATAAAAAAGAAATAATGTATTTTAAAATAATAAATTATTTATTATTATATATATATATATATATATATATATATATATATATATATATATTTTTTTTTTTTTTTTTTTTTCTAAGAATCCAGAAAAAAAATAGTGCCAGCTTCCACAAAAATATTAAGCAGCACACCCATTTTAAACTGATTTCTGAAGGATCATGTGACAATGGAAGCTGCAGTAATTGCACTAAAAATGCATCTTTGCATTACATTTAAAAAATATGTAAAAGTATTCTGAAATGTAATAATATTGTCATCCATGTAAAGGTGATAACATGTTAATGATGTTTCTTTGAGTTATTAATGTTTTGTTGTAAATGTAAGCTGATCGTTTTTATGAAGTTTCCAAATCGTTCATAGTGAGCCCTTTATTGGCAAAGCATTCTGGTATTGATTGTGTAGGAGACTCACCTGACAGGAAGGCAAACTGTTTCCTGAGGTCTGGGCTGATGTCTGCGGCACACAGAGGACTGCTCTCCTGCTGCATAATCTCATCTGTGGGGGAAAACAGAAATTTGGTTAGCAATCGTTTCACCATAAACAAGGAAAAAGACACAGGAATGTCACTTAATGTTCTTTATGTGTTTCTAGGTGATAATGCAGAGAAGAGCAGCTGAATGAATGGATGCAGATGAGATTGGATGGAAGAGAGTTTGAATGCATTTAAAGACGGAAGAGAAGTTGAACGAATGGATGGTTGGGTGGAGATAAGAAGGTAAAAACAGAGAAAAGAGGAAGAAAGTATCTTCTCAGAGCACCAGGAGATGATGGATTATTGTAAGCAGCTTTTCTGTGGTGTGTGTATGAGTCACTGCTGTAGTGCGGCACGTGTCTCTCACGCTCAGACTATATGACTTGTAGAAATGCTCTTCTTATGGTACAGGTCAGAATCTGAACACACGTTGATCTGCATAAATGTGAAGTCAAAACAAAATCCAAAACAAACTAAGAACACATGATCTATGGCAAGAGAGCCATACACAGCCATACACACTTTCATCCGTCTTCCCTGCTGTTACTGAGATGCTTGGGACCTTAAGGAATCTGAATTAGAGCTCTTGAACTCAGCAATAGCTGAGTATTTAAGTAGGTCACAGATAAACATTCCACTCACAGTACTGTGGGCTTACTGATTTCATCAATTTCTTTTTCCATTAGTTTTGCTGCAAAGGCTTTAAAGAAATTCATTGCTCAGTTTGCTTGATCTATACAAATGTTAGAAAGCACACAAGACAAATGCAGGTTAGGGTGGTTAAAAAAAAAAACTAATGAACCAAACAAAACAGATGAACAAAAATGAAACAAATAGCAAAAGAAAACAAACCAAACTAAACAAAAGCAAATGCAGAAAAAAAAAATGAGAAAAAAAATGCAGTTACAACAAACAATAATCAACCAAAACAAATGAGAAATAAACCAACAGTAACAAAAGCAAATAACAAATACAATAAACAATGCTAATCATTTTGAACTTGTACAAAAAAATAAAATAAATAAATCATAGTATTACAGATCAAAAAGTGAATTGAAACATACTTGCATATAATTAAACTGAGAAAAGTTATGTGTATTTGGCGTGCTGTCCAGAGAGAGGGCTCCGAGCTCGACAAGACCTCTGTGCCCGAGGCCCGTTCTCAAGTGCTTTTTAGAACTGGACAGCAGCCAGATACGAGTGTTTATGATCCCCAAAAAGAAAAACTTAATATTAGAGGGGTGCTGAACATCATACGAAAGACGTTTTGTTAAGGTGGAATCTAGAAAGAGAATATTGGCTTCTGCTGAAACCTTACTGCTGAGAGTCGAGATAAAGACTGTGCTTGGTTTTTAGAGAAGATTACTTGTGTGCTGATTGGATAAACGTTGTAATCACTAATGATTAACAGGCTGCGTTAATTATCTGAACGTGCTCCTCCCGAAATCAGTTTAGAAAACATCACGTATTATTAAAAATGAAAAAAATATTTAAAAGTATTCATTTTCGATAAATTATTTAAATCAAAACCCATGTTTACTCGCATCTGACACTGCCATGTGTCCATTTTGGGCACTCTACCCATCAACAATGTTCACTGTGATTTCCATTACAAGATTATACTGTTCTATATTATATTGTCTGTAAGAAACAGCACATCTGACAAAGCGATCATTAATCTAATGTCCTCGCGCAGGAAATGCCCTTCTTTGAAAACCGTGGAGTACAGTGGAGAAGCCTTCAGGAGAAGATAAGGCCTCTTTGAAGTCAGAAGGACAGTGACGTAAGACCCATTACAACATTACAGAAAAACACTCCGGCTACTCACCCTGTTATTAAGTTTCCGTAAAGTTCAATGACATTGTGCATGCTCTTTAAATAAAGGTTCAGCATTCCTCAAAGCCTTCATTTGTTGGACCACATAAGCGCACTCCCACGAACCTGAAAGTTCAGCCCCCAAAAGGTCAATAACTGATCGAAACACTCCTCTTCTTTTCCCACCGCTCCACTCCTGACGTCACTGATCACAGACGGGCACCTGTTTTCACCATTCCCAACACCACACCACGCCAAAAAACAGATGCTAGCAGATAAAGCCAGAGCTGTTAATCCTTTATCTACCCTGGTAACACAGACAGCGAGCTGGTAAAAGCCCGGCTTGTGGCGCAGATCGCATTCAGATTAAGATCACCGTGGGATTCCTGATCTCAGTGACCGTGACTTCAGATACAGCTGCCCCAGCCCAGGTTAAAAACTGAGCTTGTGGGGTTAAGATAAGATTATGGTACTGAAAGATTGGCAGAGCTAACCTGAAGAGAAGGTGTGACCAACAAAGACGAGTATTCTTCGCTTTTCTGGATGAAATTCAGTACAAGCCTTAGGAAACACCCAGGATTATTTGTACACCTGAAGTTCGTCTCGTGTATTCATCATTTGTTGCTTTGGGCTTAAAGGTTCATTCTACAGGTACTTCAGCATCACATAGATACCATCTGAGCTGAATGATAAAAATAGAAAGACTAAAAAAAACAAGTCGAGGGAATTTATGTCCAGGCTCTCCATGACAAGTTTCTCTGTGTTTCAAATTGGATTGTATTCCAAACACTATTATGCATTTAAGCAATTAGGTATGAGAGGCTGTTACATTGTGAATGTAGTCACGGCGACAGGGCACATGACACAGAGACAGAGCAATGCCAGGAACCCCTTCATCCGTGAAAATATTCACAATAAAGAACATACTCGAATGCATTACAGATTTTACAAGCACGTAAGCACGCAGAGCTGGGTAGATTACCTACTAATTGCTAAATGACATGACAAACATTGTAGTTAACAATCCATTACACCTTTAATTCAATATGTTCATTACTTCATTACAACATCAGAGAATCATGAACATGCAAATACGATACTAAAATATTTATTTTAAAATCTCAGTGGTACTTAAAGTGAAAATCGTCTGGAAATGCTTGTACTACCTATAAATAAGAAACAATGTGAATGCATGCAGTTTAACGTGTTTGAAAGTCAAAAGCCTTACAAGGACATAGATATATATACGGTTAAATAATTCATATAAAAATGAATGCATTCATCAGTAGTGGGAGCAATGTTTAAACACTTCTCAAACTTGAAATGGTTTTTGTAAATCCAGTGTTGCAACCCGACTAATGACGTTGTGTGAATGTTCACAAAACTGGAAGATATTCAGAATATATTTACAGAGAGTTTATTTACACTAAGTGCAAACAGCCCACCTTGTTGGCAGAGGCTATTTACACTATCTCCGCCCACCAACATGTGATTGGGCTAGACAACACTACAAAACTTCCAGCTTCAGTTGTGTAGAGGGTAAAACATGTACCACAGTAAACAGTAACATCTATTGCTATTTGCTTTTTGTGTAAATAGCCTCTATCGCTACTTACACTTACTGCAGTGCAAATAGCCGCTTCCATATATTTAAGTGTCAGGTCATTTCAAAAAGAAACACTAAAACGATGAAAAAGAATATGTAATCATGTAATAAATAAGTAATAGAAAAAAAGACTTTTATTATTTATATTTAAGCACATAAACATGCAAATATACATTTAAAGGGGACATAACATGCAGTTTTACCTCATGCTGATCTTGAGTACCTATAGAAAAGTACTGCATCCTTCATATCTCCAAAAAGTCTTTAGTTTTATTATATTCATGAAAGAAAGACACAGCTTTACTATTCTTTGCAGAAAAAGCCGAGCTCCTGGAGGGGTGCCGCGTGTGTGGAGCTAAAGAGTCACTTGCGCTGACCGTCAACAAAATTGAAGGACTTTAAACATCTGCAGTTCTGAATTATGACTGGGACCTCTTTTAGCTGGCCCCATCCTCTCCATCTCACAGTATCAAATGATGTGCAAACACAGCGTCGAACTAGGCCTCATGTATAAAACACTCGTCAACAAACCCTGAAAAATAAAATCTGCATCCACTGTTTACATAAATGTTAGGTTCTTCTAGGAAGCTGTATTTAAACGTAGATAATAAATATACAATATACATTTTTAATAAATATATAAATATACATTTTGTACTCAAAGTGATGCGATTAATCATTGCTTAGTGTAAAAATCTATATATTAAATAAATAAATAGAGCCTTGGAGAGCATAAATGGTCTTTAGAGAATTGCAGATTTTGGGTCAAATGTTCTTTGGCGAAAGCCAAAACTGCCTACAACAAAAACAACGATTTTAAGAGATTTTAAGATTTTATCCTCCATACAATGACCGGATGTGGTTTCTCATTTACATGGATCCCATCACTCCTGTTAAACAATACCAGGCCGTTGAGATCGAGGGGGACGAGTTTAGTCTTGTCACTGTCGCCTCAGCTGGGCTCATGAGAAAGAAGCTTGAGCAACGTCCAACGTTTCATTCACCATCTCATCTCTTGGTGTTTAATCAACAAAGCTACGGCACAGAGCCTCCACTCAATACAAAACATCCTCTCACACATCCGCAAAACTAAAGCGGCAATAACAGGGCTATAGAAACGGCCCAGGGCTCTGCACAGTCGCCAAGAACGCCAACCGCACATTGACAAAGCGATTCAGCATCGGAGCGCGGGGTGCTAGCATTCAGAAGAACCGGGGGAAGGGCAGACGCTCTCATTTTAATGCCATTCAACGGGTAGACGAGTATTCTTTACAAGGCCTTACATTTTTAATGCCACTCGGATGGACTGAGCCGTGACTGCTACCTCAAAGTGATTGAAGATATGAGTTTGGACTGTAGCATAAAAGGTCCCAGTAATAAAAGACACATCTTCATCTCAAGAAACTGCTAGCTGTCTTTAGTTCAATAAAAGCATAACAAACAGATTGCCTTTTTGTAATGATATTGAAGCTGTACTATGACTAGTGTAAAAAGACTATTGTATTTGTAAATTAAAAAAAATTAATATTTACAAAATAAGGTTATGTTTTAGTTTTTCTTTAATTTACTTAAAAGTGCTGATTCCCTGCCAGACCGGTCTTGTCTCACTGACACCCTGATGCTCTTATATATTGTAGTTTATGATAAGCAGGATCCAAATTCTTCACTAATATGCAATATTCAGCTATTATAAAAAAAAAAAAATCCAGTTGTGAGCCTCAAGATCTCACCTCTTGTGGAACTCTGTTTCCTGGTGCAGGAGAACAAGGACAACATGTTTTCCGTGTCTCTGCGGTTGTGTCCGCTCTCTGCATTATTTACAGCAGAGTGCTGGATCCAGTGGCATTAAACCTCAGTATTGCTCTAACAGCTGAGATGGAAAAACAAGACGCATACCAATGCACAGACACATACATGCTTGATGTTAACATCCTCTTTGTTCTTCATGTCTGTGCAAGCAGTCAAGGTTAAACGCATGTTGCGGTTTTTGTTAAAGACCTCTTTCGCTGTGTCAAGTCCGAGCCTGTCTCAACTACAAAGAACCAGTCCAGGTTAAAACACATAGGAGTGCAATATAAACCATTACTGCTACGCTAGACAGTACTGCCAGGCAGTTACACACATGCACACACACACTGTAAGCATGACATCTTCCTTTACAAAGGAATCACACCCATCTCATTGTGATTTCCATAATAACTACAAGCCTTATGTATTCTATGAGCTTCTTTTTTGTTTAGAATACATTTCAAAAGGATAATATACAATGAATGTTCCAGAACAACAGTTAAAAACATAGAACAAAGCCACATGTTATTAGTCGCTTCTATTACTTTTGTATTAGTCTTCAAATCACACAGTAGACCAAATTCTAAAAGGAATAGTTCACCAAAAAAAAATTAAATTCTGGTATTTACTGACTCTTATTTTATTCAAAATTTACATAATTATTTTTTATTCTATGGATCACAAAATCTATTTTGTAAAAATGGTAATCAGTGTTATTTTTGTCCATACAGTACAAACATTTAATTTTGAGCACCCCTGGCTTTCATTAAATGGACTAAACGGACTTTTGTATTCACAATTTAGACATTTTCATATACGGTCCTTTTAAGATGATTCACCAAACATCAATCTGTCTTTGCAATGCCCCGATCCTTAACCATAAAGTCTCATTATTTTATAATACTTTATAAAACGTGTAATGTAATGCTTTATACAGACTGTTCTGTAGCAAAACAGCTTCGCAGAAATAAACAGGAAATAACATCATTGCAAAATTCATGTTTCGAAGCTCTTTTAGAACATTCAATTTAGCTATAAAGGAAAGTTCCACAGAACACAATAACACCATTAAGCCCCTACGTTATCATAACACTCACACACAAATTGCTTCTCAGATCTTTAGCACACAAAACTATGCACCAGCTCATTATTTACACACTCAACACACACAAACAACGTAATGAATAAAGTCCCAAATGGCTTATTAACAGTGCACATGGTCAAGTGTCATGAGGGCGCTGTAACGGTGTGTGTGATCTATGCAGACATGAGGTCTGGCTCCAGCTATATGGACAAATGTGAACAGTGCCATATCAATTATACAATCACACCAACTGCTAACTGAAAGGCCAGCTGTGTGTGTGGCTAGCAGAATAAACTAGGGTGTGTGTGTGTGTTCATGCACAAACATTTGACATCTTATCTTACACTACACAGAGTCTCCATCTGTTAGGCTGAAAGAATACAAAGCAGAAGCGCACACACACACACACACACACACACACACACACACACGCAGCCCCCTACACCAACAACAAATGGGCAACAAGTGGGTCAAATTCTTTACATTCCAGTGCCCGTCTTTTTAACAGTTTAATTGAATGTATATCAGATTATTGGGGTCTGAAATGGAACAAAAACAAACCGAGGCCACTAAAGTTCAGAGACTTCTCTTTGAAAGAGTATTTAAAAACACGCTGATCAGAGCCTCAGAATTATATAAATGCAGCGTGTTACTGATTATGGGGTATGATTTTACAATTTTCTATTTTCGCTCTCAGTGACGATATTGGAGAGCAAATGTTTCTGGACTTGGTGGCCAGCGAAACCAAAGTGGTTGGACACACAAGACAACAACCACACCAGACGAATAGAGACAGATGGTTACAAAAAAAAAAAAAAAAAAAATGAGTGAAATTGTCATGAAGTCAACCAGAAGAAAATATAAAATACAAAATGCAACACTAGTACAGCTGCTCATACTGTAAACCTACTGTAAATACACTGCAAAGGTTGTTTAATTATTAAGATTAGTCAAAGATGCATTAAACTGATCAAAATAGACAGTAAAGACTTTGATACAAAAAAACACCTGTGTTCTGTGTTCTAGCCATCAAAGCATTTGAAAAGTCACCACTTTTACCAAAATCCTAAACACAAAATTTTCAAAGTTTTCAACATTAATGATAAATGCTTCTTTAGCAGCAAATCAGCATTTTAAAATGATTTCTGAAGAATCATGTTATACTGAAACCTGGAATAATAATGCTGAATTTCAGCTTTGCATCACAGGAATAAAGTACATTTTCTAATATATTCAAACACCAACAGTTGTAAAAAATTGTATAACCAATCCCACGTCAGGTTTTTTTTTTATGTCTCATATTGTAGGACTTGTTTAAAAGAGGTGAGCCGTTACTTAAAAAGTGATTTTTTAAAAATTATTTAGGTACCAGGGTGCATTTTTGACCAGCCCGAGCACCCTTGCAACCACACAGCAACATGCTAAAAACCTCTCACCTTAGCAACAGCATAGGAATGCCCTGGCTTCGATCCACAACAGCCTGACATTGTGGCGGCAGCTTTTGCTTTGGCAAACGACATTCAAATTTAATCCAGAAAAAATTGTGTGAAAGAACACACTTAATATCATATCTCAAATCGTACACACCCTCTTAAAAGATATAACTTTATGCATCCTGCTGCACATAAAAAGTCACACTCCACATACTCGTAATATCAGACAGACACGCTACAAACAGTAAAGAAAATAGCCTACACCTTGCAGCACTTAAAACTGCTAAAGTTTGACCCCTATTAAAGCTGCTTTCAGTTCTTTCAGTTACATAAAAGAAAAGCTGAGCTAAAAACTCATATTTGAGTTCACATCTGATTGAGCACCCAACATGACCTAACATTTTCCATTCACACTAAACTAATTTCAATTGACAGTGTCTTATATAGTATAGCCTCAGGTCATAGTTACACTGACAGCAAGCCAGTCTAGATTTAATAAGCAAATATCTTCTGATGTGCCATTACTTGCACACAAATACTTTGTGCCCGCGATGAGCTTTCACAGCTAAGAAATCCGATCACTGCGTATATTGACAGGCTTAAAGCAAAGCTTTGAATCTGAAACAACATTTTGGTGCCAGTCCAACTGGGTTCTGGAAGTTGGCATAAACCCAGACTGGTGGCAAAAGTTGTCCATATGAGCTTGGCTGAAACTGTTACAAACCGTTGACCGACAGACAATACGCTTCTCACGATCTGAGAGTGCAAAAAAAGGAGGGGGGAGTTTACGTTCAAATTCAGGGTCGCGTTTAAACTTGAAAATCAACGAATTGTGGCAAAGTTTAAAATGTAAGCAAACAGAGATTTCAGACAGATTTTATATATTTGTTTTGTATTAAAAAAAAAAAAATAGGGTCACATTTTATATTAGGTGGCCTTAAGTACTCTGTACTTGCGTCACAAAATATGTACAATGTACAATATTGTGTTCATATTGAATTGCAAAACACTTCTGCTCCTACTGAGGTGGGATACGGGTAAGGTTAGGGACAGGTTGTGGTATGGACAGCTTTAGGTGTAAGGGATGAGTCAATGGTGAATTTATAAATGTAATTACATATATTTATTTTTAAAAATATAAGTACAATGTAAAAACATATAGGTGCATTAAACCAAACAATTAAACACTTAATAATCTATTATCTACATACACAGCATAATCAGAACAGGGATAAAAGGTCACTAAAATGTTTTCCTATTCTCTTATAAATTAATGGGGCTCTTCTGCCATAGAAGAACCATTTTGGATTTCAAATACGGATAAGAACCTTTCAAATAACAGTACTTTAAAAAACTATTCTAAAGAAGCTTTTTCCCTTACAAAGAATCTTTTGTGGAAAGGAAAGGTTCCATGGATGTTAAAGGTTCTTCTAGAACCCACCAATATCAATGAAGAACCTTTATTTTGAGAATGTTTATTAAGCTTTGAATAAATGTAAACATAAATACACCAGAAAATCCCCAAAACAAAACATCAAACTAGTCGTATCTGACCTGGTTCAATACATTTACCTGGTTACACGACTATAAAGACTAGTTTAGTCTCCTACCTGTCAACACTTTGAGTTGCAGCCATAGTCTGGTAATGTCCTGGCAGAGCAGGGACACTCGATTGAGTTCCATCCTGCTCAGAGTGCACCTTTCCCGGCCACCCTCCCGTCTCAGGTGCCTCTATCTCTGGGGCTTCATCCTCCCGCAGGACTCACGTAAGCTGCCACGCATTACCGAGGCTAAACTGTCCGTCAGCGCACTTCACATGTCCTCATCTCCAACACTCAAACTCCACCAGCATCAGGTTACTCTGCCACACACACACACGTGCAGGTGGAAGCAACAGACGGTGGAGTTAAAGGGAGGAAAAGCCCCGGGGCAGCCGCTCAAACAAACCAGAATGCAATTCTGTAGCAACCTGTGTGTGTGTGTGTGTGTGTGTGAGTGAGAGGATAAGCTCTGACATACGCACACACACTCTCTAATCGTCCTGCCTCTAACAGGTTTGAGAGAGAGAGAGAGAGAGAGAGAGAGAGAGACAGCAGTTTTCTCTGTTACTCTGCCAGGGCCCTGTGGATTAATAATAGACAGCCAATCAAAACACTGGGGCCGGACAGAGAGGCGGAGCACTAAAACTACATTACTCCATCTATCATGATACTCAAGCCATTTATACTAAAATATGTTTAATAATTGGGATGTTTACTCAACTGTACTTTTTCCTCTTTTAATAATTGCTTTACATTTTTTTTGTTATTTTAGTTAGTTTGACACTGTACTGTGAAAATCCAAATGCATACTAGTCCAATAGTAACTTAACTTTCATCTTGAATTTCCCATTTAAATAGCTATTTGTATTTGTAAAAATTTGTAAAAACAAAATTACATGAAAGTGACAGTGTATGGTCATTAACTTAACACAAACCTTTTAAATAACTTTGTAACAAGATCCTATTAGTTAATGCATTAGTTATTGTATTAGTTAATTCATTAACTATAAATAACCAACACTGAGCAATTAATTTGTTACAGTATTTATGGATCTCGGTCATCTGTGTGTAATGAAATAACAGTTTAATGCTCAAATCGACTGAATAATTTTGAAAGATACATCATTTAAAAAAAAAACAAAAAAAAATACACATAAAACATAAAAACATAAATATACATATATATATATACACAGTATACATATACACATATATATACATATACATATATACATATATATATATATATATATATATATATATATATATATATATATATATATATATATATATATATATATATATATATATATATATATATATATATATATATATATAAATGTATTTATTTTTCTTTCTTTGCATAGTGTACTGCCATAGAGCTGCAGGGATGCCACACACACACCCAGTTCAACATCTTTTATATGAGAAACCAAGCAAAGCAATCCATAAGAGCAGAGTGAAAGGCGCTGTACGTCTGTATTTTGTATTCACAAAGAGCCTGGGAAAAAGACACACACACACACACACACCACCTGTTTGTGGCTGGAGTCGGTGCATAGACAGAGTCTGCTGCTGTGAATTAAACAGCTCTATAGTTCAGCAAAGCCTTTGATGGAACTCAAAACCCTTCAGCTTGAGAGAGAGAGTGAGCGACTGTGTGTGTGTGTGTGTGTGTGTGTGTGTGTGTGTGTGTGTGTGTGTGTGAGAGAGAGAGAGCTATCAACGGAAACAAAACAGATTTAGACACATCAAAATGAACTTTTTATGCTTACAAAATAGTTGAACAGCAGCAAAGACTGCCAATGTTAGATAAACTGGAGAATATATTTAGAGATACTTTAAGATGCGTTTTTTTTTTTGGTGAGCACTCTATTCTTAGAGCACCTTGGTTACTTACAATGCATTTGAATGCGCTGCGCTATATTTTCAAACAATATCACAGATAAGTTTACAAGCAAGGTATATCTGGGCTGCTGCTGTCTGGGAAAGTATATGTTCATTGTGACTTTTGTGACACGCAATCTTCAGCTCAAGGCTCTCTCACAGCCTGAAGGTCACAGGCCGCATACAACAGGAGGACTTTAAAATGCAGGTCAAGTTCTAGACACTCTTGCTGGAAATCCCCTGGCTCTCTTCTCTTAGATCTTGTGTCCGGCTATATATACCCACTCCATGCTCGTCTGAGACACTCACACACTACAGATTATTTAAGAGAGACAGGGCTTCACTTTTATAAAGACAAACACAATGGCCCTTTCTGTGCTTGATCAGTAACACTATGCCACTGAGCTAGATCCTCTGGGCTAGAACAGCTCTAAAATGTACACAGTTACATAACATACATATGGCTAAATAACCAAGTATAAACCATTACGACGTAGTACAATTTAAGTCTATAATAAGAATAGATTTTATTGATTAGTACTAATGTACTTCAATTAACTTCAATTAACTTGATTAGTAATATATATAAAAAAATAATAATTTTTTGTATAAATTACAATTAGACTAAAAATGTCAAATATAAAAACAAATTCCAAATATTAAAAATAGAATATAAATAATACCAACATTATTATTAATAATAAAATAAAAATATTAGTGCTGGCAAATGATTAATCATGAATAAAAATCTAAAAAATGATATTATGTAGATGTAAATACATATCCATACAGTATATATTTTGAACATATTTACACATCTATATTTATATTCATATAATTTATTAAATATTTTTAATGTATAAATAATCTATATCTTTTTCTGAAATATATACATGCCTGTGTGTGTGCTTATATATACAAAAATATACACAGTACACAAACCCACATATTATAATAACAGCAACACATCGAGTTGATCATTAAGCACAGATGTATTTTCCATTTATGAGGAGGAAATGAGGGTATAAACAAACTTAAATGAAAAATAAGTGTTGATGACAAACATTATTAAAACAATAAAATGTTTAATAACGTTGTGTGAGTAACACATACTGGCAGATGAGAGTAAAAATAGCCTCCAGGCCTATTGATTGAGATAAATGCAGAGTCTAGAGGGACAGGATACATCAGGATATGCATGTAGTGCAGCTGTAATGAGGAAAGCAGGAGTGTGTTCACTCACTCAGACATCCTGTTTCTGACAGGCTCTGGTTCTCCCTCGGCCATTCAGCAGAAAATGAAACCGATGCTTACGATAAAATAACAGGATTGTGTGCAAATTACTTAACATACTGTGTATCCAACAAATCCAGTGATCATGATGGGATAAGTGTAGCTTTTGATGGGATAACTAACATCATATTTGTTGTAGAGAAATTGAGGACTTTTACAGTAAAGTTAAAAGTAAATTCAAGAATCACCTTATACTATGAAAAAAGGTGAACTAGGTTTAATTATTTCAAGCTAACTGACATATAGCCAACATTATTATCAATATTATATTAAATAAAATATAATAATTTATAAATAATTACATTGAATTATTTTATTATCATTATCCTTTATTATTTAATATTCTCAGGCATGAATATTTCCGAAATGATCAAAATTAGCTTTTTTCAAAATTATCGAAATGTGCCACTCAACAACTATTACCAACAATAATATTGTGCTCAATAAAACAAAATGCACATGAATTATAATTATGACAATGTGTACAAAACAGCAGCAAATAACCGTTTAATTTTAACTTAAACTGGGTAGCTACTTCCTGCTTGCAGGTATTTTTACTTTATTTTTTTTATAAACAAACCTGAAATTTGCTAAAGTAGAAGTTGTTATATTCATTGGAAATAGTATTTAATTTACTCATATTTACTTATTGCATATATTGACATACGTTTTACCTTTTAATGAAACTGTCAGTGTTGGTTAAACAAAACCCAAGTGCCACCATCAGGCCTATTATGTGAAATGTACACACACACTATACTATAATATAATATAATATAATATAATATAATATAATATAGAATATGTGTATGTAATATATATGTAAAAAAATAAATAATTATTAGTCTGAATATAATCTGATTATACTTTTGAGACTCTGCCCCTGAGGAACACTATTATTATATTATTATTATTATCGTTATCATTTCTTTTTCTGCATGTAACCTCATTAGGCGTTAAGACTATGGTTTATTTTATTAGTCTTTATATTGTGGCATTTCAGGTGTAAGTGTATAAGAACGTCTTTCAAACAAAGTCTTGTGCTCATTTGAGTCACAAGGCAAGGATGAATTTTTACTGAGAGACACTTTTAGGAAAGCACATGATTCTTTGTATCTTAAGAGGAAATTGTCTTTCATAATAGATGTTTTCCTGTAATTCTTCTATAGCTGTAGATTTTTTTTTTTTCACAGATAGTTCTGTCAACTGAACATGAATCTGAAGCATTACTGTTTCAAACAACCTAAACATTTTTTATTTAATCATCTTTAGGGAAAGAAGCCTGAATACAGTCAATCAGCGCATTTGAGGGAAACAAATGCTAAAGCGAGCATGTGACCACGAATTTACCAGAAAGCGGGAATTTTT
The DNA here is from genome assembly GCF_018831695.1 of Puntigrus tetrazona. Taxonomy (NCBI): domain Eukaryota; kingdom Metazoa; phylum Chordata; class Actinopteri; order Cypriniformes; family Cyprinidae; genus Puntigrus; species Puntigrus tetrazona. Next base: position 22,636,599 of record NC_056699.1, on the reverse strand, counting down.
TAATCACTTGAGAACGATGGTGCAACTCAGGTCAGTTCAAACCAATGATCATGTGACCCATTTTAAACATCCTTTCATCATCTCTCTCTCTCTTACACACACACACACACACACAGGCTAGTCATGTGATCAGTCAGTGGGTATTTGCATGGGTTTGGTCAGAGCAGCACATCTAAAGAAGACAGAGCAACCAATCACAACCCAGTGATTAATAACCATTGGACACATGTGCCTGTTTGCAGAAACTCAAAGATGCTAGTTGAACTGAAATAAATAAAATGTGCTTAGATGAAAAAGAATACACATTCTGACTTAATCCAGTTATCTTTTTGTTGTTCTTCATAACGAAACAGGAAACAAGCTTGAGACAAAAGGTAGTTCTCAGACAGGCACCTGCAAAGAAGTCCCGGGAACACACAGAGACATGAATATATCCACAGGATATTACTATGACAGCATGTCTGGTTTACTACAAAAACACAAACAACAACAATAAGAATGCAAGAACTTCCTCTGCAGGCTACGAAGCTGCAAGGAGAGGAAGGAAACTTCCTCTTTCTAACTAAAGTATAATCCCAAAGACGAAGAGAAAAGCAATGATATTCCTTATATATAACATACTAAACTTTTCACCAATAAGATTGTGCTTTCGCTTCTTTAGTTGAAATTTTTCTTCCGATTCTTTACATCTCCCGGAAATTCGGTCATGCCAGGGGGAGAACGTCCCATCGTTAACCCAGATCAGTGTCGACGGTCATCACGTTCTCCGGCCGTCTGGACAGCAGTTTAGCGGTTAGTTGTTCTCGGGGACATTCATGTCACCACACCCCCTTTATCATCCAGATTTAATCAGCACAGTCACTGTTCAGGCCTCAGCTTTACCCCTCTTAATTATCCATGATTACATATACTGTTTGAATTGATGCAGTTTCGCCCAAACAGGAAGCCGTGTGTTTATATGCTCCTAGTTTACTAAACCTAGGAAACTTCAGGAATCTATGAGAACATGAAATAACATTTTTGTTTTGTTTTTTTAAATGGAATTTTGCAGTATTTAATATTTTTTTTTTTTTGTTTTGTTTTTTTTTAACAAATTGCATTTAGCAAAATGCGATGATCCAATTAATTTAAAATTGACAAAATGAAGTCCCTATTTTTTTCTTGTTTCGCTCAGAATCAGATAGACATCACAATAGGGAAGAATCACCTATTCGGTTTCATGCAGACATTACATTTTAATTAAAATTGTCATTATTTATTTACTCTCATGCGGTTCCACAAAAAAAATTATAAGACAAATATTAAAATTAATAATATTTGCAGGGGTTTAGGATTAAGACTGGGTGGCTGAACGGTATAAATAAATAATAATAGCACAGGAAATATAGATATAGAGATTGATGAGCATTCAAAGCATTTTTCCCCTAAATCCATACACAAGAGAACAGAAGGTAAAACATATCATATTATCCCATTCTTTGTGTTTAAACAAGTGCGAAAAGACTTAATGCTATTTAAATGAGTTATAATTTATCATCAACTTCAAACTAAGAGAAACCACAATAATAAAAGAATTCATTTACTGTAAATCCTCGTGCTCAAGAGGAAGAAACAAGAGCAAATGGAGAAATAATCACAGCAGCTGATTGTGGCTAAATGTTGGTTCATCGGCCGCGTGCAACCCTGCATAAAATCACCATGCAACACAACAATAGCAAGAGGAAGCATCCTCTAAAGATTTCCTCTGAAATGACAAAGACATTTATGCCTCTATAATTTGCATATCCAAAAATGATGCACAAAACGGGAGATTCGCACACACTACTGCAGGGGCAGCCAAAACAAGGACGAACTCAGCAAGAGTAGCAGTCAGGATGAGGAAAAGGAGGCCAGTGGCTCTAATACACACTGACAGTGACGCCAGAGGAGAGACACTCATAAAGTCAATGAAAAATCATGATGTGAGGAAATAATGGAGGCTGTAGGCCCAAACAGAATCAGCAAGAGTAGATTCCTGCAGAATGAAAAAACATGCCATTCTACATATGCCACAATTTATATTAGAAATATAAATATTAGATTACATATAAATTTAAAAAAAGCTAAGAATATAAACATATACACACACACACATATAAATACATACACATACTATTATAAGTCAATAGTTATCAGAACAAAATGATTACAATTTATTATTAAAATTAATAATCATTGATAAATATTCCAGAACAGAAAAACCTCTAATGCTCATAGTTAAGTCTGCTTTTGATCTGTCAGCGCAGGTCTCTGAAAACAGTAAAACCCTTGCAGTAAGAGATTTGCTAGAGTAAACATACACTACAACACGGGCTGTTTCACCAAAACAAAGTACTGCCGAGTATATAAACTCGGTGAGAGCAGACGTTTACTCAGAGCAAACAATGATGAGGAGAAGGCTGATGTAACCCACACTAACAGCAAAATCAAAGAGAGGATGTCAGGACACCAGTCTGCAAAGTATTGATAAACTGTACTATACTGTACAGTGTATTGGTTACGGAGCACCTAGAATTGATGCATATGCAAAATCGACTCATACTTGATTCACTAGTTTATTTATATAACATCATGGTCTTGTACACGTATATAACTGCATCTCTCGACAAAGTGTGTTCATTGGCAGTTCGTTACTGCACTGCCTCTGCTCCCACGAGAGATGACACCATAACTTCAGTCTCTGGTGATCAGCAATACAAATTAACGCACAAGCATACAGCTCATCTGAGCGGCTCGAACAGCACCACTCCACAGCCACACGGTAGATGCTGAGAGCCAAAATGGCCGCCTCTATTTCATCAACATAAGGTTGGGCTTCATAAACCAGGCAAGCTCATCCAGTGTAAACAGTCAAACCTAGAGTGGTTTAAGATCAACTGCGTCCTTACAACACTATAAGCAAACCTCACCAGCCCAATAGGCAAATAAAGACATGCTCTCGTGTCCTCTTACCGCTTCACAGGCGCATGGGCATTAGGGGAGAGCTCTTTTCTGGTTTGATGTTCGTTGGGATATTCCCGCTGCAAAGGTTATGCAAAATCCTTAAGCAGCACAGAGACGGACAGTCAGAGAGAAGCCATGCTGAACAACCACACCCACAGAGGAACATGCCAGCAGGTGCATCTAATTACTACATCCTGTCTACAGACGTTTGAATGTCTCATGACAAATGCAATGTCACACGCTTCCATGACATGTGAACTCTGGCTAAGGACAACCTAGATATAGTGCTTGTTATGTCTTTACTGGTTACCTTAATTTTTAATCCCGTATGCTGTTATTTTATTCAGTAAGGCACTGGGAAATCTTTGGGCACTGGAAGAAATATTAACCTTGTGCTATTTAGGTAATTACAACAGTTAGATTAAGCCCCATAAAGGTCAAAACTCTATAAAATGGCACATATGCTACATCATTGCCATCAAAATGACACTGGTTCTTGCAAATGTGGTAATCATGTGAGAATTTTAAAATTCTGGTCACAAATGAGAGCTTTATAGGGAGGGTAAAGTGGAGCAGACATGTTTGGAATAAGTTTTAATAAAACTACTTTTATGATGCCATTTGGTATTTTTGTTCTTTATGGATCCTTACTCCCCCTGGTTACCATAATATCGTTGACTAAAACTTAATGTAAACTATTAAAAATTGTTTTTGGTAGTTGAAATGACTCTGAAATAAAATAAAATAATTATATTAGATGAAAAATCTTGGCAACTAACTGGGAGTTTAAATTAAAGTAGTTAAATTACAGAAACTAAAACTGCAGCAAGGTGCAGCTAAATAAACAATAAAAAAGGACAAATGCACATATACAAATATAAGAATAAAACAAATTCAGTATTTAAAAGAATAAGAACCATAAATAAATAATACTAAAATTCAGTATATAAGAACAATATATAAATAATACTAAAATTCAATATATAAGAACAATATATAAATAATAATAAAATATAATTACGGGTTTTTATGGTAAGAGCTGTAAAATAATTCTTCAAAATTTACACTTGTGCCAGAAAAAAACAGCAGCATATTGGTTTGGAAATGAATGAGGGTGAGTAAATAAATCATTTCTATTTAATTTTTCATTTGATTTTAATAAATGTACTTCCGATCCTTGCAGGGAATTTAAAATCTGACAGCAAGTGTCACTGTATCAGATACTAGCAAAATATATTAAAATTACAGATGTATTATCACTCTGAAAACATCCCATGGCACATCACCGCCGACAGCATCATGATACAAGTGCAGGAAAAAACAGTGAAGTGCCACACAAACACTTTTCGTCTTCTCAGCACATGACACAAGAGGAACTTACAGTTCAGCCCTTCACAGCAAACAGTGAACCTGTAGAAACTTTCCATTTCCTCTAAAGGGATCTTCACCCAGCTCCTGCAGATCTCCGGGGGCCGGAGGTGAGTCCCAGTCTCCCCCGTCAGGATCATTTCACCTCCTTCACTCGATCTCAATCTGCCCTGCTGCTCTTATTCATTCTCCCTTTTACTGTCACATCCCTTCTGTCCTCGCCTTGAAAACACTCACCCCCTGACTGATCCGACGCTGTATCTGTCTCTCTCAGGTGTGAGTGTTGCATTCAGCAACGTGACGCTGTTCCTCAGCCACGCCCACCTGAGAGACAGGTAACGCCCCACAACAAACACATCTGTCTCTTATATCACCTGCGATTTCAGGCACTGTCACAAGCATCTGCATTCTCAGAGCAATTTCAAAGCAATTTTCAAATACAGGCACAAAAGTAGAAAAAGGTATTTTATCAGTAAACGTTCTTAATGATGCTTCACTTTGTATTATTTTGAGAGAAAACCCCCCCACAAATAAACAAATGGGACTATTTAAAACGTTTCTGGTTAAGGTTGGTGCAGCTCATGGATTTGAGTTCCAGGAAACAAACAAGCAAACTGGTATAATGTATGCTCTAAATGAATGAATAAAAAAACTCTTAAATAAAAAAATAACGAAAAATTGTATTTTGCAATAATTAAACATGGATTTTTACTATGAATTTAATTTGAAATAATTCAAATATTAGCAAAACAAATGATTAAACAATTAGGATATTATAGATGCTTAATTTTTTTCTCATGCTGTTAAATTAATTATAATTTAAATATTATAAATACAATTTTAAAACTAAAAATGTAAATAAATTCATTAAATGCATTGGTTTAATGTCACATTTTTGTGCACCTATTAATTTTAGCGTATAATGATCTTCATGATTTACCATGTGGCTAAAATCATTTCAGGTCCTAAAATATTGAAATTAAATGTACAATAAAAAAATGTTGCAACTATATTTTTATGCTATGACTCTGGCAAACATGGAAGCTGTTTTACTATAAGTTTCACAATTTTTAGTTTTACAGTATGATCCACTGTCTTATTTACAACTTAATTTAGTACTGTTAATTCTTATAGTTATTTTCCACATTATTTACACTTTTTGCATATGGAGTTATACATAGAAGTTTCTGCATGTCAGAGACTTCTCATACAGTCTCAAAGCTGATTTCTAGATCTCAAAGGTTATCCAAACACATTTACCTTTTTGCAGAGTCTGCGTGTACCTGGTTTGTGTCCTCCCAGGTTTATGGATGAAACAGCACACTGTTTCCATTTCTGATTATCAGGATTCCAGCAAACACAGACGTAAATGGATCCAGCAACCGCTTCAGCACTCTAACCGCTTTCCATTATACTTTGACCTCACACAAACCACTACAGGTTAGTTAACCATTACCAGACACCCGTACAACATACAGCAGGCCCCACATGGCCATTAATTATATATTAAATATAGGTATCAAACTCAAAATATACCACACTCTAAGTATGATTATCATAAGTAAGTAAAACTAAAACCACCTAAAAAGTAATTTTATATCAGCTAGTTGCCAAGGCAATATTTCTACTAAAAACTTTTTAAAATAACATAAACATAATTAAAAAGTACTAAAACTTTCAATGTAAGATTAAAAAAAATTCATGACATGATTAAAAACTATAACAGCATTTATTTTTTATATTATAAGAGTATTTCTTTAAAAAAATGCTACGCGCAGGCAGTCAAGGAATAACATGGCTACAAGCTGTGTACCAACATCATATCTTATTCTACATAAAAGACTTTATGCCAAAGCTGGGCTGAGATCAGTCTAAAAAGATAGTCTGCATATGACAGATAATGAAGTCCAAAATAGCGCGTCTGCGTAGCACAGATACAGAACAAAAGAGTGTGACAACATCACAAGGATGCTGGGAGTCGTCTCATATTAAACACACAGAAAGTCAAACATCAAAGAGCAAATACACACAAACACACTCCGACTTAAGCGGCATTCTGTTACAAGCGAGAAACAGACACAGAGCGGCTTAAGATCAGAGATTTACTCACATTTCAGGGCGTCTGACATCTGCTCTCCAGTACAGATAGCGCCACAAGCTGTCCTTGCAGTGCCTTGATTTCGAGTGTGTGTATTCCCTAGCTTGTCCGCTGTGTGCTATGCAAAGCATAGCAATTGTTCAGTTTGTTACTGGGGTATGTGTGTGTGTGAATATCTTTTTTGAGAAGTTGAGATGATACGCTATTTGCCCGTGTCTATCGGCGTCTCATTCCCTAAATATACCGGTCCAGCTCTGTGCTGAGATGCACCGGTTTACTGTGAAAACAAAACTTTTAGTGCAAAGTGTCTGAGCGAGAGAGAGAGAAAGAGAGAGAGAGGATGTGTGTCAGTGCGATCCGGGCAATGGGCCATCCACATGCATCTCAATGATGTGAGAGAAATCCCACTAGGAAACCACCTCTCAACCACACACACACACACACACACACACAAACATTTACTTAAATTGGCTCTAAAAATTGATCTGAACACCTAAAATGTAAGAATCTAATTTCAACAGATGTTCATGTTCAAGGAATAGTTCATCCATTCCGTTCTTCATTTAAAGCCGGTTCTCGAGAACAATAACTATACAATACTTATTGTCCACACCAACAGACAATAATGTTCTGTTTATTGTAAGTGCAAGCTGAGTTTCTGTCATCTCCTGCTTTTAATGCTTAAGCTCTTTAAAGTCAGGTGGACTTTGGTTGGCTATTAATGTCTGTTTTATTAGCTGGAAAAAAAGATTATATAAGTTATTCTAATTATAATTCCTTTGAATTATAACCATATTAAATTTACAGTTATAGTCGAAAGGCTTGGTGTCACAGGCATTTACTTTTCATTCGAAAGGAGATATTTTAAAGAATGTGCAGGTCATTATTTTCCTTGTATTTACCAAATACAAAAGAATTGAGTTTTCAGACTTAAAGAATTGAGTTCATTCTTTTAATGCTAAAGCATACCCAAAGACACTGTGAAAGTATTATAAGTCCATATAAGTCCATATGACTTGTGCAATATTTTATTGTCTGTCAAGAAAACAATTCTAAATTTAAGCTATTGTGGAAATTTATGGTACTTTTGCATTGTTTTTGAAGCCTGAAAGTTTCAGTTCTCTTTCTTACAAACTGCATGAAAAAGATCAACTGGTACCACATTCTTGAACATGTTGCAGTTTCTCGGAAGAAGGAAAGTCATATGAGTTTGGGATAACTTGAGGGTAAGCAAATGTTGCCAGAAGTTTCTTTTTGGTTGAACTATTCCTTTAACCGTGTCCTCAAACTGAATGACTCCGAATCTAACAGAGGCAGTCAGCGCAGTCCATCCTGTTTCCTCAGAAAAACCATCTGAAAGCAACACCACCAAACACACACACACACAAACACACACACAAATATTCTGGTCTCTCACCGTTCCAGTCCCTCCAGGAGCTCTTGCGGCTGAAGGTTGTGAAAGGAGAGAAGGGGACCCCCTGTAAGACCGTAGCCGATAGGTTGTAGAGGAGCTGGGTCAGTCGGGACAGGATCCGCTGTGGGGCGTCCTGGCCCTCCCGAAGAAACTCATGCAGAGACATTTAAACTGGTTCCCACAACCAGTCTTGACTGCCCTCGGCTCGACCTGATGTCTCGGAACCAGCCCAAAACCAATGCGGATCGATCCACATTCGGTCCAGACCGATTCTAAAACCGTCCTGACCGCACCAGGGCAATCTGTACCAAGCAAGACCAATGAAATCCCAAGCCAGGATGATCTGATCCAAGAGAACGCTGGGAAGACTACAGCAGCCCAGTCCTGGTCTCAAAGGGCTTCCTCTGTCAGATGGGACCCGCAGAGAGAGGCTGCATGCAGACGCATCTCGGACCTCCTGTTTGTAAGGAAACAACCCCGGCATTCATGCACGCTGTCGCAATAAACACACACGTATTCTTGCAGAGGAGAGAAGAAGAGTGGAGAAGAGGGGAGGGAGAGTTTTAGCACAAATCCCCTTCTGCTCTGCTAATTACACACACACACACACACACACACATAATCACAGACACTAATCTCCAGCATTCTTGTGCGCCACTTAGGGGCCAAACTGACTAACTTTCTCTAAAATTTTAACCTTTTTTTAAACCAATCATTCAATTTACATATCCATAACAAAACATGCAAAAAAAAATTAAGAAAGATTGAAAAACATACTAAATATTTAGCATAAAAATATAAACATGAATAAAGACATAGAAGTAGGGAATAAGCAAACACAAATAAAAGTCAAAGCAAAGTCTTGTATGTGTGCGTGTCTGTGTGTGTGTGTGTGTGTGTGTGTGTGTGTGTGTGTTTGATGAGGAGTCAGATGCAGAGAGATGAAGAGCAGGATAAGCCCTCTTAAGGTTAGTATGGAGCATCTGCACACATTCACCCAAATAATCCAGAGTACAGACTGCAGGGATACACACACTAAATAATGCATGGGACTACAACTAGCATGCTTCTTTAAGTGTGTTTGTATGGTTCATACAGTGTATGCATTTAAACGACCATATACAAAATACACCCATCAAAATATTTGCATATGGATGGCTCTGCAGGGACTTAACTGTCCTGGTTAGACTAGTAAGATAATACAACACATCATTTTGCAAGGTCAAGCAGCAAAATTAATGACTTTTACACACACACACACAATTTATAACTAGCACATATGGCAGTTATTTCTTATCCAAAATAAGTTTTGTCTCTCTTGTTCTCTCTCACACACAGTCGCTCTCTGTTTCTCTCTTTGCTCTGCATCTCTCCCTGTTTCACCCTTGGCACTGTCTTCTTCATAGAACACAGATAAAGGAGGAGTGAGAGAGAGAGAAACTGCCTGCCAAGGTTTGGGCAAAGGCCTTCACAGCATGTAATTTAGCCCTCTAGTTCTCATCCTATTACCACGGTGGAAGTAACCCTACAGAAGAAAACAGCCTCCTCTTGAAAGACCGCAGAACCCGTTACCACGGCAACCCTCAGACACAGTACAGTATTTAGAGCCATATTATAATAATCTATGCTAAATAGAGGAAAAAAGCGTATAAACCTACCATAAAAACCTTGACAAAAAAATAGCTTTTTGTATCGGTATTGTATTATACTCTTCTGTTACTGGATATCCTGACCTGAGACATCCGCACTTTATAGAGCATCACGGGTAAAACAGTACCATAAGTCAAACAACTAGATGGACTAGGCATGCTTGGCAGAGCCTGTCCTGACATGATTTTAAAAGCCGGAGATTTGAAGATTTAGTGTCAGACAGACAGAAAGCAAGTCAGATGAAGATAGGAACACGAATGTCTCAGACAGACCACTTCAGACACCATTCAACTTCATTAGACCCACGGTTCAGACTCAGATAAACTTTTCAGATCCAATTACACCGCATAAGATTCCTAACATGTTTCCAGCAGCATTTCATAACATTTGCATTTAATGTTTTATTGTGCTGCTAGCAATTTTTGCATGCTACTAGCATGTTTTAGTATGTCTACAGCATGTAGAGGACCACGAGGGGTTAGTCGTTACACGTGGTTTAAATATTAGATCCTTAAAAATTCTTCAATTAAAAAAAGTTGAAAACTTAATTTTATTGACAAATAACATTTTATTGTCTGAAAACGCTCCACTACACCCATGACTAGCACAATGCAACCAAGTTTTAGCATGTTTTATCAGTTTGTTTAAACATTTTTTTAATGTTTTAACACACTGCTAGCATGGTTTAACATGTTGCTAACATGCTTTAACACATTGCTAGTTTTATCATGTTGGTTGCATATTTTACAACACTACTAGAATGATTTAGCACACAGCTAAATAGCTACACAGGAAGCACATCACTACCAAGATTTAGCATGTTGCTAGCAAGTTTATAATGTAGTTTTGTTTCTAGTATAGCAAGTCAGAACATCCTGAAGGTCTTTAATTAGTTGATCATAGCTTTAAAACTCTAGGATAAGATATACTGTTAGAAACTTTGTCTAAAAAAAATTATAATAATCTTGAGTAGTTGAGCATGTTTGCATTTGATTCAAACATGTCACTAAACTTTTAAAGTGATAGTTTACTCAAAAATTACAATTAATGATCTCTCTCCTATGTCCAAACTTATTACCATATTTTCAGTCCGTGGGGTCCAATTTCAGAATTGTAATTTTTAGAGAAACTATCCCTTTAAAAATCAGATGACTGCAATTTTAAAAGACCAGTCATAAAGGTTTATCAAGATTGACAATTTATCAAAGATTTATCTTTATTATTACCTCTGACTTAGATCACATCTAACTATGAGGGAGATGTGACATGCCAGATTTGCACAATAGGTGACATTATGAGTGCAGACGTTATGTCATGTGTGAGTGTGTGAGAGAGAGACTGTGAACACGAGCAGACAGCTGTAGGCCAGCATTAGCTCTTTGACTAGACAGAGTTTTTTAACATCCAATAAACACTTGCAGGTTCTGTTTGAAGTTTATAAGTCACATACTCTAATGCGGCATACTGTATGAGAGACAGCCTCAGGTCAACGCAAAGGACAAAACTGCTAGCTCAGAAACTCACACACATATTCCCAATCTGCATTTCATCAACATCGCCACTGATAATGCATTGTTGTTTCAACATCTTCAACTTTGTATAGATCTTGTAATATTCTTGGAATTGGTTTATAATAGGGGTGTCCAAAGTCGGTCCTGGAGGGCCGCTCTCCTGCAAAGTTTAGCTCCAACTTGCCTCAACATACCTGCGTGGAAGTTTCTCATTCCTAGTAAGAGCTTGATTAGCTGCTTTAGGTGTGTTTAATTAGGTTAATTCATTTGAACCACATTTCAACAGTGAAGGTGGTCAGGTTGTTCTTCTTCTGTGATGGCGGGCACTTTACATTGATTCAGTACTGACCTATTCTTTTACGCATTTCCACCAACCTTTCTGAATTTTTAGCTTCTCAAAAATGCACATTATATATATTTTTTATTTTAGTTGATCCCCACAATATAGCTCAAATTCTTTTCTTATTAAAAAACAGCAGGTCATCTGACGCTCATTTCCAGTTCTGTATATGATTTACAGATATTTATAGTTTATAAAAATATATCGATAAATATTTGGGTCTGATTAGACTTAATATACACTACCATTCAAAAGTTTGAGGTCGGTATAATGTTTTAAATGCTTTATGTTTACAAAGGTAGCATTTATTTGATCAAAAAACAGTAATATTGTTAAATATGAAACATTTTCAGCTGTCATTGCTCCAATCTTCAGTGTCACATGATCTTTCACGAATCATTTTAATATGTTGATTTTGTGCAAAACATTTCCTCTTATCATCAGTCGAAAACAATCGTTTATTTGTAATACTTCCATGTATTTTGTAGCATACAAAAGTCTAATAAAGAGGCATAAATTAGTCATTAATAATGAATATTCTGCATACTTTGTCTGGAAATCATATCATGGGAAGAAATATCTCATTTAGAAGTGCTTCAGCAAATAAGTGAGTGTGGGAACATGAGCAGGTTGAGCGTGAGTTCATCACAGTGTAAACAGTAACATGTATCTTTATATACCAGAACGCTAAAGGCCAAGACCTCCAGACTAAAGGATGACCCATTTACAGACATATAATGTTTTTGAAAGACTGAATGTGTGAAACGATGCTACTACACTTTGCGTGTTTGCTGTTTCATTGTGCTGGTGTGTGTTTTTAGCTCACTGCCGGTGGCGGACTGCTCAGATGTAGGGAAATAGGACATACTGAATGAGAGGAGGAACACAACGTAAAAACACAGCTAGGGTTACCCACCACAGACACCGAGAAAGAGGATCAGATCAATATTCTAATCGCAATTCAAAAATAACTTCGCAATTCTAACGTTAAATGAATTCCATTTTCAAAATCCAACGTCTAGTTCAAATATTCTAATTCCTCTAATCTTAATTAGAACTTAACATTTTAAATGAAGTTCAAATTTGAAGTAAATTCTCATAACAATTCACATTCATAATACAAATTTTAAATTCAAATTTAAATGTCAAAAATGTGAACTTCAGTTGGTGCACTGATAGGGATTTGTGTTTTTATTCAATTTGAATTTAAACATTCAAAATACCAATTTTAAAATCCAGTTTTTAGTTTATATTGAGAAAGTTCTAATTCAGACGGTATTCAGTTTCTGGCTTATAAGGGGTTTCATCGACAATTTTGAGCAACTAAAGGTCTAAATATAACCGCTGTTGTGGTTTCATGGTTTCAACGATTCATGAACCAAAGGCAAAATCAGCACAACGCATTCTCAAATATTTACTAAAGCAAAGACAAACAGGAGGTGCAAACAACCTTGAGCTATTAGTTCCCATATATTTCTCCCAATACTACTGATTCACACACACACACACACACACACACACAGCTCCTCCTACCGATTTTATGTACGACAACATTAAGTCGTCTGACGAGCTCCTCCAAAGAGTCCTCTCTTATCTTCAACCAAATGATCATGATGAGCAGGATGCAGAGAATCAGGAGCAGTGGATTCACGCTGTGCTGCTGCTCAGGAGAGGGGGAGTCTGCTGAGGGAAGAGAGGAAGCCGTCTCGTGCTGCTGCTGCCGCAAGAGATGCTGGAGAGAGAGAGAGAGAGAGAGAGAGAGAGAGAGAGAGAGAGAGAGAGAGAGAGAGAGAGAGAGGTGCGAAGCGGCAAGGATGAGACAGCAATACACTGACACACATACACACACATCAGTAAGGCAGAGTCAGCACGCACACACACACACACACACACACACACACGCACACACACACACAGGTATGCACATTTGAGTGATGGGCTAAGGTCACTATATTGTACTTTCACCTATGACAGAAATGCATGCAAACTGCACACAAACAGTCTGTGACCTAAAATCATGCATGCCCTCATAAGCATTCATGCATAACAGTGTGTGATACGTCATATCCATTTATTATCCTCTCTTACAGCTAGAACAGGGTCTGAGGAAATAGCTGCACTGAAATTACATTTAATATCCAGCAGGCAACTGCAACTGCTTCAGAAATCACCACCAAGGTCACGAAAGGACATGTAGGTTTCTTCAGTTGTAATAAATTCAGTTATTTTTGATTCCGGTATGTTGCGAGTAAGTTGAATATTAAACAGCTGAATGTCTCCCTACTGTTAAAGCAAATCGCATGCATGTAGCGTGGATGGCTTTAGTGCTGCATTATGTACCTGCGTTATGTTCTCGTGAGAAGAGCCCAGAGATCCTGTGTTTTTGAACATGGCGACATCTTGTGGTCGAGAAGCAGTACTACAAGATACGTTGAATTAGCGTTATGTGGAGACTAACTATTTGGTCAAAACACACCGAAAACTAGTATCAGTAAAGTCAATACTGCATAATAAAACGCGACATATGATCCGCACTTAATCACTAAAACTAAGCAGGCCAGTGCTTAGATGGTATGTGCTGCTGCAGCGGCTAGTTTTAGCCCCTTCAACAGCTCCTTCCCTGACTTCAGAATGTAACACGAAGCCATCTTTTAAAACGTTAGACAGACACCCGTAAAAAGGAGAGTCGCTGAGAAATGCATTAAACTGGCCTCCTGACATTCTGTTGTCATTAATTCCCCACCTTCCGTCCTATAAAACTAATAATAAAAAAACTATTCCATCTTTCTTGAACCAGGCTGTTCTGAAATTCCGGGCAGAATGATGTAGTTCTGCACAGGCCCCTCCCACCAATGCATCTGCTTTCGCACTATATTATTAGAATGTTACCCTAGCTTCATCTAAAGAAGAAGCATAAAGGTTTTCATATGAAACTTTGCAAAACGCAAATATAGGAAGCAATCCATGTTAATGATGCAATGGATTAATTAGTATATTTAGCTTTACAATTATCTTTCATTAAAAGCCAGAAGATTTACAGTAGAACATCTTTAAAAATCTAAAAAAAAAATGTTTTAAACGAATTAAGCAGTTTATTTTGTACAGTACATCTACAGCTAAACAGTATTTTCTTGCAAAACATTTTTTATTAACTCTTCTTTATTTTATTAAATATAAATGAATTAATAAAATATACACTTTTTGGCAAAATTACCATTCTAACAAGATGAGGCAGTTTTAATAATAGAGATAAGTTGATCAAACATGGCTGTTAGGTCACACAAGCACTTACATTTGTTATTTGTGGGGACCCTCCATATGTGTAATGGTTTTTATTCTTTACAAACACTGTATTTTTTCTGGCCCTACACCTAAACCTACCTACCGTCCTCATAAACAATGTTTACGCTGTAGCACCCATGTCATTATACACATTTGTGTCCTCAATCCATATATACCAGAACACACACACGTTAGGTGTCCATGTTTTATTCCAGACATAATGGTTTTTATACTGTACAAACCCTTACAAAAAACCTTCTATCTATGATTTATAATCTTTGTGGGGATACTTTATCTCCATAATATAAGCTTTACCAGGACCACATTTTAATTCCGTAAGCATTAGCTTATATTGTAAACAGCTTTATAATGTAAAGCTTATATTGTAAACATATGGTAAAGCATTACATCAGTGATATACATAAATTTACAATCCATTGCAACTAACCAAGCTTTTCATTACAATTATGTTTTCAGCTGTATGGTTTCATTGTAGCTATAATAAGGCAATAAAATCAGAAAGCCACAACTGCAACAAACTCAAAAAAAAATACACCAAATAAAACAAATTTTTGTTCAGAAGTTAATATTTTCAATATTGAAGTCCATATAGATAAATCCAAAGAAATCCGAAGTTTGATTATGAAGCACACCTTTACTGATACTAGAATTTACCTTTAAAACCAAAAGAAAAGTGACCTCATTTTTATTTTATATAAAAAGGTTTATTTGTTCGAGAAAAGAATGACAGGATGTTTGCTCATGTTGAATTCTGCTTTGTACACATGTGCTATACAGTGTAGAAAGAGTTTCAAACTCTTTAATGGACAATCATTTTACTCTGCTTAACCCTTAAATCCCTGCAACGCATTAAAAGACCTATAAAAACCATTGCTGCGACGCGTCACTGTCTTTTCCACTTAAGCCAAGGACAAAAAGGAATTCTTCAGTCAATTTTCATTTTCTCCACATAAGTGCGCACCACAGGGGAAGAGGGCGAGACAGATTTTCACCAGCTTTACCAAGCCACTTCTATCAGTACATTTCATGAACATGGGAAAGACAAGGGAGGGATAAACACTACAACAGTAATCTACAGTCTTGCCCATAAGGATCCAATACTTCAGAATATCAACTTTGTCCTCACAGTATCACCCTGAGGCTCGATAAGATCACACAGCATTGTGGGTAACTGATTTTGCATGTATGAAATGAGGTGAGTTTACAGGATCTTACAGAGGTCATGTAGTTCATTTAAGTGCATGTCATTTCAACAGGTCCATTCATATAAATTAAAGAACTGGTTGACATTTAAGGTTTTTTTTTTTTGTTTTGTTTTTTATACACGCAGTACAAAAAGGTCACAGCCTGTTTAATTACAAACCTAAAAAAAAAAATTCATATATATATTCATATATATATATATATATATATATATATATATATATATATATATATATATGAGAAAATGGAGTTGAAAGATGAAAAAAGGCTCCTTCAGCACTGATCCAGAACCACAGGATGCCACATATGCACCAGATAAACTGACCGACTTCACAGCCAATCACATTTGTCTTTTTTCAACATCAGGAGACTTTAAGACACAAACTCACGTTGAAGCGGAAAATAAGAAAGGGCCTTACAAAACCAAGAAACGTGAATAATACGGATTTAAATATTACCAAAATGTAAACCCAAACACAAATCTTTACAAAAACTAATATTCACACATTAACTGAAGGGGAAAAAAAAAGAAACCACAGACCTGTGACCTTGTGCTACTGACAATTACACTAAAATCACTAGATAGTTGATTGTGTGTGACTGAAGTTATTTGGCGATGACATTGAAATAGAATATCCTATAAACAGTTTCCCTGTTATATGAGTTTCTTACAGAGCGTCAGAAAAGTTCTGAGTAGCCCTATTAATAAACAGTCTCTTGACAGCAACCACATAACATTAACTTTCCCAAAGTCTGCAAGGTCAGATGTTGGAGCTTCGTCTCCCTCTAGTGGCCCCAAGCGAGGGCCGCAGGCGCGGATCACGGGCCTTATAATGCTCGTTGAAGTCCAGACGGAAACTGAGGAACTGAAGACTCTCATCAGAGCTTGTCATTAGCAGCCGCAGAAACTCCTGCACTATGCCCTAAATAGAAACAATCATGTCAGGGTTAGATGAACTTCAGGTGCTTGATAATTATACACTGTCAATTGTCCTTAAAAATTGTACATTGTTAAAATAAATAAAATATATATATATTATATATATATATATATATATATATATATATATATATATATATATATATATATATATATATATATACACACACACACACACACACACACACACACACACACACACATAAAGGTGTTAAATTAATATAGACGTTTTATAACAATTAGTGAGAGCCCAAGAAGCTTGTTTTAGTTTATTCCAAATATACTGATTACAGTCATATTATAAGGATATTCAATTAGCTCTTAATCATTCCAGAATGAAGATTTACCCATAATAGGGGCTTTAATCAGAAAATTGTTCATATAGCCTAAACATGATCAATGTTCATTCTACATTATGATCTAGTATTATCAGGCATTATATGTGGTGAGTATAAAGCACATTCTGCTGTAATTGTATAAGATTCACATTAAGTGTTTGACTGTAAAAGTAGTAATGTCTGGATCAGCATAAAACGCCCCACTGAACACCATTAAGCATGTTCTCTTGCTCCGATACCTGCTGGTTCAGCACTTTTTCCTGCATGCATGAAATGATTTAAGGTTTATTGGGTGAGCATATTAAAAGTGTATGAAAGTGTATGAAAGAGTGGGTAGGGTACCTGATAGAAGTGTGTGAGTAATCTGAGCTGAGAGCACATTTTTGGTATGGTGTCTTTAAACTCCTGCACACGTCTGTTCTCTTCTGCCTCCTGCTCTGCTGTTACACCCCACTCGCCCTGAAACACAGAAACAGAGCTTTAAACAAACCAAGAAAAGAGAGAGAGAGACACAAATACACACACTTCTGTTTACAGCAATTTAGCTGACAAGAGAAAAAAAAAAATCAATTGCAATAGAAAACTAACACCGTCCCCATAAAAAGATCAGCCTCTTTCGTTTTTGGCCTATAAATTTGTTAATGGCCACTTTCCAGAGTCAAATAAAGGAGTGGAACATAATTCTCTTTGCATAGAGATAATCTGACGCCCTTAAAGCGACTGATCCTCTGGACATGGTGACTTAATCGTTAGTAATGTTCTGGCCTATAAGTAGTCTTGCTTTCTTTGAACGTCAGGTTACAGCAATGGCCATTTTTGCTTTTAAACATGTGCATCTCACCAAGCTGCATTCATTTGATCAAACATATAGTAGAACCAGTAATACTGTTAATATTATTGCTATTACATTGTTTTCTATTATAATGTATTTTAAAAGATTATTTATTGCTGTGGTGCAAAGCTTAATTTAAGCATAATTTCTCCAGTCTCCAGTCTCATATGATCTATTAGAAATCATTCTGATATGCTGAATTGCTGCTCATTTCTTATTTTTATCAATGTCATTATAATTAATGAAAACTGTTGAGCTGCTTGATATGCTTGTGGAAACTGTGACCAATTTTCAGACCAAAAAATTTAAATTTTATTTCTTATTTATAAGTAGGCTTGCTGTGATAGACTGTGTTGGCGGTGAAACCGTTGTTAAGATGCAACACTGCTTGTGTCACTTCCCACACCGTTGTTCAGAATTTTTTTATAATAATAAAAATCATTCAGTTCAGTGAGACAATTAAAACAATGATGTGAAAAAGACAAGATGATAGAAGAGTTCCAAAACGAAATGCAAAAGCGCCTGTTCAAATATTTTGGATTTTGAAAAGCCTGTTGACTTCTGCCAATCAATCTAGATGATAATGAAAGTTAAAAAAAAATCCATTTCTTTCATTTTCTCACCTTTCATAATTATTAGTTCCTCATTCTTTATTTTTTTTAGTTTTGTATACCTATAACTTACACAAAGTTTACATTTTAATTTCATATTAGGCATAAATCATGGTGTATTATTCATTTTGTTAAGAAATGTTCTGTGTTCTGCGTATTTTGCTGTTGCTTGAATTGAATTCAAGCATTTGATGTCGAAGGAAAGCGAGGGAAGCTCAAACGAACAACTGCTCCTCACCATCACAACCCTACTTACAAATAATGTTTGTCTACAGCATTACAGAAATCTACAGGGCAAGACATTCTGGGTCAAGTACGTACTTTATTTTTCCATACAGATCAAATTACATGAGTTAACATGAAGTTTCACTGAGCTGGAGACAGACTAGTTCAGTGGTTTTCAGTGTTGCTCCTCGTTTTCCACATTTTGCATGTTTCCCTTATCTGACACGCACACGGAGTTCATGGAGCTCGTTCCTAATGACCTAATGACCTATCTGAACCAGGTTGTGTAAATTAGGGAGACATGCAAAAGCTGTGGGTCCCCAGGAACAGGTTTGAAAACCACTGGACTAGTTTTTATCTCAAGATGTTGCAAGTATAAGTGATGCTGTGCTTTAAACTGAACCCATATTAAATAATCCAGTTCTCATGTGGAGATGGCCACTAAAAATAATATTCTTATTTCACCTGTCAAAATATATTTTAGGCTGCAGGTTAAAAGCATAATGACTATTATTATTACCTATTCATTTTCTATGCGTTTAAATGTGTGGAAAAGCACTGATTTGATTTACATACCATTTGTTCCCTCTGTCTCTTCTTGTCTTCGAACTGGATGCGTAGTTGCAGCTCTTCTAGAGCAGAGCGGTACAGAGTGTCCTGAGCATTCTGGAACTCAATGATCTGATCAAACACTGCGCGCAACTGATTCAACAGAGACTGCAAACACACACAGAGGACAACAGAGTTAGGACGAGCATGAGGGATCAGCGTCGGTACACCGTTACCCTGATAAACGCATCATACCCTGTTGTTCACATCCAGCAGGCAGCGAGAAATGATGGTGTCCAGAAAAACGTCATGAGCTGCTATAATGTGATCCAGGTCCTGAGCCTGCTGGACCTTATTCCACAGCTCATCCCAAGAGCACTCCAACACCTAGTGACGCAATATGATAAATAATCCAGCTCAAATGTTGGAAGGAGAAACAGGAGGCCGAACATAAAGAGGGGCGTACCTCAAATGTGATGTAATACTGCATCTGATGGATGAAGTGAACCATCTCGGAAGCGAGAACGTGACATTGGTGCAGCACACCAGAGAGCTCTGCGCAAATACACAGCACACGTCGTATTTAGATCACGCAAACAGTTCAAGTTGGGTTTTATAACATCTAACCCGATGAAAACTGCTCTCACCCGGCATGCTCTTCAGCAGTTTGGCGTTACACATTTGACCCTTCCATATATCTGTGAGGATGTACTCCATTCTTTTGGCTCTCCACAGGAAGTTGAACACTCGCAGGTAGTGGCTCATGCACTCACGGGTGAACACCTGACACATATATACGACATGCGTTTAGGGATGCACTAAAACAAACTTTCTGGCCAATTTGGAACAACTTTACTGTCATGTCAAATTTTTATCATTTTTTGAATGCTTTCTTTTTATTTTTTTCTTACCAGTTATATTCATTAGGGTTGTACGTTACGTCTGATGTTTTTAAATGAATATTTATTGCATTATTTCAGTATCGTGTGTCACTATGATGATGTTTGGCGTTTGTGTGAATGACAATGCATCTTCTATATATGTTTTATAATACTGTGTGTATTACAGTGAATTTAAATTTAAGTCTGTAAACCCTAAAATATTTTTACAGGTAAAGATCTGGTAACCACAGCTGTGCATATTTTACTGTAATGTCAACCTTTTTTATTTTTACAGATTAAATAATAAAAAATAAAAAAAATTAAATGATCATTTTAAAGACTGCACGTGAATTTAGGTATCACAATGTACTGTATGCAGCAATATCCACAGATTACACTACAAAAAAACAACAACAACTGCAAACTAGGCTTATAAAAGTGTCAAAAAATGATATTTTTCAACAAAAACAAATAGTATCTGATGAATAACTTGCTCACTGTGAACTTTAGTGCTTAGTTCTTGGACCCACACTCTGATAGCCCTTAGTCTAAGTCTCAAGTAATCTAATCTTGGTGTCTAACGTCTAGACAAACTTTGCATTTTTAGAATTTATTGTTTAATGTTTTCAATCTCTCCCAGGTCAAAACCATAATGTATTATGGTCTAACAGTAAAGACCCACTTTAAGTGAGCAGAAAAGTGTTTGGACTTTAGCGTTCTGCTGGTGAGGAAAAATACATCATGCACAATGTCAGAGTTAAAGGACAGAATTTGGATAAAGTTCATTTTGGGCTTATGCCAAAAGAGTTCATTTACCGTGGCAATGGGCCCCTCTACATGATAATCCAAACTGAAGACATCCCAACCAGTGTCCCCGGGAGAAACCTGGACAAAACAAAACACCAGATCCACATTCAGTGATGGACAATTATGTAATATATACATTTACCATCAGCCCGAGTTTAATGTTTTTGACTCGGTCCCCTCTAAGTACCTCCAGTAGCCGTACGTCAAGCCTCTTCAGGATCTCTGGACTGTCAAACTGGGCATTAGTTGCTCTGACAGCAGTCTCCAGGATACCGGTTAGATTGTGTTGGTAAAGAGTGGTGGCAGCTCTCGCCAACTCTGGCCTAAGAGAGCGAGAGGCGTAGAAAGATTAATGACTCAAAAAAATAAATTAATCTGTTAAAAAAAAAAATCAGCAATGAAATCAAGCACACTCAGATCAAGCAATACATCTAGGTTTTAAAGAGAGATCACTCATGGGCACACACAGACACACACACACACACACGCACACACACTTACTTGAGGAGGTCCATGAGGTGACGGATGAAGTCTCCTTGGCCCAGCAGCAGGTATCTCCTCATAGCCTGAAGATGCTCCAGCAGCTGGTAATTCTTATTCAACACATCCAACAGATACTTACTGGTCTCAAAATATGCAGCATCAATCTTACTCTGAAAGGCCCCTTCCAGATCAGTGAACAGCTCTGCCGCTAAAAACAAGATACACAGGGTGTTAAATAAAAGCAAGGAAGGAAGACAGAAAGAGAGAGAGAGAGAGAGAGAGAACAAGAGCAGGACAAGTGGAAAGAAAAGCGTTAAATAAATGAAAGGATAAAGAAGAAAAGTGAGGCAAAGCAAAAAAAAAAAAAAAAAAAAAAAAAACTACAAATGAAAATAAACAATTCTGGTGAATCCTTGCCAGAAATTTACTGCAAGCTGACATTTTACACGCAAATAAGCAGTGACCAGGGTTACAATAAACTAAAAATTTGAACAAAGACTCAAATAAATAATGAGGGCTAAAACAGAACTTATAAGAGGGGTTGAAAAAATACAAATAAAATATATTCTGAAACTGAAATCTTTTTGTAGTTAACAAGCATTCAGCATCTAGCATCTTGTTTTCTATCCACAAAGCAGCAAATTATTTTTTTAGTTGTGATTTTTAAAAATCGCACAATAGTTAAGTCACTTAAATTTAAATTCTGTAAAAAAAATTTAAACTGTAAGAAAAAAGCCCCCACCACCAAAAACACTTCCACATTGGATCTAGACAAATCAAGTACCGGTAGGTCAAAAAGGTTTAAAATGATGGTGTGGAACAGTGTCATGGTGGGCCAGTGATGTTTCCAATTTATGAGTGCTTATTCAGCATGTATAATGTGTCATGAGCATCTGAAGAAAGTGTAATATCGCTGGAGAAACCTTTTAATAAAACATTTTTGCGAGGTTATACAAAAGATAAACATGAAAAAAACCAAACAGCTTTAAGGTCAGAAAAATAAAAACACGAAACACAAGTCAATGCAGAGAATGAAAGAGAAGAACAGAACACCAGAAAATAAAGAACCTTCTAGAATCACACTGAAGGACAGGTGTACGCTGGAGGCTAAGAGCATTGATTAGGCATGCTAGCGAAGATGTTAAATACAGCCAGCATCGATATGCACAACTACACCATAGACAGGTGGTCAAAAACAGCACTTTCCTCCACAACAGATCAATCCTTCTCTCTCCTCTTTTTTCATTCCTCGCTTTCAGCAGGTTATTTAACTAATAGCTGCCATTATAGCCACAAATATTGCATTAGCCAGCATAAACGCGGCTATTTTAAGCGATTGCATTAGCGCTAGCTCACCATCTTTGGGAGAGTCGGTGGATTTGGAGGCGGGCATGATCTTTCCCGGCGGCGTCCTGTCGTGGCATACCTGATGCAGGAAGTTGATGGATTTGCCAATGAGTAGCACCTGGAGAAGGACAGAAGAGAAGAAAACATAGGCTCATTTCAGTCGGAAAGTGACTCAATATTAGTTAATGTCTTGCATTAAACAACCAAAGTGGGAAGAAAGTGTAAGTGGTGCTTGGCTGTGCAAAACACACACTTCCTAGTGTTTACTGGGTGCTTGATAAAAGGTTAGGTCCAACATGAGGAGACGTGTGCTCTAATATACTGTATTGCACACATTTCAACAAAATGAGCAAATAAACAAGCATTATAATTCTAAAAATATTACCACTAAATATATATATAATTTTATATATTTAAATAAAAATGTTATATATTTGTACTATGTAATACGTATGATTTAAATCGTATTTGTTATTTTTAAGAATTTATAATAAATCTCATACATAAAATACATTATACACACTGTATTTCAGTGTATTATTTTTATATAATTATTTTTAAATATTAGAAAATATTTTGTTAAATATTAAATATTTTTCTAATATGGTATAATTATAAGGGTAAGAAATGCATTACAATGTATACAATTATAATAATAACAACTATTATATACATAAAATTTGATGTATAGTATTTTGTATATGTATTAAGCAGATTATTAAATGTGCTTGTTATAATATAAATTATTCTAGTTACATTATTTTTAATAATATTAAATTAATATAATATTATATAATAACGCTATATTAATAATATTGTCTGTGCTCATATATATTTACCGCATTCATGAGGTAGAAATAGATCAAAATAACAATGCATATTTTACATATATAATATAAATGTTTAAGTGTTTTAATTGTTCTATAACAAATATTATTTCTGTGCTCTTTTACTCATTCAGGTTTTTTTTGTGTATGCTCATATTATCTTCCATATGCATGTATAGATCCCAGTCCACTTTTAATGCTCAGAATCTTCTATAAAATGTTCTCTAGACGTTTGACTGGTGTTGATAGGTCTTGTTCATAGAACATCTACTAGCGATATGTGATGTAACGTCAATGTAAAGTGCACAATGTACTATGAAATGCAGATACATGATGCACTCTCATGGTGTAAGCGCTGTACCTTCCTGGCTTGATCCATGGTGATGAAGGAGGGGATCATGCTCTTCCTCAGAGAGTACTTGTCGTGCCACAGCCTGTCTGTCTTCACCGTTGGGTCTGAAGCTACAAAGAACTGAATACAGGTTTTCGATAGTCAGTATGTTTTGAAAAAAAAAAAGTTTTTATGCTACGGCCCGTAACACAAACTCGTAATATTTACACAGCTCAATGTCAAATAAATTACTTCCACGGACTGGTCATTTATTGCTGCAACACAACAAATGACCTTCAGTGGTAATTACACAAATGGAGGGACGAACGCAGAAGAGCACATCAGTACTTTCAACACGCCAACTATTAAAATGACAACTGCCAAGAATAACGATGCCGAGAGAAACGAGGAGCTCGTAAACCCTTGGCCCAGGAGGAGAGCGGCTTCGACGGGTACATTAGTGATATAACCCTCTCCGTCACCTCCGCCCTCAACAGTGCTTACTCTGTGAAAAAGCCTGTTACACTTCAGCGAGGGCGAGATTAAATCCTGTGATTACAGGCAGGAGCGTCTGATTGGTACCCGGGCGGAAAGGAAACTGGGAGTTGATTGGGCGATAACTCTTCTACGCCCGACGACTTCAGACTTAGTCGAGTGGGCATAGACTAAGTAAAGAAAGATTCATTGACACTATTTGGTAATGGTGGAGGACAAGGAGAAGTAGATGTGAGAGTAATAGTGGAGGGAAAGAAAGACAGAAGGCCATAGAGGAAGCAGAAGGAGACGAGCCCATTAGCGCGCCCTCATCTGTCCTCATCTGGGTGTCTGTGTGTAGGAGACTGTGGTTCACTGTGTCTGGAACACTAAATCACACTCAAGTGCAGCTGTTTTCTCAGACACACAACAGTGAACAAGTCAACAGTCAATTTGAGGACACTGGCCTAAGCTTGGCTTCCATTATATGGTGGAACAAAGACCGATAAAGTTAATTAGTTTAAGTGTAATTATTAACTTTGTATTGATTAATGGGTATTTTGTTTTACAATTCAACCAAGAATTAAAAGACATGCTTTGATTTTTTTTTTTTTACACTAAATTAACTCAAGGAACAATATACGTATGCATATAAATACAAAATAATGTGTAAAATACTTTATTGTTATTTATTTGTATATTTGTATGTCAATTGCTGAATCAGAGTTTTTAATCTATTCATTAAAATGGACAGTCGGAACCAGTGTTGATTTGAAATCAAATCAAATCAAATCAAATATGAATGAAACAAAAAAACAACTTCAAAAACACAATAAATGTTTACATTTATAAAAAATAAAACATTTAATTAAAAACTGAAAATGTAAAAAAAAAAAAAAAAAAAAAAAAAAAAAAAAAAAACCAGCAGCAGCTAAAAAACTAAATCAAAATATAAATAAATAATCACATATAAATAAATACACAAATCTGAATTCGTGGAGGTAAATCAAATTGTCAGCCTACCTGACGTTTGAGGTGTAAAATCAAAGACACTATTAAAAATCTGTCTTAACACTCTTACTTGAAGAAAATTACATACTCCTCAGGAAATTTAAACAACCAAATTAAATCAAAGTTAACTACAAGATATTCACCTAAATCTAAACTGGCAGCAAAATAACAGAATTCTGAATATTTAGCCCAGGTCTACATGACAGGCACTGTAAAGATAAGAGTACATAGTTTTGCAGTGTGCTGACTTAAGAGTACCTGCTCAATTAATGAACTACAGCCAGGACACATCCAGCAAGTTCTAGCAAGGATATCTGGGAGTGACTTTGCAAAGACAAGCAGTTCTGACCTCATGGTACGTATCCTCCAGCTCTCCGTCGTAGATCCAGCGATACAGGAAGTTAAGAATGGGGTGGGACACCAGACCAAGGATGTGCTGGATCAACGCTCTCATGTGAGGGTCACCCGTCTTTCCATAAGCATGTACAGCTGAGGCCAACTCTCCTCCTTTACGCCCTGAGAGAGTTATCTGAAATCAAATCTTTGCACTAAATGCACCTTATTCCTGTGAAATATGATCAGGAGTCTGACATTTACACAGACTGCATTTGAAATGTATCGCGTTGCAGATTTGATCTCATTAATGACATGTACCACCACTAACCTTGGCAGTAGTCCACCAGAGCAGCTAGTGTTTTCAGTCGAACCTTGGGGTCGTAGGTCCACACCAGCAGTCTCCTCAGAGTCAGACTGCTGTCCACGCTCATGTTTACACCCTGATCGTCTTCCACCTGGAGCTGAACACATATACACGTCAGTTACCGCTTTTCCACTGAAATGCTGCTGGTTCTCATGCTTGGATGTTTAAGTATGCTTTTCACACAACAGGGTTATTTCAGACAGGGTACATAAACTGGTCAAGGCTTTACTTGATTATATTATCCAGCAGACTGTTATAGATAGGAACCAGTGGCGGAAAATTCCGGCTTGAGTAAACAGATGTTTCAGGGTCAAACACACATTTTTGCCTGCGCTTTTAAGTGGTGTCTCATACTCACCTGTGCATGAAGTACAGACAACAATCTGTAGTACTCCTTCAGCTCTTGATGCAACGCAGCACAAAAACTCTGAGGATAAAAACAGGAAATTAAAGAGTGTGAAATACCTGAATTACAAATGTTCAAGTTTCTATTATTTTAATTGCATTAAAAATAGAGTAAATACAGTAATACTGTACTAAATATTAGTACATGCACGCATACACACAGATTGTATAGCAAACTTCAAATGAGTAAAATGTACAATAACAATTTTTATTTTAGATTTAGTGAACATTTTATTTTTGTGATGGTGAAGTTGCATAATTATACAGAAATCATTCTAATATGCTGATTTGCTCTTTAAAAAACATGTTGTCATTGCTAAAATTGCATTTTTCTTTCATAAATAGAAAGTTCAAAAAAATAATAATATATAGTAAAATATAAAATCGCCTTTACGGTTACTTTTGACAACTTTAATGCATATTTGCTGAATAAAAATACTAATTGTAAAAATGAATACATAAAAATTCAAATGTATAAACTTTCATTATAAGATCTGTGTAGGGGTTATGTTCATTTCCTGTCATATCACATTTCCTACCTGTCCGACTAAGCCAAAGGCTCGATCCAGGCTATGGGAATCTGTGTATTTTCTAATCTTATTGTGGAGCCAGCCGAGCTCTGCTAGCCTGCTACTGGTGTCTCTTAGAGACTTACACAATGGCACCTATAAGACAAAACAAAGTTATTTACTATCTCACAACACGCACAGCAGGAGTTTATGATCCCATAATAGCAGACAAAATGATTAGAATGTGTTTATTTGCAAGAATTAAATATCTGTGGAAATGAAAGTGTGCTTTCGTGTAGGCTGTGTGTGAACTGGCCAGTATGTACCCTTGTGACACATTGGCAAAGACATCTCAACAGTCTGAAGAAATGGCTTTGGCTAATCTTGGCTTTCACTTGTTTTGGTCTCTGTGAGCATCATCATTCCATTCAACATAAAAACACTTTAATAGCTTTTAATAAAAGGCCCATTTTAAGCCTCTGAATAAGTATTCACTTATAAAGGTCACCAAGATTCCTTCAAAGCAAGCGCTTAGCAAACAGACAACCAGTCCTTTTACTTTTCTCCTGGAGAGTGAGATGAAGACAAAAAAAAAAGCTACAGCAAATCTCAGACTGACTACCCTAAGAATGTGTTATTTCTTACGTATATCCACAGAACTGCAACGGAATATGCAAAAAATTTAATTCTTACAACAATGATCCATAGAGTAGTTAGGTTAGATAACGAATGGCATCTGAACATTTTCAAGAAATACCTTCAGATTTTTTATATAATATATATATATATATATATATATATATATATATATATATATATATATATATATATATATATATATATATAAACAGATTCTGTAATTTATGTACTCATTAAAACACATAAAAATTAAATTCAAATTGAGTTTGATTGTAAGACTTTATGAGAGGTATAATATATATATATGTGTGTGTGTGTGTGTGTGTGTCTATTTATCCACCTCAATGGACATAAAGAGCAGATTGTTCTTTTTCAAATAAATAGATGGACCATTTTAAAAGTGTCACTTAAAAAAAGACATCTGATCGATTAACTCTGATTCACGGTCAACGTCTGCCAGGAATAATAATAATAAAAAAAAAAAAAACACAAGCCTTAGGAGCAGCTTGGCTAAAATGGATTCGCGAGGCCACGTGAGTTGTAGCTAGAGAGAAGCAGCTGATGATGAGATCAATGCTTCTATATTCCCCATGACGCACTGTCTACAGGTGCTCCTACTTAACTTTAATAAGAACTCACATTACAAGTGCTTTTATAAGAAGCTCTAGTCTACACTAGAACCTTCTGCTCATAATTACTTCCCAGCATTTCAGTCTGACATCTAATGTGTTTGTACTGTAGCTGAAGTGGATAAAAAAAGTAAATGAAGAACATAAAAAGCTAGTAAGAGCCCTTTGTTCATTTTCTTCACGATACAGTCATTATAAATGGCCCGAGTAATTTCCATTTGTTGTACATTTTGATTAAATAAACTTTCATAAGCTTTTTACTTGAGGTGCCTTTTAAATGAGAGGTAATTAAAAATCAGTTTTACAACAAAGCAAGTTCATTTTTATGATTATATTCTTGCTAAATTTAAACTACACTCATAATAATAAAACAACCTTGCAACATTACTTCTTCATTCATCATTTTATGCTAATATACACTACTAAAAACTATATACGGTGTCCGAAGTCTAATTTAGTTAGTTATCTCCTATACCGATTACAAGTACTCCTACTTTAAATGGTAGTTAGCATTGAGAATGCTAACCATTATTGTGACAGTGGCTCAAAAATGTGACAAGCACCTTTTTAAAAAGCTTAATTTGACTGTTCCTTTATGCTTCCCAGCAACTCTAAACAGCCTAGTTACAACAGTTATATAGTCTGAGCGAGTGAGCTACAAAAATCAAAAGAGAAAGACCAGAATGAAAGGAAGACACAGCTAATAAAGAATCACCTTTGAATCAATTTTGTAGCAGTTTTCTGGGCTGCACATCTTGATGAACTTTCCGTCTATTCCCTGGAAAACATAAAGAATGTCTCGAACGAGAGCAGCCTCTCCGATCTCAGCTGGGCCAGAGGAGATAGAAAGTATAGTGAAAAGGGAGAATTTAAATTAAAGTGCTGTAAAGGTCACACTCATATATCTGTCACAAAGAAAGGTGCCATGCGGCCAACTGCATCTTTAACACCTCTGCAATAGTTCTCTCTACACCTTAAGGATCAAATGCATTAAAATCTAATGTAAAGTACAATTAACGAATCAACAATAGCCTAAATACGACTGAAAAAATTTAGCAAAATATAATAATAGTTTGTTTATGGCATCTACAGCATAAAATGCCCTTCTTTTTTGTTTTATATACATACTATACTATTTATATTTATAGATACTAACTTTATTTTAGCATATAATCACCCAGTTATTCCCTACTATTCTCTACAGACACTCACCACTGCCATCTCCTTCCCGCCTCGGTCTCTGTGGGAGTTTGGGTGCCTGACCGGAAGAGGGTCCACTGGGGGGACGAGGGGCAGCAGCTGCCCCAGAGGGTGAACTGGAGACCGGGAGAGTCCAGGCGAGACGAGACCCTCTCATAGACTCACCGACAGCCTGGGGTCCAGGTCTGAAAATTACAAAAGTGGCAAAAGATTCTTATTAATACACTCAAGTTCATCTGAAAACCTCTACTTTTCTCATTAAAATCACTAAACTCTACTACAGAAGGTCAAAAAAAAGAAAAAAAAAAAGTTTGCATTGTCTTATGTGCTACATTAATTTACATCTGAACCCCCATTTCCTTCAAACTCGTTCGCCCATTAGCAAAACCAGTGGGAATTCACTAATTACCTTGTAATGGTGAGCTATAAACAAATAATGACACTGAGGTTCAGACACTTTAATGATGCCGTTGGTTCAACAGATTTACTGTGAAATGGATCCAGTAATCAATTAATTCAGGGCTTGGAGTACATGGCCATATTTAAAATATCTTAAGTGCTGCAGGTGCTAGACAGCAGCATTAATAATAGATGAGTGTACGGCAGTTCAATTAAACATGCCGCAAATACAACAGCTGCATCACTGAAAGATAAATTACTATAGAAGACCCAATATGATTTGTCAAAGGCCGCTGTTGAGTTAAAGCACCCTGTTAAACACAATAAAACATGATCAAAAATACATTGTGTGCAATATTTTCAAAGAATATATAATGCAAGCAATATTAGTCATGTTGGGTATAGACACATGCAAGACCAAGTAGCACATGCAAACAAATTTATACTGTTTTTTACTTTTCACAGCTTCACTTTTTAGAGACATGCGAATGTATAGTATAATAAAACATACTATAATGTAGCTCTCCATGTTCAGAAATATTACAATGATTTCTAATTAAGTAACATAGAAAACAACTGATCAAAGTTTTGATCAAATAAATGCAGCCTCCGCATTGGTGCATTGAAGGTAGTTCACCTCAAAAATAAAAATTCAGTTATTTTTCTTATTGTAAATAATGACCTTTCAGAACAAAAAGAGAAATTTTGAAGAATGATTCAGTTAATTTTTTAAGCCTACAGGCAACAGGCAAAAACCTAAAAATGACAAACCCCCCCCCCACCACCAATTTCACATAATCACATGACAAAAGTATCCATGTCGTCTTGCACTACTGACACCTAAGTTTGTGTAACGTGCGATATATGTATGACTTTTATGGCACTTTTTCTTTTTTGAGCTTGACAGCCCAAGGTCGCTGTATGCTTTCACTCTATGGAAAACAAGACAAACTAAGCCAGTCCATCACTGTCACTCACCCGGTGAGCAGAGACGGAGGAGTCGGCCCGGGCCCGTTGATTGAGAATACTCCCATACTGCTGATGCCACTGGTGGCCATGCTGGAGTTATGGGCAGTGGCTGAGCGCTCTGGGTAGCTGAGCGGGAGGCTCTGGGGCCGGGCGTAGTAGAACGGGGTGGAGTGGACATCACGAGGCAAAGCCTGGGCAAGCAGAGCTCCATAACTACACACCTGTGAACGGCAAAGAAGAATCAGTCTCACATACAATCATTTTCGTTACATTATTGTGCAGTATCTGCAGAAAAACTGGAGAAACGTACAGGAACACGGTTAGACGGCTTCCTTGGGTCCTCACAGAGGCTGAGCAGGAGGTATAAGATGGACCATCTATGTTTCAATATACCCTGTTCACCAGAAGCAAAACAATCAGCATATTTAAACACACCACATGCCGTCTATTAGATCTAATCTATATGTATCGTGTATAACGTGGAAATAATAGACCTTATACGCTGATGATGAGCTTGAATACTGACCTGGGTCTGAAGCTTTCGGTGCAACTCAGAGAAGAGGGCCGCATCTGCTTCCCGTCTTTGTTTCAGCACTGCAAAAAATTCAAAAATAGATTTTTTGGAACTTAATCTGAATAAGACATATTAAAGGATACTACAATAATATTTGGGCCACTACTGTACTATAGATCGATCAGTATTATGTTTATTTTTGGAAGACTGATAACTAATATGCAAAATGGATATAGGTTTGAGTGTTATGTACACTGTGTTTTGCATTAATTGGAACTACTACACTGATCGACCAAACCTTTTTGTTAAGCCTTGTCCAATCAAAGTCTCCTGAATGCATAATTGCACTTGAATAAACCAAGCACAGGGTTTTAGATTACTCACATTCTTTCTTAATCTTTTCAGACACCAGAAACTCATCTCGTTCGATTGTGGGTGCATAATTACTTCCGATGACCCGCACGGCATACTGGAACTGATGGGCCACATCAGCTGACAGAAGATACACAAACAACAGATTATAAACCATCTGAACAACCAGGCCCATAAAGCTGCTCTAAAACACCAACGCATTTTTAAACCCATATAGAAGAAGTCACATTCAGCTCAATATCAGCTCTACATGCCATTTATGTCAAAATCTATAGAGTAAAATCAGTATCTGATTACGCATGCATAATAAAACATTGACTTCTTTTTAGGAAACTGAAAGCAGGGATCATCTTCTGGTATGTCTACGGCTGTCTCTTGTCCAACAATATAATGAATGTTTGTTTCTCGTTTGTTTATGTCTCCTGTGGACTCTGAGACGCGTTTAGCCTTGATTTTAAATATTAAAGCAGCAGTGAGCTGAAAACAGATGAGATAGCAGCTTTAGTTTAAAGCATCACAGTGTTGACAAGAAGAGCCATCTGAAATAGGGGCCCTGTTTTATCCAGCATCCACAGATGTTTTCCAAGCATTTCCGCTTACAGCATCCCGTCTGTTCATCATCTGACTCTCCATCACAAACATTATCACATCATATCATATTATCCGTTTTAATCAAGACTCACAGCCTAGTCCACCACTGCACATGCTAAAGTTAATCATTTTTGGCAGCTGTGAGGCTGAATGAAATGTGTCTTTACCTTCACTCTTGCCCATGATCTTACAGCACAGATTCTGCAGAAGCACGTTGGGCGATTTCTGATCAAGCGCCGCCATTGTGCTCGTATATATTACCCTCCGTGCGAGCAGAAACGGTCCACCGTGGGTTTTTAACCGCTGTCGCTTTTCATCTGCTGTCTTTCAGCTCCTGGCAACAACAGCGCCATTTTAACGGAACCCGCCGAAAAGCGCCCACAGTCGGACAGTCGACGGAAAACACAGCACTGGTGCGCAGCGGAAAACCGAAATAAGAGCGGAAAACACAAAGCATGTAATTATAATGATAATAATAATTCACTAATTAAATGTATTAACAATTAAAAATTTAAAAGAGGCGTGTATGAATCAAATGCGGAGGACTACAAAGGGACTCTTAAAAAAAAAAAAAAAAAAAAATATATATATATATATATATATATATATATATATATAAACACACACCGGCTGGGAAATAAGAGCATGGAAGCGTTCTATGTAATAATGATGATTATGACGATTATCCTTTTACTATAAATATATATATATATATATATATATATATATATATATATATATATATATATATATATATATATATATATATATATATATAATTATTGTGTAATCGGAATTTACTTATTGTTTGTTGAATTTATTATTATTATTTATATTTATTATGGTCTTTATTTGAGCCTCAACTCTATATATATATATATATATATATATATATATATATCTATATATATATATATATATATATATATTTATATATATATATATATATATATATATATATATATATATATATATATATATATATATATATGTGTGTGTGTGTGTGTGTGTGTGTGTGTGTGTGTGTGTGTGTGTGTGTGTGTGTGTGTGTGTGTGTGTGTGTGTGTGTGTGTGTGTATTTAAAGCTTATTTATTATTATTATTTATATTTATTATGGTCTTTATTTGACCCTCCAACTCTAGCGAACTATTCTAATTCAGTTTTATCTGTTTGTTTGTTTTTTTATTTTATTAAAACAAATAAATACACGAATACATGCACTCTTAGTTTTTTTTCTAACTGCTTGCTTCTTGCTGTGGATAAAAGCGTCTGCAAAATGAATGAACGTAAATGGCTCCTCTTGTCGTTAGTTACTCTTTTTTCCCAAGTCACCACACAGTCCTAAAGCGCGCCTGAGAGGTCGTGTCATCGCCTCACACCGGTCCGTTTCTGGAGATTGACTGGCAGTAACTGGATGGGGAGTTACCGGACGCAGGAGGGCAGGCCGAAAAACCCCGGTGGGCGGGTGGGTGTAGCCGAGGAGTGCGCGTGCGCTCACGGGGCTCGTGACGTTCCGGCGCTAACCGACTGGAGTCGGGAGAGGAGAGCTCTACTACACCGAGAAGAAGCAGAGCGAGTGCGTCAGTACACCGGAGGGACGCTTGACAAGGCAGAAGTGGCCGGTCCCTTAACATATCCAGGCAAAACCTGGGAAAACGAGAGCTCGTTGTTTTTCCTTCTCAGTCAGGGTGTTTGTAGGTGAAACCGGAGCATGTCACTATGACAACGTTTGGACTTTCCACAGTAGCCTTCTCCTTCATCATCTCAGTAACGTTAGGTGCTGCTCTTTAGGTATCGCAGTCGCGGTAGTCGCGTAGGGCTGTCAGTTGTCGAGCCTTGAAGAAGAAGAAGAAGAAGCCGTAGAAGACAGTCATGGATCAGAGACTTTCTACAACGATCAGCTAGCGTCTCGTGTGCCCCTTCTTCAAGATCAGAGGAGAAAGCGAAGACAGCGCACCTGGGGCAGAATGGATTTGAGTAGCATCAGGAAGCTCATCACTAGATACGTGAGTACAGACGGTATCGCGCTCTTTCCAACTTGTTGGTCTGGTTTCGAAGGGCTGCGCTGCTCTCTACGCGCATTTTTCTACTTTAAAGGTAAAACGACGCGCTGTGTGTTCGCGCGTCCGTTTGTAAGGCGTTAGTGCATCACTTTTGAGGCTCACTGTGAATGTGGAAAGAGCTAGCAATGTGGACACCACCGGCCGGTATCAATCTCAGGCGTTCGGAATGAAGTTATCACCGCGTTTCCGTTCCGTTTGACTGTGACCTGATTCTCAAACGAACTCGCTAATGTTATGTTTTCATGCCTTATAACGATGACACCGGCTGAGCTCATGACTGAGATTCACAGAGCGTGTTATTAAATATCAAGACTAGAAATTAGCCTCGATTAATATAAACGTGGAGGGCAGGTGTGGAAGAAGGATACGAAAATGTGAATATTTTAGTAATGCACACTTGTCAATATAATATGTTAGTGTCCCGTGAAACATAGGCTATAGGCTACAATCTAGATTATAAATATATAATATAAATATAAAATGTAATCTTTTTTTTTTCCCGCCAACCAAATATTTATATTACCATTACCATAAACATGATTTTTGGATATATATATATATATATATATATATATATATATATATATATATATATATATATATATATATATATATAAATATATAAATAATTAAATAATATAAATAATATATATATATAATTTTTAGTCAGTTAAAATTTTAGTCAATATTTGGTAAATCTAACTTTATCATGAACTGCTCCCAAACTAGCTTATCCAGCTCAATGTTCATTTATTTTGTGTAATATATAATGTAGTTCGACTGCTTTTATTATTTGTTTTACGAAAGGAAAAATCATGCAAAAGTATACAATTATTTTATGCTTTGTAGAAAAATGCGTGTTGTTTTGTGCATCAAATTCCATTCGAAACGGAGAAAGACTGCTGCTCTACATTTTTTTTTATTATATAATCCAATCGTTTTCATAGACGTGTTCAGTCGATAGGTTACTGTATGTCATTACTGCACAGATTAGACCTGCATTTAAGCCACTTAGCTCTCAGTATAGGCAAGAGTGCACGCTAAACCAACTGTCCAAGCTGTTGGGGGTTAGAGAAAAAGATTTGCTCAGTAACTGAATCAAATAGTGTTATCATGGCAATTTCTTAGTGGGTAAAACAGGCGAAAATAATCACTGAAAAACAACTCTAGATGTTCTAATAAATATGTGACTCAATTTTTAACAATGTTTCCGTTTGTCGGTTGGTAATGGTGTAAAAGCCTATGAAAAATCTGCATGAGTATTTAGTCCTCCGTCACCGAAGGCCATACGAATCTGTTAGTCTGTAGTCTGTCACTGTATGAAGCTGACATGTGAACAGATGAGCAAAATCTCTTGCACTGTCTAGACAGTCTGTAGAAAACCCGATGAAAAGAGTGTGATAAACATGACGTGAGTAGTAATGGTTGTGTCGCGTCACAAACACCTCTCACCTGTCTGTATGTTTGTGTTTTGTTTGCTCGGGTTTTACGGTAAACCATGTAACGCACAGAGCTCAACAATAAGGGCGCCTTGATGAACGATCGCTTCTTAACATTGAGATAATAATTTTAAATTCGTTTTTATTTTTCATTTTAACAAGTTTTGAATGAGTAATTAAGTAAGTTGTTTTGTAATTGTAAATAATGTTTCTATACAGTTATTCATCACTGTAGAGCAGTTTTAAATGTGTTCATTGAAGTACATGAAGTGAACTAAATGAAAAACTGAAATGTTGCCTTGTCAACAAGTTGAATTAAAAGTTGTTTATTTTAGTTTAGTTAATATCCCACAAAATATTGCGATCGTCATGGGTTTTATTGCCTTACAGAGATCTTTTTGACCAGTTAAAAACTGATGCGACTAATCATATTTGCATCGTTGAGGCTTCATGTGAAATGCAAAGCAATAAAATGCGATACGTTTTTCTCTAAACTTTTGAAATTCATTTTTTTTCTGAGGAAAAGTTTTATGAAAGTTAAATGCATGTTGGTTTTTGCTGGGAAACAGGCAGTTTGTTTATCCCACCCTAACCATCATTGAGAGAGAGCTGTGTCATGAGACCGGACTGAGTGTGTTAGTCACATGAATGTGTGTGTGTGTGTGTGTGTGTGTGTGTGTGTGTGTGTGTGTGTGTAAGATTGCCTGTAAAAAGCACAGTCCACGCCACTGCTCTTTGATCTAATGCGTGGTAATGCAGGTTGGCAGAGTGAGAGGACAAAAGGCAAATGAGAGTAACGGGTAGACGAGAGGGGAAGAGAGATGGAGCGAGAGAAGACAAGAAGAGAGAAGGATGGAGAATGAGATGGGTCAGAGGAGATGAGAAATAAGTCCCAGTACGGATTTGACTGGCTCAGACAACAAAGGAAGTGACAGTGGAATGATTTGCTTCCACCTGTAGTAGCGCTCACTTCCAGAGTCTGTCTGCTGAATGGGCATTTTCACTGTAGGAAGATAAATATGAAATGGAAATCTGAAACCTCTGTTAATATGCAAAGCTCATCATTTTTACTTCAGCTAGAATTAGTTGGAAATATGAAAACTGTTGTCCTTTTGAAGTTTGAAGTCTGGAAGAATGTTTCCTGTTTAAGAGCGAATAGATTAGTTTAGAATTCGTAGCAAGCATGTCAGAATTATTAGTTGCAATCCTGTTTTTTGTTTTGTTTAGTTTTTTCAGTATTCAAAATCATAAAATGCTTAAAACATAGCAAGACGGAGATCGTGTTAGAGATAGTGTAATCTGTATTATGACTTGTTTAAACAATCACTGAATTAAGTAACGTCTTCTTAATGAATAGCATTCTGTACTAGTGAAACAATGCATTATTCCAAAGGTTCAATGTAATTTGGTGGTTATTAAGAAAGAAATGTTAAACATCACGGTTCTGTTTATACTGCAATTTTGAATTTATTATTCACATACAAAGAAACAAAAACATACTATCGCTGCAGTGTATTATATGCCTACTATACAAGTCCAAATATTGCAATTTTTGATTACAACAAAAATTATAATACAAAGTAATGCCTTTTTTATATAAAAAAAAATGCTTACATTATTAACACTATAAATCCGATATCCAGTGCTTTATTACTGCATGACAACAAAACTCCCAGCCTTCATCGGCCTCTGAATAATTTCCAGCGTTGGACAGGAAGTAGTATGACTGCCCATTTCCTATCCCAGGAGGCTCTGAGGTAATTTGAGCTCTGTGTACAGAGGTAATCTCATTGTCTGTGGTCGGCATCAGGAAAGACTTATTGGAAATCATCCTACATGAGCAGGAATATGATTCAGCTGCTCAGACAGTAAAACAACATGGAAAGTCATGCCAAGCAGGTTCATACAGTACATAAATGTCTCCAACTATGGTAATAATCAGCTGCAGACTAACTAGCATTAAGTCTAGGAGTAGGAGAATTATTAGGAATATGTAATATGGAGGAGTAACATATATCATACAGTAAACATTACTGTTGTATGTGTAATTTCGATGCACAGATCAACCAGATGTATTTTTTGAGATTTTTATTTTCATTTAACCAAACACTGATTGAGTGTGCACTGTAAGAAAACAAAGGTCAGTAGAAAAAGGTACTGATCAATGTCTGCCAGGGCATTATCTAATAATTTTATGGAAGCTTCCTTTAACAATAAAACACAACAAGGCATTTTGTAAAAATACATGGAAAACATTTTTGAAATCCTTTTAATGAACTTTATTTGGAGTAAAAAGGCATGTTTATCTAAAACTGTGTTTTGGCTAAATAATTAGCAGTTTTTATCTACTAAGGTAACTAAATAAATCACAAAATCAAAAATTGTAACGAGGTCATGTGACAACGGCGCAGCATACTGTTGTTTTGCAATGTTTCGCATACCGTTATGAAACTATTGTATGCAGTAAGCCTGCCAGTTATGTCAACCATAATAACATATTGCATCGATTTTAAAACGTGTTTACATGACCAGCATTAATGGAGACATATTTTATCAATAAGAACACATCACCCTACACAGTAAGTGCCAGCAACTAGCTGACCAAGCAACGAGAAATAAAACCATCATTAAGACAACCATCAGTTTCCCTTAATTAGTCTTAGCTTATGTCATTGTTGATGCCTTTGGCTGGATAGTAACACCCACAACAAATTTGAGCAAACCATATGTGGATATTTACTGCATGCGTCTCTTATGATGGATCATGTTGGTTTAATAAAGCTAACAGCAGCAGATCAGGGTGATGTTGCCAAAGGAACAGTTCATGCAAATGAACACTCTGTCATCACTTACTTCCCTTCATATCTTTATGAACCAGTATGACAGAATTCACATTTCGCGTGTGAAGTTTAGGTATTAGACTGCTGAGTGCTGTGTGTATGCGGCGTATACATGCAGGCACGTACGCAGCTCAACATTCATCCCGTAGACAGCGAACGCTGACCCGTGAACCGCATCCTAGAAGGATTTGTCGGTAATCGATACGGGTGATGAAATGATAATCATTATCCTCAATCTTGACGTGTTCACCATAGTTCAGCTGGAGTTCATGCTTTGCGCAAGTTGAGAGCTGTGTAAGGAAACGACTAGAATTTTTTTTTTGCCACGAAAAGCTAAATGTGTTCTCGCAAACTTATTTAGACTTTTCCGTTCGAGTGGCCTGCTGCATTCCATTCTGAGCAGCTGATAAGTGACAGCACACTGTCAGCCGAACGCTGGTCCCTCAGGGTCTGTCAAATAGCAGCACCATGTGATTCTTTTCTAAGCAGAATGATCTAATGACTGCTGCTGCAGTCAATGTAATAATAATAATAATAATAATAATGTTTGTTCCCCAGTGTATTTGTTACTGGATTTGTGTTCGGTGAAGAAAAGAAAATGAAAAAACCTAGGCGTGGGGAATAATCGCAGCTTCAGGATGGAAACGTGGCTGCGTGTGATAGTGACAATAAAAAAATGCTCGATTTTTCTTTTTTTTTCCCCTTGAAGAAAACTTAAAGGTCAGAAAGGCATGGTAATGTTTTGACAGAGTTGTCGCCATTCATAAATATATAAAAATATCAACTTATCTCTCTTCTCTCAAGCAGAAAATAGCGTGATTTCAAAAATTGATGCATTTAGCACAGCATAACGGGCACTCTTTTTTTTTTTTTTTTTTTCCTCGTCCGTCTGGCACAACTTCACAAAAAAAAAAATGCTTAGAGCATATTTCACCCGAAGCAAAACAAAAATGATTTTGTTTTAGATAGTTGCTGTATCCATATTTTGGTGGGAGAAATACACCATGGACATGGACTTAACTGTTAAATCAAACATTTCAGCCCATGACTACAGTTTAGACGCGAGTGTGGAGTCTTTGGGTGTAACCCTGTTTACGCTCACTTCAGCTGTCTTTAGAAGAACCAACATGCTGCGACAAGCAGAGAATGTTGTTCTTTCATTTAAAATGGAAATTTTTCATTTTTTCAAGGAGGGTATTAAATTACCTTCCTGGGCAATATTAGACTTATTTTAAGATGCTGATGCATTTTCAAAGATCTTTTGAGATTCTTGGAAGCTTTCTTGATGCACGTCTATGTCTACTGTAAATCAAGATAAGGACAAGGCTAAATAGTACCTCTGCTCGAAGCCACTGCAAATGCCCTTTATGATTAAAAACTTGTTCTAGACCTTCTGCTCCCATATAAAGTACTGTAGCTCTTGAGGGCTTACTGCACTCTTAATACAACAGTAAGAGGAAAGAGCCACTGGAATAATGGCCTATTGATAGCTGCGAAATTGAATTGTGCTTGTTAAAAGAACACATGACCCTTCACTCAATGGCAATAGAGAAGTCTGAATGCCATTGAATGGGCAGGTATTTATTTGAATTTGATTGTGGGCATTACATTTAGCTTTAAGATAGAGGGGGTGAAGAAGGAACCAACGGATTTGGTTTGAAATGACCTTCACTGAATTTAAGTTGTATATTTTACATGGATAGTATTTTTACCCAACTTTAGAGTATTTCTCTTAATGTTTGGGAATGTTATCCTGTTTACTACTAAATTCATGATTATGTAAAGGGGAAAAAAAGAACATGTCACCCTTCGCAGAAGATCCTGCATCCTTGCACAGATGTATAGAAAAATAACCATGTTTAGTTTTTGAGTTATTCAACAGAGATTCTTTGCTGAGTCAGACTGTCTTTGTATGAAAGGGTCGTTGAGTTTACGCAGTGTACCCACAGATCGATGGAAGCATTTACAAGGGCTCAGCTGCTTAAATCCAGGTGTCCCTGCCTGCTGGGAATGGAAATTCACATTGCGCTTTTCCTTTGCTGACCTGAGATCAGTTAAATAGTCCGTCTCATGACAGTTTTAGGTAGAGGATAGACAAACTACTCCCAGATCAGTTTGAAAGGAAATATTTTGGTTATGGTACATAGAGTCCTGATTACAGCTTCAGATTTCTAGGCCATGTTTTTTTTTATTTGGCATAGTAGTAATTATTTATTTTTAGACTTTACATTTCTAATCTTTTAAGGTCAACTAGCCTGGAATTAACGGTAATGAATTTTTGCTGAAATGAACTTATCTGTTAGATTAAAAGACCTATTTTTAGCATGCAATGGGTATTTGGTTTTCACAGATGTCCAGATGGAAGTTTATATATATATAAATATATCTGTGAAAAAACACTTTTTAACCTTCACCTCTCCTTGTTCACTTCTTTTCTTTTTGTCCCATGGAACCCTCACTAAAAACATTTGAATGCTCTAAATGAGATTAACAGGAGACAGGAGAGTTCAGCAGAGCGAGCTGCCAAAAGTACTGGGCATGTGACCTCACCCCTGTCTGATCCCATAAGGCCCCAGGTGGTAAAAACCAGGCCAGAAAGGCACAGAAAGGTTTATTGAAATAGGAAATCTGGATATTTATGTTAAATATTGGGTTTTGTATGGCCTGTGTTTGTACTGAAAGGTTTGTCTGTCTACACCAGCAGAGTTTTTTGAATCAAATAGAGTGCTGCAATAGACTGATGGACTGCCAATCATAAAGCTACTGTCACCTCTCTTCTCTTGAGGCATTGTGTGTGTGTGTGTGTGTGTGTGTGTGTGCCAGTCTGATACAAGCAGTCCTTGTCTAAGCGACTCAGAAACAGAGCATGTGACGTACTGTGGAACGGGAATCTACACAACTAAGGTATGGAAATTGACAGGACAAAATGGACGGCCATTAACAATGTGACCCAGTGACATCCAGCTCCACACAGACCTGAGCAATATCTTCTGATAATGATAAAGGAAACAAAACGTCACACTTTATAACACAATATTCCCATGTGACTCCCCACAAGTTCTGATGATGTACTGCCTGCTTTATGCAGGTGCGAGAAAAATAGGAAAGTAGATAACAGTAACACCACAATCAGCCAACTGTGCTCACTCACTCGTGCAAAGATAGCCTCAGCACTGTCACATATCAACGCTGCACCTGTATGAAGCTATAATAATATGTTCTTTCTTTTGGTCACAATGACATTTTAAGTGCTGTGCTGTCAGAGAGCACTTTTTAGTCTTGTGGTTTTAAAAATGCAAGACGGAGCCAAACCAAGGAACTTAAATATGTACCCAATCACTGCACACACACACACACACACACACACACACACAGTTGGATAGATTATGCCACTCCAACTAACTACATTTGTTGTTTAAAAAGCAATGTTCCATGTAAACATAGCGGTTCCTGTAAATTTCTCTACCCATCAGGGGGGATTATGAAGAGTAACATGTTTGTCTGCCTTCCCGCTGGTTTGTTTAATTATGTATGAGATCAAAGTCACAGATGAAGTCATGTTATTAACATGCCCGGGACACATGATGATTACAAGATTAGTACTCCCTGTGAGGGGGCTACTTAATGAGCACAGGCTAATTAACTGGGGCGCCATGCTACCTATTAGAGATCTCTACAGCCAAGAAAAGTTGATTTGGTGATCGGAGGACCTCACTTGTTGCAATTTGCATAGTACATCAGATTGGAGAATTATAAGGATTGCTGTTGAAGTATGAAAAAAATAAAGAAATAAAAAATAAGAGTGGTTACCTGTTGTATAGATTACCCAAAAATTAAAATGTCTGTCATTGCATT
This sequence comes from Puntigrus tetrazona, assembly GCF_018831695.1. Classification (NCBI taxonomy): domain Eukaryota; kingdom Metazoa; phylum Chordata; class Actinopteri; order Cypriniformes; family Cyprinidae; genus Puntigrus; species Puntigrus tetrazona. Next base: position 22,593,949 of record NC_056699.1, on the reverse strand, counting down.
CTCTTGTTTCTTTCTTCTGTTGAGCATAAAATTAAACCAAACCAAACAGTTGCTGGACCATCAGCTGTTTAAAGAAATACATAGAAAATTTTAATTATACACTGTTAAAAAAAAAAGAAAAAAAGTTGAGCCAGCTTACAATTTTAAGGTGAATCTTAACTTTTGTTATATAAACTTAAAACAAGAAATTGAGAAGTCAAAAATCTGTTGAAGATGGCTGCCTTAAAATTTTAAGTTTCCTCAACTTTTCTTTTTTTACAGTTTAGTTTGCTCATACAGCGATAGAAGTCAAATTTACTATTGGAGGCATTCACTGTTGCCAGATCCTTCCTTATGAATCAAGTCTTGTAAAGGCATATGTCCAATACAGTTGGCCGTCTTAGCACTTGTAGAAACACCACTTATTGAAAACTATAAAGCTGGCTGGATAAGAAGGTGTGAAGGAAATTGCTGCCATCTTTTCCTTACATTTGCTTTTAACTCGCCTCATTTGAGTACATGCCGTGACCACGAGCCATCTCTTCCCAGGAGCTCGCAGGAAGCAGGAGCATTGATTTATTAAGAGTTGGCAAATTAAACCAAACCTCATGAGAGCACCTGGCTTTTTTCGGCTGCTCCATTTGCCAGCATGGCACATTAATGAATAGAGGGATAATAGTCGACGCCGTCTGTGACTCTCAGTGACGCCAACAGAATGTACTGTTTTAGACTCCAGAATTACTCATGATTAACTGGTGGTATTGCGTTTGATGATGGCATTTGTCTTTTTCCTCCATGGGATATTTGAAAAAAAAAGAGCTTTTCACACCATGTTGCAGTTCTTTAAGAACACAATCCATTCTTTTGAGTGGCCATTTATTGTTTTGACAATGATAAGTTGTAATGGAGGAGATTATTAAGGGTCTCTCATTACCAGAAAGCGCCTGTGGTCAGTTTAAATTGGAGTCTGCTGTGGCTGAATACTAATGATGGTGGGTGGACATGTGTACAGGATCATGATCATCACATTTAATATCCTGGACCCATCTGACCCACATCATGCTTTAAATGTATAGAGGGCTGTAAGCAATATCTTGCGTTTTTGGTTTTTTTTTTTTAGTTGCTACCTGAGTAAACCACTTCCTCATTGTCTATCTCAGCACATTTTGTCAAATTTAGATATGTTTGAGTCAATATTCCAGATCTTACCTAGTAAGCACTGTAGTAAGCAATACTGAAAATAAAGCTTATTTTTTGGCATCCGGTTAACATCAGTGGAACCTTCACATTGACTGAAAAATTGTTTTGTAGATAATAAAAAATGTTCTTCACACTAAAAAATAAATGGTTCTATCAAGAACTGTTCAACCTTTTTGATGTTGTCGTTGTTGCAGACATTTTTAGGAGTATACTGTTATACAAATATTCATATGTTTGAACAGGTATTCTGAACATTTAAAGGCTCAGCAGAATGTTGTTCTATTGACCTATTTTTTTTGTTCCCTGGAGGAATTTGAGGGCCCAAAGATAGATAGAGATGTTAACACTTTTGGATATTTGCTTGCACATCTTCTTGTGGATAATCAAGCAGTCTTGTATCTCAGGAGAGTCTCAACTGTTTCATCCTGTATCTCATTTTAGGATGAATTTAGTGAACTGTGTGAGCTGAAGATGAGCATAGAGGTTGGTTGAAGCGACAGCCGGATCAAGCGTTGTGTAACATTCAAATCACACAGGGAAAAGCCGTTAATGGGCACAGCCAGGACCTCATAAGACCCCACAATCCTTTGAGTCTCTGGATGATAAAGCATGTGAATGAAGACATTTCTTCGAACTGACGAACAGGTTGAGGGAGTTCATAGTGGTTTCATTGTGAAGTGGAGGATTAAGCCACTTTATTAATGTTAATCTGAGAGTAGAAATTGCCCTTTATTGTGTTACATAGTACTGCTGAGTTCCATTGAGGGCTCAATAGTATAATGAGAATAATGGGATACTATAACAGTATACACAATAATGGTAGAGATTATATGTGACTGGCAAAGACTATACAGAGCAAGATAGACTTGATTTGTTTACACTATAAAATGTATGAGGTAAAATTGTAAGAGTTCTGACTTTTGGAATCAGATAGCTTGAGGGTTTACAGCCGATATCTTAAAGTCTCCTCAGCTTTCCTTTACTTTCTTCTATAAAGGTGCTTGCTCTGCTTATATAATGTCTGCATGTGACTTCCAGAGATGTTTATTCTTAAATTGGACATCTTATGTTTTATTCAGCGGCCTGGTGCAGATGCACTGACCGTTCTCACATTCTGTAAGTCACATATCTGTTATCAGCATATGGACACATGAGAACATACTGCGGCAGTCCATGTTAAACGCTGCTGTGTAATGGTAGATTTCTGCCATACGCTGGGCTTACTGAAAGTCACTGGCAGGTGGAAGAAGCAGACAGATTATGTAACGCCTGTTTTTTTTTTTTGCAGGAAGATAAAAGCTGAAGCTATATCACTGATTGCACGGGAATTGAATGGGATAGAGCTGAACAGGCACAATTGTGGTGTTACCTGACTAAAGGCAGTGATGGTGAAAATATAACTTTATGCAACAGCTCATTTTATATTTATGCAGGGGTATTAGGGAGCGTCTTCATCAAATGTTCATGAAAACACCATTAGCGTGCAGGAAATAAACAGGAAGAAATGATAATCAGATTTGTGGTGGGATTGTAGTGAACTTGATGGGTAGATCTTAAACTGCTCTGTTCTGTTTACATTAGAATATATATATATATATATATATATGTGAGGATCACACCAGGTTTTAGAATTGTAAGGGCTTACACCAGCACAAACAAAGTTTAAAAGGAAAAAATACTTTTAATAAAGAGCCAAAAATATATATTACACACACAAAAATTCCCAAATCAATAAGCAGGCCTTATAAAACAAAAATAACAAAAATACAGAACAGAAAACTACTAGCAACTCAAAGACGACACCAACTCCAACCACCCAAAATGACAGAGCACTTATATACAAACGGACTAATCCATTAGAAACAAGGAGGGAAACACAGGAAATCAATATTTTAAATGCTTGCATAAATCTAACAACAACAAATCATTTCATAACAAATAGTTGCTTAGATAAATCATAAACGGAGAAAGAAATATAGCAAAAAGGGAAAAATAAGATTAACAAATTGAAACAGTTGACCACATCAGCGCTCCCCTACAAGTTCCCAGCTGGATGGAACAAGCCGGCGGAACTAAAAAGAGCAGCCGTGGTGGCGGGTCGCCCTTTAAACTGCCGGACCTCACAAAGGAACAGCCGGTACCTCTGCCACTCTCCACACCACCGCGACATGGTAACTTAACTCAAAGAAATATATATTAAACCAAATAAACACAGTAAACCAACTTGTGTGCACCCAAAGCGGTTAACTGCTTTAAAATAAATAAACTAACAAACTGTGTACGAGTCTTATTTCAAATAATAATAATGAACCATTTAAACAAAATAAATAAATATAGATTAGTGTATTGGTGTATTGTGTATTTCTCACCCGATCGTTTAATGTGCGGCCACCACATGGGCCGTCACATACTCCCCCCCTTCAGGAATGTCACTGGCACAACGGAAAGGTAATCTGCGGTGAGGTTCTCTTTGCCAGGGACATGTCTTATAAAGAATCTGAAGGGTTGAATTGCCAGGTAGTAATTCTACTGTTGGTGTCTTTCATCTTTTGAAGCCACTGTAATGCCTTGTGATCCGTTTCCAGAACAAACTCTGTACCTAAAAGGTAGTACTTTATGAATCCAGAGCCCACTTCACGGCTAAGCATTCCTTTTCCACAATAGAGTACCGGACTTCTCTAGGGAAGAGTTTACGGCTGAGGAAAGCAATAGGGCGTCGGGCATCAGGACCACCTTGTAACAACACTGCTCCCAGACCTCGATCTGAGCGTCAGTCTGTGTAAGACAAAGGGCTGCTGGAAGTCAGGGTTATGCAATACAGCGTCCTTACTCAGGGCTGTTCTAAGATCCTGAAGGCGGTCTCAGTCTCTGCCGTCCACTGGAGCTGATTGGGACTCCTAGAGCCCACCATCATCAGTCAATGTTGCTGCTCTACTAGAGAAATTAGGGATGAATCGATGGTAGAATCCAGCCATACCCAAGAATGATCTTAACTCTTTGCGAGTTCGTGGCTTTGGACATTCTTTAATGGTTGCCTTTTCCACTTGGGGCCTGATGACTCCCTTGCCAATGACAAACCCCAGATACTTCGTTTTCGTTTCAGCCTTCGCTAAGCACACTTCTGAGGGTTAACAGTCAGACCCGCTACCTTGAGAACGTTTTAGGACTTGCTCAATATGCTGAATATGGGTCTCCCATGTCTGGCTGTAAATCATATCATCCAAGTAAGCGGCTGTAAAGTCCAACCCTCTTAGTACAGTATCCATGAGTCTTTGAAACTGGCAGCAATGCAGTCCGAATGCCAAGACCTTAAAATGGAATAAGCCCCAGGAGTTTTAAAGGCAGTCAGTTCTCTGGATTGCAAGGTTAAAGGAATTTGCCAATAGCCCTTAGACAGATCAATGGTGGTAAGAAACTTGGAAGTACTCAATCGGTCTGTGAGATCACCAAAATGGAGTAGGGTAGGCATCAAACTTGGTGACTGAATTGAGGTTTGAAAGTCAATACAGAATCTTATACCACCATCCTTCTTAGGAACCAGAACCACCGGATGACACCACTCACTGTTAGAGGGCTCTATAACTCCCAGCTTCATCATCAGATCCACTTCCTGTTTCAGTGTGTCTTGCAGGCGTTCAGGAATCCTGTAACTCATTCTTCGTGGTACAGCATCAGGTTTCAAAACAATGTTATGCTCAATCAAGGTAGTGTATCCAGGATATTCTGAAAAGACTTCTGTGAACAGATGTCCCTCACCTCCTGTTGTTGTTGTGGGGACAAGTGACTCAAGTCCAGGGACCCGCCTTCCAGAGCATGTTGAGGTAAGAACTGCTCAGATTCCTCTTCCTCCTGCACCCGCCTAATCATCAGGCTCTGGACAGAATCATCTGGGCGAGAAACCACTGCTTAAGCAAGTTGACATGCAGACGTCGTGCTGAGCGATCTTTATCAGGTAAGGCAACTTCATAAGTAGTGTGACCCAATCTTCTTTTGACCTCATATGGCCCTTGCCACTTTACCAACAGTTTATTTTCACAACTGGGTAACATCACCAGAACCTTCTGACCAGGTTCAAACTGTCGATCACGAGCAGACTTGTCATACCAAGTTTTCTGACGCTTTTGGGCTTCTGCCAAGTGAGATTGAAGGCTGACATCTTCTGTAGACGTTTTCTCATTTCAATCACTTTTGTTCACCTCGCTGAGGCTCTTCTTCCCATGTTTCTCTAAGTAAAGAGAGGGCCCTCTTACCTCATGGCCATATAACAATTCAAATGGGGAGAATCCGGTGAGGATTGGGGCACTTCTCTGCACGCAAACATCAGGTAAGGCAGCCATCGATCCCAGTCAGTCCCAGCATCACATACAAACTTTGAATCATTTGTTTTAAAGTTTGATTGAATCTCTCAGTAAGTCCATCTGTTTGAGGGTGGAAAGGAGTGGTTCTCAGACTTTTAATGCCCAGCAGTTGGTATGTTTCTTTCAGCAACTTTGACATAAAGTTAGTTCCCTGGTCAGTTAAGACTTCTCTTTGGGAAACCAACTCGAGAAAACAACTGCAACAAGCAAGTTGCCACATATTTTGCCTTGATGGACCTTAAAGGAAACACCTCTGGGTACCTGGTAGCATAATCAGTCACCACCAGCATGAAGCGATTACCTGAACGGCTTCTCTCCAAAGGAGTCATTCCCAGTCTTTCAAAGGGAGTGCCTATGAGTGGAAGTGGTTGAAGAGAACATGTTTCGGTTTGTAAGGAGAACTTTCTGACAGACAGGTCTTGCAATGCTGAGTAACATCTGAAATCAAACCAGGCCAGAAGAAGTATTTTCGGATCCGGGCAATGGTTTTCCGTCTCCCAGGTGGCCAGCCCAGGGAATCGAATGACCCAGAGTCAGAATCACTTCACGGACACATTGTGGTACCACCAATTGTGTCTCTTGCCCCAGCTGATGGTATAGTATAGAAAAACAAATCTCTCCTTAGCAAAAGAGTTCACAACATTTTCTTGCTTGGCTCTTTCCAGATACAAGACAAGACTAGCATCCTCCTGTTGTAACTGTCTGATGTTGGTAGGCTGAACTCTGGAGCAAAGTCTGACAAAGTCTCTCGATCTTGCAGAAGCTTGATACTGGATTTTCTCAATCGTGACTTCTTGGGTTTAACAATATTAACAGACTCCACATCCTCATTGAAAAATGGCAGGGTACTCAACAGTTTCCTTCCTTCCTCCGCCTTTGCTTGTGCTCGAGTTGTCACCAAATTGCAGGCGGAAGCCGGCAACAAGTTCAACAGGACTGGCAGATCAAGACCCAGCACTACCGGGTAGGGTAGGTGGTCCACGACTCTCCTACATCCATCAAATCGTCTGTCCTCTCACTTTTAAATAAATCACAGCAGTAGGTAGTAGTTTCTCATCTCCATGTACACAGCGCACAGCCTTTCTTGATGTGTGAGTGGTGGATAAGTGCGGAGGGAATGTATTTTCGATGTACTAGAGTTTGCTCACTTCCTGTATCAATCAAAGCATCCATCTCCTTTCCATTCACCACCACAGTAGTCCTTGGTGTTGCTCCTCCAACTGCCTTTGGTATATACCTGTCACTCCTGGGCACAGAACACAGGTGAGTAGCTTTGCTGACATTTTTAGGACACATGGGTTTCGTGTGACCCTCCAGCCCACACAGGTAACAAACAGGCACTTTCCTGAAGTTCTTAGAAGCAGAGACAAAGGCAGGTCCTCCTCCTGGACCAGCATTTGGAAAAATCTTCGAACTGACTGGGATGGATCCATCTCTGGTCTTCTCGACGAGACTTCCAACTCAGGACTGGTTTCTTTACGGGCGGCCACAAACACATCAGCCAATGCAGCAGCTTTGAAGCAGTCTGTGGATCATGTTCGAATCCAAACCTGAAGCTCAAAGGAAAGCATTCTCAAATATTGCTCAAGTATAATCACTTCTCCAACTTCATCAACTGTCTTACTTCTAGGCTGCATCCACTTCCCATATAACTCTTTTAGCCTGTGACATACAGTTCTTTAGGACTTTCACGAGATCCACTTCAAGTGATCGGAACTTCTGTCTTACGTTTCTCGATTAATATCATTCAAGACAGCCAATTTCAGTTCCTCATAACTCAGAGAATCCTCCACATGCATGATGCAGCCCGGGCCTTACCAGTCAGAAGAGAATCAGATGAAAGACCCACTCCTCCTTTGGCACACCGACATACTACTGCCATTCTCAAAAGTAGTTAGAAAATGTCAATATCATCAGAATCACATAACTTTTCTAATTTCAGCTTTGAATGAAGACCAACCTGAGAACACGAGGTTCAGTCCCTGCTTTCTGCCAGGTGTCTGCAACAATGGCCCTTTCGGACCAACAGTCTCATCGCTGCGTTCCAGTCCATCTGGTGACATTTACTGACTGAGGAATGGGAGTTATGGGCCTGCACCTCCATTTGCAAAGTCAAACTGATGTTGGAGAGCTTTGAACCGTCGCTCCTGCTGTGCCATCTCTGCATTCCTTTGCACCTCCTGGGCATCCATACGTGCCATATGTGCTTTAAGCAGACCAACCAAATCAAGGGGGTTGGTTCACTACCTGCCAGCTCTTGATCTCCATCACTGACATCCTTACGTCCCCATCTTGCAGTAGTTCAGGTGCTTCTTTATCCTAGAACATGGGAGGCCTTTCCGTCCAACCCGACTCTGCCAAAAAAACAAATGCACTGGTTACTATGCCCTTACTGGCGTTAAACGATCCCACTTCTGACACCACTTGTGAGGGATCACACCAGGTTTTAGAATTGTAAGGGCTTACACCAGCACAAACAAAGTTTAAAGGGGAAAAAATACTTTTAATAAAGAGCCAAAAATATATATTAACACACAAAAATTCCCAAATCAATAAGCAGGCCTTATAAAACAAAAATAACAAAAAATACAGAGAACAGAAAACTACTAGCAACTCAAAGACGACACCAACTCCAACCCCACCCCAAAATGACAGAGCACTTATATACAAACGGACTAATCCATTAGAAACAAGGAGGGAAACACAGGAAATCAATATTTTAAATGCTTGCATAAATCTAACAACAACAAATCATTTCATAACAAATAGTTGCTTAGATAAATCATAAACGGAGAAAGAAATATAGCAAAAAGGCAAAAAATAAGATTAACAAATTGAAAAGAAATGATAAGTTCCAGCTGGATTGTGGTGGGAATTGGTAGTGAACTGACCTCACAAAGGAACAGCCGGTATCTTCCACAACCCGCGACATGCTAACTCAAAGAAATATATATTAAACCAAATAAACACAGTAAACCAACTTGTGTGCACCCAAACGGTTAACTGCTTTGAGTCTTATTTCAAATAATAATAATGAACCATTTAAACAAAATAAATAAATATAGATTAGTGTATTGGTGTATTGTATATATATATATAATATATATATATATATATATATATATATATATATATATATATATATATATATTTTAAATTTTCAGATACAACAGTGTAGAAAAGTTACAGTATCCATTGCACTGGTGAAAAGATTTCTCAACCAGTGAATAGACAAATCGGGTTTAGTCTCTCAGCGTTCTTCCTCTGGGTTCACAGTGGGGGCAAGAGTGAATTATTCCCCTGCAGTGCGCTGTCAATTACAAACCTATGGCTCCATTTTTCAATTGGCTGGAACACAGGATCCCTGGCTGAGATGGCTGAACATTGATCTTCGTCTGACTCTTGTTTGCATCTGAAAAAACATCAGTATGTTCTTTCGTGCTTTAGTTCACTTTAAACACTGTTACCTTTTGGTCCAACACACACTCACGCTTATACAGGGAAGCTTGTATAAGTGAAAATGATAGAACAAGAACAGTTGGGTTTTGCTTTTAAATGGTATGGTTGAGAGGCGGTGCTTGAGGAAATATGATATCAGGGGAATGACTGGAATTCATCAAAAAAAAAAACTTAAAATAGTCATATTCTGTTAATTTCCTGTCTTCCCTCTTCCCCCAGTCAAAATCCATTAGATGCAATATGCAGTATATATAAAATACGATCACACTCCTTAGGGCTCTATGGCTGTAGAACTTTGTGTATATGTGTGAATTAGTGTGTGTGAAGTCATTACACTGCAGAGAAGTGAAGCCTAGCAGAGCTTCTATGTGACTCATTTGGTAAGTGGGTTAATTAGAGTGACCCACTAAAGAGGAGCAAACATGTGTTTTAATGTGAGGTTAATGATAAAAGTGCTTGCTGCGGGTCAGGACCACCGAGAGCTTGCGAACACCCTGAGAGACCGGATCCTATACATTCAGTTTCTCATACTCCCGAATCGGATCAAGAAAGGGTCCTGCCTGTATAATAAACCGTTGAGTATGACAGAAAAACCTATTTCTGCTCATCAAAACAATATAATATGTACAGTGGGTCAGTGTACATTATGTATAATTTAATGAACAAGTTCATAAGTAGAAATAAAATAATATATGGATATGTATATGCTACCCTGGACCTCAAAACCAGTCTTTAGTTGTTGAGGTATATTTGTAGAAATATATTGTAAGGGTCAAAATGATCAAAATGAATATTTTACGCCAAAAATCATTGGGATATTAAGTAAAAATAATGTTCAATGAAGATACTTTGTATTATATTTACAGTAGGGAATTTACAATTTATTTTTGATTACTCCAGACTCCATATTTTTAAATAGTTGTCTCTATAATTGTAAATATTATTCTATCTTAACAAACTATCTTGGTTTTGTGGTCCATGGTCCATACCATGCTGTTTAAAAAAAAAAAAAAAAAGATTTCACAGTGCAGGAGTGCATAAGAAAATATATTCATTTTATTTCTCTTGATATATCTTTGAAATCTCTAACTGAAAAAAGAAATTATGCAATATTTTTTTTTTGAAAATATGAAATATGAAATAGCCAGACAGACAATTCATTAACATTTATTGATTTGTTTTGGCGAGTACTCTGACATCAATCTATAGATCCTGGGTACTGTTAATAACCACCATCATGTGATCATCATATGTGTGTGTTTCAGCCACACCCCTTCACATGATACAAATGTGACAGATTAGAGTGAGTTTGAGTTCACGTGGCTCACGTCCTGAGGCTGGTCACATGCTAGAAAGATTGATTATTGTGTCGGGCTGAGAGAGGGGCAGGGGTGTGGGTGTTTAAGTGATTATTCTTATATAATTCTAGGAGGCTCTAGCTGTTATTCTCGCCAGTTTTTAAACTGCTGACTACTCAAGAGAGTGCTGCACATCTGGTCCAAGCTGCTGGCTGTTGTAAGGGGCTCTAAACAGCTGTTTGATCTGTACACAAATAGACAAGAGATGACTTATGCATGCTTTCCCACGCTTGGCCACTGATGGATCATGGGTTGTGACCAATGCATGTAAACTACAGATGACCTGGGGCACAGGATTCAATCTTTAATTCTCTTTTGTATGGATTATTGTTCTTGCTATTGTTTTTGCTATCTATTTTTTTGTGTCTGAAAAATAGTCTGCTCATGTTATGTAATAAAGAAACTATCATTGTCTAGTAGTAGTAGTAGTAGTAGTAGTAGTAGTAGTAGTAGTAGTAGTAGTAGTAGAAATGCATGCATAAATTTAAGTAAAATGTTCTGTTTATTTACATATATAAGACTATGAATATATATTTGTGTATATACATGCAAAATTCAAAATATATACTGCATGTATATTTATATATACATAATAAATATACACAGCACACATACATATATTATGTAAATAAAAGCTTTTATTTTAGATGTGATAAATCATGATGAATTGTTTCACAGCCCAACTTTTATTATTATTATATACTGGGTATGTGTAACAGATATATTTTTCTCCTTATTATGCATTGTATTTGTTTGCTTTTTCATGTATTTATTTATTGCTTTTATGTTTTTACGATAATTTCAAGTTTCCAACAACATCAATAACCATTGCTCTTGTTATCTTGGACTTACTTACATCAAATACCCTGTTTTTTTGTCTTTTTGTGCTTTCCATTTATTGTACTTCTAAATATGGTGATACACAAGGACAGGTACACTTTACACTAATGGATACTAACTCCAGGCCTCTAAATATTTTATGTGCACATGTAGCACATTGGCCTGGTGTTCCTGTGAGATGGCATAGACCAGTGAAGGAGTTGTCTAGCAGAGACTGTTTAAGCCTGACGAGTGAAGAACATTATGGCGTTCAAGTCTAGAAGCTTCCAGACCTCTCTGCTCTCTTCCGGGGGCGGAAGTTGCTAACAGATGGAGCGCATTTGAGAGCAAGTGTAGCATTTACCACAGATACACCTCCACCAGCATCAGCGTGAACCCCCGGTCAGTTAGTGAGCGTAGCATGATCGCCACAGATGGCCAGTGTTGTTGTGCTTTGCTGATTTTTATATATTTGCTTGCCATGCTTTCTGTTTTTCCTAAAAAAAAATAATTACGATTCACATTTTGATACCAGTGAATCAGTCAGACTTGTTTTCGAAATGGTGAATGATTCATTAGCAAACCGATTTGCATAAAGTGCTTATCCAGAAGACTGGAAAAATCTGTAAGGTAATTCAGCACAAAACAGCCTTTCATTTGAAGGGTCAGAGAAAACGCTCACGCAAAACTAAATTATGTTGCCACTTGCCAGAGAAAAAAAAATTGAGAAGGAGAAAAGTTCATACATCTGCAGCAGACTAACAATTTGGGTAGCTTTTTGGATAGGGTCTTACTAGCGTCCTGGAGTTAACCACACACATTTTCTCCCTGTTTCCCTGTGTCTTGGCTAGGGGCTGATTGTTTGGCCTGTTGACAGCCCTATTAATCTCAGTCCTGCACGGGCCTGTCCGCCTCCCCCAACAAACTATATTTAAAACGCCTTTTGTGATGTAAAATGTTGTTAACCTTAAGGACGAGCTGACTGGACAAGCGTGATAGCTCTTATCGCTGGCCACTATGTGGACAATCCATGAATTATACACAAGTGTTTAGCAAATGTTACCAGAGCTACCACTGCATCAATAGGCAGGACGTGTGTGTGGGTTGTGTTAGAACGGCTGTGTTTCAGTCATCCTTGCTTTGCTTATCAGAGGGTGAGATAAAATACGTGCAGCTCTGTTTTTTTTGTGGTTTGGACAAAGAACAGACTCTAATACCTGAATCTCAGAGACTCGACAAAAGCATTTCATTTTTATTTTGCGCTTGAATATTTATATTCATGCTGAAATTACACTTTAAACACTTTAAAAACAGATTTTGGTGAATTAAAGTATTTGATCATTGTTAATCTTATATGAATTCTGTTTGCTCAAGTGACGCACAATATTTATAGTTATTAAATTATATTTAATTGTATGCTGCTGTTTTTATTATTATATTAAATATTTATGTGTTATGATTTTTTTTTATTTAACTGTAGCACACTTTAAATTATAAAATTGCTTTTAAAGAATTTTTTTAAAGGCAAAAGATTTTAATATCAGCCATTAATCGGTTATAGGACATATGTATAGGCCACAGTTCAAATTACAGCCATAAAATGTATAAAAAACCTTCATGTCTTTGTCTCTGGTGACCATGATGATGCTGCCATAGTGCCTTTCAATGTTTCTACTGACTCATATCAATTATTAAATAATATATTATGTCATGTATCCTTCTATCTTTATATTACTTGACTTTACTTTTAAAGAGGCTAAAAGCATCTCTTTCTTATATAATTGCTGTGCACTCTTACATGCAGAGAAATATACACATGTAGACAGATGGATACAAACACCATATTCCTGGTACTCTCAGGCAAAGACGATGACAATGCAAGATAAAAAAAGAAGATATATTGGCCTTTTTCACTCACTTGGCAGCGCTCACTTTATAGCAAAATTGTATTGTGTAATAGTTATGCAATATGAACTGGACAGATAAGGCACACAATACACAAATGTTACTCTGAAGGTGTGTTTTTTTCCACATATACAGTAATATAATAATTTCCCATGATAGAATAATTCAGCCATAAATAATGTGCTTATAATTCTCTAGAAGGTAATAATGAGCTCAGTGGGGAAAAAAGCACAAACACACCATCGATTTATTTTTATTTATTTTTTCCTTTCTGTGGTTTTCTTTTAATCTAAATACTTTCCAGTGAGTATTAATTTAGGAGACGTTGTTTTTGATTTACTAAGTGACAGTCCCACTGCTGCAGCCTGGGGTTTAGTGTTCGATCCTTAAGGCATTCGAACCAGACACCCTAGATACCAACCCAAGCTTCTACCAATATAACAAACCCATTACATCCTTGTTGTACAATCCAATAACTGATTTCATAAAACAGATCAGGAATAGAAATAGGTTTAATGTGATCACACAGAGACAACTCTAATGCACTCTTCAATCCAGACATATTTAAAAGGTAAAATCTGATCAGTGGCAGAACCACATTCAGCGATCTTCTCTTTAACAATGCTTAGCTGCAATGAACTACTGTGGTTTTTACCGTCCATAGATGTTAAAGGAATATTACATTTTTAGTCTCACTTAATGCTTGCCTTGCTTTTTGGTGTCGATATAGTATACCATGTATAACAGAGTCTGCTGCGTTGTTGTTTGGAAATACATTTGCTGACTCGCTTTCCATATAAAAGAGGGTCGGTAATACACGTGTGATTATTTAGCATTTACTTGAATGCATGCAAGCAAGAAGAGATCAATTAATGCAGATCAATCAGACGTAAGAATGCATTCATACTTTCCGTACTATATTATAAGTGTTTTATGTATTGATTAAATGCCCTATAATAGCTTTCTGATCAATAGAAAAAGTATGCGGAAATGGAATCTGACAGCTTTTTTTGGTTATATAACTTGCTATGCGCTCCATTGGTCAGAGTAGCTGCGTATAATGGAACGCTCAATCACGTTGTTAAAATCCACACATTCAGACTGCACCATGGATACCTGCTGTCTGCTTTTATTCCACTCATAAAATATTGTTGCCATGCCCAATAAACATAAAGTGACACTAACTGCTCCGTTTTAAGCAGTTAAATTTTAACAAGTAATGCACTGCAGTGCTTTTATTGGATTGTTGAGTTTAAACACTGTAAAACAAAATAAAATAAAAAATGTTTCTGCTTGAAATAACCGCGCTGCCTAAAATGTTTTAGTTGAGTCAACTTAAAATTTTTAGTTACTTAATGTTAATTTAAGTGACAACTAAAATATTTTTGTTGACTAAACAAATGTTTTTAGGCAGCGTGGTAACAAGTTATTTCAAGTTGAAACAACGTTTTTTTTTCTTTAACAGTGCATCATGTTTTGCATTTTCTTTCTTTTTTTGTCATAAATGGAAGAGTCAAATCATATCCTTTTTCCCCTCTGAATAATGAAATGATAAATAATAAGAAAAATTAAAATTATATATTTATTTTTACTCACCATTATCAACTTTCCAAAGTGCATTAATTTCTCCAGTGTTTTTTTCATGGTCCCCATTGATATCTGGGCTCAGTTTATTTACAAAAATTAAAAGTTTTTATTCAGTTATCTATATCATTTAAGAAATTTGTACTTTTACTGTGCATGTATGCATTAAATTGGTAAAAAGTGACATTCATAATGCTTTTTCTAATAGAAATTTTGCAGAATTATTAGTTCTTTTAATTATTATTACTTTTAATAAATGCTGCTTTGGTGAACATAAGTGACTTCTTTCAAAACCATCTTACCAACTCCGAACTTTTGAAAGGCAATGAATCTTATTTTGTTTTCTCTGTGGAAGCAAAATAGCATCAATCAGCCGTGCTGCTATGTCAGCCGCGTGTTCTGTATGTTATTCTTTCAGTCTCACACTTTCACAATGAGAAAGCATTTTCCCACTCTCACCCTTCCTGCCTGCCTGGACTTTCGTTGGCTCACCCTTAGCATCAGTACGCATCTTAACCTTGTAGTTAATCTGTTATAGATAAGATGATTCACCAGCTGTCTCTTAAGACTAAACATCTAACCGAACCACCTGTACTCTGAGCCTCAAAGCATCCTGAATATGAATATTTCAAAATGTAATAATTTAGCAAACAAATGTCTACCATTTTGACATGCTACAGACTCACTGATGTCCAATTTCTGCTTCTTTTCTTTAGTTTCTTTCTTGGCAGATGGACCCCCCATGAATCATTCACATTCCAATATATATTGTACACTGTGCAAAAATTGTTTTCTTCAGTCTGAGGAGGACAATTTAGTCAGTTTTAAATGTGCTACTACTTTATGGAACGCAAATCTGTTGTAGTAGGTATTGATTTCAGATGTACATTCCCCTAACGTCACGTAAGCCAAACAATAAAATAACAATAAAGGCTGTTATAGGCTGTTTAGACATCGTCTTCGTGTTTAAGTGGGCAGTTTGTGATTTCGAGCACTAAATGAGCTAACTGGAATGATTTCTAAGAGATCATGTGACACTGAAGACTAGAGTAATGGCTGCTGAAAATTCAGCTTTGCGTCACAGGAATAAATTTCATTTTGAAATGAATCAAATAGAGAAGTTCTGTTAATTTGTAATAATATTTCACTTTTTATTTAACATTTTTACTTAAAGAATAGTCAAACAAATTTGGACTGATATGACAGAATCTTTATTTCTGGGTGTACTGTCCCTTTAAAGCTGTGCGTGAATCAAATAAGATGCAAAATTGACTGGATTTTCAGAAGTCTGTCTCTGTGAGCCTGACCTGGCTTTGCATAATATTTTATATTTGTTGGTTCTGATGACCTTGTCAGGTTGGCTTTGAAAAGCTTTTGAGTTTAAAAGTTTTAAGTCAGCACGGTATTAAATATGCAATTATAGTCATTTATCACTCTAAGTTAAAACTGTTTTCTTTTTCTTACTGGCCAGTTACATCCATTAAAAAGGTCTTTGCTGTTATCTTTCTGAAAGGGCATGTTTTCCCCTGTGGAGCGGATGTGTGAGATTTGTGTGTGTGTGTGTGTGTGTGTGTGTGTGTGTGTGTGTGTGTAGGGTGATGTGAAAGGGCTACCAGGCACAATATGTGTGTGGGTGTTTATTTCTGGCATTCATTTAAAACAACAGGTTGCCTTCATGTAGAATGAGTAAGAAAGGAAGAGGGAGAAAGGAGGAGGTGAAATTAGAGTCCGCCCCCAGATTATTTGAAATGCAAACAAATGTTGTCCCACTTTGTTTACAGGAGAAGTCAGTGTATATTTGTCCTGTTAAAACCCTCAATGCTCCGATTATCTCTAAAGAATAGAAAACGTCCTTAAACACTTATGTTTTTCCTCAGACGAAAGTACATTTCCTTCTTGTAAACAGCAATTGTTTGTTTTAGCTCAGGGGAGGAACCCCCCACCCCTTGTGCTTCTACTGAAACGACAACTTTTTGAAGTGAAGCCGAACAACCATGTGACCAAACAATAGGAAAAACAGAGATACTCGGGCAGTAGGCCAGGGTTTACTGGTTTCACTCATTAACAGGTTGAGCAGGGGTCATGGAAAAGCCGCTGAGGAGAGATGAAGGGAACGAGGGTGAATAACGAGCTGAAACGATCCAGATCCAGATCAGAGAGGTGTGAACGGACACCTGCCTCATTCAGATTCGGCTCCGCTTTTCAGTTACAATAGACTGGTCAGGAATATTTTGTAATAAAATAAGATGCATTGTTCTGAAATAAAGTGGTGACATTTATGTAGTAATTAGTAATTAGTTTTTAGTCCTGATCAAATAATTAATTTAATAAGTTTAATAAAAAATGAATAATGTAATTTTGGTATATAGTAGTGCTGTCAAGCAACCAATCGCATCCCAAATAAAAGTTTTTGTTTACATAATGTATATGTGTGTGCTGTGTATATTTATTATGTATGTAAAAATACACACTCTATACCGACTATATACATATTTTGAAAATATTTGTATATATGTATATATTTATATAATTTATATTAATCTCGATTAATCATTTGACAGCAGTAGTTTTAGCAAACAAGTACACACTCACTATAGTTCATGTTTCTGCTTTTCTGCATTTCCCTTCTTATCTCCATGTCTTCCTTCTCTCAGGCATGTGACGCTACTGTCACACTTTTAAACGAGAGTCTTTAAACGCTGACCTACATGTAAGCTGATGACAGCTTGAGTTATCACTGAATGCTCCTCTGTTCGATTTTAACTACCTAACTTGTCCATAGAAACATTTCGCCACAAAAGACATTTCGTAAGTCAGTTTGAGAGGACCGTCAGTGTTTTGATCTGAAATGAGTTCCTGTCGCCTGTTTAATTGTTTGCATCGTGTTTCACATACAACAGTCTACAGTTACAGGAATCATGCAATGCTATTTTTAGCCAAGTAACTTCAGTGATGCCCTGAAGCACTTTGAGAGTGTGAGTGTTGAGATCAGTTTAGTGGTTCTAAAAGTAGTGGTTGTAGTCATAGTTCCTATTTTCCAGAAAACACAGTTCTTATTGCCTTTTATATTACACATAATACTCACAAACTCAAGGAAACTACTTGGATGTTTTGTAAGGATAAACTCACTCTGGCGTTTTGAATGTGTGAATTCTTTAAATAATAAAATGAAAGCCATGTAATATGATGCACACCATTATTAATGAAATAGTCTTTATTTTGCATTTCAGTGATTTTTTTTTTCTTCCATTATTGTAATGAGAATTTGGAGAAACGTTGACACTACAAAAAGGTAATTGTCTGAATATGGATAAACTCACTCTGTTATACGTTTATATGCCAAGTAAAATAAATAATATAAAAATAATAGAATTAAATGTGTGTGTGTGTGTACAAATATTATTATTATTATTATTATTATTATTATTATTATTATTATTATTATTATTATATTAAAGTGTTTGGCTTTCAAGAACTAGTTTTAATGATCTAGATTGATTTGATAATTTATTATCATCGAAGTAGAAGTGGAATCTGAAATTAAATAAAATATATCAATTTAAATAAACACTATAAATGTGCATTTGTTACATTATTTAAAATACAGGATATCATGGAAAATGAAGGATGCATCCATGTTGACTGGTTTGGATATGCCTTCTTACCTCCATATATTTGGATATGCCCTCCTACGTCCATACACTGCCTGCTGTTTTTGGTTTGATAGCAAAATATTAAACTGCCATTAGCTAGTATGGTCACAACTGGAAAATGTCGTCATGGAGAGCATTAGATTTCAGTCAGTATGACCTGTGGTGTCATGGAAAGTGCTGATCTAGGATCAGTTTTTGCCATTTACAGTATGTCCTGAAGTAGCCTATGTCATCATCAAAATATATTTGTTTTCATAGGTAGGGATAGCTGTTCCTGGATCAGCACTGATCAGCATTGGCTGGAGGAATTTCAGCTGTTGTTTGCACGGACAGTTGATGATGGTGTGTGTGTGTGTGTGTGTGTGTGTGTGTGTGTGTGTGTGTGTGTGTGTGTGTGGTATGGTAACTTGAGCTGTTCCTCGGGAGCTCAGGCACGAGTCGAGCGTGATATAATCCCTTTGACTAGTGACCAGACTACTGCCACCTCTCATTCTTGTGTCACTGTTTGCTTCTCGGTTATGAGCTTGTGTATTTGGTCTTCATGAGAGCTTAAGCTTCGATTTTAGTCAGATTTTTCCTATTATTCAGAACGAATTAGTGAAAAAAATAAATACCAGCATGTAAGTTTAGAACAACATGTGGGTAAGTAATTGAGCAGCAGATGAAGGCTAAACTGTTAATTTAACAGTAAATACCGCGATTCATCCGTGATTAAACTGTTTGGTTTAAATGTTAGCCTGGTAGCTAGCTAGTTTGGTGGATGTTGTATTTATATAGGTCATCCCAGACCCGTCAGGTGCCTGGAAGAAAACAGAACACGCTCATTCATTGTGTGTGTCGCTCTGGCTCTGTGTGTGTGTGTGTGTGTGTGTGTGTTTTAGGGCAGTGGATTAGGTGTGATTATGGGGCTCAGGGTTCACTGAGCCTTTGACCAGCTGCTCAGTGCCGTCTGCTTAAATCCACCTCTATAACACATAGAGAAAACACAGAGTGAGAGGAAAACAGAAGAATTCTTTACGTAGTTTCAGCACGTTTGCAGTAGAATTTTCTCTCTGAACATACTTCCAGCACATCCTATGAAGCAGCCTCATGTTTGAGGATCATTCTCATCAAATAAAGTAAAATAAAATAAAATACACATTATTTTCAGGAACCAATACATATTGTTTTCAAACTAAAGAAATACTCCAAATAAGTTTAATACGTTTAACTTTTGTTTTATACAGTAAATCTTAAGTGATATGTCAATAAATAGTATGAAATTAAATAAATTCATTTTAAGTAGTCTAAATTATGGCATATTTTTTTTTTTTTTTTTTACTAAGCTATTGGAAATCTTGTAAATTTAAATAAAATATCAAAAGAATAATATTTCACATTACAGCAAAGAGATTTAATTATTACTGCAATAAGAAGTGTGCTCATTTGTTCTGAAAATAATGTCACTATTAAAAATCTAAATCTAAAGATGCTCGCTTTTCAGTTGAAAGCATAATATATTGTGTTTTTTGTTTGTCTATTTTCTTATCAAAGTGTTTTGTGCAATTTACCCTTGAATTTGTTTTCTTTGGAATGCGTGTTGTCATTTTAGGGGAGCTGAAAGACATTTTGAGTAATTTGTGTAGGGTGGATGGTGTCTGAGCTCACTCTGCAAGGTCGAAACCACACACACACACACAAACACACACACAAATACACAGAGGCATAGAGATGCATGAGTCACAGAGAAACTTCAGACTGACTTCCTGTGGGTCTCTTAGGATTTTCCATGATGAACAAGGTGATGCGAAGAATCTGACATTGCTGTGGACCCTGACGTCAGTCTGAATGCTAAAGGATTTAATTTGTATAATTGATGTTGACGACAGCTGACCACGACCTGTATGCGTTTAAATCCCTGCCAAAACCTAAATGCTTAAAGCCAAACACAAGAACATTCAACACGTTCTCAGTGTCCTTTATGTGACAGAAATCCGCATGCATGTCCTGTTGCATGCAGTGCTGGATGCAGGCATTCTTTTGAAGTGGTAATAGCTCATATTTCTCATCTTACGTAAGCGTTTAAGAGGCTCGGCCGGATTTAATCCCGCCCTGACTGAGAGGGAGAGGCAGAGTCACATAGCAGCCAATGCTGTTACGGTCGTTGACACTCGCTGCGGTTGCAGACAGGTTACTTGTAGTGCTGGAATGTAAAGACACACGATATTAGGTGACTCCCTTCACCCTGATCTAAGATCAGCTTTCCTTGCATAATCCACACCCATTAAAGCTGGCGTGAAGTCAGCGGCAGTAGCAAGAGCAGATGCTTCAAAGTAGCAAGTAGCATGTTGAGTGAAGTATGAGTAATGAAAAACGAAGAGAGAAATTCAGATATGTGCAAACCTGCTAGGATGAATATTTCACGCCGTCGGTTTTATTGTCACATAGTTTTCCGCTGTTTGCTTTTACTTAATGTAGTATGAGAAATTAATGCCCACTGCTACTGTTTTTTGCATTATCTTTTACTATTTTCTGTCAGTCATATTGTTATTGAATGTATTATAGCGATAGTTCCCAGAGAAGCATAAAAAAATATATCATTATTAACTCAGCCTAATGTTGTTCCAGGCCTGTTATCCAGTCCAGTGTTATTTGTACATTTTTTAATTCACAAAAAAGTGGAATGTCATAAAGGTTTGAAACAGTGTTTTTTTAATAATTATATTTAAATATAAAATAATTCATAGTTATATTTACTTTTAGTTTAGATTTTTAGGTTTCGTTTTAGTTACTTTTTTTAGTAATATATTCATGTTTGTTTTTAATTTAATTTATTTTTTGTATATAATGTAATGTATGGTAATATGGTCTTTTTTAGGTTAATTTACTTTCTAAGGTTTAGTTCGTATTTATTTCCTTTAGTAATTTTTAGCGCTTTAACTAGTTTCAGTGAGTTGTTCATTTTAAAGTTTAAGTTTTTCATCTAATTAATGATATACTTAGTTTCAGCTGTATTACAACAACAACAAAAAAATAATACTTTTAGTTTTAGTTAAAGATAATTCGGTGTTACATTAAATGTAGATGAATCTAAAATATCTTAAATTTTTGCCAGGTGAGTGATTAAAACAGGTTAGACTACAAGTCTCTCTCTCTCTCTCTCTCTCTCTCTCTCTCTCTCTCTCTCTCTCTCTCTCTCTCTCTCTCTCTCTCTGCCTCACTCTCTCTCTCTCTCTCTCTCTCTCTCTCTCTCTCTCTCTCTGTCTCTCTCTCTCTCTCTCTCTCTCTCTCTCTCTCTCTCACTCTCTCTCTCTCTCTCTCTCTCACTCTCTCTCTCTCTCTCTCTCTCTCTCTCTCTCTCTCTCTCTCTCTGTCTCTCTCTCTCTCTCTCTCTCTCTCTCTCTCTCTCTCTCTCTCTCTCTCTCACTCTCTCTCACAAACACTCACACACTTGTTCTTTGTTATGAAACTATGTTCCCCTGCCTTTGAGAGTCAAATCAAGAATGGCAGGAGCCATACGTTCTGTATCTGTTCTCTTTCTCATCAGAACAAAACTATTTGTAGCTCAAAAGCCGGTTCCTCGTTTGTGCACCTGTTTTCTGCAGTGGGTGGATCTCACTTGTGAACTCAAGTCAGGCCAGTCGACCGTGTCAATACTGATTAAAGACCGTGTTCTCCAACAGGAAGCAGTCTCATTGGATGGATGATGCACGAATATCTATGAATAAATGAATAATCCGCTCTCTCTATCTCTTTGTTTCAGTGTACAGGAGAGGAGAGCTGGGTGGACAGCAGGACGGTTTATATTGGACATAAAGAGCCTCCACCAGGAACAGAAGCGTACATTCCACAGAGATTTCCTGACAACAGAATCGTATCCTCAAAGGTCAGATGTGCTCCACAGCCAAACAGCTACCTGAACCAAAAATGACACGCAAGAGATGATGTCATCTGGTTATTATAGGATCAGCACATGGTCAGGTCTTGTTATCAACATTTAAAGGGTCACTCCACTCCAAAATAAATATTTTGTCATTGCTCACTTACCTCATGTTGTTCCAAAATGTTGTTTAAAAGTCTTTGGAATGCAATTTAAGATATTTTAGTCACAAGTGTCTTGTGACCATCCCATTGACTGCCATTGAAGACTGTCAAGGTCTAGAAAGAAATCCTCAGAATACTCCATCTGCCATCAGTGGGTCAATCTGTATGTTATGAACTGATAAGAATACTTTTTGTATGCAAAGAAAATAAAAATAACAGTGGCGCTATGGTAATAAGACACAGAGGAGACAAATTATTAAATAAAGTCATTTTAATTTTCTTTGCATATAAAAAGAATTCCTGTCACTACATAACATTCAGATTGAACCACAGATGAAAGATGGACTGTTTTGATAATGTTTTTCATACTTTACTGGATCCTTGACAGTGTTATTCACTTGGCAGTCAAGCCTTCCAGTTCTTCCATCTTTTTTTGTTTGTTTTGTTTTACAATTTATATTCATAAAAAGCTGAAGAGGTTAAATATCATAAAAATCAAAACATTTAAAACAAACCGAGACCTAAATTGTGTAAGATAATAGCTGCATAAGTGTACATTGCATAAGTGTATATTAAATATTTTTTCTCCACAGTACACCTTCTGGAATTTTATACCGAAGAATCTCTTTGAGCAGTTCAGAAGAATAGCCAATTTCTATTTTCTGATCATCTTTCTAGTGCAGGTTTGTGATGGTGTCGCTTATGGAAATTATCCCATTAGAATGAGCTGACCTTTCTGCGACAGCGTGATGTGTGATATTTCCCCTCTCACCATCTCTCTCTGTAGCTGATCATCGACACACCAACCAGTCCTATGACCAGCGGTCTCCCTCTTTTCTTTGTCATCACTGTCACAGCCATTAAACAGGTGAGAAAAGACCATTCTCTTTCCTCTATAATAGGTGTCATACTTGTAACGTCACTCTTCTGGCCTCTTTTGCCCCTCCAACTCTCTGCAGGGCTATGAAGACTGGATCAGGCACAAAGCGGACAACGCTATAAACCAATGTCCAGTCCACGTCATCCAGCATGGCAAAGTCGTACGCAAACAGAGTCAAAAGCTACGGGTGCGTAATCACCGAGAATGAGTCGAAAATATGGAGCTGACAACATATAGATTAGTGCCACCACATGGATTTGAAAAACATGACTGTTTTCAAACAGGTTTCCCCAAGCAGTCCATTGGTTTACCACGTATGCAAATTAAGCTGGCATAGGTATAAAATAATGCTAAAAATTACACACTTTGGCTTTGAAAAATGTTTTTTTTCTCAGAAAAATAAATCAACAAAGTTTCGCTCTACTAACCAGCTTTCTGCTTACGCAGCCAGCTTGCTGTTTGGAAACAGAATGTTGGCCTGTCAACAAGCAGAATGACAGTGTGCCCACATTACCCACAATGCATTGGGAATCCTTTTGTTATTTAATTTTGAAACCATTGCTCTCTCTCTCTCTCTCTTTCAATACAGACTATAAAACCACGTATAAAACTTGAAAAGCACAGTGAAAAACACTGGAAGCTGTGATGATAAAGAGAGAATGTGCTTGAATACTTAGCATTACAGCTTTTCCTATTTATAATCCGGTCAGCATCTGTAATCCGTTACGCAACACATGCAGGCAGGCCAGCGGGAACAACAACCCGGATCAGGATTTTCATTTATGTAGATTCATGAGTATAGTTTATTTATTTTTATTTATTCCTCTGTTATGTAAGTGGCAACTCATTTTTTATAGTTGATTCAATGATATTGATGTCGCACAGATGTAGTGTATATATTACTCTGTACAAGCACTCTGTCAGGGAACTAAAAAACTTTATAATACTTGAGTATTTAGGTCACTACAGAAGTATATTTAGATATTCGTAAGATGAAATGATGAAGACTGATGAAGTTCTTAAAGTCACAGTGTGTATTTTCTGCAGGTTGTTTCAGTGTTTTCACGACTTTGGTCCAGGATTGCAGGTTTTATCCATGCAATGGTTGCTGGAAACTGTTTGGAATCTGTCATTATTTTTATGATTTTTATCAAAATTACACTCTTCACCATTACTTTTTATAGAGTATAGCACAATGTAAATTATTTACATTAGTAATCCTGGACCACAAGCCAGTATTAAGTTGTTGTGGTATATTTGTAGGAATAGCAAAAAAGTACATTGTATACATTCTTTTATGCCAAAAATCATTAGGATATTAAGTAAAAATAATTTTCCATGAGGACATTTTGTACATTTCCTACCATAAGTATATCAAAACTTAATTTTTGATTAGTAATATACATTGCAAGAACTTCATTTGGACAACTAGTTTTGTGGTCCAGGTTCACATTTATCTTCAGGTTGTTACTGGATTCAGTCTGTTGCTGTAAATGTTGAATTTGACCCTTTCTCGCTCTTTGACCTTTCAGGTGGGTGATATTGTCCAGGTTAAGGAGAATGAGACATTTCCATGTGACCTCATACTGCTCTCCACAAGTAGAGAAGATGGTACATGTTTCGTCACAACAGCCAGCTTAGATGGAGAGTCCAGCCATAAGGTGATTGGTCAGGCAAACATGCTACTGTTATTATTCACGAAATATTTCTAAACATTATTCTATACATTGTGAATGAAATGTTTAACACACTTCCAGTAATTCTTATTAGACGGGAGTTTTTTTTTGAACTTGGAATGCCAACCAGATTCTCTCGTGCTCTCCTCTCTATACAAAGACCTATTATGCAGTTCAGGACACAAAGGCATTCAGCACAGCGGAGGAGGTGGACACACTGCACGCTACGATAGAATGCGAGCAACCCCAGCCAGACCTGTACAAGTGAGTGATGCGCGCATATATATCAGCAAGAAAACACATAAACAAACCCTCGCTTTCTCTTACAGACACTGACTGTGCATAGAACTGCTGTTAGACTGGCACAACTTTATGCCACACACTCCAGATAACCCACACAAATATCCTCACATGGTGTCTAACCACACACACACACACACTGACACGGAGCCCAGACTAGACATTAATTTTTGTCTTTTCTTCCTCTTCTGTTGTAGATTTGTGGGACGCATCAATATTTATTTGGATCAAGACGAGCCCATCGCGAGGTAAATCTATACTCAGGAAATTGACTCTTAATTAAGGGGCCAGTGTGTAAAAGATTGAATTCAGTAGGGACACTTTATCATTTTCATAGAACAGATCTCTCGTCCAATCTTGATTCTTACTAAAGAATTCACAATCCACTCTAACTTTAATTAAAACTGTTGTGTTTGGATTTATGTAAATAAATATAAACGTACACAATATAAAAATGTAATACAAAATATTGAATATTATAATAGTATATGTAAAATATATTGCATTTCATGTAATAACATAGAGCAAATATTGTTATATTGGTCAATTAAATATATGTAAATATTTTAATAAATCTGAATAAATAGAGTATTTAAAAGTATATAAAATTAATGATATGATATAATTATGTAATTCATTATATGTATAAATAGAATGGAATAAAATAAAAGGTTCATTTAGGCTGCTACACAAATATTTATTTTCATATTTAGTCAATTAATATTAGGATAGTTGATACATAAGGACTGTTTTATGTTTTAATTAATATGTAATTTATCATATGGAATGGAATGCAAGGTTCACTCCCACTTTATTTTAGGTGGCCTTAACTACTATGTACTTGCATCAAAAAATAAGTACAATGTTCATATTGAATATACACTGGTTATATTGTATTGAAAAACACTTTTGCTGCTGTTAAGGAGGGATAGGTTATGGGTAGGTTTAAAAGTGGGTTAAAATGTAGGGGATGGGTCAACAGTGTATTTAAAAATGTAACTACAGAAATTAATTACAGATGTAATTACATATAACATGCATGTATACAATGAATGCATTGTATCAAATGATTAATTTAAATGTAAGTACACAGTAGTTAAGGCCACCTTATATAAAGTGGGACCGGAGGTTCATTTAAGCAGCTTCACAAATATTTATTGTCATACTTATTACATGCTATTGTTAATTGTTAATTATTATTAGGATAGTTGATGCATAACATGACTGTTTTATGTTTTCCAATTTATATGAATGTACAATACGAAGTTCATATTTTCATTGCTTTAACTGGTCACCATTTCTTTTAATTTACTGCTTCCATTTACCATTTGACAGTTATTTATATTTTATAGGGATGCATGATAATCATTGTCCGATATGTAATGTGCATTGTCACTAAAACTGGTTCTGTAATCAGCGATGCCATCACGTGTGTTGTTTCACAGCACTTACTACACAGAGCCGTTGTTCACTGATAAGCAGCGCAAAATTACGCTGACAATGAACACCGATATGCGCAGCTTGTCCGTGAACAACGGCTCTGTGTAGTAAATGCTGCTCAATGTGAAATCACGCACATGATACCGGTTTTAGAGACAAAATGCTCATTACATATCATCCAATGATTTTTGTGAATCCATAAAATTTCACTTAATCTTTTCGTTTTTTTAATTGACCTGCAATGATGACTTTGCAGTAGAACATATACACACTGTAAAAAGACGTAGGCATAATTTTGTTTATTAATCCTGTTTGTAATGCTGCATTTGATTTGTTGGATTATTGTAGACCCCTGGGTTCTGAGAACCTGCTGCTGCGTGGAGCCACACTGAAAAACACTGAATACATACACGGTAATAAAAAAACAACACTACATATTTATGTTTCCTTATTTTATCCATATGCACAATTATTAGATTTGCAGGCAATTTAAGGTATATATGTATTAGTATGTCCCACTGTTCGCGCGCTGTCCAATTCTATTGGTGTCGATGCTAAGATCCATCGCTATAATCTGCCACAATGCTAATGTGATTTTTTTTTAGGCAATAGGAAGGGCAGGAGAACAAGAGAGGAGAGTTGCTGATTGAGTCGTTCTGTCACTCCGTTCCCACTGTAATTAAATGAGTCACTGAGGCTTGTGAGATCAGAAAGAAGTTCTTAATTGCTAGAGAGAGAGAGAGAAAGGGCGAGAGAGGGAGATGAATGTCACATTATACACACGAGAATTCTAAGAGCAGGGCAAGCTCTCAAAATGTTTAACTTTGTTACAGCCGAGCCATTATGACATAATGGCACCGTACGGTAGGACAGAGAGAGCTCAGTTATGTAACAATGGCTTTAACATTATCATAGCATCAAAGAGGCTATATAGAGACGGTCATAGAGGGGAATTATGATCTCAAAATGCTCTTGCTCATCTCTTGTTTCTCTAGCCGTGGCCATCTACACGGGAATGGAAACCAAGATGGCCCTCAACTACCAATCCAAGTCTCAGAAACGCTCCGCTGTTGAAAAGTAAGACACAGCGATAGGCTTTCGATCAGTTTATCTTGCTGTCAGCATGTACAGGGTAATGCATTTAGTGTGCTGTTTGTAAAGCAAATTGCTGGCTTCTGTATTTGATGTCACAATTTGTATCAGGTTGCGCTCACATGTGTCTTGCTGACAATTCTGTCAGACAGATAGATGCAGCCATTTAAGAAAACATGTAAAATATGTTTATATTCAATAAGCAGGTTGGCTTTTTAGAGATCTCCTTTCAGAGTTTGGATAACATTGACTTTTTCAATTAAATAAATGTTGATTTTTTTTTTTTTTTTGGTAGACTTAATTGAATTTAATATCGTACATGTCATTTGGACAGGAGATTTTATTATTTAATTTGTTTTCAGAAAAAAAAGCGATATTAAACTCGGAGACCCTCGGGGAAAGTTACTGCGGTTAGATCTTGTCAACCTGATGTATGATATCTGTCTTTGCCATTAGGTCCAAAAATGATTACGCTCATACTGTGTGAGACTTGGATCATCTTATCACATTTTGTCCTGCAGGTCTATGAACGCCTACCTGATTGTGTACCTCTGCATTCTGATCAGTAAAGCTCTGATCAATACTGTCCTGAAATATGCCTGGCAGGCCAACCCAAACAGAGATGAGCCCTGGTACAACCAGAAAACTGAGACAGAGAGACAACGACATGTAGTACGTGCTAAAAAACTATTTATTGTTATTTTTATTTTTTTTTTAAGAAATTTAGCTTTTTTCTATCACTTTTTATCATTAGTATGTTATTTTCTTTTTTTTTTTTTTTTATTTTATATATATATATATATATATATATATATATATATATATATATATATATATATATATATATATATAGTTATATGTTAATGTTTTTTTTAAAAATGTAAGTAATTTAATTATTATTATTATTATTTTTAGAAAATGTCTAATTCTTTTTATTAGATATTTTATTATTTATGATTTTTTGCACTACTTTATGTACTAATACATAATTAGAAAGATATGTTTCTTTCTAAAGAATTCTGACAGTGAATGTGAATTCAGCTTAGGATCATGGAAAAATACATTTATAATAAAATTATTAAATATAATTGTTTTAATTTGTAACAAAATTTCGCAATATTATAGATTTTTTTGTTTGTTTAGGTTTTAGTTTTTTTTTATTAAATATAATAAATGCAGCCTCAGTGAGAATAAGAGACTTCTTTCAAAAATCTTAATTATTCCAAACTATGGCCTTGTATACTGTATTTTATTTTTTGTATACAACTATAACATATACAACTATATTTTACACTTTTATATCATAAAATATAACACAATCAAAGCAAAGCAATTGCACAAACTCACGCTTATTTAATTCCCTGCATTTTGTTCGTTCAGTTAATCCGGGCATTCACAGATTTCCTCGCCTTCATGGTTCTGTTCAACTACATCATTCCTGTGTCTATGTACGTGACTGTGGAGATGCAAAAGTTTCTCGGTTCGTACTTCATCTTGTGGGACGATGACATGTTTGATGAGGAGCTCGGAGAGGGACCGCTCGTCAATACCTCAGATCTTAATGAAGAACTTGGACAGGTAGGAAAGCTCTTCAGTCCTCTTGAAAACTGCTCCTCACTCGTCATTTGCTGACTGCCTCTCTTCTTTCTCCATCACAGGTGGAATATGTCTTTACAGACAAGACTGGCACTTTGACGGAAAACAACATGGAGTTGAGGGAATGTTGTGTGGATGGACATGTTTACGTGCCACATGCCATCTGTAATGGGCAGATCTTACCTGGAGCTGCTGGAATGGATATGATCGACTCCTCTCCAGGCGTAGATGGAAAGGTAACGTAATAACGTATTTCCTAGTGAAAAAGTCTGATTACTTTTTTTTCCAAAATCTATCATCTATTTCATTATTATTAAGTATGACTTAAGTGTGTATATATATATATATATATATATATATATATATATATATATATATATATATATATATATATATATATATATATATATATATATATATATATATATATATATATATATATATATGTGTATATATATATATATATATATATATATATATATATATATATATATATATATATATATATATATATATATATATATATATATATATATATATATGTGTATATGTGTATATATATATATATATATATATATATATATATATATATATATATATATATATATATATATATATATATATATATATATATATATATATATATATATATATATATATATATATATATATATGTATGTGTATGTAGACACTGTAGACATTTGATAAAGAAGCTATATAAACGTTAAGAAAAACATGTTTTTGTGAGCAGCGAGTTATGTTTCATTGCACAGATAAATCATATTATCGCGAAGGCAAGTTTTTTTCATGAATATTTTAGCTGTGGGTGGGTGAAAAGATGGATGGATTCTAAATTTATCTTTTGATAAATGATCTTAGAGCAACGTGACATTAATTCAGCAGATTAGCTAAAACATCTATTAAAGAATTTGTTAACTTGTTAAATTTCCCATCACATCTCTCGTCACTCGTGTTTTTCAATGTGATTTTTATGGATGAATCCAAAAAAAAGTTTCTGTAAGAAATCTATTGTGTGCATGATGAAATGAAATATTAGAGCTCACTGTTGAAATTTTTAGTGCCTGCTTGTATCAAAAGTATCCAAATATTTACTGGATACATGAGTATTGACTGCATTTTGTTCAGAGTTAGACACGGATAGCCTCTCTCTCTCCTGTTATCCTTTCTGTCTCTGTCACTTAATCCCTTTTTTTTCTAGTCTCTCTGTCTTCCTTTCTTCTGGTATGTGAGGAAACAGATGAATGATTTTGTTCCTCTGAGACGACTCGCTCTTAAATAAAGGGAAATGTGTGTGTGTGTGTGTGAGATGACTGAATTGCCTCATGTCTAGCATACTATTATTAAAAGTGATATATATATTTTTTTTTAAGAATGATTCTGTATTCTGTGTGCAGTACTTCAGCGCAAATGTACGTATGTGTGTGTCTCAGCAGGAGCGAGAGGAGCTGTTTTTCCGTGCTCTGTGCCTCTGTCACACAGTCCAGGTGAAGGAAGAGGAGACGGTGGATGGCATAAAGAGAGGTATCCATCAGGGCAAATCCACCTCCTTCTACATCTCCTCCTCTCCAGACGAGGTTGCACTGGTGGAGGGCATGAAAAGGCAAGACGCATACTGTACATTCATGCACTCACACAGACACTCCAGGTTTTGATATGTGTCTCACTATGGGATTGCATAATCCCTACCCTAAACAGTTCAAACATTTTTATGCCTAATTTCCCTGAACCCTACATTTGCTGTACGTACAGCTGTGTCTGACCTTTTACCCTTCATCACAATAACATAACAAGTTTGCTTTTCTCTCACCTGTTCAGGTTGGGCTTCACCTATCTCCGTCTGAAGGACAGTCACATGGAGATCCTCAACAGAGAGGATGAGATGGAGAGGTGAGCCATCTGGAAAACAGCATGAGCGCAATGACCAACAGGAAACTAGCATGCTTTTGAACAGTCTATCACTCTGAGAAAGTGGTTTTACCCACAGTCTTACGTAATATGTCAAATACGTTTTTTACATTATTGCCAAAAAAAAGCATACATAATTCATAAGAAATCTATTTAATAGTGTTTTTTAAATAATTTATTATTAAACAATATTTTTTAAATAATAGTAAAATAAATGTAAAAGTCAAAAATGATTCGAAGATATTTATGCATTTTACACTTACAAAATTTACCGCATAGAATTTACAAACAAGCTTTTAGCCTCATAGCGAACCGCTAGCAGTGTTGCTTACACCCCCTGTGGTGACTGCAGCTTTAATTTTCTTGTCATGCTATGTATTTTGCCACATGCTGTGTGAGAAAGAAACCTCAGCAAAGGAACAGTTTGCTCAGCCTAATCTGTAATCATCTGTGTATTTACTCAGCAGGTTGTCATATAAATGTCATTGTGTTTATTAAAATAACACCGTTATACAGTATCTTGTAGGAAGCAAAGTTCCCCTGTTTAGTCGGTGTTGTAAAAGGACCGGTGTTTGTGAGATGGAGTGTGTGTGTGTGTGTGTGTGTGTGTCCTTGAAGGACAAGGACCAGCCGTAATTAGTGCAGCTACACACTGTCCTACAGCCGAGAACAGAGTGCAGTCACATAAAAACTCTGTCTCTCTGTGATAATAATGTATTACAAAGGACCCAGTCAACGTTACATATTACACATGAATGTAGTTAGTTAGAAATGGTAGACCTGGTACCCTTTTGAATCTAAGCTCTTGCAACATTGTCTTTTTGTGTGCATTTGTGTTTATTTATTTTATGTATTTAATCTTCACAGATTTGAACTGTTGGAGGTGTTGAACTTTGATTCAGTGAGGAGGAGAATGAGTGTTATTGTAAGATCAACCTCAGGTGGGATGAACGCACACACACACGCACACACACACGCACGTGCGCGCAACTTTTACTTACACAACTTCATATATTCTTAAATTCACACACACACACACACACACACACACACACACACACACACACATATATATATATATATATATATATATATATATATATATATATATATATATATATATATATATATATATATATATATATATATATATATATATATACATATATATATATATATATATATATATATATATATATATATATAAAATTAACATTTTATTTTATTTTTCCACAATAATGTGTCTTTAAATGACCTCTGGAAATATTGATATGTGCAATTATTTGTGATTGATTTGATTAATCTGCCCGTCGTGCAATAATTTGATTACAATTTTAGAGATTGGCAGCCCTAATTATTCACTTTATTTGTGAATGATTTTCCCGTCTGAGAACATCCCCAAAGGGAATTAACTAATGTCGGGGGATAATTTTGTCCTCAAAGCGTAGCTGAGTAAACACACACATGCACACTCATTCTGGAACTGCAAGTGACTGTTACACATTCCACTAAAAGTCTCTGAGTCACCATGTGTGCCTAAATGAAGGGGCCAGTTAATGCAAGTGGGTTAATGTGCTACTAGCATACAAATGAGAGCAAGATTTAGACATCTGTATGATTCCTGAATACAATGAGTCACATACAATTGGCCCGATAACATATCTTCTAATATAAAAAGCAATTAGGATATTCTTGAATACATTGAGAGCCAGGCAGCATAACTAATGTGCTATTATAAAGTCAACATGAAAAAGCATTTGTGACCCATTTTACTATCATATTATAATGTGTTACAGAATAAAAAAATAAAATAAAATCTTAAAGACAATAGGTCTGTTTTTTAATAGGTTAGTGCCTATTATAAATGTATCAAAGCATGATATACTGGTAGTTGTACACTTTATTTCTCATAGCTGTTAACACTTCATTTGTGTTTATAATTGTTGTTTTGTTCTAGGAGAGTACTATTTGTTCTGTAAGGGTGCGGATTCTTCTATTTTCCCACGGGTGGTTTCTGGGAAGGTGGAGCAGGTCAGAGCGCGAGTAGAGCACAACGCTGTGGTGAGCAGAAATCGGAAACATCTTCATCTTCCTTCTTATTTTAGCAGAGCTATTTATAAGCCACAAAAGCACCTTCCTAGATCTTGATGGAAAGGGGAAAAAAACGCTCCTCTCAAAAGTGTTTGATGGTGCATCTTTTGTTTAGCATGAACGTCAACCTCAAAGAGAGCTGAAAGAGGAAAGTACCTAAACTTCACAGAAAATAAAAGAGGGCAAAGACAATGTGTCTATTGTCTTTCTATTTATGTGTTCTCACACTGCAGCCCAACGCTGAGCTCATTAGCTTTCATAAGAGGGATGAGTTTTGTAAACAAGCGTTATTAGTTTAATGTCTCTGCAGGACTCAGAAGTCATTTGTACTTTTTGCTCTTGATAATCTAATGAATATAATTATCTTAAACTTGACAAATATGTGAAGTCATTTGCCAAAAAAAAAAAAAGATGGTCCCAGGCATGAGGAATGGATCTTAACACAGCTCTATGTTACTTCATTGTGTTACTCACAGATCTGGGTCAGGAATGACATCACTTTAGAAAGGGGTTTGGTGGCACTGGTGGCTATGCTGATTCATGATTTTGGTAGCCATAGTGAAAAGGTTTCTGTAGAGACAGACTCTTGAATCTTTGTTTTCAAGACTGTCTGCAGGTCAGTAGTGATTTATTAACAGTGCTGATGGAATTTTTTTCCACTAGAGCATTTTTGCTATTTTATAATCTACATTCCAAAGGGATAGCTCACCAACAAATGATAATTGTGTTATTATTTACTCACCCCCATGCCGTTCTAAACCAGTGTGTCTTTTATTTTCACATGGAACACAAAATGAGATGTTTTGCAAAATGTTCACGCTGCTCTTTTACATACAGCAAATTTCGATCAAACAAGATGTCACCACAAAATACCATTCGTGAGCATGAAATATACCATTTGTCATGTGTTTAAGTCATGCAGGCTTTTTAGATGGAAGCCTATTTTCGAAAGAAATGTAGAAATTTGCAGATGTTAACTCAAGTTTAAAAACTCAATTTTGAGTCGCAGTACCGTGGTAATAAGCGTCCGTACTTTTGTCACCACATGATTCATTCTATTGAAAAGAGCAGTGTCCGCATTCTTGAAAATATCTCCATTTGTTGTACCTCAGAAGAAAGAAAGTCACAGGTTTGGAACAATGCAAGGGTGAGTAAATAATGCCTTCTTTTTTTCTACGCAAAGGTATTGTTCTTTCCTTTTGTATTATGTTTATTGTGGGTTATGTTTCAATTTTAGTAATATCCAAGAATAATACTGTTTTTAGAAAAAAAAGTTGAATTTAGGCTCTTTTTGTAAATGAATGGACCTGGCAGCCCAAGTTGACACTTTTTGTTTCAAATCTTTCCCCTGTAGGAGGGCTTACGGACCCTTTGTGTGGCTTATAAGAAGCTGACTCATGAGGAGTATGAGGAAACATGCCGTCTGCTCAACAGTGCTAAACTAGCTCTGCAGGAGCGCGACAGGAAACTGGCTGAAGCTTATGATGTCATTGAAAAGGATTTCATCCTGCTGGGAGCCACAGCTGTGGAAGATAGGTAAATCACTGTCAACCTGATTAACATTTACCAAACACCACGAATACCATTTAAGTTTGATTCGACTTATTTAAAAATTCTTCTACTGAAGTGAATCAAACTTTTGATTTCAGAAACGGTAAAAGAAATAGCTAACTGTGTGTGTGTGTGTGTGTGTGTAGACGCAATCTTTATATGTGATAACAAATAAAACTCACAGTTAATTACGTGTAAAAATAGCTGTAGTTAATCATGCCTCCTGACCAGTATGTTAATTATATTTTTAATTAATTAATAAATTATTAATTCATTCATTTTATTGAGGTTATGTTTATGAAATAGAAACAACACAAATATATTAACTTGACATTATTTAATTCATGTCTATTCAATGTTTTATTATATATTATTCTTAAAATTACCTCTGAAAATATTGATATGTGCAATTATTTGTGATTGATTTGATATATCGCGCAATAAATTGATTACAATTTTAGAGATTGGCAGCCCTAATTATTCACTTTATTTGTGAATAATTTTCCCATCTGAGAACATCTCCAATTTTTATTTATTTATTTTTTTAATTACATTTTTGTACAATGTGAATAACTTTTGAGTGAAATATTTTAGTATTGTTTTTCATGGTAATTTGTCATTGGTCATTTCATTGTTTTATTTTTTTTAATATTGTTTTTTTTCTTTGTAGTCTAAGACTTTTGGACTCCACAACAGTATGTTCCCAGGAATTTACAAATTTGTAGTTACACAGTAGTGACTATAGAGAGTCAGCGGTCATTTTTTTAGGTTTTTGTTATGGTAATGCCTCTTCAGTTATTTATCCGTGAATATGTAGATTAAGAATCAGGGCCTCATACTCTTTTGCTCTTGCCAACTACTCTATCAGAAAATCCATAGTGTCAAAATCTGAACCGTGACGTACAGTGCATTTCTGAGCATTTCCGATATTGCATTCCAAGTTGCATGTTGCTGTAAAAAAATCTGCATGTTAATAATAACTTATGCTTTTCATAAAGTGCTTTATGCATTTGCCTAAATAAACAAGGTGCATTTCCCTGAACTGAAATGGAGAATGGATGTGCATTAGCAATATTAGATTGTTAACTGGCTGAAATCCAAGGTTCCGGTCGGCCCAACAACTGGATGGAAGAGTTACAGGTCCAGCGTCCGTTTGAAGCTCACGTGAGCACCCGCGGCCCTGTCAGGACCAGCGCGAGTTAACGCTAATTGCACAGGCAATCAATAGAGTCCATCCGTTAGGCTCCAGTGTCCTGATAATGAGCAGCTAACGTAATTAGACCCCCTCTTGAATCAATCAGGGGCCGGCAGACGTGGTTCTGATGAACTACTGTTTGGGCTTATGCACTTATGGAAGCCATCCAACCCAATGTTATAAATAAACACATCAATCTATGTTGGTCGCCTTAATGAATATGACAGAGCAAACAAATAGTGATTACTGAACGGGAACTTATTTTTTCAGGCTGTGTTGATTAGGTGCAATCAGTGCCCTGTAGGTACCAGCCTGCTTGTGTCTTCAAGAGGTCACTTCATGTGTTAATAGTTAAATAAACAGGAAGCTAAATGGATGAAGGGCAGCGTTAACTACTTGTAATGTTTTTTTTTTTTTTTTAATTAACTGTCGTCAGTTGTGTCGCAGTATATTAGGTCACTTTCAAATCAAGCAGCTGTATGTTGGTCAAAGCTGTATATTCACATGACCAACTTAAACTTAGTGGCAAAATCTGTATTAATATGGTGACTGGACTTAAATTACAGAAATTGCTAGACTTCACACACAAAAATTCTTTAAATGTCACTGCGCCCTTAAGGGTCCAACAGAAATATTCAAGTAAAAAAAGAAGGGTTTTTATTTTTATTAAAGATGTTGGTATACCAGAATAGAGCCTCACTTGATTGTACTCTAAGACTAGTGAATTGTATAGAGGATATGGTCTATATTACATTAAAGTTAATCTGTATTAAATTAGTGTTAAATAATGGTCAGGAAAGTGTATTTAAGGAAGCATATAACATAAAATCAGATTTTAAGCCAAGTTTTTTTTTTTTAAATACAGAGCCAAATTGAATGTTGGGGAAGTCTGAAGTAATGTTATGACTCAACTAGAATGTTACTTAACTTGGGGAATTTGTTTTGCTTCAATAGAATGTTAAGTGAAATGCAATCCATGTTATTAGAATGTTTAATAGGTGGTGTAGTAGAACGTCTTGCGGTTCTTCCCGGGAGTCTTTGTGAGAATGTCACTTCCTGCGTGGCTGGGCTGTGAGTGAGGTGCAGTGGGGGGTGGAGTCTTAATTATCTGGCAGCAGTGGCACTGTGAATCCTGACTGCTGGGCTGCTTAATTACTGAGTGAAGTGGGCTGAGACATCACACTGCGGTATAAGACTTCCCCGCCACCGAGCCATGCAGAGCACTGTCCATTAACTTTCACTCCGGCACTGCGCAAAGAATAAAGCATACAGCATTGCTATATACTATGGCAAATCTTTCTGCTGCTGCAATATAACTGGGCTGTCAATGCAACAACTGCTTAATTGTCACTTTGTATATCTGATTATGTTTGTATGGCTATTATTTCTGTCAGAGTGTCATGTTATTAACTTGTTTGTAAAAATTATTATTTTAAATGGACTCAATGCTAAAATCCAAAGCTAAGTTTTTAGATTAAAAAAAATGTAAGTATTATTGTTATTATTATTATTATAAAAATCATTTTAATATGTTAATTTTATTCTCATTAGTTTTATCAACATTAATAACAGTTGAGTTGTTTATATATTTGCAGACACTGGTACTTTTTGTTTTAAGATTCTTTGAAAAATTACTGCCCCCCGAACTTTTTAAGGAAAGTGTAAATAGTTAACAGAGGAATGTGATTTAAAAGCTTTGCCAACTGAAAGTTTATTTAAAATTGCATTTAAATCTGTCCAAACAATCAGGACTTAAATAAATGTATATAAGTAAGGCAATAATGCAATTGTCAACATTTGCTGAGGTCGGATTGCTCATTGGTTAAGTGACTACTAAATAGACAGCCCGATTACAACATGTACGTGAACTGCTTTTAAAATCATCTTGGTTGTTATTTTATATTTTAGGCTGCAAGATAAAGCAGCCGACACGATTGAGTCCCTGCACAAGGCTGGCATGAAGGTTTGGGTCCTCACAGGGGACAAAATGGAGACTGCAGCAGCCACATGCTATGCTAGCAAGTTGTTCCATCGCAATACACAAATCCTGGAACTAACAACCAAGCGGACAGAAGAGCAGAGTCTCCACGACGTCCTGTTTGATCTGAGCAGAACTGTCTTGAGACAGCATGGCAGCATGACCAGGGACACTTTCTCAGGGTAGGCACAGTAGAACGCATGTACATGCACACGTAGACGCTCAGACACGCAGACACCTTCACACATACGTGTCGGTCCCCACAGGCTCTCAGGTGATTTCCAAGACTATGGTCTGATAATCGATGGAGCAACACTGTCAGCTGTTCTGAAGCCGACACAGGAAGGACCCAGCAACGGAGGGAACTATAAGGAGATTTTCCTGGAAATCTGCAGGAACTGCAGTGCTGTTCTCTGCTGTCGCATGGCACCTTTACAAAAAGCACAGGTATTACAGCACCTCAGTCAAGAGCATACACTACCATACAAGAGACTGGGGTAAGATGTAACATTTTTTTAATTTTTTGCATGAAGTGTAATGAAAATACAGTAAAAATTTGTATACAGTTTAATTTTTTTCCCCCTCTTTTTATTATTGTATTAAATTTTTGTACTTTTTTTCACATTGTTAGTTAAATATTGCCCATACAAAGACATAGTTGTCTCGGATAAATAATTCCAGACAAAGAAATAATGTTTGAATCTCTGTTCCTAAACAAAATGATTGAGCAAATGATTCAGTAAAGAGTCTCACTTATTTTCTTGAATGAGCTTGAACACTGCACATATCAAAGTCAGAAGAAACTGGAACTAGCTGAAACTGGTATTAAATCATTTGTTTTTGTTTTGTTTTTGTGCAATCTAATATTTTAATACATCATTTAAAAAAATTGTACAAGTATTAAGCTATTTTCCTTGTGGGTTCTATTGACTAAAGGTGATTTAAGGTCTCGGTGTCTATTTGGGGACATTTAGTTCCCACAATGATGA
The DNA here is from genome assembly GCF_018831695.1 of Puntigrus tetrazona. Classification (NCBI taxonomy): domain Eukaryota; kingdom Metazoa; phylum Chordata; class Actinopteri; order Cypriniformes; family Cyprinidae; genus Puntigrus; species Puntigrus tetrazona. The sequence continues at coordinate 22,554,897 of NC_056699.1, read as the reverse complement.
TAAAACCTGACTCGCACAAGCACAGCCACCTGCCAGAGAAAGGTTGTCCTCGTTCCCTTATTCTAATCTCTCAGCTTGTGAGTTACACGGCGCAATCAAAAGAGTCTCTGGTCTCTTTCTCGTTCTCATTTACTGCACGCTAAACCTGTCAGTCACTCTCTGGGGCTGCTGGGAAAACCAGAGACTGTAAAGTCAAGAAGTGAGAGAACTCGCAGCATTACAAGACAATTATTGATGTGAAACGAGCAGTAAAACCCAATGCAGTGCAGTATCAAAAGCCAAATCAAATAGTCACTTTGTATGAGATATTATCCCGTCAGTCACATGAACGGCCAAAAAACCCCGATTAATAATCTAATCTCTCAGTCGCTGTGATTTGACCTGTGGAAATGAAACTGTTCTTTCAGATTGTTAAGCTGATAAAAGCATCAAAAGAACACCCCATCACACTGGCCATAGGGGACGGAGCCAATGATGTCAGCATGATTCTGGAGGCTCACGTGGGCATAGGTGATTTTACAAAGCATTTAAGAAGTTATCCATGATAAGCTTGTGTTAAATATCAGTTGACTGCCAATTGACCGGTTATTCTTCCTCTAGGGATCATGGGTAAAGAGGGGCGTCAGGCGGCCCGTAACAGCGACTATGCAATTACCAAGTTCAAACACCTGAAGAAGATGCTGCTGGTTCACGGACACTACTACTACATCAGGATCGCCGAGCTGGTCCAGTACTTCTTCTATAAGGTGGGCTCAAACAAGCTAAACGTGTGACACACAAAATAAAAAAAGATAATCTCAAGCAAAATGGCTGATTGCTAGCTGACACGACACAAACGGCATCGCCTGCGGTTGTAAACACAACGAAAAAAGTTGCTTAATATATGTGGATGCTACTTTTTCCCAGGAGTTCTGACTAAACCACTGAACAGTCTTGTTGAAAATGCAACTCTAATGCAGTGCTATTTATAGCTAAACAGGATTCACAAACACACACACACACACACACACACACACATACTCTCCCCCTAAAGGGTTGAGTACGTCAGGTACTGAGGAGCTGTTTTCTTTCCACAGAATGTGTGCTTCATCTTCCCTCAGTTTCTCTATCAGTTCTTCTGTGGCTTCTCTCAGCAGGTAAACGCATACCTCAAAGCGTCTTAAAGGTCTATCACATTTTGACTACATTTGAAATAGATGTCGAAATTGACACGTGGAATATGAACGTGCACATGGTTAAAGGGTTAGTTCACCCCAAAATGAAAATTCTGTCATTCATTTCTCACCCTCATGTCTTTCCAAACCTGTAAGATCTTCAGAACGTAAATTAATATATTTTTGATGAAATCTGAGAGTCATCTGACTCTCCATAGACGGCAACACAACTGAAATGTTCCCAGGTCCTGAAACGTAGTAAATCTACATTAATAAAGAAAACAAAAATAACGTAATTTACTCAACGATTCTTCTCTATCTAGTTATGTCTAGTTGTGTCTAGTTCTGCCATTTTAGAGAGTATCACAACACATGTGCATGCTTTCCTCTAGGCATAAACAAGTTTACGTTCATGCGCTGAAAGTTGAGCCACTGATCTCACATGGACTGTGTTTCTGGATCTAGGAACATTTCAGTTGCGTTGCTGTCTATGGATGCTCATATGGCTCTCTGATTTCATCTAAAATATTCTTCATTTAAAAACGTCTTAAGGGTTTGGAACGACATGGGTTTGATTTTGGGCTGAACTAACCCTTAAAAAAACAGCAGCTAACTTAATTTTTGTCCCTCTGCAGCCACTCTATGACACCGCATATCTGACCCTGTACAATATCAGCTTCACGTCATTACCCATCCTCCTCTACAGTCTGATGGAGCAGCACATTAACATGGACATCCTCAAACGGGACCCTACTCTTTACAGGTGAGGAACGTTATCGTTTCACTGACATCCCCTTCATCTACACCTACATAATTATTGCATCAAATTCAGACTGTAGAAAAAAGTTCATCCAGATGGGAAAACCCACATGGAGTTAAAGTTACGTGACGTGTGGTGCGTGTCATCACGTGTACAGAGGAGGTATTTTGGTGCAGCACGTTTACTATCTGTTCACTATTCTATTTCTGGGTCTCTCTGTGAGACCTACTGATAAATCCCTGTCTACACACTGGCTATTTATATTCACCTTGGCCTCCTTTTTGCATGACTGTTGGTTTGCTGAGATTCAAAACAATAATTTTTTCTTATCCTGAGATCTGTTTTCCCCGAGATGAACTTATATTCATAAAGCACTTTGAAATAGTTCAAAAGTGTTACTGTTTTTATATATATAAACTTTGCCGTAGCAAAGGAATTAAAATACGTTCATATACATATTCAACTAATGCAGGTTGTACTGATAGCACAGCACTGGCCCATTCAGGTACTATTTAATATGCTAAGTCAATTAAAATGAAAATAATCTGTATTTTTTTGAAAACTTTTATTTTGCTTGCATCATTTGTGTAGCTAATGAACCGCCTGATGTAGCCCAATTTTACTCTCTACATTTTCCCCTTTAATAAAATGTTCTTTCTGATTGTGAGCCTCCAGGTTTTCTCACTTAATCACATGAACACACTGCTTCCAAATACGAGGCTGCTATAATTGGACAGTTCCATCAGCCTTTGGCAAACATATCTGCACAGACCCTTGCACTAAACTCAATTTACACACTACACTGGGCAGAAATACCGTTAGAACCGCTCTACATTTTATCACCAAATGTCCTGACACTGCATTTTTTCCTCTCTTATTCCTCTGCATTGCTTGTTCAATATATACAGTGTTCATTACTGACACACAGTGTGGCACTTGTAGCCATCAAGGACATTCTCACTAGAAAAAGTGCTGAACTGGTTTTTTTTTTCTATATGTTTTCAAAGTAAGAATGGACACTAGCAGCACTGATGCTTATTTTTTTCTGACCCCAATTTCACATCCAGTCTCAAGTGTGGTTTGTGACTAAACTCACTGATTTTTCATAGAGCGCTCAAATGACCATCTTAAAATGAACCCTTTTAATGCTTGTATGCTTTACAGTTTAGTATCAGTTGCACTTCATTTAGTATACATTTATACAAACAATACTATGAATGATCACAAAACCTGAGCTCAGTTTGAGAATTTCCTGAGATCTCTTCCAAAACTCTAAAGGTGGCTTGTGTGTTAATTCATTTAGTAGGCAGTTTGTCTTTATATTTTCATTTTTAATATCTTTTTATACAGAGATATTGCCAAGAATTCCCTCCTGAGATGGCCCACCTTCATCTACTGGACGTTTCTCGGGGTCTTTGATGCCGTGGTCTTCTTCTTTGGTGCTTTCTTCCTTTTCGACAACACAACTTTCACCAGCAACGGACAGGTAACGCAGTCGCTGTCTAAACCATGATTTGGCTTTCAAGTTTTTCTGTGTGTGTTTTGTTTAATCAACTTAACCAGCCTTTTTTTATTTCTTGAGCTCATTGTTTTTCTCAGTCAAATAAAGCAGTCGCATACAAATTGAATGGGTGGCCGATGCTTGTCGAGTGAGTTGTTTTGTGGTTAAAGCGGTTTGTAATGTACATACCTGTGGTTTAACTGCGCTCTTGATCCAGCTTGCAGACTTCTGTCTGTCCTCTTTTGCGTATGTTTGAAGTCATTACAGGTGCTTCTCCATTCATTTATGCGACACAAAGCATGCTGGTTAATCAGTCAGACCAGACATCTTTCTCTGTGCCATTAAGTTAAATCATAGTAACCTTTTTGGATTGCTTTTTTACCTGTTTGATTTACTTTCAGTTATAACATCCTAATTTTTTCTTTACTTTCTTGCTCCCTGTCCCCTCCCTCTCCTTCTTTTCTTTCATTTTCTTCTCTTTCTCTATCTCTCCCCTCTCTCTTTTTCTCCTTTTACCTACCCCCCTTTTTGCCTTTCTTTTCTTTTCTGCTTCTCTTCCTTTCCTCAGCTAATGGCCACCAACACACAGATGGTAAGCCTGTCCCTATCTGTTTCTCATCCTATTTTTAGTTTTAGTTTTACTGTTACCCTCCTCAGCCCCTCCCCTCACCCTAAAGCCACTCCCACTCACATAGTGTCTACTAACACTAATCGTTCACTGCCATCGTAGCTCTCAAACAGTACCGTTCGGCATCCCAGTGTCCCCTGTACCGAGGACCAGCCACTGTAGGTATAGCGTAGCAAGCCCCCCGTCCATCTTCCTCTGTCTATCATCTTGTGATGGAGTAGGAGTTTGTGTCCGTCCCGTGTGTCACGTCGCGACTGTGTTTTTTGCAAACCCCCGAGTTGGAGGGGTGTTGTCATACTCATCCTCATCGGCCTTTAGAACACACGTCCATCCTCTCACGACTCACTGCAAGGGCAAATGAATGAACAAGAGGGCTTGTTTTTACAACATTTCACTTTGAAAATCGAATCTGTTCAGCAACGTTTAATTAGAAGGGATGCTGGAAGCTTTTTCCACAAATAGGGTATGCATTAGTGACTCATTGACCTTTTTAAATCAATATTTTTACTGTTGTTATGTTTTTTTGATTTAATACGTTGGGGTGTTAAGTAATGCCACAAATATCAGTAAAGTAATTAGCGCTAATTGTAGCAAATCATGTGCCCATAAATTTACCAATCAAAACCTCCTACAAATGCATATTCAATAACCTGAGTCGCAAAAATAACTGTCTATGCCTTTTTAGTACCAATTCCCCACTACTTATAATAAATTTACAAACTAGCGATTAACGATTAATGAATTATTATATCAGTTATCATTTTTTACCATAGTAAATGGTGCTAATACGTGTTTCACACAAATTTTATTAATAATTATATAAAAAATATAATTGTACATATTAACTGTATTAATCTCTTAAGCACATTTATTGCATTGTTTAACAAAAAATAAACTAATATTTAAACATTTTTAGTTTAAATATTTATTTATTAAGAAATAGCAAAATCAAACACGTAATTGTTTTAAATTGAACTTTTGGTTACAGGGTTGTAAACATTACCAACCTTGTATAAAATGAAAATCAAGAAGCTAATGTAGTATTTAGTTTGAGCCCCTGATAAGCGATTAACGTGCTTAAATCAATAGTTCACCCAAAAATGAAAATGACACCATAAACTACTCACCCCCAAGTCATCCTAAGTATATGACTTTCCTCTTTCAGACGAGCACAGTCAGAGTTTTTAAAAATGCATCCTTACCAGCTTGATAATGATCGTAGATAGTTGCCATTATTTTTAAGCTCCATGAATCAGATATATCCGCAAGTACTATGATGTAAAAGTAACCTATACACCTTTGAGGGGTTAAGTATATGTTCTCTGAAGCAGATCAATGTTTTTTTAAATTTCTAGTATTATAAATTCTAACCTAAATAATTGATTTCCATTTTTTTTTCCCCACAAGAGTTCCGGGTTCTTGGCTGACCTATGACTCGACATGTGATGCAACTTGCGTCATACGTCGAGTCAGAAGTCATCCAAGAAGCCGGAACTTGGTGAACTTCAACTCCAAACAGCGTTTATTTTTTCCATTTGTGGAAAGTGGCAAAAACTATATATTTAACAGAAGAATCATTATCTTAATAATCATAAAATCGCAAAGCTGGAGAAATATCAGATTTGTCATTTTAAAAAAAATCTTTTAACTTCTTGAAACATCATTTGCCCTTGACACGTTTTTGTTTTTAACACAAAATTTCCTTTTGATTGCTCATTAAGGTAAGTTAACTTGTTGACATTTACTGTGTGTCCTTGTTTTTTGAACTGGCAACTCATCAACATTATACTGTTCACTAAAACCATTTGGTGCCATAGTCTTCGACCTGCTTGTGTTTTGCTGTGGCTTGTTGAACTTGATTGTGACTAGTTTTTAAAGGTAAACATGCAGCGATTTTATAAAGAGCTCTCTTTATAGTGTTGATGTTGTGTTGTATAGTGCCATCAACAGCGTGGCCGGTCCGCAGACAGGGGAAAGTTCTAGAAGAGAGTCCATTGTGTCTAAATACAGCCGTTTGCCAAGACCGTAAACAATGAGGGAACAAATCCTCCCAAAAGATACAAACGCAATCACACAGAGAAGCTTACAGCACCCAAGGTTTATTGGGCCAATCTGCAAAACTGAATCCATTATAACATTTTAAGGCACTATCTAAGCTCACTAGTTATTTATGAGGCTTTTATGGACAAAATATAAAATGCACACAACATCACTGAGCTCCAGACATCATTAAAAATCTCCGTAAAACAAAATAGAGTGACACAAAAGTGCTTTCATGTACAGTACCATTAAAATAAAATAATACTACTGTTTCTTGGAAATTATTCACAAGCAATAGATGCAAAATATTTTTAAAGGAACACTTGATGAGTTTTTGCTTTGATTTCTGCATTGGCTAAACTAAAACTCATATCATATGTTAAATTAAAATTGTTAATCAACCGTTGGTATAAAAAGGAAATACTAAAATATGATGTTTTGTGTATTGATTAATTGTATGCATATATTGCATATAAATTATATCTGATATCAGCAATTACATTTTTAATACAATTAGATGTACAAATAATATATAATATAAATTCCTACCTAAAAATTCTAAATGTAATTTTATTTTTCATGATTTAGGTGAAAGCCTTAACCCATTATGTTGCATCTTTTATTGTTGTTGTTGTTGTTTTTTGTTTTTTTTTAGCATATTGTATCGTCTAGTATTTTCCCTATCAGGAAAAAAAAAAATTATGTTTGTAATTAATATGTTCTATACTTTTGCTAGGTAATACAAACAATATTTTTCTAGCAAGTGCTACCGAATTGTACAAATACGCGCATACATTTTTTAACATGCATTAATTAATTAAGAGTGAGCTGTGCAAATAAATGGTTATTTATGCTTTAGCATCAATATCTTTTTGCCTTTTTCAATGTTTCTCTGTTCCAGATGTTTGGTAACTGGACCTTTGGAACACTGGTATTCACTGTCCTGGTGTTCACGGTCACGCTAAAGGTAATGCATCTGACGCACACACGTGATGTTGTTAACTTGTGTCAACATCACCAGCTTTATCTTCCCGTTTCTTACCGTGTCTACGTGCTTTAGCTTGCCCTGGACACACATTACTGGACGTGGATCAACCACTTTGTCATATGGGGTTCGCTGCTTTTCTATGTCATCTTCTCCCTCCTGTGGGGAGGCATCATTTGGTACGGCCTGCCCCGTTACACACTTAATATCACTAAACCAAATACACCTGAGTCTAACATGATTCTGTCCTTCACAGGCCTTTCCTGAACTATCAGCGGATGTACTATGTGTTCATGCAGATGTTGTCCAGCGGTCCTGCGTGGCTCAGTATCATTCTGCTGATTATAGTCAGTCTGCTGCCTGATGTGGTAAAGAAAGTGTTGTGTAGAGCTCTATGGCCCACCACCACAGAGAGAATACAGGTACGAAAGCTCGCTATCTACACGTGCTTACAAATAAAAGGTACAAGTAGCTTACATGTCATATTTAGACAAACACGTCTATGTTTCATCACAATAATAGGATATTTTAAAAAAAAATATTATATACATACATTTAAAAAAAAAACTATGATTTTAGAATATGTTGTAGATATTTTTAATATTATATATTTGTAGTATTTCTGCAGCTGAAGTCTATTGGCCTGACTGCAGCTTCGTTTTAGTTTTCATTAATCAACCTAAAATATTGTCGAACCCAACTAGGATTAATTGTTTCTACAAGAATGCAAAGTATTCAAAGTAAAATACATTTTACAATAAGGTGTCATTTGCTAACATTAGTTAATGTATTTGCTAACATGAATACATTACAGTATTTATTCCTCTTTCTTAGCATTAGATAATAAAAATACAACCATTCATTGTTAGTTCATGTTCAATCTAATAATTATTGATGTGAAGCAGCTCACTAGTTCTCTAGTTTGTGATCATTGCTACTAACTGGTCTTCAGATTTACACTTGCGTCGGACTGGTTCCCAGTGTGCTTGATGTAAGTGGATTCTGGATTCAGTTCAAGATTTGCCTTTTATGTTGGATGACTCTGAGTCATTCAGTGCTTTTATGTGACCTGTTGACTCCTTGTCGAACAATATATGACAACAATAAATACTGTGGATTACTGTGGATTGCACACATAGTATGTTGTCATACTATGTTAAGAAAAATTTCAGAAGGAAATTTAATGTGTGCGTGTGTAAACTGCCTTACCACTGGTTTAACCCTTGTGATGCTTTTCCTTTCACTCATCTTCCCTATTAAATGTCCAGAGTGCTGAAATATGTCATGTAAATGTGTATATATATTTTTTTTCTTGGTTAATGTACAGTAACTCTGTACTGTTCCTACATTTTTCAAATATTTTTATTTTTTTAATCATATTGTTTATAAATTTGCATTAATGTAATAAAGTTATTAATATATTAATAGTAAAGTAATGAAGTATTTCATTTATTAAGTTACTTATCATTAAAATAGATAAATACTGAGTGTTAATTTCTTATACCTAATGAATGTTATTGACAGTTAGATTCTGTTATAGTAAATTATTAATATTTAGAATTACTTTTTTCAGTTTACATTTAAAAGCTTAAGTTTTGGTCATTTTGTTTTGTGCACAAATTCAAGATTTTTAGTAATAGTATTTATTTTAGTACTTAAAGATTTTTTACATTTTTATTTCAGCTTTATTTCAATTAACAAAAATGATTTTCGTCAGGATGAGATGGTAAACGAGTTAAAAGCTATTGTAAAGTTTTACTAATAATTCTGCAAGAACAGTACCTTAAAAATGCTAAATCTAACACTAACACTTGCATTTCCAGGAACGTTAAATGCTTTGAAAGCTGCTGAACTTCCTTTATTAATCTCTGAGGATGAGACCGGTTGTTCACCTTTCTAAACCCTTTCTTTTTTATTCCTCTTCCATCTCTCTTTCTCTCTCCTGATGCTCTTCCTCTCTGATGCTTGACCTTCCCCTTCCCCTGTGTGTTTAACCCTTGACCTGTGGTAACGGCAGACAAAGCGGCAGTGTCTCACTGCTGAGCAGTCCACCATCTTTATGCTCTCCCAGACCTCCAGCAGTGTCAGTTTCTGAACTGAGCCGGAGGTGAACCTACACACTCTCTCTGCATGTGTGTGTGTGTGTGTGTGTGTGTGTGTTTCAGTGAATGAAGACACAACAGGGTCACGAGTATGACAGACCTACCGAACATTAATGCGGCTCACATGCCAATAACACGCGTTGCAGAACCCTGTGGTGTCTCTCTTTATGTTCTAAGCATTTTTTACGTCACTTTACATGTTTGCATGCATGAAGTGCGCATGTTTATGTTTGTACATGTGTATTTTATGTTGCCGATATGAAGTTGTTTAATGCATTTTCTGCTGCCGTACTTTCAGTTTCACCAAGAGAGCTCAAAGTCGAGACTAAGTCTAGAAAATACTGTGCACATGGGTCTGTTATGCCACATTTGAGTCTGTTTGTGTGTGTGATGTTTCACAGAGAATGAGGGCTGACAGGATCTTTGAAAGGGTTGAGACAAACATTCGTGATTCACTGCTAGATGGCGTTCAGAACACCACTGAGGCCTAGCAGCTCTATGGTAAAGAGAACGTGAAGTTGAAGACTAAAGCCAGAAAGAACTAATCCACACTTAACTCGAGAGGAGCTCTAGAGTTCTCAGATGAAGTGTGCAGTTCTAGAATCAATCTGAGAATTCCAGAATCCTGCTAATTGGCTCTTTCCATTTGAAAGCAAACTGGACTAAAATGCCTTTGGTGCACCTGTGTGGGTCTGTTGTTTGGTGTGAAACCTACAAACTGGTTTGGTTTGGTTTTAAAGCTTCAGAATGAAAATATTGGGTTGTGGTTTGGGGTGTGCTGTACATGCAGCAGCTATCAGGACATGGGGACTATGGGTTCTTCTGACACATGCACAAATACACACAGCAGGCTTGACATACAGTTTAACACCTAACATTCTTACATGCATGGGTATTTTTTTCTTTTCTTAAAACTATTTTTTTTATATTGTGTCTAAATCTGTGAAAATACTGTCATATATTTCTAAATGTCCACCTTTTACTGTCCATTCCTAGAATGTGCTAATGATTGGTGAATATCACACAATTGTGAACTTGATGTCCTGGTGTTTCACTGCAAACTTAAAAGACAAAAAATATTTTTATGCAAAAAGTCGTTTTTGTAAATCATTTATACATTTTTACAGTAATTTTAATGTAATGCGTACTAAAAATTCAGCATTGCATCACAGTAATAAATTACACTTTAAAATGTATTAAAATAGAGAACAGTTCATTTAAATTGTAATACTACTTTACAATATTACTGTTTTTACTGTATTTCTATCAAATCTATTACAAATCTAATCAACCACAATTTTTTTTTTTTAAATATTCTTTTTTGGGGGATGAATGATCTTTAATCCTCGAATGGAAAAAAAAAATCTTTAAATTTTTCATTAGCCTGAGCTACATTTCTCAGCATTTTATCCTGCAACAGCCTCTCAATCGATCAGTTTAGCATCTTCTGGGACTGGACTTGTGCATGCGGTAAACACTGGATTTGTGATTTTGTATGTAATATTCAGTTCTTTTTTTTGCATTGCTTCTTGCTGGGGCTTTGGATATGTGTTGTTTCAGCTTGTGACGTGACCAGTGTCTGCATTTGCATCTGTATACAGTGCAGTCTGCTAATTCACCTCCTTTCTCACTCTTTTCTCCAGAATGCCGATAAGTTGTATAAGGGCCACCTGTCCGAGTTCACTCCCCTGTCCTCCCTCCATGCTCCACCTGTGCGGAAACACGACAGACATGGCAACGAAAACCAGAACCACACCCATCGCAGGTCTGACTCCTCCCCTCCCAAAAAACTGATGTGTACCTACTGGGGGGGCAGGCCTGACTACTGCACCTTCAGCTCCTTCCTCCGAATAGGAGAAAACCCAAGATTCTCTGGGGCAGCTTACGCCTATAGCGCGCCGGGGCCCGAGACGTCCGTATGACAGTCTCGGGCCGCACGAAAGAAATAGTCGACTTATCCAGTCAAATTAGCCCTCGATTATTCCAGAGTCAAGATTGGGACACAATCTTGGCTTGTTACCCTTTATCTGAAACAAAAGCACTGAAAGGCGTTCTTGTGGTATACGCTAATGGGCTAGCGATGCTGTGTGTTAATTTAGAAGCTGGAGGAAGGCCAAACTGAATTGGCTGCACCATCTGCGAGTGTGGCGTACTGCGCTAAGCGGCCTTGGGACCTATTTACCTTGTTTCGTTTGTGTGTACGTTTAAACGTCAGAGCGTGTTCCCTTTACACTGTGGGTTTACGTGTTCGCTCACCTACCCTTGTAAATCCTTCGTGTGAAAAATTACTTGAAACCTACACTGGGCAGTTGTAGCACAAACCTTTCCATCTCAAATGCAACCCCTACCACTAAATATTCATGTGGATGACAGTTAAAATGGCCTTGGATGATCTCGAAAACTGACCGTTCTGTTTTTTTTTTTCTTCTTTTCTTTGTTCTTTGTCGTCTCCCTTTCCCTTTTCTGTTGTGTGCTCCTTCTCTTTTCTTGTCCTCCTTTTTTATTTCATAGAACAAACTGGTGTTGCCTTTGTGCAAACCTGTTATCGAGGAACACTCCATAGCCTGCGATTGTCTTTGTCCGATTGCATTGTAAGTGGCTAAATTTGGCCATTTCTGTTGCTGCACTGTACTAGAGCGAACTCTGTGTGTGTGTGCGCGTGTGTGTGCGCGAGTGTGAAAGTAGGCCTTTGTTAGAACAACTACGAGAAGACAAATTGTAACTGGACTGTCATTATGTCTCACCCTTTAACTTTCAAAAAGGTGGAAATCCACTCATGTTCCAAAGTTTGTAAAACCATTGACTTGTGTCATTGTGACAACCAGTTACTCTTTCCTAGCTGCTTGACGATTCGCTTTAAAATGTCGTAGTTCCTTACGTATAATCAGTCCTTTAGTTTTGTTAGCGTAGAACCAGTACAGAATGCTAATGGTCACGCTAGCCACCTTAGCTTGACTGTTCTGCCTTAATGCTAATGTTTTCCATCTTTTACACCACAGTTTGGAACCAAAGGTTGTGAAATACGGAGTATTTTAATGTGCGTTAGTTGCCTTATGCTCAAATAGAAATGGAGGAAAAGTGTTTGATGGCATTAGAAGAATCCCACCACACTGCCTTAAGTTGACATTGCACCAGCTGAGAATGGAGGCTGATAAAAGTAGTATCCAACATCATCCAGTGCCACCAACACGGCCCAGGGCTCCTGAAGATAAACAAAAGATATTTTATGAGTTCTGTTGATGTAAACATCTTTGTGCTTTCACAAAAAGTACAAATTAACTTCCTCATCAGCACACTTTCATGATTGTAATGTCCAATTCGACTGTTCCCGAAGCCTTTTGTCTGTATTAATGTAACTGTCGGAGCCCTGTGCTGAGTTGCTATCATTTCCTTGTTGCACATTACTAATTTATGATCTGATATAAATAAGTCAGATGGAATTAGCCTGTGATACTGTTCATGAAAAACTCATTAAACTAACAGCCTGATCAAGGTCAGCATCACAGATGGCCTATCTTGGCCACTATGTTCACAGAAATGGCTCTTTTCTAGAGTGAATAACGCGAATAATAGAGTGAATGATTACCAGAAAACGTTTAAAATGTCATTTTCATAAACCTATTGCGAAGCGCATTCAATTCCATTTCCGTCCTGTCAGTGAATTCAAATTCACAGTGATTTGATATTGAGTGTGAATGCAATTCCGTTTAAATTCCAGATTGCACTATAGCAAATGAAATGAACACCTGTTGAATTCAAACACACATTTATTTGTGAATGTAGTTCAGTTTAAATTCCAGAAGTAACACTGTAACAGACTGGACACCGCATGATTTGACATCATTCTCAGAAAAATATTGTGAACTACTATTAGTTTTATCTCCTTCCTGTCAATTAATTCAAATTCACATTGATTTGAATTGAGTGTGAATGTTTAAATTCCAGATAACACTGTAACAGACAGACCAACTGATGTCTTACCTGTCTAATATATCATTCTCATAAAAATATTCAAGCATGTACAATTCTGTCGCCATCCAGGAAATGAATTCAAATTCACATTGATTTGAATTTGAATTGTGTGTGAATGCATTTAAATTTAAATTCAAGGCAACACTGTAACTATACAAAACTAAAAATCAGACCATTTGATCATCAAAACTACATCGGTTTGTCCACAATACCATTTCCCTGCTGTCTTTTACATTCCATGCCTGTTTCTTTCTCATTTTGTTTCTGCTCCCATTGATTCTGGAATGTAGCGCTGCTCTTCATCTCGACTTCTTTCCTCGCATGCGTTTTTCCTTCGCCCGCCCTGTCATTCAGTTCTCGTGACGAGGCCAGTCACCCTTTTCACCATTTTAACCATCATCCATGACAGAGAGAGAAAGTAGGTGATGTCAAAGACTATCAAAACCACCGTTTTGATGATTACTCCAAGCTTCTTGTGGGTAGGTGCCTTCTGGTGCTTTTTAACCTCAATGTATGTTCATGCGTTCAGTTCAGTGAAGCGTGCCCATACATGCGTTTTCATTAGCCCATCAGTTGGCCTGCAACAGAGAATGTCATGGGTTGTTATGGGTATAGCTAGTTTGTTAAAAGGTTTAAGAGTCATATTTGGGTTAACGTTGATGAAATGTCACAGAATAGTAAAAAAAGAATGTCCTTTTTTTGTGCACACATTATATCTATATATAGAATATATTGATGAGTATATTGATGTCAAGGTTTACAAAGGCTGAGTGGATGAATGGATGGATGAATGAATGAACATAATTATTTAACATGTCGAGTGAGTAACTTTATTTCTGGTCCAAAAGTGTATCATTTAATTTGTATGAATGTAAAATCTGTCAGAAGTCAAACACTGTCTATTTTATTGATTATGGAGGTCTGAACTTTGCATGTCGTGTAATGCCGTAGTAATGGACCAACCACTGAGCTTTATCAAGCATTTGAGTCATACTCTCATTTATATAAACCACTTTTATAAGTTCGGTTCTAATTTTCAGTCCAGTCCAAGTGATTCACATCTACGATACCAAGTACTAATCAATGCTGGCAAATCTGAAACAAAACAAGAATGTGCTTTTAGATAGAATCTCTGATTATGTTTTTTTTTTTTTTTTTTTTTTTGTTAGATTGCTAGAATAGGAGTAAACTAATTAATTTCATGGGGTTTTTTTACCGTTATTTTTGTTTTGCATTCTACTGTATTTACTGTTTATGTCACTTTTACAGTTCTCTCTGGCTTCCTGAATGTAACAAAAAGGAAAAAAAGCCACTATTGTGCACTAAACAAAAAACGCGTACCGTTAATTGGATAAGCCGTGAACGACAACTACAAACTACCACAGCTAAAAAGCTGGTTCTAGAACAAATGTCCCTTCACAAATGTGTTTTCTTCTCGTTTCTGACGAACTGTTGTTTTGAATCAGAATTATTTTTTTGTAATGTAGGAATAATTTGAACACTGAACGCTGTCTGCCTCAGGGGGTGCGTTCAGGCACTGGCAAACACTGTATCCTGTCTGTCTAAAAAGGCTACATGAAATAGGTATTTTGTATATCTTGTGGGGTCTCTTTGCTACTACTTTTGTATCTAGAGGATGAAGAGAACTACTTACAGTTACAGAATAAGAATGTTACTGTTCAGTTTTAAAACAACCAAATGTAAGGTCACGGGAGAGGTCAACTTAAGTAAAGATGAAAGTTAAAAAAAAAAAAAAATAGCTTTAACCGTCTGGTTTTTGTTCGATGATTTTAAATGTGTTGAGGTAGTTTTTAAGATGACGTGCATGGTCATTGCTCACACTGACTGTAGGAAATACACTCGCTGTTTTTAAAGCAGGTGTGACCAAATATTTGATTAGATGTCTACTGCTATAACTGAAGGCTTTATTGCCTGTAGTGGGGCTTCATCTGTGCCAGCCTATTCAGATTAACTAAATATCTAAAGCTTTTTTTGTTTGTTTGTTTGTTTGTTTTATCTGCACAAATAGTGTATATATATATATATATATATATATATATATATATATATATATATATATATATATATATATGTATATATATATATATATATATATATATATATATATATATATATATATATATATATATATATATATATATATATATGTATATATATGTATATATATATATATGTATATATATATATATATATATATATATATATATATATATATATATATATATATATATATATATATATATATATATATATATATATATGTATATATATATATGTATACTACTGTACACTTTACAGCATATACGTATGTAGTAATATTCATGTACAGTTTGGGCTCCTTTTTGTATAAAGTTTTTAAAAGGTTGATATCTGTAGATATGTGAATTTTTGCCAGTTTTTTTTCTGTAGCTATTAACGGCAAGAAAAGCAAACATTGCTTGTAATAAAGAAAAAGATTTAAATGTTCGAAAGCCTCGGGACTTTTCTTTCCTCACGACGGAAGTGATCGTTAGCGCCCCGCATTAAAAGGCAAGGTGTGGAAGTGTTTGACTGTAATGAAGAAGAAAACCCAGTGGCGCAACATGTGCGGTCGTACAATGACCACAAGGGGGCAGCAAAGTGTAGCGTTGAGATTGCTTCAACGGCTTTGAACGCAACCAGCTCCGTACTGATTAATATTATGAATTAAATATAAGAATGAGGATAAATTCAAAAGCTTTTAACAAAGGGAAAAGAGGTCTATAATATAACAGAGGACCTTCATTCGTCATAAACTTAGATTATAGCCTATTCCAGAATGCAAAACATCACGACCTATTATAAATGTATATCCACAGCATTTAAAGTGTCCTTTAAGTCCTAACGTTTTCTATCGCAAGTGAATGTAAAAATGTACACCGATTTGATCCTTTGGCTTCCATTTCCGTTGGCGGAGAAGACTATACGCTTTTTATAAATTGCTTGTATGAATCTCAAAGCTGCGTAAAAGCAATTTAACATTTGCAACCGTGCTGCGATACTGAATATTAAAATTAAAAAGGTTAGCTGTGACCTTGTGTCTACGACTAATATCGCTTTTTTTAAACAGGATGTAATTACTTTGCCAAGCCTTGCTGAAAACCAGGTTATAATAATATTGTCGTACATCACGCTGATATATAGTCTAGTCAACACTCAACAGGTAAGTGTCAAAATAGCATAACTGACCATTTCATTAAATTAAAATCAATCAGGATGAACAAAGGCTGTAGGCCGCGGGCGCTGCTGGAGGTGCCCCGAAGTTGTAATCCTCTGACTAAGTCTTCATTTAAAATGTTTAATGGAGTGTGCATTCATGTGTTCTTGGATGTGTGTAAGTGTGTGTGTGTGTGGCCGTGCTCACGGACTTGTGAAATCGCTCTATTAGATCTGAAATTGCTGTTATTTGCTAAGATTATTTATGACTCATTTAACTTTCTGCTCTCTCTCTCTCTCTAGCAGTGCTAGGTGGTTTGGTTCATTATTGATTTTAAATGCTCCAGAACACACTGCTAGGACCTCCTGCTCGATTTGGGTTGGATGTCTATCATGTGATGACACTTCTGTTCGATTTCGACTGGAGACCACCAAGGCTCCTGAAAGGGGATTTTGGTAAAGGTTTACAATTTGCAAAACCTCCCATTCAGTTTATCGGTGAATGGGTTATAAACAAAGCTCTTTCTGGACTGATTTACAATCTCCCTTACTGAGGACAGCGCCGTGTACGGTGTATTTGTGCGTGTATACACACACACACGCACGCACACACACACGCACGCAATGTATGCATGTGACACGTACACAGAATAAGGCCATTGGTTAAGAATGCTCTGAATGCAAAGGTAGTCAAGGACTGTGAAAGTATTCTTCCTACCTATTTAAAAATGTCAGGTTGCATGCGGCGTGCTCATTTTATTCGCCCCATCTTCACCTCTACATTTCCGTGGCAGAAAGCATGTCAGACGACAGTGAGGATTCTGACCTTGCCGTCACAGTTGTAACCTCACAGTTGCCTCCATCACTGACCTTGAGCAATGAATGCGGCAGGGAGCAAAGCAAAGGAGCGATAAAAAATGAGAGAAAGGGCAAGTGAATCGTCAAACGCTCCCCTCTTAACCTCTTATTATAAAAGCGCAAATTGCTCTGAAATTTCATTTGATAGCGTTCCCAGATTTCTCTCGTTAGTTCTGAAGTGCGCTGATGGAGATGCTGAACAAGCTCACCGGTACTTGTTAAACTCTTAAAGCAGACAAGACTAACAGGCTGCTTATTATAGAAATAATCGCTAAATTATATCTATGAAATCTATCATTATGATATATATCAGTTATATATATATATATATATATATATTATATATATATATATATATATATATATATACATATATATATATATATATATATATACATACTGATATATATATATGCTATATATATATATACAGTATATATATATATATATATATATATATACAGTATATATATATATATATACAGTATATATATATATAAGCAGTATATATATATATATACCCAGTATATATATATGCAATACTGCATATATATAGTATATATATATATATATATCTGTATATCTATATCTATATCTATATATATATCAGTATATATATATATATCCATATATATATATATACATATATATATATATATATATATATATATATATATATATATATATATATATACTGTATATATATATATATATATATACATATATATATATATAGTATATATATATATACAGTATATATATATATATATATATATATATATATATATATATATATATATATATATATATATATATATATATATATATATATATATATATATATATATATATATATATATATACTATATATATATATATATAGTATATATAATATATATATATATATAAGACATAACTCAGTAAGAAAGACATGCATATATTGCTATAAATTATATCAGAGGATCACTTTCAAAAGCAAGGATGGATCAAGTTGAAAGCCATCTTGATTTGAAAGCCACTATTTGCATAAGCTGACTTTAGAAGATTGAATCTCAAAAGAGGAATATATGCTTTATTGTATTCATCATATTAAAGGGTCAAAACACGTAAGTGTTTTCAAAGACCAATATAAAAAAAATGAAATCCAGCTGGAGAAATATCAGGCCTGCTAAGTCTTTGCTAAAACAGATTGTTCCGGCTCTTCTAATTGACACAGTCCCCCGTGTGATATTTTCAAATCACGCCTGAACATTTAATCTTTTAAAGTCCTGATTCGTTTTTGACAGGTGGCCTTATTTAATCCTGCTGGATTTGTCAATAACAATCCGCCTCGACAGTGTTCTGGATGTATGTGCACCTGTGATCTACAGTCCGCGTTATATAACGCATAATTACCTGTTATCGATCTGTAGCCCGATTGAACTAACAGCCGGGTTCTCTCGAGTCAAAGCGCGCTTTCCCGCTTCGCCAGAGGAGGGCGCTCTGCTCCTGCCTGAGACGCGCGCGACGCCGGACGCGAGCAGAAAGACGACAAACCTTTGTTTGTTGCGATTTCTTTGTAAAGTGACTACTTTAACAAAGAAAAGAAATGCTGATGTCTCACAATATCGCTCGCCGCTATTACAACCCGACAACACGGCTGTTGAAACGGATGTCATAATTTCAGATAATGAAATTCAATTAAGTTATCTGGGCCTAATCTTTGCTCTCTCTTTTTTTAATCATTTATCACCCAGCCATCATCGCGTCTGGATGGAGTGTGTTTCTGAAGCACGCAGACTTATCCGTGATGAAGGCAGACGCGTTTACAGCAAAACAAATTATTAAACATAAAACTAAAATTAAATTTTGCTTCACGGAAATGACCTATTTGTGTTTGTTGTGAGCGCGTAGACCTGTCCTCTAATTACCGACAGGCTTCCGCGCCTTCGGTTAAACGCATTTAAGCCTAATATGAGCGAAACGGCCTCCAATTGAAATTCATTAATAACGATCATTCGCCGAAGTAATTAACATCCCCGATGATAAACACGGGAACAATACCCTAATCAGCGGCCGGCCTGAGTTTGACTACCCACGATGCTCCGCGTGATCCGCGCGCAGCAGGCCCGCCGGGCCGTGTGTGGCTATGGAAACGGGGCGCGCCTAATTAACGGCGGAATCCTTAACTTCGCTTTTCTTCCCGTCGGTCTTTCAGCACGGGGCTAGATTGGCGCTGGCCCCGGGGTTTGTGGGAACCGGGACAGCCCTTTCACGCAAGCTCTCCTCGGGTCGACATTATTACACGGCCAATTAAGTCGGTTCAACGGCCGCGAACTCGAGCAAACAGCAGGGCCGATTGTTTTCCGCAGCCCTCCCCGACTAGCTTGCTAATTACTCCGTGGACTGCCCCTAACCAGGATGCATTCTGAAGGGCTCTGCCGATTCCGTCACCCCCCTAATTAAAGCGTGAACCTCCCCAAAAGGAAGCCTGAACGAAAGGTTAGGAGTCTTTAAACTGTACCTTTATTTTTAAAAGTACGCATTAGCCTGGTCTTTGTGTGTTTGTGTGCGTGTACATATATGTAAACATGTTTTTTTGTGCGAGTGTATACACATCTAAATAGAATAAATTCATAAATGCATAATCACAAATATATGTAAATATGCAAAATAGATGCTATATCAATATTACAAATCTCTCTCTCATATATATATATATATATATATATATATATATATATATATATATATATATATATATATATATACACACACACATTATATGTATATTAATATATAATTATTATAACATATATATATATATATATATATATATATATATATATATATATATATATATATATATATATATATATGCACACATGTTATAATAATTGTAGTTAATGACATGATCTTGGTCGGATCTGACTACTTTTTCAGATTTTTTTTATCTAACTTTTTAAATCTAGAATTGCTTTTTCAATCATGGATTGCAAAATTATTTACATGTAAATATAGCTGGCTAAATGGTATGACACACAGTCAGATTCTTTGATTAAATTATTAATAACATGCTGCTATTTTCTGAATAATAATCACGTAATTAATAAAAAATAACTGCGATCAGACTATAAGCAATTTAAAATGTAATGCAATAATCCAATTACCAATACTTTTTAAAATCCGGATTACATGTAATCAGTTACTGCCCAGCACTGAATATATTCATAAAAGCGTAACCGTAACACTCGGATGTAAAATAGATGTTGTGGCACTGTAATGTTGAAGTGCTGCCATTACTTAAACCAAATTAATAATTATAATAAAAAAGCGTGTATTTAATGTTAGTTAACTTCTAACAATGAGACAAGTGCACCTTGCAAAAATCCTTTGAAACATCAATCAAATAATTAGATCCTTTTGTTTGCTCCTTTAAAATATATTTACTGATTTTATTAGCAACGATACGATGAGCAGTAGTGATGTTTGCTTGTATGTTTTCTGTTCAAATACCGGTTTCCATTGCAAACAGGCCCTGAGGTGAGCGACTTAAAACAGGTGACTCGTTTTGGAGGCAAAACAAACACAAGAAGGGGATTTGGGTTGGAGGCAGCTGTGGATCCTGCACGCTCAGCTGGTGACGCACAAAGAAACAGGTGACGGCGTCGGGATGTTTGCCCTGCAAGGGTGCCGCCACGTGCTTCTTTCCCCCGGAACGAGCTCTCTCAGTAAAAATCTGCACCTGGCCTGGTGGTCTTGGCAACATCGGGCAACCTCTAGCAGATGTTCGCCCTCTCTTTTGTCGATGACTTCGCGGTGGCTGCTCCGCGAGACAAAACTGCGGTGAGAGGTGCTCCTGCCACAGAACGCTAATCAAAAGATGACTAACATTCTTCCCCTTTACCCCACACTTCCAGAGAGTGCGAGAGGCCACTTTCGGAGTGGGGAGCTTGGATGGGTAATTGTGCATGATTAGCAATTTTAATTACCAGGTGCTCGGGGTCCCATCTGAGAAAGTGTAAACAGGATAGCACTCACAGCTCCTTGAACATCCCACATGGCCGTCCGATGCTGTGTGTGTGTGTGTGTGTGTGTGTTGACTCGCAAAATAAAGGAGGATATTCACGTTTACTGGGAAAATTAAGACTCTGTTACATTTCCTTTAGGCCGTGACCTTTTTGGTGCGTCCCGTTTATGTTTACAGTCCCAGAGCTTATTGTTAGTGTCATCGCCTTGAAAGCAAACCGGTGCGTGCACTCCTTTCAGAAAAAGAGACAGCCATGAGCACAATCCTAGTAAATTGGGCTTTCGTTCTAAAGCGTTTTTTTTTTTCTCCCCCTCTCTTCTCCAGGTCTGTTAACCTTGCAAATTTTGCCGTTTGTTTTTTGTCTGAAGGATTTCTTCTCAGTCAAAGGCTTGTTTTCGCTGCAAGTTTCCGATGGAGAAAATGGGCGACGGTTCTTTGTTCGGGAATATCTTGCTCTCGAATCAAAAGTGCGAAGATTGCACAAGGCTGAGCTGCCTCTTTAGGTGAAAAGAAGTATAGTCTCACGGCGACGCGCGCATATCTCACACCGCACGCATAAAGGAAAAGTGTATGCGCGTTGACCCTATCAACTTCTCATTCTCATTTGGAGCGGGAACGTAGCCTTGAGCGCCATTCAGACCACGGTGCGAATGACCACTATCGATCAGGTTTGCTCTTTAAAGACAAACTCGATTCATCAACACAATATGTAGAATTTATGTATTTGAGCTCTGCTGCCAGAGATCACCACAGGGCAGAGTCATTAGGATACAAACTCTCCTTTTCTCGCTGAGGTCTCTCTGATCTCATCGCAGGACATAATAAGAACTATTCTGAAGAACCTGAGGGAGTCTTTTGTATCAGTCCAGTGAATACAGCTGTGGGTCAGGTGTTTAAAGGTGAGCAGAAGAATGTATTTCCACAAACATGCGATGATTTCTGTGGAAACCAGCGTCCTTGCATTATATTGTCATTGCACCGTTTTTTTTTTTTTTCAGATGTTCTCATTTTCTCTGTATGTGGAGGGGGAACCGTATGAAGCATGTATGTTATTGAGTTTAAATGTGTGCGTTTGTGTGTGCAGGATCATCTCATGGGTCCCTCTGCTGCAGGGATCATATATGGTGAGGCTTTACTCAGTCACCTGATCCGGGATGAAAGTTGCCCTTTGGCTGTGTGACAGACAGGAAGAAAGGGACGCTCATGCTAGTGTGAAGGTATAGTAAATTAAAGGAACAATACAGTTCAAATTAAACCGCAGGGAGTCACTGATATGCACACACAAACCTGTTTAGGGATATCCGGAGTGCGTAGATTCATGGACGGTGCCTGAGTGCATGAAAGAAAAATATCATTTACAGAATCAGTAATAAAGACGGACTGATATGTTGGCCAGGCTGATTAATCACACATTATTTGGCCATATTATTATATCTTAATTCAAACGATTATGAGATTGGTATGATTTATTGACGGTCTTGTCAATGGATAATTGCATTTTAAGTGAATTAATATTATATTTAAAAAAAAATTAAGAATATTTAAAAATATATCTATGGTTAATTCATGTGGTTAAATTATATTATTTGCACTATCATTCAATAGACCAGGATCAGTAAGGGGTTTTAAAGAAATTAACATCAAGTTCCTACAGAAATCAGCAAGTGTTTATTAAATAGATTGAAAGAGACAGTAAAACCACTTACGTTACAAAATGATGCCTCTTTTGAATGCACTTCCACTCGATGCGTCTCAAAAATGTATGACAAAAATGTAAACAGCACTACTATTATTTCTGAAGGGTCATGTGACACTGAAAATCGGATACTAAAAATTCTGCTTTTCCATTACCGGAATAAATTACATTTCAGACCGTACTATATTCAGAAATAGATAAGCCTAAAATAGAAAACGTTTAGTTTTCAATTGGAAGAATGTTTCAAAATATTACTGTTTTTACAGCGTTTTCGGTGAGCCTTTCAATGGTACTTCATATACGGTAATCAGCAGTATTTGATCTCATTGTTGATCACCAGTTTGAGTGCTTTCATTTACCTACTCTGCATGAATATTTGGAGAATGTTTGTAAAGCGGCACGTTAACAGTGACTTGCTGTACAGTACGTTGTTGATAAAGGAGGTTTGACAGAGCACAGTTTTGTGTCAGTGGCTCAATCCCTGGCACTTTGGCTTGTATTAATGCCTATGGCTTGTCAGTCTAGTGGCCATGCTGATAGCTAATGGCCTAATCCATATCACATTACAAACAGGATGATTAAGTGCTGTCTCGCAGTAGGATTATCATGGGATTATTATGGGATCAGTGATATCTCTGATCTGCGAGACACTCTTCTCTCTTCAAGTACCCTCCCAGAGGTACATCATATCGCATCAGATACACATCGACTCGAGAGACTTCAATCAGGTCACCTGCAGACAGAGCGTTGCTGTCGTAATTGAAACCGGTGATTGTGATTCACGCAATATTGCAGTCTGTCATAGACACGTTCAAAGTGAGTTTGAGGGTTTCTGAAAACAAATACACATCGTGAGACTTCATAAAGACAATCCAGCAGCACTTTAAATGTGTCAGACCCATCATAGAGCTGTATAAAACAGTGGCTCTCTTGATTGAATTTTCTCGTTATTGCCCTCCTGAAAGGTTTTATCGGTTGCATCAGAGGGAGGTTAACGTGAGACGGTTGATGTTTGACTTCAGTAATCGCTGAAGGCCGCTTGGTGCTGCGCAGATCCACAGATCCTAAACCAACCAGAACATGATCCCTGGAACCCTCCTACTCTCATGTTAGATTGGTTTACAGATGATTGACGTTTTCTGGCAGGCTCCCAAGATACTAGGAATTCTGGGATGTTTTGGCTAGTGACTTGTCTCACATCCCACTTAGGTCGTATGAGATGTTTTTATTTGTTAATGCCGACGGTTAGTATCACCTGTCCGCTCAGCTGGTTTGCTAAACACAATAGTTTGCAAGGAAGCAGACTGACAGGTTTTGCAAAGAAGCTTTTAATGCGCGCTTTACGGCACAATACAATCTGTAAATGGAGACTTTTATTGCATTTCAGTTGAAATAATATTATCATCACCATTTGCTTTTTCACATGTAACCCACTCCATTTTGTAACGATTTAGGCAGTGAAAGAAAAGCTGGTTCAAGCATTCCTCACTGGTTGATGTTCATAAAAAAGCCTTACAGAAACTATAGGAGCTCACACACACTCACCCACAGACTCGTGGTCTATTTTAAGGTTACAGATCAAGGGCCTCTCCACTCAAAAGGGGGCACTGTTACTGCATTACAGATTACAGAGTATTATCAGGGAGCTTTCTGAATTACAAATTAACATCACTACTATAAACATTCATGTAATAAAATGGTTTCTAATATCAGGCCAATCACTTCAGCCATTGAAATATGATTCCACAATAGCCATTAAGTACATTTTGTTAACAAAATGAGAACGGCTGGTCCCATCCTCCTAGTTTTAGACTGCTATCTTTTCAGCCATGCTGAGAATAAAAATTGAAAAGAGCAGAATAGTTCATTTAGCACTTCTCAGGTAACAGCATTATGATAGTCTACAAAAAAGGTTGCTTTAGAATATTTTAATGTTCAGCTTCATTTTTACACTCTAAGATCAGACAGCTCTGAAACAATGATCTGAAAGAAGAAAAAGTGCATAGTGAAAGCAGGCGTTAATATGTACAGTGCTTTGCGTAAAGCTTTGCATAAATATTCTTGAAATCCCATGTTCTTGGCAAAAACCCGTTTTCTTTTAACTGATAATAAAACATTTTAATTTCACAAAAATTGAAAATAAATGAATACGTTTTAGTCAGCAATGGTATTAAATTGTGAAAAGTGACGGTATACATTTTGGCTAGACGGATAGATAATCAGCTTTGTCATCATATGAATTAATTACATGTTGAAATATATTAAAGTGAGTTCATTTAAACTGTAATAGTATTAAAAACATCTTACTAACTCCAAACGTTTGAATGATACAGAGAGAGAGGGGAGAGAATCGAGGAGTGAAGATGGTAGGGTAAAATAGGAAGAAAATGAGTAAGACAGTGAAAGAAGTTGTTAAGAAATCAGTATTGTAGCACTTTTTTTTCCCCCTCACTAAGAGCGGGGTACCCCGGGTCGCTCACTCTCTACCTTGCTGCATATTCCTGTTCACCTGACATTAGGCCCCGGCTCAGTCCCAAAAGCAGCCCGCACCCCGCTGGGTCCATTCCATTAGATACTCCCTACACACTTTGTCTGTCATACTAAAAGCCAAGCCTGGGGAGCAAGGAGAGGTTAAAAGGTATGAAATGAGCCTCAGCCGAATGAGCGAATGGTTTAGGAAGCTGATTGCTCTGATCCGATTGGGCAGATGGTTGAATTGTAGTATCTCTCATCTCACTCTACAGTATGTGGTTGGATTGGATGATGAGACTCAGGTCATTGTCTTTACTCTGAATGTAAGTCATTATGAGTCCATTTAGTTATTTCCTATTGTTATGGAGGTAATTAGCCTCCCTCAGTGTACCTGACTGCTAGCAAGTAAAGAAAAAAAGCCCATCAATGTCTAAAACCTGCTGCTTCTTCTTCTTTTTTTTTTTTTTTTGTCGAAAAATCAATGTAGTAAATTTTAAGCCCTGCTTTCTTAATTAGACTAATGGACATTCACACCTAATAAAAGGACTGTTCAGAAATCAAGCATGTTAAACAGAATCCTGAAACAAAATGATTTTGATTTGTGTGTTTGTGGTGGCAGTGCATAGTGCAAAGTCAATCTCTGTATCATAAATAACCTCCACTCAGTTCTCCAGAGTCCTTCCGTTTGATCATCTCCACTGGTCAAAGCGATGAACTGAAACATGGTGTCAAGGAAAAGACGGGAAGCAGGCTGAGAACGTTTTTATTTAGTTAGTTTTTGAAAGATGGAGAACTTTGTGTCGATTCTTTCAGCAACCAAAAGCAATTTCCTCTCCTGACATCAATACAGCAATACTTTTTCTCTTAACGGCGCTTTTCAAAGGACCTTGTGGATTGTTAAAAAGATACTCTCCACTTGATTGCATCAGTGTCCTTTAAAAATAAAACACAGTAATATTGTGGAATATTATTACAAATGAAAAGTTAGAACTAATTTATATTTTAATATATTTACAAAAAAAAGTCCTGTTTTT
The DNA here is from genome assembly GCF_018831695.1 of Puntigrus tetrazona. Taxonomy (NCBI): domain Eukaryota; kingdom Metazoa; phylum Chordata; class Actinopteri; order Cypriniformes; family Cyprinidae; genus Puntigrus; species Puntigrus tetrazona. The sequence goes on along the minus strand of NC_056699.1, from coordinate 22,528,491 downwards.
TTTTTTCCCCGTGTGACATTTTTAAACACATTTCTCCTTAAATAGATGTCATTCATTTTCTTATTTCTTATTTAAGTTACAGTGTGAAAACGGTAAACATGTCTAACCATAGAAATAACTGCAACATCCATCTTCACATTTCAGAGCCGTGGCTAGATTCCTCCACTCATGCAGTACAGCACCTGGTGAATCACGCGGGTGACAGAGAGGTCAGGGTCGGCTGTAGACACAGGATTTTGTGTGGAGATGAAGGTGACTGTCTCTCACACAAAGACAAATACTGCTTTCCCTGTAAAACAGGCATATGAAATGGTTGCGCAGCCAGCCAAACTTCCTGAATCCTATTCTATGGAGAGATGCCAAACCACAGAACAGAGAATAAGGGAAGCCAAGAAGAAGGGAAAGAAAGAGCTGAAAGAGAAAGATAGAGACAGGTGAGGAGTGAAGAGAGACAGAGACTTTGTGTGTTTGGGTCTCTAAATTCTGAGGTTGCATTTTCAAAGATCACGTAGCTTAACAGAGTTTAACTCTCGCTCTTTTTCTCTATTTATATATGTACATATGGTGTGTGTTTGTGTAGGGGGATCAATACAAATCATATTTCAAAAGCTATATCGACAATAGATATACTAATATGATCTATATTACATTACACATATAAAAATGATCTAATTTGTGATGCTACTGTGTGGAAACGCAGCACCAGAGAGGAACATATCAGTCATTTTAAAGAAAATAATAGTCTTAATGTTTAATGCGTCCGGAGTTTTCTACCCGAGGGTCCCTTCAATTTCTCCAGGGGGTCTCTGAAGAACATTCTTTCAAATAGGAGTTTACTATTTTACAAACGTTAATCTTTCATGATAGAGGGTTTCTGAGAAATTCTATCTGATAGACTGGAAATGCTGTTGTGTATTTGCTGCAGCCTTGGTGATCAGGTACATTTTGAGCTGACCAGTAAATAAACAAGCAGAGAACACCCAACGAGCTGTAAAAAGTCTTTTAAACTATATAGATATTTAAATAAGACGAATATGAATAGCTTATTAGTGTCTGAACATTAAAAGCCAAGAATATGAAATGGCCATAAAAAATAATAGCCGAAGTTTGAGAAATCTTCCACCGCCTGAAACACATGTTGATTACCGAGAACGGAGGGCAGCCGCACGCAGAGTTCAATTAGTCAACCAATTAGCGCTGGTCCGAGCGCGGCGGGTGCGCGGCTCTGTGTGACCGACAGGTCTCGCCGAGCAGCCGCTACAGCGCTAGCGTCCGTAGCAAGCTTGATTTCTGGGGCTCCGGTGGGCAGTCAGGATGTTATTATCGAGGTCTGGAGTCAGCGGCTTAAAGTGGCGACCGTGGTTTAGATTCGAGACGCACGCAGCGCAGCGCGAGATCAACGCCATTTATAACGCGCGACAAATGCGGACTCTCGGGCACGCGGGGTGGGTCCGATACCGCGTGACTTCTGAGAACAAAAGCAAGCGTCAAAATCTGCATTTAAAACACGTCATTTTTGAAAGTAGATTAGCCGTGATCTCTCATAAATTCATCGAGTTGTTATTTCTGTAAGCTAATAAAATTCCATAGGTGGGTCTTATGAAACATGCCCAGGTCACGTATGGGCTTGAAAATAAAGCTTTTTAGTTGGTTTCTATATGGTTTCGCGAAGAACCGCAAACATCCATGGAAGAACCAAAAATGGTTCGCCAAAAATATTTCATAATTTAAAGAAAATTTGAAGTGGATGGAGAGGGTTCGGTTATGGGTTCTTTATTCGGTTGTTAGGGTTCTTTAGTGTCATAAAGATTCTTTTATTGAATTGTTCATTTATTAAAACGCATTCTTTCACATTGTGATATTACTTCTTTGTGTTTTATTAGATTCATGCAATCCCTAACTTAAATATCAATACATCATGGCGCGCTAACAGATGAGTGTTTTAACTAGAAAAACAAACAGTAGCAAAACAAACAGCTCAAAAGCGTATGTGCGCACACTACTTTCAGAGCGCACACTACTTTTTTCTCCTACATGGCAACTGACTCAATGGGAAAACAAAGGTCAGAACATTTAGGAAATGTCACTCATTTCGTCTCTTGCCACTTAGTGGCCTGTTTGGCAGGAGGGGGCTTGGCCTGCTCCCGGTCACTGGGGGCAACGGAATAATGAATCACCACGGCAGCGAGGCTCTGCTCTGCCTGAAAGCATGGAGGCAGCCGGAGCAGCGCGGCGGGACGCTATTGTGGCTCGGCCTGCACTATAGGCAAACCAAGCAGGCAGGAGGTCTGGAAATAGTTACAGTCAAATAGAGGCATACTGATCAAGAATACAAGAGGTCTGCTATCCACAGGCTAGAAGAGGGTTTTCTTTTGCTTTCCTCATCCCTCCCTCCCTCCCTCCTCTCCCGGCCCCCCCGATCAGATAAAACATACTGTAACAGCACTTAGTTTTTGGCAAATTGCCGATTGTCGCAAATTTTAGAGATGTCAGTCATCGTATTGAGGCGGAAGCTTGCAGTTTTACTGAGGCAGGTAACTGCTGGTGTATGGACTTATATTCATATTGAAGTAGTTCTGGTGTGGCGAAACAGTCAGTGACGATGATAGGGGAGTTGGGCTGTGCCAGCTCGGTGCTCTTTCTGCCCCAGGTGAGGGCAGACTGATCAGATGATTATTTCTGAAGGGGTAAACAGCTTCTGAAATAGAGCCGCCGCAATTACCCGAGTTTCAGGTAATCAAGGGAGAGCTGAATAAAGGGCGCAGTCTGCGGTCCTCCACCTCGCCTCAGACTCCATTACCTGTTCTCTTTCAGACAGCATAATAAAAGCAGAGTAACCCTAACCAGAACCTCGGCAGGTAAATCTGGTTGTCTGTCAAGTTCATTGTGTCAAGCAGCACAGATATAGTTCCACTAGTCTGAAACAAGACCCCAGGTTTGGGGTTTAAAGAATCAAAGAGCTTCCAGATTGAGACTTGACCCCAGATCAGGGATAAACTGTCACTTGTGTGTGTGTGTGTGTGTGACCTGTACATCCCTTTAAAGCTTCCCTGCAAACCCCTCTAAAGTGTCTGTGTATGAGGGTCAGAAAGTCTGTGCCATGCACGTAGAACGTTATTTACTTTGTACATTTATTATGTGCGTATACACTAAAATTTGGAATAGAAAGAATAGAATCTCTTAAGCTTTTCGAAGTTGGGTGCATTTACAGTAATGAGATAATATGATTCTTCAAAAATCATTCTAATATGCTGATTTGGTGCTCAATTGTTATCACTTATTATTGGTACTCAAACAATGGTTCTTTTATCATCACTGTTGAAAAATGTTTTTACATATGTTTTTGTGCAAAGGGTGACATTCTTTGATGAATAGAAATTTTAAAAGAACAGCATTTATTTGAAATAGAAATCTTTTGTAGCATTAAAATACATTTACTGTGATGTTTATTAAATTTATGTCCTTGTTAAATAAAAGTATTATTATTATTATTATTATTATTATTATTATTATTATTATTATGAACCTTTTAATGACATTAAAGTTAAAGTATCATAATTTCAACAAAAGTGGAATGGGACACTAAAGACTGGATTAACAGCTCCTGAAAATGTAGCTTTGACATCACAGGAATAATTCCATTTTAAGATATATTAATATTGCAAATTATTCCTTTATATATATTTTCACAATATTACAGTTTACTACATTTTTTATTAAATAAATGAAGCCTTTGAAATAATAGAATACTTCTTTCAAACCCATGAAAAATTGTTGTTATTATTACACATTATTTCATAGAGTTTATTACTCATTTTTTGTTTTTTCTTCTGATGCTTCTCTCGGGGTTGGAAACGTTGAAGATGGACCTCAGGGATAATTGCTATCTACCTTTATTATTCCTAGATCGTACACACTCTTTTAACACTTTTCCCTTTTTTCTCTTCTCTATTTGCCTTTATTATCTTTTTTTTTTTTCTTTTTTTTTTTGCGATGCTCTTGAAAAGCCATCAAGCTTTCCTCATCTGCTCCAGTTCTGCTCAATCCTCCCACAAACGGTTTTATCGATGCTTGCCGATTGGATGCAAAAACAACAATTTGTGCTTGACCCGTTAGATAAAGAAACATTGGATATTAAAACATTGTATTCCATTAGTTAAGAGTGAGAACTAACTGAACACTCGCAAGAAGAGCTATAGCATCCTCCCCCTTTAAATTACGCTTAATACTATGAATTTGTATTGAATCTACAACCATTTAGTTAGCAGAACTTTAACCATTAGGCTACATCATATCATTTAAGGTTCATTTCACTTTGGATAAAACTGGCAGTGTGTTTGCGTGTGCCTTGTTCTCAATAACATGCTTGTGGTTAAATCAAAGCCGAGGATTTACATACACCGTAGAAACCCATGAAATATTCAAGAAACATGCACACAACTACTCCCACACAAATACTCATGGGCGTAATGCCTATTGGCCACAGTGGGGTGTGTGCCACCCTAAACTCTATTCCAACCAAGAAAGTACCAAATGGCACTATACAAGAGGAAGACTTTGTCTTCATCTCATGATTAAGAGGTTATTATGTGCTAATGAACTGCCCCACGGGGCAACAGAATGTTCAGGCTGTTTTTTTGTACCCTCACCCGCTGGCACTTCATGGGAAGCATCACAGAATTACACACTAGGCATCATAAATTGGGCTAATTTACAGCCTTTTATTTTTTGGCAAGAGCCAGAAGAGGTGAGGTTTTACCCACCGGCCAACAGAAAATTGCAGTCAATTGCAAATGGTGGAAGGGCGATAGAGAAATAGAGTGTGAGAGAGAGCACTTAAAAAAATATATCAAATAAAATAAAAAAGGGTGAACGGAAAACTTGCAAATATTACTTCAGTCTGCCCTTTGGTCAGCACTAAAGAAAAAGGCTGACATCTTTTAATTGCATATGTTATGAACAGTATTACAGTATTATGCCCTGCCCCTTACAAAACGAATGAATTGAGGACAAAAACGTGTATAATACTTATTGTAAACTATTTTGTGTGAATATGCGTATCTATAGCACGATTTATACGCAGAAACTGACTCTGGCGTGCATACTATACGCAGTTTTTGAGTGCATATACTCCAGAAAATAGTGCCAATGAAACACGCGTTTATGAGATCGAGTTATATAATGTTATTTTGTAAGGTGGATAATGATAGGTGAGTTGAGACAGTGGCCGCCTGTCCTAAATTAGCTGACATTTGAAATATGTAAATTCCTATAATATTCTTCTGCCAGACTAAAAACACATTACTAACCTAATAGACCAATACTGTGAAGAGTAAGAAAGTGTGTAAGCCACGACTTTCAGCTTTGGAATTTTTTTTGGTTGGATTTCAGCACCTGGACAGCTCCAGGCATCCACTTAACCGGTTATTGGTCTGTATGATATTGTAAAGTATAGTTTTGCTTACATTTTTTGCACTTTTCAATTCTATGTATAAGTAAATCTTTCCACTTGTTTAAGCTGAACAGTTTCAGATGCCTTTTTAGTTGAGACCTTTTAGGCTTGCGCTCGCGAATGCAAAATAGTATCCTGGGTAACTACAGAGATGCAGCTGCGCGCGGAAAAGCTGTGAAATCCAAAGAACAATTGAGAGCACTGTTCGCCATCTTCTCGCCTTCTCCGGGCTATTTGCATAGTCCGTTCTGGTTGACTGGCTGCCATAGACCGTCCGGGAGACCTCTTTTGTCCGTTAATCAGCAAGTGACAGTAGGGTGACAACTCTCAGGTGACGGATCTCCCTTTGAGGAACTTGATGAAGAAGAGACGTCGAGCGATTCCAATGATCTAGTGATCGCTCTCGGTTTGAGCCAACGCCTATGTGACTAACTAATTCTGTTCTGAAAACGCTTTCAAATACATTAAACCCACACTCACATAATTGTGGACATAAGTGGCATTCTTAAGGATAGCAGTTATAACTCTGCTCTCAGCTCTTGAAAAGTAGGGCAGATGCAGAATAATGAGATTGCTATAGACGTGAGGCTATTTTGACCTTGGCTTGCGATTTAAAAAAATTTTTTTACAACTGCCTGAGATAAAAATAGACATATATATAGTAAACCTAGTTACATAAAACACATGTAAAAAGGTATAAAAATGTTATCTTTCTCAAACTTTCCAAACTTATTTTTCAGGGTCAAATATTTTTGAGTCACGAATAACCAAAAGTTTTCTTTTGTAACGGATCGACACGTAGACCGCTTTTTCTTACAAAGTAAAAACACCTGACCTCAATTATTATTACTATTATTTGATATATATATTTTTTGTTGTCTAATAATATTAATTGCATGTTCGTTTACGTCCAAAGATTTTTCTAATAGGCCTATTATTTCTTTCTAAAACAAAAGCCATTTCAACGAGATTTGCATCATGCCAACATTGTCAGGAAAACTATTCCTTTAAAAACAATACACTTATTTTAATTTAGATGCATATTCAAGTAATTCCTAATTCCACAAAATGTAAAAAAAAAAAAAAAAAAAAAAGTCAATGCTACTTTCTCCAGTACAGGCTTTTAAATCTCCCAATAACACAGAAAGAGAGAGAGAGAAAAGTTATTTCAGAAACGGTAAATATTTAGCACTTTGAACTACATCTCCAAGTCTTACTGGGTGAGGCCGTTCTGGGTGTTCACAACTTTCAGCTTCATTCGCGAATGTTCCAACCAGGAACTTACCCTCTCGCGCACCTGCATCGCCTCTCGTTGCCTTCAGGAATTCGCTGATGCTTGTAATCAGCTTTGTAAGGCCAATGAGTGCACGGATGAGCGACACTTCCCAACGGCGCAGTGAGTCGCGCGGGCCCGCTGAATGACAGTCAGCGTGGGGCGCCGTTCCAAAGCCGCCACGCTGCCAAATTCCAGCAGAGTCTCTCACAATCACTTCGCCGCAGGCCCCCGCACAGGCGGACACTGGTAACGGGGGGAAAGCGAGAGTGTGTGCGTGCGGGGAAAGAGACCGAGAGAAAGAGATAACTCGCTAACTACCGGTGGCCGGGCTTCCTAAACGTCGCACGTAGTGGCCCGCGTCGTAACGTGAACGCGTTTGCAAATAAACCGGAGCCTCGGACCGCTCGTAAACCCATTATGTGCTTAACGGGATCCTTCTCCTCGCGTTTAGTTTTTCAGAGACAAAGACGCGCTTAATAAACGATGCATTTAGCTCATTTTTAAGTCATTGTAAACCGCAAAGCCAATTTAAACTGTACGGGTTGGTTAAAACGGCGTTCACGAAGCCTTATACGAGGCGGGCCGAGTCACAATCGAAAGCGTTATTTCACGTGGACCGGCTTAATAAGCTAAAGTGAGATAGCAAAGGAAATTTGAGCGGGAGTGTTAAATGTCATCGCTATCTTTCTCCTTGATGTCAGGTCCTCGAGTTGTACAACAATCCCACGTTGTATATTTTTGAGGGAACTTTCGAGTATATACTGCTTTAGCGACCTCGTGCAGATCTTAAGGGCACGTTTAACACGCATAAGGAAATCTTATCTTTTGTTTCACGTGCGGTAAACATCGCATCGGTTTGATGTAAGACGCGATAAAGCAGACAAATAAAACTGAACGCGAGGGAATAACGTCGAAAAGAAAGCCGTTCTCTAAAATATGATATTTTGTGGAGCGCGTTTATTCAGTAAACATTCAACCACGTCTGTAGCGCGTAACGTCTCGTGCCTCTTGGAGGGTTTGTGGATTAGGAAAAAAAAGACCGCGAGATTGTTAAACGTGTCAACGTGTAATTGCACGATAAGGCCCGCGCGAGGAATTTATTGGCCCAGTTGCTGTTTCTATTCCCCGCTAATCTGGCTTCGCACATTCGTCCTCTGCAATCTGTCTCCGTAATCTTCCGTAGCAGAACGGCAACCAGCTTTTTTTTTCCGAGGAGGCAAGAAAATATGCAGGGGTATGATAAACCCGATGCTAATTAGAAACATTTAGGACAGCGAGTGCAAAGGATCGCCGGTTTTACAAAACGACAGAATACGAGCCCGTTTCGACTATTTCGCCTCAGAACGTGGCGGTGTAAATGTGATAAAGGTCTGTCTGGTTGTTATAGATTTATTGGTGAGATCCGCGGTCGCGTTCTTTTTCTTCTGCCAGGAAGCGGCGGAGGTGAATAGGGGCGATGGTTGCCAGTCTGCTGGACGGCTGCCCGCGCCGGGCTCGCTCTTTTTTGTTTCTGAATGCAAATCCGCGTTGCCATGAACAGCAATGTCGTGTGCTGCCCCATCCCTGTGATGCGAGGGCTTAATGTATAAACAGCATTTATTTAAAAAAAAAAAAAAATGCATGGGGAAAATGTGTATTAAAAGCACGCAATGTAATTTACACGTAAAAAAGTGTCCTTTTTAAAAAGCGATTTTTGTTATTTGTTCATAAACTATTTTTGTTAAATAAAAAAAAACACTCATGTAAAGCCTCGTCGACATTCTCACGGTCCTCTACCAAGTTTAAAAAAAAAAAAAAAAAAAAAAAAGGAAAAGAAGAGGTTGAAAGACCTCCCTGAATCCTGCTACTTGTTGCGAGAAAGCTCCCGCGTCACGTCACTCTTCCGGTGGGTGTCATTGTAATAAGAAAGAGTCTTGTCGCTGACCCGGGGGTTCAGCTTTTAGGGTTGTTTAATCCTCCTCTCTCCCTGACACAAAACACTCCGCATTCATCTTAATCCCGCCGACACCCCACGGAGGATACGAGCGACATTTGCTCGACGGCCCACCGGTGATTCAATTATAAGAAAATTAGGCTGTCAGTTTTAGCAAAAACAATTAAGCCGGAAGGCGGGGGGAAAAAAAACAAAACAAAACAAGCAAAATTCTTCTTAAACTGCATATCAAAAGTGGAAATAAAACTAACGTTTTTAATTCCGTTCACGGGTTTAGAACGCAATTATTCCATATCCGGTAAATATCGTCACGAGTGGCTCGCGGGTTACCCGGGCGGGTTTAATTGAAGTGGAGCGGATTTAAAGCGTATGTCTGCGCAATCCGGGGCTCACGGGGGGGAAAAACAGGGCTTGGTCCATTGAACAGTGAATAATGCAGTTCGCTCTCTATTTGCCGTTCGTCATTTTTCATTGGGCACTCTTTATTTCGAGAGGTCTTGAACTTTGACCTCCGTCACATGCGTGAAGACACAACAACAACGTCACGGAAAGCATCCCGAATTAAGAAAACACAGAAGGTTTCATTACCGTGAAATAGCTTCGCCGTGATTAAAGCATATGATCGCGCTCGACAAAAAATAGCGGCATCTAATAAATAGCAATTATCCGGCGATCTGAAGTAGTTTTATTTAGACAGACACGACCGCGAGCTTCAAGCCTGAGCGGAGAGCAAAAACTTATTTAAAGAGACCATTACTGCCTTCGTGTCTAACCTAAATAATTTGCCAAAGTAAATCGTATAGCAATGTAATAACGCGAATTAAAAACGTGATTTATAATAGTGCTAATAATCATATATCCGCGCAGTGTCTTATCAAATTTTAGTTTTATTTTAAAATCAGTTGATATGATTTGCGGCAGATCTGACACAGATGTTTCAGTTTCCATTTTGGTTATGCTTTTAGATTTTATTTGACTGCCCACATAATAAATACCTGTTTATATTTATACCTATATAATTAGAATAATCATCTGCTTAAAATGTTTCCTATTTTTTGCACACGGTTCTGTCCCAATATATTTAAATAAAAAAAGCTGAGTTTTGATCAAATAGACAGCGCAACTGAATATGCCCGCTTTCAAACGTTTTCAGTTTGGCTCATTAACTCTGTCTCCATCTGCTTAATCGCGAGTCCCATGGGATAAAAAGCAAAACAACACAGCAAACTAACTTTGCAGAATCAGAGCAAAAGCAGTGAAATTTATTCTCACATCAACGCAAAACGTTTTCCTTTCATCCTGGCAAATCCGAATTATATTTACAAATGTGTATCGATCTTTCTCTGTAATATATTCACAATGTACAAGGAAAAATACAACAAACAAATAAGGAATAGATCAAATACAGTAACTCACGTGTTGACAAATCAAAGTGGGATCGAGAAAAAATCTTAGAAAACTTTAAAAACGTTGTCATTGTGACTCTATTTTACACTGTAGCACTCACTCTTTTCATGTCTCTCTCACTCGCTTTTTCTCTCTCTCTCTCTCTCACAAATACACACACACACACACACACACACACACACACACATACATACAAAATAAGAATTAATCCCTCGCAAATGTGTAAAGCTCACGCATATTGTGTAATTTCGGACAAATTATTCAGACAACATCCCTTCAGTTTAAGTATTATATTTAAATAATATCACCTTCAAAATTTACAAGAACAGACATTCTGTACAAAAAAAGGTAGTTATGCTCTAAAAGAGGTAAATATTTGGTTATTCGAGTCTGAATGCGAGATCTGTTCATATGTGTGTCAGTGGAACGGTTCCGTTAACGCTCGTCGCGGGACTTTGATAGTGCTGCGGCACAGCGTGAAGTCTGCTCTGAACCGACGGGTCCCCTGCCTCCGCCGCCGGTAAATACATGCTTATCATCTCTCGCAAGTCTCCGGGACAAGGGGCTCGAGAGTGAGCCGTAACGGGAGGACTTACGCTCGGCTCCGATTTCACCAGCGAGCCCAGCGTGCCGATGGCCCCAGACGAAGCCACGCTGGAGGTTTGGTGCTGCGCGTAGGATATTCCCCCATAGCCTGACGGCGAGGCGCTCATGTAGCTCTGAGAGTTTGAGATGGGGCTGTACTGGAGCGCCGTCATTTCGTAGCGGTGCATGGGCTGGGGATTGTGTGGATGGTGGTGGTGGCCGTGGTGGTGATGCGCCCCGGTGCCTGGGTGCTGACCGTAGGCGAGTTGAGCCTCCTGCATCATCGCGGCTGCAGCCGCGGCCGAGTACGCGCCGTTGGTCCAGCCGTTCATGTGCGCGTAGCTCGCCGCGGTGCCGCCGCCGTGACCCACCGGACTCTCCAACCTCTGGCCGACCCCCGCTGCACCCATTCCCAGCCCCACGCCGCCTCCGCCGCCGGATCCGGCGAGCAGGCCACCCGCCAACGAGTACTTGTCCTTCTTGAGCAGCGTCTTGGTCTTCCTCCGGGGTCGGTACTTGTAATCCGGATGCTCCTTCATGTGCATGGCGCGCAGTCTTTTCGCCTCGTCGATGAAGGGTCGCTTTTCCGCCTCGGACATGACTTTCCACTCGGCTCCGAGGCGCTTGCTGATCTCCGAGTTGTGCATCTTTGGGTTCTCCTGAGCCATTTTTCTGCGCTGACCCCGAGACCACACCATGAACGCGTTCATGGGTCTCTTGACGCGGTCTTGGTTAACTTTGCCGCCGCCGTTGGGTCCCGTGTGGCCCGTGTTTGTGTTAGTCTGGGGTCCCGGGGAATGCAAGTCCGTTTCCATCATCATGCTATACATTCACCTGGCTTTAACTAACTCAGCTCACACACAGAAACATTCACGCGTCCCCCGTTTCCTGGCAGGCACGCACGTGCAGAACCTCTTAATAACAAAAGAGGCCACTGGAACAGGATCGGTACAATCCAGACAGAGGATAGAGAGTAACTTTGCGGCTGCTCGTCTCCCTTTGTTTTATTCTAACTTCCTCTCGGGGTGATTTTCACATCCAGTGCAGAATTGTCTTTGAGCTACTTTCAGCGGCGGGCTTGAAAAGTTAGTGGGAGAGCGGCCATGTGATGCGCGTTGACAGGGAATAAATGAGTGAGAGAGAGCCAATGGCGTTTGAGGACGGGGCAGATTTGCATATGGCTCGCGGTCAGGTGACGCAGCGCGCGCGCTACAGGCGCAGCTGAAGGGTCTTTCTGCGGCGCGCGGAAGGTAAACAGTTGGCCATAAACCACTGCTGACAAATGTTATTTGGGGTAAACGATCTCCAAACGATCATTTTCGCTGGAATAAACAATAAATCAGTAATTTTTTTTTCACGGAATATTTTTTGTCCGTTTTGAAACGCCGGAGCCTGAACTTTTAACAAGCAATGGTTTTTATTGTGAAGTAGCATATATGGTTTTCTACCAGAAAAAAAAAATCTCTTTAAGTAAACCGCAATAATTGTATCGAAAAACTTTTTTTTTTCTGTCACTTCAACCACAATACGTAAAGGTGAATTGAAAAGTCCCAAATAAGAAAGAAATGTCGCAGCAAACACGTTTTATAGAATATTTTATATATAGGCGGCCTCGGGTTCTCGGTATCCTTTCCAGTATTTATCGCAGCTTTCCAGTATTTATCACTAGTCCCTTTGAATAAATTGATGCCACAGGTGTTTTCCTGTTGTGACGGTTGCTAAGAAACAGGTGCCTCACGCCCAGTGCATGTACCATGTGTGCCCTTTTGTCATCAAGTGCAAAGTGGGGAACAGCTAAATTTGTTAGTGTGCAAAAAAAACAAAACAAAAAAATATCAAAGTAATTGGTGTAACCTGACTCTTTCCGCGCTTTTTCCATTGTTATCCGAAAGTTTGCCTCTATGCAATATCACAAGTATGAAGTCTGAATTCATCCAAATGAATGAAACGATAACTATAAATAATGAAAAATAATAATCCTCTATTAATTTCGATATGACGGGAAACAAGGTGACAAGACCGCCCGCATTAGTGAAGCCCGTACTAAAACGTTCACTGCTCTTGTTTTGACTCCCATTAGTTTTGTCACCAAAAGCTTGAGATAAAAAGTCAAAATGTAGTTATGTCGTTCTCTACATCAATTTACAGACTGTGATCGCCGTCTACTGGACGCAGACACACGAAGCCCCCAACAAGTTCCCTTTTCTTTGTACTTATTTTACAGTTTAATCACACATTTATAGGTCCGAGTTAGATGTGCACGACAGTTATTGAAAACAGAGGATCACAGAGGAGCTTGGGATATGTTCTGAGGTTCTTTGGAGACCCCGTTGAAACGTGAAAAGGTGTTGGTATTGAACGGAGGCGTGGAGGGAGTAGCAGGCGCATCGCTCAGATTTCACAGAAGAGTTGCTCGGAATATCTTCATTAATTGCGAACTGAAGCGAAAAATAAATATCGCGGAGTTAATGTGTTAATCATCATACCCATCAGAGAAAGTGGAAAAGGCGTAGCCATTAGTCAATTACGCGGTATTTGTAGGATTACACAACTGGTTTAGCAATGATCTCCAGATACAGTCCATTTAAATCAATGGAAGAAGGACTAACTGTAAGTGTCCATCGAAAATAAGTGTGAGATAAAATCTTAATCTTTGGAAAATACTCTTTTTTTTGTGCCAGCAGCAAAAGAAAAAACAAAACAATTATAGCTATTTAGTAAAGAAAAATAATATATATATATATATATATATATATATATATATATATATATATATATATATATATATATATATATAAAGAAATAGAGATTAAAATTAATTTAACATAAAATGTATTAGTATTGATTATTAATTTAATAGATAATCAGAGATCCTACTTATGATTTTTTTTGAATCAGGATTGAGGATATAGGAAGAACACAAAGTGAGAAGAGAAAACCTATGTATATAAAGGCTTTAAAAATACATCCTGGGAATCACGCTAGAAGCTATATTGAACTGCAAGATGCCTCTACCCTGATCTGAGCTTCACAGCACTAAAATCCTCGTGTGTTGGTCTGCGCTCCAAAAGCTCAGTAAGTGGCGTTGCTCCGTTATGTCCCAACTGCAAAGTGAATTAGAGAGTCTCTTGAACTTGTGAGAGCGAGCAGGGTTTAAAAATGGTCAACATCTGTCAGGTGCGCCTGTTCTTGCTCTCCACCGCGTTTTAAACATAATTGGACAGGAAGGGAGGGGAAGCTCGAGCGAGGGCTGCGTGGGGGGAGAAGGGGCTGTCTCATGTACATATTTCCAGCTTCATTTTCAATTTTCAGACTTATTTCTGTATGATTTACACGTTGACACCGTCCCACTGAGTACAAAATAAAGATAAAGGGATGGGGAGGTGCTGGTTTTGTTCTCAGGAAAAGAAGCACATTTGCACATCTGTGACCTTCACTGAATCAACAAATACAAAAAGTACGTGATATCTAATTCACACAATAACCGTTTATATTTCTACGGGTTGTCCAGAGGATTTCCTGAATGCATAGTACAAAACTACCGGAGTCCGCAATAAAGGAAATGTGTATTAATGTCTTGTATATCTCAAAACGGCAGTGAAAACAAATACACTTGAGGTAGATGCTGTAATGCTCTCTTTTACAGTTGAAATAAGAATGGAGCGCATTAGTGCTAATGGATAATTATGTGTTTTGAGCAATAGTGCATGAGCTCAATGTACCAAATCAATGCCTTGAGAGATGGGTTTCATACTTTAATATACTGTGAGATGCTCCTATTTGCTGCTTTAATGTTTTTGAAAATGCACCAGGTTTGAGGATACCGGTTCGCAACTTGTATTCTGCTCAGCTTAAAATGTGATTTCCATTACGCTTTAAGCTTTCTTGCATTTTTTGGCGTCCTTCTTGTATCACTGGCTCTGCTGAAAGCGCAATCTTTACTGTTATAAATATCTCAATGTTTTACGTTACAAGCTGCGTATATATCCGAAACCGCTCCGAATTGCACAGTTTTGCATATTCACGCTTTTTGATACTCGACCTTCACAAACATTCATGTCATATCGCTTAAGATTGTGACTTGGGAAAACTGTGGGAAAAAAAAATTGCCCGTGCAGTGACAGCCAACGGGGTCCAAAACGAAGTAAATCAATTCATAAATTCGCGAGAGTGAGCAGACGATGACAGAATCTCGTATTGGGTGAACTGTTCCTTTAAGAATTCAATTAATACGTTATCGTAAGCCGCGCGTATGCTAAATGTGTTATAAAACATGACTCTCAGGGGGTACGACAGGATAAACAAATCAAGGGAAAAGATGGAAACACTTTAACACACACACACATACTCAGTGTTGCTTACGGACTGGCCTTGAGACCAAATTAGCAGCTCATCAGAAGATCAAAGGTTGTGCAGATGACACACACACACACACACACACACAGACTATGATCACTGTATGGTTTTCCGCCTGCATGCGCACATCTCCCTGCTGTTAGCACAGGAATCTCTAAGCCCACAGTCGTCTCCCACCACAGCCGGCTTCACAGGATCAGCTGAAGCTTGTAGAAACAACATGTTAGCACGCCACGGGGGCTAATGGTATCAAAGGCATTCTTTTTACAGCAGATGGCTTGCTTAAGCTACCCGTCACAGCTGCTGTCAGCTCTACTGTATGGGCGGAAGGTAAAATCCCAATGCTTCAACTATAGTTAATAGTTCTCTGCATGGTGTCGGATACATGCCATGGTATAGCTGCATGGGCGCTTTAAGGATCTTTCAAAACCAGAAGGAAAAATAATATAACATCGTAAGATGATGTTCAGTGGCCTCTGTGAGAATATAATACATATATATGCATGGAAAGAATGGGTTCGTGTTCAGTAGCAGCACCCCTTTGAATGCGTAAGATATGTTATTTGAGTAAAATCGGATCGATCCGGTAAAAGGAATTATTCAGTATGCTGAACTTATAAAACAGAGCGTTAAAGGAATAGCTCACCCAAAAATGAATTCAGGAGGTTTTTTTTCTTCAGAACAGTTTTTGGAGAAATTGTGCATTACTTCAGTTGTTCACTCTGCAGTGAATGGGTGCCACCAGAAGTCCAAACAGCTGATAAAAACATCACAATAATCCTCAAGTAATCCACACAACTCAGTCAATCAGTTTCATGTGAAGTGAAAAGCTGCATGTTTGTAAAAACTTTTGTTGTAAAAAAAAAATCATCCATCATTAAGTCCAAAAGCTATAATTACGCTTCCTCCAGTGGAAAAAGTTAATTCTCTGTTGTCCTATAACATCAAAATCCACCAACATGATTGTTTAGAACAGTTGTAAACAATGCTTGATCTGTGTATATTTCACTAATGATTAAGATGAGGTGACTTTTAGATTTTAGTTAGACCCTTTAGATTTTGATCTTTCCTCTTTTTTGATCTTGATGGATTTTTTTTCCTTTCACAAGATGGTTTTTAATTGTCGGACAGGAGTTTTTTTGGATTAATGTTATTTGAGCTCTCATTATGATGGCACCCATTGACTGCAGAGGATCCATTGGTGACCAAGTTATATGATGATGCATTTCTCCAAATCTGTTCCAATGAAGAAACATTGCATAAAATACATCAAATGCATAAAAACCTTAAACAAGTGTTTTCAAGTCTTCTAAGGACATATTATGTGGCTTATGCGTGCTATAAATGATTGGTTCTCCACCGAAATCAAATGGGTGTAAAATGAACTAGTCAACCAACCTTTTGAAAACACATTTGGTGTGGATAATGGAGGGTAATACGAAATAATTTTAGCCCGCCAGAATGAATATAAGAACTCTACATAGATATCGCCAGTACTATTTAAAATAACGTCTCAGTAAAACGTATAATATAAATATATTCTTAAATGTAGGAGTGTAGAACAATGTATATTGTTTCTGTGTAACATCAACATCAACATAAATTTATAGTTCTCAAGGACTTTATACAATTACTTAAATATATACAGTAGAGTTTTTTTTCCTGTGTGCATATGTTGTTACGTTACAGTTATGTTTAGATTTGTAACCTAAGAACAATTTCTTTAATTGATCGTGTCATTCTTAAGGTTTCCTTGGAATAATTGGGAGAAAACGCTTTCTGGGACAAAATGTTTACAATAATCCAGCACAAAAAGCCATACAATAATTCACCAAGACATCAAATCTGTAAATCTATTTAAACAATTTTCTATTCTTCTTCACCATTATTGATACCCAATGGGCATAATGAGCAGTCAGCAGATTTCGCTCAGGTTGCTGTGTTAATGTCTGCACTTACACTGTTTAACAATGTCAGCTTGCACCCAATTATGCCCAGGCCTCACATGGTTCATTAGAGGGTTATGATGTTGTCATTCCGATGGGTGTTTGACAAAGCACAAGTGTCTTCATGCAGGGGTTTTGCGGCTCACGAAGTAAAATAAAGAAAAGAACAGGCTTTTTTGCTCTGCGCAGTGGTTGCCATGCGCCAGCAAAGAGAAAGAAAGGTATCTCTGCCTAACCACTTTGCAGCTGGGCCTTGTTAGCTGATGCACTTTTGTGCGTTTTTTTGCCACTGGATGGGGTTCCAAAGAAATGAAATAAGGACAGCATTGTGTTGTGTTTTAGAGTTAAATGTCTGTAAACTTAACAGATAATGTCCTGCCAGAAAATTACAAGTACGGCTTTCTTTCGTACGGTGGTCTGAATATACTCGCATTTGAATTGAAATGTATCTGGAGGTGAGAAGTAGCAGTGTTTCTTCAGTAGCAAACATCAAAGACGCCTCAGATCAATACCCCACTTCTCACAGCCATAGCGTGTTATTACCCATAATCCCTCTGTAATCCATGTACAAGGGTCACCCATCCTTGTCCAAATAGCTACAATCTCATTACGCCTCAAATAAAACTTTCCTATTTATCTACAGATTTCAAATGAAACTAATAAGGCTCTAATATACCCCTCACACCCCCTCCTTCTCTCTCCTCTCTCTCTGCCATTCCAAAACCCTAATTATATTTCTCCCTATCTGAAAGCAATCAGTGATTGTGTGCGCCACGGTACGAAACGTGCTGACAATACCAGCCAATGGCGCAAGTGCCAGTGCAGCTGGACTAATTAAATTAAATGTGATGCTGCCCTGCCGCTGCGCTGCTCAGTGAGAGAGAAATGAGCCAGAGCAATAATGAGTACTGTAGTCGAGAAGGGAGGAGGGAGATATTGTACTGGAGACCGGACACTTGCAGTGATTTTGAGATGTGCTTGGTAAAGTACCAAGTAATGTGCATGCATATACCTGTATCATTTGTTGTTGTTTCAGAAATATATAGACAAAATCTGTAGCATCTTATGTACTCCCTGTTTATGTGCGTATACCGCATAAACAGAGATTTCCTGCCATATTCCAATTTCCATTTTTCTCAGTGGAGACTTTTGCTATGATTAAACAACTTTTATTTTAATCAGCAAAAATGAATATCAATTTAACAAATACTACAAATATATATTGTTACTTTAAAAATATACACTACCGTTCAAAAGTCTGGGGAAATAGCTTACATAATTTACTTTTATTCAGTAAGAACACTTTAACATATATATATATATATATATATATATATATATATATATATATATATATATATATATATATATATATATATATATATATGCTAATGTTACTGAAGATTTGTATTTACATTTGTTTTTACATTGTATTCATCAAAGAACCCTGAAAAGGATAACTGTAAAAATATTAAGCAGCATGACTGTTTCTAACATTGATATCAATAATAAATGTTTCCTTGGCAACAAATTTGCATATCAAAATGATTTCTGAAGTATCACGTGACACTGAAAACTGAAATAATGCTACAGGTAGTAAAACAGTAATATTTCACACTGTTATTATTTTTATTTTTGTTTGCAAAAATGCAAACTTGATGAACATCTTTCAAAACCCCAAACCGTTGAACCGGTATTTCTGTTATTTGTATTAGAATTGTATTTGGAAGGTGCATTAATTGTCATGTGCTTAAGTGACAAGAAAATAACACCATAATGCAAAACAAATCTTACAATTTAATCTTCATATTAATATCTTCTTAATTTCTAAAAAAATAAACATAATGCATGTAAAAGCCATTACACCAAATGAAAACAAAAAAGAAAAGGAAATCAAAGCTAGACTTGTTTTTTGAGAGACCCCTGCTACGAAGAAAAAAACCCAGCTGGACTATTAAACTCTGATCAAACGCGGGTGGCAGCGGCAGTGGAATCTGGTAAACGTGTGTAAAGCTGCTAATCTTATTTAACCCTGCCCTGCAAATTGGACCTGACACGCTAACAACACTCGTAAAACAATCCTTAGCCTCAAATGTCAGACCTCAGAGAGAGCCCCTGACCTCAGCTCTCTCTCTCTCTCTCTCTCTCTCTATTACTCTCTCTTATGCATTTTCTCTTCTGCTCATTCTTTGTATCTTTCAAGCATTTTGTACACTTGCCAAAGTCTCTCCCCTACCTGCCACCTCTCCCTACATCTTGAGCATTTCACCCTCAGTTCTCTATCTCTTTTCTTCTCTATCGGCTGGAGTGGAACTTTCAGTGGACCTCTTTCTTTTCTCTTTCGGCAGAAAGGGCAGGGAGGAGACAACTAGACCCCCCGTCTGATGCTAGTTTGGGCCCTGATCGGATCCCAGCAGGGCTAAGTGTGAGCCGCTCAGCGGGACAGCCCCTCTTCAAACTCTGCACCTCTTCCTTTTCCTCTTTTTAGTCTCCAGATATTGTAAATGAGGTCATCCCTCCTGGTCCATCCAGGTTGATGCCCAACGGTGCTCAAAGCCAACCTCTCACTACCTGGCCTTTCCTTCCCTTTGTTTTGTCTCTCTCAGAGGCTGTCCATTAGTCCCTTTAGTCTCTCTTTATCTCTCTACCTGTCTCTCTCTCTCTTCATAAATGATTTCCTGTTTCCACAACTAGGTGTAGAATCAAATGTAGAAAACAAACAGTAGATTTTAACGGTTCACGTACAGTTGAATAACAGAGAGTGTAATTATAAAAATCTTTGAATATAAAATTAATGCAATAATGTTTAAAACTTTTAAATACAAATTCAGTTTAATCACAGAAAATAGCTGAACGCTGAATGCACTCTTAAAAATAAATGTTCTTTGCTGGCAAAGGTTCGATTAAGAAACTTTAACAGCCTTTCCATTCCAAAAAAAAAGGTTCCTTAAAAAAGGTACAAAAAAGCTGTCAGATGTACTCTTTAGAAGTAAATAAGGTACTACTTGAAAAGGTACTACCTCAGCGAAAGTTTTTGAACACTTAAAAACGCACACACACACACACACACACACACACACACACACACACACACACACAAGGAACCAAAAATGGTATTCCAATGGCATCACTGTCAAAACCACATTTGGGAAACTTTTATTTTTAAGAGACTTCAGCCAACTAAAGCCATGTAATCATCCATTATATCTCTGTACAGCTCAAATTACATGACATATAAAAGCCAACAGCTATTCATAATTTATAAGCAGTTACTCCTAAAAGTGAAGGTTGTGTGTAAAGGGTCACTTCAAAGCTCCACTTGCACCTGTTGCTTCTACACCTGTATTCAAAAAAGAGAAACCATTGAAAGACGAAAAACAAAGTTTCAGCCCACAGCAAACTGGCTAACAGCTCCTATAAACGGACTGAAATCCTAACAAAAGCAAAGAAATTTCCAGCACATCTCTGAAAGAAACACCACCACCATGTAAACACTTCCTGACAGCAAATAACTCTCTCTCTTCCTCTGTCATGGCTGCCATGCACTTTTCTCCCGACATTTCTCCTTCCTTCTGAGAAGCCGGTTCACAATTAACCCATCCCCAGAAGAGGTCTTCAGATAAACCCCTTTTGTCCCCCCTACAACTGCCCCAGCATCCCACGACCCACCTTGGGGGAAAAAAAATCCATGCCCCGTACCTGCTGCCCTTTTGAGGAGGGGGGCCGGAGGAAGGAGAGAGCTCCTTTGTCCTTCTCCCCATCTCCACTGGAGACAGAGGGGTGGGTGGGGACCCTTCGCTCCCCCCCATCCACTCCTCATCCTCCGCTTCGCCTCGAAGCGTTTCAGCCTGAAGAACCACGAGCGAGGTGGAGTAAAGCCCAGCGAGGTGCGCTCTCTCCCAGCGTGCACGGCTGCCTCGCTCCCCTGGTCCTCGCAAACTAGGCTGGTTCAGTCCGGGCCCCAGCCTCTTTAGGCAATGGAGTGGTTTATTTAATTTGCCGCTATAATGGAGAACTCTGAATGGTGAGCGGCTGGGGAAAAACCGGCGAGAGAGAAGAGAGAATGCGGGGCGGGCGCGAAGCAAAAGAAAAAAAGAAAGAAAGAGAGCTAGACGAGTGAAAGAAAAGAGAGAGAGAGAGAGAGAAAACAAAAGCTAAAAGCTACCACTATTTTGATTCACCCATCCCTTTTTTAAAAAATTACTTCCAAAGTGTGATATCTATTGTACGGGGAATAATGCGGAACAATGCAAGCGGGGGTCTTGGCAATATTCAAAGGGGCTTATTCAGAGCAGGGCCGGTGGCTGGCTGTACATTCAGGCCCAGAACACTCCCATACAAGCTTGTTCAGCGGGCACTATAGCGCTCATTGTGAGGGCAGTGTAAACAAAAAGGCGCCCCAGAGCACGGTGGGATGTGGGAAAAAGAGAGCAGCTTTATTCCCCAGAGGTCCCGCATTATTATGGGGTTAGAACGTGTTGGTTTTGTCTGGTGTAGGTCCGACCCCTTGCAGTCGTGGCGGCATCGCACTGCAAGAGTATTTAAACGGAGTGGAAACCCAGGATGGAAACCTTTCAGATCTGTATATGGGGAAATCTGGTTTTGGCAAAACTTCTAAAGGAAAACCGGGAAAACAACCTGTAACCTCTTTTATGATCCATTTGTTAGCATAAACTAACAGTGAAAATATTTCTTAGACCTGGGCTTATTAACAATGTAGCGTTTTTTTGTGTAGGCATCCAAAAGTATACATTTGAAGGGATATTTCACCCTCCCCAAAATTTTAATTGCCAATATTAAGGTAACACTTTTTGAATAGAGATCGATTCTCACTGTAAACAAGTTTTCTTATTAGCATTCCTATTGTTAACACATTGGCTGTATATAAATACAACCCAGCACCGGGTAAAATTTGGATAAACCCATCTATTGGGTTATTTTGAGGCAGTGGTTGGGTTACTACCCAGAAGGTTGCGTTAAACATTTAAGCAGTTTGGGTGAAATGTTTAACCCAGCCTTCTGGATAGTTACTCAATCGCTGGTTCTGTTCATACCAGTACTTGTCTGTATTTAAAAACCAGCATTTTTTAGAGTGTATGATTTATAATGACATCTAAAAGTCTAGTTTCTTTCTTCTTCCGAACACAAAAGAAGATATTTTGAAGAATGTTAGTAACCAAACGTTGACGGTAGCCATTATCTCCACGGTCTGAAGAAAATATTAATGGAAATCAACAGCTACTTTAAACTGTTTCATTACCAACTTTCTTCAAAATATCTTCTTTTGTGTCTAATGAGAAAGATTTGGGACAACTCTTTGGACATTATTTTTATTTTTGGGTTAGCTCTACTATATATAGTGTTTATTTTATTATTTGTGCTTCTAGATATTTTTGCCTTGCTCAGAATATGTTTTTTCTGAGCCAGAAATCTCTACTCCGGTAGCAGTTACACTCATAACTAATATTTCTAACTTACTTTTTTTCCTAAACCTTTAATGTCAGTCAAACAAAACAAAAAATCTCAGCCTGCTTTTTCCCAATGTTCAGATTTCTGTGTGCGAATGTTAGTGCAAATTACATAAGGCCTCATTTGCGTAACTGAACATAAAATAAAAACGTATAATACCAAAACAGTCTTTATGCACTGTGATTAATCAACTGAAGAAGTACGGTGATATCATCTACAGTTTGTATTCATGTGCCTTGCCTTAAATAATAAATATTAATAAAAACTGTAACAAATCCATTGCTTGTTGTTAGCAGTGCATTAATTAACAATAACTAATTGGGCTTTTTTATAAAGTGTTACCAGCCTAAATCAAATGCAGAGGAATGACTAAAGTTCAAAAGAAGTCAAAGGAAGATTCATAATTGTAACAGTCAGACTGTTGCTTTTTTGTGCAGCCTGAAAGGCTGGAGCTCCTGATTACAGCCTGTTTCCACAGATAGACTCTTCTCCCATTCACGTGGACTGACACACACGGCTCTCTGAGACCTCACTGAGACTGTGTGTCTCATTCATACGACTCCACCTGAGAGACACGCTCGGTGTTTACACAAGATTATATTCCCCATGCTCAACACATATACAAACACACACACACGGCAGCCAATGCGATGGCTAAACAAACAGCCCCTATGCACATAGAGGAGCAGACATATCATTATGCCACATAATAGAGACGGGCCTTGACTATCAGAAGTCTGTCTGTCTGGGATGTCAATCAAAACAACTTACACGAGAGCTGAATGTTTACAGGCCCTCTATAGCTTCTTTTTAGATAGAGATACATTTATATCTAAATGTATCTTAAATTTAATAAATACTAGTGGCAAAGACTATAACTGTTGAATATTTTTGCATTTTCAAAACATATAACAAATTATAGAGGAAAATTTCTGAACATTCATTGCCACTTTAATATTCTAATATGCTTATTTGGTAATCAGATAATTTCCTATAAATACTATTTGTTATGTTTTTGTGAAAGCTGTGAACACTCTAACATTATAACATTGATAATTATGTTTTTTTTGTTTCTTGAGCATCAGGAAGGAAGTAATGATGCTGAAAATGTTACGTTGAAACTGTTCATTTGAAATAATGTTTCATGTTATCACTGTTATTTTTGAGCAAAAAGAGATATTCAGGAATTGCACATATGCCGCTAACTTTAAAACAGCAGTAGTGTAATATTAACTGAAAACATATTTAAAAAATATATAGATAAATAACATATATGAACAGAGAGCTTGTTAACAAATTTAGTTTCTAAGCGTTGCCCAACACAATAGGTTGCTCATTCTGCTGAAAAAGGACTGAACAGAGCCAAAGAATAGCCAGGATGTTTTCTTCCTACAGAATGGATTACGCAGGCAGTTCTATACAGGTTTCCAGCAGGCATTAGAACCAGAGCCTGCACTCCAATAAAGAGAACAAAACATAGCGTGTGTCACAGTGCTGTCACAGCAGACAGAAAGACAAACAGACAGACACAGAGAAAGTTCTTTGTCACTCATCAGAATAAAGGATTCAACGCTGAAAAAAGAGAGAATGCTGGTATTTACCTGTGAGTTAAAAAAAAAAAACTGTGGGTCAAGTCGATGCTCTCTCTCACATACATACAGACACATGCTGGACAAGCTGACATTTTGCTCAGTTTTATAGATTACTGTAAAAGTCATGGACATTAGGCTTACAACGTTTACCCTGCCAAGGATGTGTCTAGCTTTTTTTGTGCCAAATTTTTAAACTGCTGTGCAAAGTTCCATTAAAATTTTCACAAATGTTACTTGTATTGCCCAACAGAATTCTCCATTCATATCTGGCGACTGCCACAAATACTGTCTGTCGCCATTGAATTTCTACCATTTTCAGTGCCTCGCGCCTCGCCTGCGACAAAACAATTTCAGCGTTTTTTTTTTTTTTTAATGTTGGGTCAGAATAATGCTGTTTCATCCTGTGATTTTTAAGCACTGCTTAATTAGTCCTCCTTCCCTGCTGCTCCTCGCTCGCAGTTAATTAACTTGAAGGCGCGAGTAATTAGCTGGAGACTCTGAGTGATTCACGCGCTGTCCCTCCTATTAAACACCTCGCGAGAGCAGCATGCGGGCCTCATGTGCGTGAGATGTACAATCAGACTCGTATGATAAAGGAGGATAAACACATAATTTGCAATAATAAACTTGTGACATACAAGACACATACATTTATAATGTGTAACTTGCTCGCACATACCGGTCTCTAAGCATTTTGGCAAATTGGGGGTTAATTGGGATGAATCTTTATGACCTTTTTAAGCCCCACTCAGAGTCTAGGCCTGTATCAGTGAAAAAACAATATGTGAAAGAGTAAAAATATGTTTTGATTTTGGATCCCCTTTTTTCCTACCTGGTCTCATGTCATAAATGTAACTTGGTGCACTTTTTAGCAAGACAAAAAATATGTACCAATAAGTACATATTATTACGAGTATAAGTACGGAGGAGCTCCGATTCAAATACAGTGTAACTACAGTTCAACTAAACAGTTCAAATCTGTGTAAAAGGTAGTTGCATGAACAAATGCCTTTTTATATGAGTTTTGCATTTGTTAACACTATTAGGTAGGTTTAGGTTGGATTTGTTGTAGGACATATTTCCAACATTATAGAGCATTAACTTTAAGCGACAGTCTACAGATATTTGAATTCTGAACCTTCACAATAAGGAACTGAAGCAACATAATAAAAAAAACAGCATTATGTAGCTATATCAATGTAATAAAAAATTGCCAGAATTCAACCTGTGTCTAATGCCACTCAGTTGACGTTTCTCTTTGAAACTGCGGCGAAAAGTGCAATAAGGCTCGCAAAAAACGGACTGATATTAGCATCCACACGATTGAATGATATTGTTTGTTTATTCTGAGCATGTGTGAGTCTGCCGCTTTGAATTCTCAAGCTCGTTACGGCAGGATGGATTCCGATTGGCTGGAAAAAACTCTGCTATTCTTTAACATTGAGAACAATTTTTGTGGAACTATATCGTTATCTTAATAGTTACTGTGGTGTGCATGGGCTTAATAAATGGCATGATGGTATGCATATATGCACAACTACACAGCTGTATGCAGAGTATGTGTGAGACAGACACTGTTTGCGTGTAAGAGAGATAATGCTGAGAGAACAGGGTTGTAATGTCTCTATTCACAGTCTTTGAAGGTAAAACTGTGCTGTTACAGCATCAGAGGGTGAAGAGGAAGCAAAGGCTATAATCACTACAATTACCCAGCGCTCTCACCTAGACCAGCACTCCTCAGCTCTCCTCACTTAAATGCAGTCACTCACTCACCCTCTCTGTCTTGTCATTCTGAAACACTCTTTACACACAATTTCGAACTAAAAGGTACCAGTTTCGCAAGTTCAAATCTTGTGAAACTGGCATTTAGCAAAATAGAGGTTGTCTCGCTTTAAACGACCAGCAGAAGTTGATAATGGGGAGATGATATAAGAAACATAGACTTAAAAAAAAAAGAAGAAGACTTGCCGCACCATAACATCGCTCTGACAGCTATGTCTTAAAAAGAGACATAGATGCTATAGAAAAATATGTATACTTATTAATAACAGCAATGATAACTTTTGTTGATTATATTGATTGAAATCATGCAGTAAATGAATGGTGTCATAATGAGACCTTACTGTCCATAATACTGTACTTCTCACCATACTGAACCTGCTTTGTCTCTGAAGGTCCAGAAAGGTCCAACAGTTTCGCTCAAAGCCAATATCAATTGCATGCCTATTAAATGTGTAAATATCCACACATTTACTGCCAGACACTATTAAATGCAGTCCAACACAGATGGAGTGTTACAGCTAAAAACAAACAGACAGTGATGACTTGAGCAGACAGTTGCATCGATCTTCAGTCTGCTGGTATTTCTGGAAGATTTCTTCGCATCTGTAGAGAAAGCAGACAGTTTGATGGGTAAATGACAGATGATGTTTGGATTCAATTTGACGCGTTTTCTTGGGGATGGTTGTGTGCGGTACATAAATGACTGGATCACATGAGCTCTGTTGAAGTTCTACAGAAGCAATAGAAGGTGGTCCATGAATTTAAACCAAGTAAACATATTTTGGAATTACTATTTTCAATTAAGGTAGGCTATTGATTTATAATAAGTCAAATAATTACTAATACAGTCAGATAGGTCCCCCTTCGTATTTAACATTTTTGTCACAACTATGTAGTATGTTTTTTTATTACTTGCGTCCATTTTTTTTTCATCTACACTACTGGCAAGGAAAACACGGGACACGGAAAAAGCATAGTATCCCTCACAATATAATATTTCACAAAACCCTGTTATCATCCGTTGAAGATGTTGAAGAGAGAACGCGGGAAACAAAGCGTTCTTTCACAGTCAGTGACATTGGAAGGAGATGTATTCCATTGTGCCGAGTCCAGCGCTTAATCACGTACACATTCTGAACTCTGAAGTTCTAAGAGACGCAAATATACAAAGAAAGAGGGCCTCTGAAAGGAAGCTCAGGAAGGGATCGAGCGTTCTGTCGGATTCTCTGTGTTTTTCTTCGTTTTTCTATTTTATTTCAGGAAAAATCTATAATAATCTTTGTTTCGAAACTTCTTGTTGAATTCTGTAACATAGGTTAGACGCAAGGGGAAGCGAAGGTGAGGGAATATTGAACATCTGTACAATAACAACGCTAGCTTATACAGAATCTGAAGAATAAAAAATATAGTGCATTATAAGTATTTGTTGTAGTTATGTTTGTTAGCATATTTTTTGGAGGTGTAACAGTACACAAACATGACAGGATTTAAGTACAGCTGGGTGAAAAACTAGACATAAAATTGCTTCCTTTTTTGTTAAACTGGTTTACTGAACAAATTAAAACAAATGTTTAATCGCTATTTTTTTTTTTTTACTTTACTTTATCGCCAAAAGTATTGGGACAACACCTTCTAATGAACAGGTTTAACTGCTTTAGTAATTTCCATGAGTCCTAAATGTTTAAGCATATGATACTCTACACTGTTAAAAAAAAAAAAATAAATTAAAAAAAAAGGATGAGCCAACTTAAAAGTTAAAGGCAACCAGCTTCAGCTGATTTTTTAGTTTTCTCAACTTATGTTTGAATGAGTTTTCTAAGAAAACTCTCAAAAATCTGCTGAGTCTGGTTGCCTTTTAAATTAACTTTTTATTTTTTATTTTTTTTACAGTGTAGGGAATTTGTGTGCTTTTCTTTTCTAACATGACAATGCCTCTGTGTATACGGCAAGGTTAAAAAAAGAAATAATTGATTCTGTCAGTGTGGAAGAACACCTCTGGGTCTGACTTTAAACGTAGACCTTGAGCAAAAAACTCACCACTAAACGCCGGTGACTTCTAAATATGGGTACGGTCATTTTAGACTCTTCCAAAACTGTTGCAAAAGAGATACATGACACGTGAATTATGTTTACATTTTTGTTGCCACAGTTCTGAAAGTGCCTTTTTCTGTTGTAAAGTTTGGTGATGAGTTTTTGGCACAAGGTCTGCATTAAAAGTCACACCGGAGGTTTTCAGATGGGATTTTTTCAATGAAGCTCCGGACTGGTGCAGTGGACAAAACAATGCTGTATTTGTTCTGTGCTCGTGTATCAAATATAGCTGCAAAATATATTGTTTCAGCATAGATATTGCGATTCGCATCTGCCGCGGTTTATCTCACACATGTATCGTATAGGCTACTGATCATTGTATTTATACTGATTGGTATAAAGGAGCTTGCGCTTTCGTGGCTCACACACACTGTATACACAGACGCGACAGTGTGTCAGTTATCATACTTAGAACGAGGTATCAGGGGATTTGTCATGACATCTAGTGTAGACAGCACCACTGATTATAACCGGTTTTATTGTGTTTTGCCGATCGCGACGAGTCTATATGAGAGCCACGCACGAATTCTGTTCACTTCCACCCAAGGTAAAGAAAATGGACAGCATATTGTTTCACAGCAGTTTAACCTAAGCTTTCTGTGTCAAATGTTAATCAAACAACAAAAGGCTTTTTTTTGTTTGTGAAAAGCTTTAACATATTTACTGGATTTAACATAAGACTACGCAGTGATATTTTAAACTTGATTTATACATTTCTGCAACTGAATACTGTTTCGGTTCAGACACATCTGAAAGAATGAAGCACTGTTTATTCCATTTGTATTTTTGTTCTGTTATATTTATCTATGCTTGGAATGTGATGACTGGTGATTTTTTTTTTATCTTCCCCATATCCCAATATAAATTGCAGAAAAAACAAAATATCACACAGATTCTTTTTTCAATATCGTGCAGCCCTAGTACAAAACCAAAAGACACATATTGAAAATTACAGGTACAATAGCGTTGTGTACTGTTACACCCCTAATGTTTTAAAATAAAAAAGATTTGTGTTGCAAAAAATATAGGTTTGCAATAAAGTTGGTTTGAAACTTCTTTTCCCTGAAGTCTCCCAGGAAATGTTCCTTGACATTAATTTCTCAGAACTTTTGTGTCATCATACACTTCACCATCTCTTCTTCCATCCTCCCTTTTATCTGCCACGCTCACCTTCTCCTCCTCTGTGTCTTACACAGTTCGCGCTTTGTCTCTCCAGCATTCTTTCTTTCTTAGCCCCTCTGCCACTCCAGGTTCACTCTCATCTCTTCCAAGGTCTGCAAGCACAATAGCCAAACAACAGATTAGCATTTTCTCCCCGACGTGCGTTTGACATTGTGCGAGAGAATGAGCGCCGCTTCTCTAGGCCACTAACCTTGCTATGCAAGGCTAATTATAGTCTTCACAATTAGCACGCTAATGCTAGTCGCAGCATGAATGTCATTCACCTTTGATAAAGTCCCGGCCTTGCGGCTAACCGCTTGTGAGCCAGTGCATTATCCCACATTATCCGTTCAAGCCATTTGAAGTTAATGGGCTTTAATTTATGCGGAATTCGATGTAAAAGGGATTTGGTAACCTGGTCAAGCAGGCTTGCCAAGTATGGCAGTGTAGACCTCCATTACTGGAGGCCCACCAGTCTGGGTCTGTCTCCAAATTCTGAAAGCACTCCACATATCAAAATTACAATCAAATGAAATTTCTGGGACTATCAGATAAGCAACAAAGAAGGAAAAATTGGACTTCCTTTTGTGAGGAGAGATACCACACACGCACATCACACTCCTAAATGGGACGAGGTTTGACAATGGCATTACAACCTGGATGACAGTTGTGACCTAAACTATGACAGATGGAGAATTGATGGGCGAAACCGAGTTATGCCTTGCTCCCTACGGGCTAATCTGTGTGAAACTGATTCAATTAACCCTCCGTCAGCTGGACATTAGCTCGACGCAACACAGCAGATCAGTGTTTCTCCCATACATCACACTTATCAAGAGACGAAAGTAGTTGAGGTCTTTGTGGTAACTTATTACTGTCTGGTTGGATTAAGGCACGTTCAAATGATTTCATTCGGGGAAAACTGCTTTTCAGAATCCTGTGTTTTCTGTGTGGGCTGATAACTGTATTTTATATTGCTGCTGAGGCCACAATGCCTTTTCATACAAATGAACAATCACACAATATCTACAGAGCTGCTCCAATAACAGCTGTTCTCCTTAAAATTCAGTTAGACAATTGTTTAGTTAACTTCTATAACATATTTAGGTCATGGCAAACAATGGACTAACAACTGTTCGTATGGTTTCAGTATTTTTTATATTTACTTAACTTCAAATGTGATATATTTCTTCAACATAACTGTTATATTGTTAATGGATTTTGCACATATGTGTATATAGTATATAAGGGAAATGCTTTTATTCAAGTAGGGATGCATTAAACACATTTTACAAATAGACCTATTTCAAATAAACGCTGTTCTTTCGAGACATTTATTCATCAGATAATCCTGAAATCAAGTTCAGTTTCCACAAAAATATTAAGTGGAATTACAGTTTTCAACATTGATAATAATAAGTGTTTCTTGAGCAGCAGATCAGCATACTGGAATGATTTCTGAAGGACCGTGACTGACCGAAGTCAGCAGTAATTGAAAGAAATTCTGATAAAATTCAGCTTTGCATCACAGAAATAAATTAGATTTTAATATACTCAAAATAAAATAGAGTAATTTTAAATTGTAATAGGGTTATTCCGTGTCAGCAGTTTTTCGCTAATATTTTTATTCTGAAGAAAGACATACATATATATATACAGTGATGAAAGCCAAAATATTAAATGTCATGAATAAATGTTTACTGATTAATCCACTTTTTCGTAGCGGGGGTCAAAATGGCAATTTTCACTTGAGATCCAGAGTCACATTACAGGGGTTAAAAAATTACTTCAAAAAGATGGCAGCATCATAATGTTATTTTCTAAAATCTGTTGACTTTAGCAATCTTTGTTGCATTTTGTGCCGATGTTTTTTCTCCAATACTTGCATTCCTGTTACTCAAGAAGTATTAATGATGTCTTGATGCCCTTCTGGATACTGGGTCTCAACAAACCTTCCTTTGGCAAACGTAATTTTTAATACGGCCAATAATACTTCACAATCTTACCGTTTCAGTGTATTTTTGCATCAGCCTTGTGAGCAGAAGAGGCTTTTTTCAAAAACACATAAATCTTACTGACCTTAAATTTTCAACTGAATAGCATACATTTTAATAATATCGCTGTCTATGTTATATATGTTCCTATTAGTTTATATTTATATATGTATTATAAACTTTATATCACAGTCCTTGAAGACAAAAAGATAAACCCCACCTCTAACGTGACCTTCAATAAATGCATAAATATAAGACGCTGTGAAAAACCACGGGCAAACACAATATTTCAGCGGCCCGAGAAACATCACAACTTTGCCTCCCCAGAGTGCAATCTGCTGACAAACAACTCTCTCATTTTGCAGAACATTTTAATTAGACAAGGGCTCTCTGGATGTAAAGAGAGGGTTATGTAAATCCAGTATGACTACAATGCTGTTAAATCAATTTCATTTCACTAAACAGAGGCACAGCAGCTGTACCTCTGAGGTCCTGTCTGATCTGTTCGGGACTGAAAAATTCGCCTTGGAGGGACAAATGCAATCACACGCAGTCCTAAAGCATCACAACATGAACTGCGAAAAATAATTGCTCTCCTCACAGTTTTATATAAAAAAAAAAACAACAACAACAACTTTAACTTAACAAAATATTGCCCTACATAAGATAGTCACAGGACATTCAGTTTGCTAGGATTTAAGTCACATGGTCTGGTTGAGTACACGGCGATGCCACAGAAGGAGGAACCTCTCAGTGAATCTCTTTCCACTATAAAGAACCTTTTGTTGAATGGGAAGATTCCACGGTTGTTAAAGGTTCTTAATGGAAGCATAGATGCCGATAAAGAACCTTTATTCTTAAAGGGTTTGTTCACCCCGAAATCAAAATTAGCGTGCAAGTCATGCTAATCTTCAAATAAAAAAATATTGTAGACCCAGTCAAAAGCTCTTACTTTCTGCTCTAACTCATCGAGGGTTAATCAATGAGACTTTCGCCTGATCTTTGAAGTAAAAATCCTAATTACAAACGACTCGTATTAGTGTCTGACGGGGTCAGCAGGCGGGTGTCCTCTTGCCCCACTAATACGCCTCTCCACGCTTCCCCCTGTTGCTCGCTCTCCTCGGCAGATGTTTTCAGACATATTAAAACAGCATCAGTAAATCTGCCGAGCGGCCACCCTCGATCCTGCCGACACCGCGAGTCGTTTCATCACCTCGCCTGTAATGGAAACGACGGGCCGACGGAGTCCGCTCAGCACGGCATTAATCAGAGCTTTCCTACTCCATGTGAAATATCAGACCTCTCCTGACAAAGGCCCCCCTCTGCATGAACAAGCCGATCATTATCTGCTCCTGTAGGAAATTAAATACGGGGCCCTCCGTCTGTAATATGCGGATATGCAGATTGGCAGACGGAATGGAGGGACGAAACTGGCCAACGCCAGGGCGACTTGATTAATATGCGCGGTATGAATACGAAATCAGACAGCATGTCTCATGTTGTTGGGGGGTGGTGGGGGCGGCAGGACGACGACACCCACATTAAAATGTCACCACTGTGGCCGCACTCACATGCTGATTTGAATGAAGAAGCTAAAATATTGCTTTTAAAAGGGCACACGGGGGGTGATTAAAAGAGCCTTGTTTGCTTGTTTTAAGACGACTGGGTCATGGTGAGATGATTTAACCCCTCTATTGTCTTCAGGTCAGTTTTGACCTGAGCTCTAAATACCACAGTTTTGGTGTCTGGAACCGAGGCTTTCAACAAAAACAGTAAAACCAAACTTTAAGTTGGCAACACTTTACAACAAAGTACTGTAAATGCATGAACAAATGTTAACTAAAAATGACCAATACATTTGATACAGTATTTATTAACCTTTTTTGCATTACTTATTAAAAATACTGTTTATTGTTAGTTCATGCTAGCTTATTAATAGTGATTAATAATGTCTTAGTAAATGTTAAGATTAACGGTAACACTTTACAATAAGGTGTCATTTGTTAACCTTAATGTGTGAACTAACATGAACAAACAATAGACAACACATTTATTACAATATTTATTCGTCTTAGTTCATAAAAGTACAATCATTCATTGTCAGTGCATGTTAGTTTACAGTGCATTCACTAAAGGTAACAACTCGTCATTTTAACAATGCATTAGTAAATGCAGAAAATAACAGCTGTGGAATTTAGTTCATCCTTAATTTATGTTGACTAATATTTTTAATGTTGTTAACTCATGAACTTTTTTGTAAAGTGTTACCAAATTAATTTTAACCATGAATAAATGCTTCCTTCATTGTTAGCTACTGTTAGCTAATGCAGTTAACTAATGTTGAACTTTTGTATTAAGTGTTTCCAACATGTTTTATAATGATCATATTTACAAAAATTGTTTTATCTTTGATCTCAAATTGAACTCAAGTTTGAGGAAACAGTGATGACCATTATTTGGACCTTTCAGCATGTTAATCAGGTACTTTATATATCTCTATATTTGTTTTTTCTTGCAATTTGTGAACAAACATGGCAGCTACACCTGTTGTATCGCAATAAAAAAAGTTTCCTACAAAAGATGATACATGAACTTCTACAGTGTCTATCAATTTATCAATATTAGAATTGATCAATATTCGAATAACACTCAAATTATAAAATTGTGAGGTATTCCAAAATAGTAAAAGTGAATGAAAACTAAGCTCTTTTCTGTTTACACAAATTGTGCATCACTAAAAAAAGAGTAAAAAATATTTTTTTTTTCCTGTTAACCCAAATTGTCATTCAGTATTTAATTGAAATGACATTTAAACGTAAAAAAAAATCTATTTGCATGTATAACATATAATGACTTTTCATAATAATAATTTTAACAGCCCTAAATAGGTTTTAAATATTGAGCCCCAAGCGGATTTCTTGTTTTTTCATGTGTCAAATTTGACACAAGCGTCAAATAAAATAATAAAAAATAAGATAAACAGTTTGAAACGGCGAACAGCAAAATCAGCAGATGAATCATCGGATGGAACTCTAAGCTATACGCTTGTAATGTTCAAGAAAAAAAAAAAAAAAGATAAATTCATGAGACACTTCCCTTGTTTTTCTCTTGCACTAATCCTCTGCCCCCTCACATTGGAAGAGAGGAACCAGAGTGATTTTGTATGAGAGGCCATTTCTCTGGTATTGTTATTAATAAGGACCTGCACTGACACCTTCGCCAGGCCTGATTGTGGGGCTCATCTGCATTGTATAGCGAAATAGGGGGGATTCTGCAATATTACCAAAGCTGTAATTTCCTGCAATATCATTTCACATTCGTCCTCTTTTCTAGTCTTTTTCCACCGCTTCTCTTCTGGCCATTTCTACCCTGTTGGAGTGTAATTAAGAGTCCTGACCCCGTGACCTCCTGGTTTTAACAAGCCATTTGGAAAATGCTCTGAAAAAGCAGATCTTTAACAAAATACTCCCCCCCCCCAGCTCTCTCAGGGGGTTCAGCGGTAGAATAACATGATTAATCCAGTAATTGTATGGCAGGCAGTAGTTGTATTTCTCTATCTGAGTGCTGGTTTTTCTCTTTCTGAGAGGGTGATTACACGAGGAAGGGATGTCCCGTGTTATCGGTTCTTCTGAACAAACTATCTGCAGGGGGCATGATTATATTACGCCAGCTCATGCTCAAGTCGCAAAACTCAAAAATGAGGGAAGCAAATAAAAGCCAGAGGAAAGTACATGTCCCTGCAGTGTACTACCAACTCATTTAGCGCTTTTAAAGAATACCAAGCGCTGTCTTGGATGATCCTGCCGGTGCTGTGTTAGGAGACCGGAGGCTGGCGTCAGGCAGAGTAAGCTGAGCAAGCAGCAGTGCGGAAGACAGCTTCTCTGGCATTCTGTGTTTTTAAAAAAGGGATTGAGGCAGATGCTTCCCTTATGACAACACGCTGACACCTCAAACGTCAATGCCAAGAACATGCACTAACCCTCGGTTCCTTTGCACGTCTTTTGTAAAACTGGCCTTTGTTTAGTTGATGCACAAGTACACCCCCAGAAAATAGGTACACATGCGTTCGCTAACCTTTCAAAAGATACTAATATGCAGTTTTAAGACACTAATATGCACCTTTTCAGGTTGAATAAAGTATAAAGGTTCAACATTCTAAACGATACCACCTCAGTGACAGCTTGATTTATTAAATTTCATATAAATGCTGACATTGAGGGCTGGAGAAATTATTTAGAAAACTAAGCTTTTTTTTTTTTTTTTTTTTTTTTTTACTGTATTTTTGCTCAGATTTGCTCCTTCACCTGCACAAGAGACTTCTTATAAAAACCATAACCGTAAATGTAACTTTCAAATGTTATTGTATATAGAACATAAAAATAAGAAAGAGTCATATGGCATAATCCACGTCTACATGGATGGACGGATGGGTGGTTTTGAATGAATAGACAGAGAGAAAGAGAGATTCTCCTAATAGTGAAGCTGTCAGTTGAATCACTTCAAGAACAGTGACGTTTCCCCTCGCTGCAGAGAAGTTCTGAGTTTCTGTGCTCATGAACGTTTCTTCGTATGTGTGTACACTTCGCTTATAAGAAGCAGATTAATATACAACAGCGATCAAACTGACTGGAACTACCTGTGCTTTAAACAGTTTTAAAGCACATTTTCCAGCCAATCAGAATCACATTTTTTGAAAGGTGATGGTATTAATTAGTATTAATCAGGGGAGTTCGGGCTGACATCCGTACTTGAAGATACTTCTCATATTCATTGTGTTATTTTCATTTTTTTTTGACTTGCATCTTGTTGAAAACATGTTTGCAAAAATTAAATGACCATACGTTACCACTCAAGACATTTAACTAATATAGTCATTAATTTCAGGACATTTTATCAATTAACAGCCAAAATTCAATTAAGATTATGAATATTATTTAATAAGAACATAGGGTTCTTGAGGAAGCAATCAGATGCTGTGTTTGGATGTGTCTCGAGAGGGTATCTCCATCACACCAGTCACCAATCCATCTTTATACAGATTTACAGCAGAGTCAACTTCATGGCAGTTGTCAACAGAATTTCGCCCCATCCGATATGACATACTGTAACTCTTTGATGTGTGAGGCCTGCTCGGTCTTTCACAGTGCTCAAGTGAAAAGCCTCCCTTCCAGCCGACATGTACTATAGACACTTGCGGTTAGGATTCCCTATTAATGAGCATGCTTGTGTGGCTATGATAAGGAGCAGGCTGTGATCCAGTGGAAACGGCAGTGTGTGTGTGTGTGTATGTGTGTGTATCTCTGTGTGTCGTGCCTCCCAAGGTAAAGCAAACTGCATGTTATTTCAACTAAGTACGCACACACAAACACAGTCACATGACCAATTTGTAGGTATTTTACAAGGTGGTTAATTCATACAACCTTACTCGATTTTGTACGATTTGCGTAGGTCCTTCACACAAATTCATACAAAGAGGCTGTTTTGGGTCACCATTGACTTCCGTAGTGTTTTTTTTACTACTATGGATTTGTGAAAAAAAGATATCCCAAAATATTAATATTAATAGATTTTCTTTATCAGTTAACCTCTGTTAACTAAATTGAGTCAACATTTGTTGTGACCATCCTTTGAGTTTTAAACCTGCTTTTGCATTAGGTGCACTTTTCAGGATTTTCAGGAAGCTTTGCAGGAAAGCATTGAAGCATTTCGGAGACATTGCAACAAATATTCTGGATTATATCTGTCCAGGTTTGTTTTGTTTTTTCCTGTCATTTCAGACAGACTGCATGATTAGATTACATCTAGCACTGGATTATTACAATTAATTCCAAAATGAATACTTGGATATGTAAACTGATATTTCCTACGGACTACAGCAAAATACAGAAAGACATGACTTAAAAACTAGTAATCTAATAATGACACTAATATTCAAAAAATTTTGCCAATCACTGTATTATACAAATCTTTGATTAAATAAATGCATCTTTGGCTTATTTCAGAAACAACAATAATACGTGAAACGATAAAACAAATAAAAAAGAGAATTTTAAAAAATGAAAATTGATGAAAAAAAGAAATGTAAAAACGAAATGCTTTTCTGCAATGTGAGTTATTCTTTTTCTCTCCCTCAGCATCAGGCACGGCGGCCCTCTTTTCTGTCGGCTACTTGAGTCTGAATGCACTGTTATTATAGGCATTATATGAAATTGGGTGTTTTATGTGAGGCAGATTATGGATCAATAACGGTGGTGGATGTGGTTGGGATAACTGGCCACTGTCACTTCTGCTCTATTGCTGCTGTCAGGGCTGATTTATAAAGTATGTGTGTGTTTGTGCGTGTCCTGCTTCTTTCATTTATTCCACATCACTCACTTGAATGGTTGTTGCAGTGTGTCTCAATTTACCTTGGAAAAAACCTGATTTGTGGGACGTAAATGCACCCACATGAGAGGGGACAATCTACATGTGCTCATAGGAGAGTGATTGCCCGTGTGTGTGTGTGTGTGTGTGTGTGAAGGAAACATGAAAGTGAGTTTATGCACAGAATTTCTGGCTTCCGAGGAGACATCTCACATTACAAAAACATTAAGAAAAGAATTTCTGTTTTTACACTTAAATGCAATAGAATTTCAGCATAATTAAAAGCAATTTTTTTCTGGACTACATTTTTCGCATGAAATATTCTTTTCATCTGACATTCTTGGAATGCATCAGTGAAGGTGCCTTTAATCATTTGAGCTTCTATATTAAAATGTTTAATAACCTAGTTTCAAATATAGGCATATATACTGTATATAATTTTTTTTTATCAGTTTTCAATATATCCACTGTACGTAATTCAATGCATTTAATGTTAAATACCATGCTCAGATTTACACTCGAGCATCCCGTCATAGAACAGATTTTTTTATATGCAAGGACATTTTTTTATAGGCTCGTGGATCAGTCCACGCTGGGTTTGAACCTGAAACATTTCTTTAGCTGTTACATGATACCACTTTCGCAATAAAAGCAGCCATTTCACATTTAAGTTAGAAAGAATGCTTAATATCACTGGTTTCTTAATAATTTTATTTACGATTTTTATTGCATTATTTTATGTCACTTTTTTGTGGAAGGACATTCTTGATACTGTCACAGTACATTCAAATCATAGTTAATGCAGTAGTTCGTTCATAGTTTGTCAAACCAATGGAATTCAAGAAAAATAAACACATTTTAAATGAATTTAAAATAAAATGAAACTTTCATCGTGGACAAACTGTTCATATGTTAATGAGTAAAGCACACAGGGTTTTTTTTTCTACAGTTAATATTCAAACAAAAAAAATGGCATGATGAATACTGTCTTCTGTTTAACATGTATCAGCTTCTGTATGAACGAGTTATTAGACAGAGGATGCCTTGTCTGTGATAAACTAAATGCCCGTACATTTAAATGAACTTAAATAAGGCTTAAAAGAGTGTGAAGTGAAGTCCTCCATTCCTCTCTCCTTCCAAGAGGAGTTCTGCCCCCCAGTGGTAGAAACACACACAGCCAAGCTCCAGCTCTATGAAAATGCTTGTCCAGGAAGGCATTAAAATGTACATTAACCAGGCAAATGTTAAACTTTGACGAATTCTGTATTCCTTGACGTATTCCTTTCCAGAAGGAAAGTCTTTGAAATTGTAAACAAAACAAACATTAAAGGTGAAAATACTATTTCTGTCTAATTCCAAATCTGACATTTAAATCAAATTCTTATTTTTTTGTTTCTTGGTAATTAATTGTGAAATTCTCCGGAAGGGGTTCCGGTTGTTTTACATTGTTGTAAATCCCACAACACTACTGGAAGCTCAATAGCCGATGCGATGCAGAAGAAGCCTTGTTTCGGTTACTGAAAAGACCAAAAACATAAGCTTTTAGGAAAATAAGGAAACCGTGTGCACCTCTCTTTACAGCCTACAACAGACTTTTACAGCTTTAGTAAACATTGTTATCTCTACAACACAACGACTGAGCGCTTCTGTTTTCAGAGGGTTTTTTTTATGAAATCGTGGATAATTTATTCACTGATTAAAATGTTGTCAACAGGAACAACAATCCACCAAAACCAACGAACACTATAAAAAGGCATCTTGTTTTTCCACGTAGCATTTAAAAAAAATAATTAAATGCGTTAAAAACGGTTCGAATTTATCAATTAAAATGCTAGAACGAAAGGAAAGCAAAGTTGTGGCTTGTTGCGGCTCCAGGAACTAGCAGCGCATAAATTGCTGTTGAAATAAAAGGGGAAGGCTTCTCTCTCTCTGGCTATGTCACTTTTACATAAGACCAAAATATAGGGGAACAATAGCAGCAATTCTGCTCTGAGTATATCGAGCCTGGTTGCCGCTTCCCGTTCGTTTCAGTCAAACAAGTAGGAAACAACTAAATTATATGGCACACGAGGACAGTAGCGCCCATAATTTCAGGATCGAC
This sequence comes from Puntigrus tetrazona, assembly GCF_018831695.1. NCBI lineage: Eukaryota > Metazoa > Chordata > Actinopteri > Cypriniformes > Cyprinidae > Puntigrus > Puntigrus tetrazona. Next base: position 22,488,983 of record NC_056699.1, on the reverse strand, counting down.
AAACCCTGCAATAGAATTACCCAAATTACCAGCACATGAACAGTGTGAAGTGGCGTAATCCTTTGATGTTACTGACACTGCTGACTGCACAAACGTCCAACTGCCCTGGATATTCTCTCTCTCTCTCTCTCTCTCTCCCTCACTCGCTCAGAGCTGCACTGCTACCATCACTTTCATCTCCGAACCGCTCTCATTTTACATCATTTAGAATCCATATCTTAATACCAGAGCTTGAATTCCTAATGATGCAGCTATTTTACGATGACATTAGGAATATTACAAGTCAGCCGAGACGGGTTTGACTGAAGCTAATGTAATAAACCAGAGTGTTTGCAAGTTATTTAAATGATGGCGTAAACTAAAACAATTAACTAAATGATCCTACAGTAGATCATATGGAAAAATATATTTTTTGTAGGTTTTTAAAAATGTCTTAATCATCATTTTCCCCATTTGCAATATTATGTTTTTTTGGTTAGAAGGATGAATACACATTTTAAAAAAGAAAACCGGATGTTACAAAAAATATCAAAATGATATATATATATATATATCATTGATATATACCTAAATCTATTTACAGTAACATCACAGCTACATTACTGCTCTGTCTGTTGTAGCCCGTTATATCTGTCTTTTAAGAAGTTTTAAGAGTAATGCACTAGCAATTTTACACTTACCCCACATTAAACCCGTTTTGTGCATGATTTTAATAGAGTAATACTGACCAAACTGAAAGTAGCAGGTACGTGACACAAATGCACTTGAAAAGTGTTTTGGATTTCTTAATGCAATACGATCACTCATAGTGAGCCTTTAAAAGAAATATTTTTTATTCTTTTCCCATAAAATACCTTATAGACATACCTTTAAAAACCCCGCAAGGACGATGCATTCAATGTACCGTTTTAAAATTCAGAGGGATGCTTTCTAAAGACACGCATAAATGCATTTTCATTACGTTTGATTTCGGGACAACGGCGTTCCAAAACAAAATAAAATAAAAATCTTGGCCTGCACCTGCAAAATACCTCCGTATATACAAATCAAGCTCAACAGACAACAATGAGAGCGCAGCTCCTTTTATGAGCCGGAGTATCTCCTAGAGCAGCGACGCCTGGTTTCTTTTGAGGAAACGCCACTGTGTAAACAATAACAGCGAGGATTTCTGTTCAGCGCTCGCGGCTACCGCAGATATGCTCTCGCATCCTCCTACGGCAAGAGGGAGGGAAGTTTTAAATGACAAACATAGACAATGGAGGAGCATGAGAAAACAAATTAACCTGTCAGCCCCTAAACAACACGTCAGCACGCCACACTTGACACGTGATACTAATCTTTTCGGTCCCTGTGGGTGAAAGAACAACAACAAATAAAATACACAAGACATGATTCTCTTCTGGTGGGTTTTTTTTTATGTGAGACATTGTGTCACGGGCGTAAAAGAGAGGATCGCGTGCTTGTGATGAGGATGTTTGGGGCTTTGGATGCTGGTGTGGACAGTTTCCACAGAGTCCGCAAGATCAGCTTCCTTAAAGATGCAGGTAAAACGCCGTTTGTAAACGCCGTTTTTATGCTTCATTTGAAAAAAAGAAAACAGCGACCACAGCGAATCGCTTCATCGACAAAATGCAAGTCTCGGCCAAGATCGCTTCGCACACGCTGTTATACCGGTGCGTTTTATTTAGGGTGCTGGTGTTGAGTCAGAATCTAAATTCCATTGCTCGTGTTTTCAAAGGCTTATGCGAATCTTCCCATTTCACTCCTCCGTCTTGAGACAAACGAAACATTTAAAGACATGCCTTCTTAGAAAAGCAGACTCTGTAAGATTCCGATCGGAGGACGAGAGAGCGCATAATGATAACGCTGCTATCTTTTAGTCATTTCCGTCACGTAACCCTGCCCCCATCTCGCAATAAATATAAAGGGTCGCTTCAAGACAGCTGAAATTTAAGTAATTATCCGTGCATCAGATTATGGGTCAAACCTACACTCTCTTAATCTTGCTTTGTTTCAGAGCACTTTCACTCGCAGGTCACTTTTTGTTCTTTTATTTCGCTTATTTTTTTATTTTATTTTATTTAAGTCGCTTTTTGTAGGAGACTAGATGTCACGCAGGGAAGCTGTCAACCTGGTCGCTAAGGTTTTATCTCAAAAATCGAACTACTTATTCGCTAACGGTATTTATATGTTGGATTCAGGCATTTGGTTATTTAAATTATAAACTTATAAATGAAAATATCATCGTTAAATCTGAACAATTTTCAACAATTCCATCCTCCAAACGCCACAAAACATTTACAGATGAGCCATACATTTATTAGTGAGTTAAAACATAACGCGAGCTAATATTAACAGATACAGCTTTTGGTTTAAATAATATATTAGTGTTAAAATCATCTTTAGAAGTACTTCTCTTCGTAATTGATGTTAACTAATGGAACCTTATTTTCTATTCTTATGAAGTCGGTATATAAACCTATATCAACCAAACAAACTAGCATATTTTTTATAAATATCACGAAAATGGAGCATTTCATGTGTTTTATATGCTGTCATTTTAATTTTAGGTTATCTACTAATTGCAATTTTGTTAGACTTTTCGAGTTTTACATTTTTCGTGAATTGTTTTGTGTCGTTGTTTTACTCTTTACTTTATAACCATGCTGTTTAATGGCAGGTGACGGATTGCACGGGGCATGTCGTCACAGACAAGTGATCCACAAACTATCCATTCAATGGCTTTTTTTTTTCTGTAACCATGACTTCTGTATCTGTTTCCATGCAGAAATGCGCTATGTAATATGAAAAATATTCACCTTGGCGAAAAAAAAAGAAGTGCGACAGCTAGGCCTGGTCTCCCATTTCACTTTCTTTTCTTTTTTTATATTAGGGACTTTTAAATGATTTTCTTTCGATGGAAACTCGAGCAGCATTTTTGCCACCTAATTAACCCAGATGCACCACATTAATGAGTTCTCTCTGGTGGCCTACCTTCTTTAAAGGGAGAAGCCTTGCCTGCGATCTCCACAGGGCCAAACCATCAGGACATTGTCAGGGCAAACAATAGCCTTATCTGGCTCCTATTCAAGCCACCTGATTAGCTGAGAAAAAGGGGAAGAGAAAGAAAAGGCCATGTCCTTGCCCAGTAGCTGTAAATGTCAGCAAAAGGCCAGGAGACCCACTGCTTCTTTATATACGTTAGCATATTTTACAGACGGCCGGCGGCACGGGGAGCTCTAACGCTATATGGACGACGTACAGCCTTCCAGTGTTTTTCAACCGCCTTGGTGTCAAGACCTTGATTATTTTTTTTATGGGATATTAATTGGCGACCCATTCCAGTACAATACTGTACCGTATTCATATTGGACAATACTACAATTAATTCACTTGTAATTCATTCGTAAACTCTGTCACGAATCAGTCCGTCGGGTCTGATTCGTGCAAGGTTTTCGCGAAAAGAGTCATTGAAAATATTAGATAAAATTAAAAACAGTTGCAATTCTGAGTTTGCATTTCCGCCAAAAAATAAAAAAGGTAATTGTGACGTTATATCAGTTATTGCGATTTATCTTGCAATTCTATGAAAAGACAGTCTGAGTGGTGATATATAAATTCGGTATTGTAATAATTTTATTATCCCATGGTAAAATCAAGCTTCTATAATCATTAACAAGACAAGCTTAATATGCAATTACCATTTTAGTTTTAAAAATGTCTGAAAAATGGATATTGTTTCATGCTTTTGTCAGATAATAATAATTACTTACTTTAAAAAGGGCAGGTTCAGCACAAATTATCTTTGCTGCAAACGAACATGTTTTTAACAGTTTTTCCAGTTTTGCTCATAGTTTTAAATGATAAAAGCATGTGATGCATGCACCTGTTTATCTCAACTAAGCACTACAAGTAACAGATACATTTGCATCAAAATACCACAGATGTTCGTGGAAATCTGAGCCTTTGATATCAGCTACAAAATAAAATCAGATGCAAAACCTCCTTCCTTCTGTTTAACAACGCACGATTATATGACTCTGTATTATTTCATTTAGCATTGTTTGCATTTAGAAGACCTTTCAGCCGTTTGCGGTTTGAAACCACGGCCACGCCAATGCCTGAAAGAGACTGACTAACACACCGAAATCTGTGACTGAGAGCGAAGAAGCAAATTTAATGCAGAATGATTAGAACGCATTACACTGAAAACGAATTTATTAATGTGCGTTGATACTTTAAGTGGTTTAAAAATGTAAATTCATTTTAAAAGGTTTTATTTCCAACGATTCACAGGTGACGCGAAAGTGAGTACTTTGTTGGAAAGAATGGGTGTAACAGCTGGAGACAATCGAAACTGTATACTTTATTAACAGAATTAACAGTAAAAAAAAAGAAAGAGTGAGTGACCTGTGTTAACCCATGACAGAGTGATCATCCCTTCCTATGATGGAACCTCAATTAACATAACAATTTAGGATAACAGGCCATTAGTAGGACACGAATTAGAGGATTATTAGCAGCTAATTTTCCACCAATTTAGCACATTAGAGTGTAATTAGAAGGCACTGGAGTTGTTCTAACTCATCTGGAGGGAATTTCTGTACTGAGTTATGAGAGCAGTAGGTCAGCACTTAAAGTCTCCAAGAGATGAATGCAGTGCGGGTGTGACCCTATTGAAGTGGACTTAACAGTCAGCAACTTGCTATTCCTATTTCTTCAAAATAAAAATGCGAGTAAATCCACCCAAAACCCCATCAAATCTTGTTAGCCTTTTACACGTTTAGACTCAGAAAGTGTCATTTTTGTTTAGCTACAGCTGCTGTAACTCCAGGTTTCCAGCGCCAAGCTCAAAGCTTCGATTCTCTGCACACTACATCCATTCACCGCCTAGTTAGCAGCTCAATTACTAGCGCTAGACCGAATTCCCAGGCTAAAGATGGGCCACCCACAAACCACCAGCTAACAAAGACATCTCTGTCTGCCCCGTCCTCCCGGCATGAACCCCTTCGAGTGGACAGTCAACATTGGACGCCCCACAGAGATCATTCGAGCGTGGAGGACTCGCTACACGCTATACCGTTAATTATTCTGCCAGATTAGAGAGACAATTATTAGTGCACTTGTGCTAATTAGAAATAATTTGAAGCATTTGTAAATTAGTCCTTCCGAAGCACCGACAGACTGAAGAAACTCATTTAAAAGACTAGCGTAAAACAGGAGCTCAGGAGGAGGGCTACCTGTTAACCACTGCTGGGCTCAGCACATTAAATAGATATGTTGTGGAAACTAAGATTAAAATGTGTTATAGTGAGTACATGCAGTACTGCCTGAGGACAGGGCTTTTTGCAATTAAAGTCAATGCATTAAACGTATAAAACGCAGTAACAGTGTCAACGCTGCGAGTGAGAAAAACCTCAAGGTTTAGCAAATGGTAGAGCCACAACAAATGATTCCAGTTCTAACTTATAACGGCTTTTGAAAACTTTTTTTTTCTTCTCCAGGGTAAGGTTAATTATAGCCTAACCCAATGTTAGTGTGATCTGTTAACAGTGATTGCGTCACAAAATGATTCAAAGCCTTTTGATTCAGAACAGGATTTCAAAGCGTCTTTTACGAATCATCAGCGGGGATAAAAAATAATTCAGGAGAGGCAGTTTCCAATGTGTACCACTTGAAATTAGGCATTCAGTGATCTATCACGACTAGTGTTGGGCATGTTAATTTAAAAAAGTAATCAGTTATAGTTACTAGTTACTTCTCACTAACTGAGTTACTTCATTTTAAAGCACCTAATTACAAGGGAAAGTGACTATTGCTATTGTAACTATTGTTAAATTCAAATGGCAAACTTGGATGCCCCCCAACATTAAATGTTAAATTAATTAAATAAATGCTAAATAAAATAAATTATCAGAAAACATTGTAGATTCATTTACACTATTTATATACTAACATATGGCACCAATCTGGAATTATAATATAATATTATTATAATGATAGAACTTTAGTAATCAGAATAATCAGGTATGAATGCATATTTGTCATGTTGACTTAATTAGGGCTGATGGTGGTGTTCAGTGTTTATATGAAAAAAGAAAACTACTCTGAATTCTACTAATAACAATATAAAACGCACTAAGGAGTGCTGGGTTCATGAATATTAATCACATAGTCAATGTTCGCTCGAACTGATTTGCTGAAATCAAAACAGGGACGATAATAGGTGAGCGCCAGCCAATGAGATTTTAGTTTAGTTTAGCATTAGTTCCGCCCACTACCAGAGCAACCAAAACACGGACAAAGAGGACACAACTAGTTAAGCGATTCACCCAAAAACAAAATTCCTGTCATCATTTACTCACCCTTATGTAATTCCAAACCTGTATGACTTTCTTTCTTTTTGAATTGCATTATATTATTAAACTTTTTATCACAGGCTTAGCCTTATTGGCTGTTTTTATAGCGAGATCTGGTAACACGACGTCAAGACGTCACGGCAAATATCTGGCAATCTCAGTCCATCATTAAATCTGTTTTCAGAAGTTGTAGTTTCCAGCACCCTCAAGAGATGTGAAAAATTTGAACTGATCCGCTTGGATCTTGGTAAGTGGGAAACAATCAGCTACGAGAAATTCATTGTACTATAATGAGAATGGTTCACTTCTGCTTTTTACGATCGGATCGCTTTAAAACTGACTAAGAAGTGTACTTGGATGCATGCCAAACTTTACCTGGGGTTTTACAACTGCTTTCAGTCAGACCCAATGAATCAAACGAAAACGAACAGCACCAAAAGCTCTGCTGTGAAAGCACCATAAGACACTGTCTTTGTTTTGCATCTTTTTGGCCCAGGCACTCTAGTTGTTCTCTGAATGAGGTAAGATTTCTTCTTTCTAAGCAGGATGTGAAGCAGGTGGCATGATCCCAAACGGTTTCTAACATACGGAAGGACTCTTAAACCTTTTCCACTGTATTCAGAGCCCAGCTGCCAATCACCGAATAGATTCAGGGTGCAGAGTGGCTGCTGAAGGGGCTTGAAGAAAAGCAGGGGGGGCCTAGAGGAAAACCCTAGCAAGGCTGGAGATTTCTTTAGTAGCGTCCTTTATTACTACAAAAGGACTATGATTAGCGTGGCTACAATAAGGGCGGTCAGGAGAAGCATACCAATTAGGTTACTGTGAGCACTTTTGGTCGCAATTGCTATGGAAACCAGCCCCACTATCTCACAAACACACGCACACACCGCCTAAACACATCTCACATACACTCTTTGTGTAATTATTCAAGAGGAGGGTAGAGTGGTAAAATCAGAAGCCTGCAGTGTTGCCAAGCTCATAAACATAAGGGATATCAGACAGGAAATATTCAGTCAGCTGCATCCTAGAAAAACACAACTGCAGGAAGCATTCACTAAGTCGTGGTTCATCTTATCAGGGCCAAATATGAGAAAAGACCTTCCATAAATTATTTCATCATTAACTTTAGAAGCGGCTGTTACCATGATTTTGGACACCGTAAGTCAATATTATTTTTAAAATGGTCTTAAGTACTATATAGTCTTAATGCATAAATATATTCTTGAACGAAAGTTATTTATGAATGTTATTTAAAAATGTAAAATGTTACTTGAGCCCTATAATACTTTACCAATGGCCAAATATCTACTTATTTGTCATTTGATCAAACTTGCATTCAAAATGTTATACATATGGTCCAACATTCAATCAATTCCAACAGGACAAAATTAAGCCCTAGCGAAAAATATATATACTAAAATGTATTTTACATATTGATGTACTTAAAAAAAAACCTGAAATTGTACTTTTTGTATACTAGAAGTATTTTACTATACTGTACTTAAAGTTTTCTAAACAACTAATTTTGTTTCGTAACACACTTTAATTGTGTGAAAGTAGTGCTGAAGTCCAATTAAATACATTCTGGAGTACATTTGATTGTACTAAACGTACACTTTAAATGTCTTGCCCTTATTTTTTATTTTTAAAAAATCATACAAACCTCGTCAAAAGTGACATTAAAATACATTTTAGGTTTAATATTAAGTAGTACTCCTAATAAAAGAAGTGTATTTTAAATTTAATACTAATTTTTTACTAGGGAGCCCATCCAATATCTTTTCCCAGCCGAATGCACTGTCAAACATTTCAGATTATGGAAGTAAAATGAGCTGCGAACAGCAAATGTCCCACATGAAGTAATGACATCATACACCACTGAAGCACAAAGCTTCAGCACAGCCTCAGCTGAACGGTGTAAAGCCAAGAATCCACTATTAGGAATATTTAAATCTCATTATTAGCATACAGGCGGGACTTAACTGATTAATGCACTGAGGAATTTTGTGCGCCGTAATAAACAAGCCCCCATTTCCCTCTCTTTTTTCTTTTGCTCCATCACCCCCTTTGTGTTCTCAAAAAGGTGAAAAGCTGAGCTAACACTGCTACTCCGTCACCTCACTATTAGTATTCCGTTTAATCACTTTAATTAATTTCCAGCCTCATAGTGGTAAACTAATCAAGTGGATGCCAAAAACAATGACAACCCTTTGAAGGATCACTCTGAACGACCACTGTGCCGTTATATCATATGGGACAACATGTGCAGGGCAGACAGGGAATATAGATACAACAACACTTAAATAAAAGTTTTGACCTAAATATGGATTTTAACCTTTTAAACAAAGTTTTAATAATTTTTATAATCTATCATGTACAAAAAAAATTTTTTGTAAGTTTTTATTTTTATTTTACTTTTATTTGTTTATGTTTTTAAAAAGTGCATTTTGGGTTAATGTAAAACAAGTTGAAAATACAAAGACAAGCATCATCATCACACTGAATCCTAACTCCAGGATGCAGGTGGATTAAGGATTTTCGTCCATAATCTCTGGGCACTCCGACTGTTAAACGGATGCATGCTTGGGCTTTGTGCTGTGAATATATTTAGCTCTCCGAATTTCATTCACTGCTGCTCCAAAAGCATCGATTCCTCCCTCTTCACCACCCTCAGCTGACTGCATTAGTGCCAGCACAAATAATACAGTTTTAGAGCTCTGAGACCCTCCTCAGGGCAAAAGATTAAACCCTTCCACTCCTCAGAGGATCGGAACCATACGCACTTCACAATACACGCGCACACACATGCAAACACACGCATTGCATCAGCGACATACTAGATATTTATACTCAAACACTGCCAGATGCACACATGTACACCTCAAACAATTACACTTGATTCAGAAACAATTAAATTCACAAGGAGAGTTTTCCCCGAACCTCACACTCGGTAAGTGCTCAAGAATATTGTTAAGAAGTTACAATTACAAACTGATCATTTGTTTAATTTACCAAGAAATGGAGAGCTCGAGCTTTGTCGAAGTTTGGATTTGACCAAGATTTCTCTAAAGTTGTCTAAATCGAGTGAAGATACTGGCTCCCTCAAACTCACTTCATTATAGGTTACATAAAATCTTGATCCATCTATTCACTGGAGACTAAAAGAAAGTTCTCTGAAAAATACATTTAGTTTTGTTTTAATAATATGCTGATGACTGACTGATAACCAGCTGCGAGTTTGACCCTCATTAGGGACAATCCATGAAGTGACTACAAATGTAAAGACGATAAAAACTAAAAAAACCTAACATTATGCCATTTATGACTAATAAATATTTGATTGCATTCCTAAAACCAAGTTGTTCCAGATATATTGCATATTGTAATGTATACCCAAAAACATTTACTCAACCTCACATCGTTCCAATCCACAAATTCACATATTTTTGATGAAAAGGTATATTTAATTAAGATTACAACAATACAGCTCAGCAAAGCATACCAAACAAACCCGTTTAAAAAGCATACAAAACTCTTCGAAGATGCTGAAGATGTATTTATTTAATATTGTAAAGTTACTTTACTGCTACCATTTGCTTTACTGAAACCTTGCAATGTACTACAAGGTAAAGTTAGGCTGCTTTTTTGTTCGAGTTTGTCAGACATTCAGATTGTATGAACAGCTCAACTGATCTTCTCATTTTGTGTGTCAGGAGACAAAGTCATAGGGGTTTGGTAGAACATGAGGGTGAGTAAATGTTTATTTTTGTCCCAATTATCCTATTAATAACGTTTAGTGAATTTACTGAACCTGAGCACAAGAGAACTGTGAAAGTTGAGGGGGTGACAAAACTGTTCCCAGAGCCTCAGAATCACACGTGGAATCATAATTTCTTTTTCCATCACTCACATTTCTGAGAGCAAAACTCCCTTCATTATTTAATAGCTTTGTGAATTTGGCCCTAATTGTGCTGATGAGGCGGGGAGGAGAGACATCTCTCAATTGATTGCTGAGGATCAAAACAATGCTAATTGGGTTTCTGTAGAGTCTTTGATCATAATTCGATTGAGTGGTCGTCATTAATTTAATGAGAATGAGTCTGACTGTGACTGGAATTACAGCTGACAGTTTGATGAAGATGAGGATGATGAAGGAAAGAAAGTAAGAAAGAAAGAGTGTGAGAAAAACGAAGTGTGCTGAAAGTGTCCTTCTCGATGTCCTTCTCATTGCTTGACAAATATAAATGTACTTGTTGGCTTCCCCATTCAGAGGATGCTTCTAAGGATGTACATTGACCGTTCACAAATTACTCTCACTGAAGTGAAGTGTGCAGTTCAGCACTTAAACAAAACCTCAAAGACAACATAATAAACACTAAATGGAACTGCAATCCATTTATTTGAGTAAAACATAAAGCACATGATCAAAACAATGAGAAATAAAGTTGCAATTACAAGCAATAGTCATTTTGTGAGATATGAAGTCACATTGTAAGATACGGTTGCTCCTGAGAGATATGAAAGTGCGATTATGAGTTAAAAAAATCAATTGTACAAAACAATATCAGTATGAGCTATAAAGTCAAAATAAGAAATCAAGTCGCGGCTTAAAGCTATAAAACGTAGTCGCGCTGAGAAAAAAAAGTGCAACGGTGAGATTACAATTATGAGAAATATTCACAATGTGACAGAAAACATTATAAAGAAATAAAGTTTAAAGGGCTTGCCGATGATTAAATATGCAGATTCCAAGAAAACGGTTTACAAGCCGTAAAGTCATATTGTGAGATACAAAGAATGTCACACTGTGAGATTTAAAGTCGCATATACTGAGAGTTTAATGTCAAAATGATGTCAAATCATGAGATAATACAATTGTAATTAAGCAATAAAGGCATATTCTGAGATATGAAGTCACAATGTGAGATACAAAGTTGAAACCATGAGATATAAATGCGTGATCGCAATTGCGAGAAGAAAAAAAAACTGCTAAGCCTAAAGTCGTAATAACATTTTTTCATCCTAACATAATGCTTTGCTTTGTCTTTATTCTTGAGGTGGAAACAGGCTTCCACCGGCAGCTGCACAGCTGCTTAATTGAATTATCTGACCTTCTTCTAATTGAATGTTTAAATCTAGAAGCACAGCAAACAACAAAACAAGAAAGTAAGTGGTCTTGCTGCATGGGAAATCTGCAAATGACAAATCCCCAGACGACGTTACATCAAAACAACCCTGAATCCAAGAGAAAGTGATCCAGACGGTGTTTACCTCCGATACTGTCTGTTTATCTCCCTCTCTTCCCTAATCTGGATATAAACAAGAGTCATGCAAAGTACTTAATAAAGGAGTTGGCTTGCTCCAATATGACAGGCCAAACTAATAGGATTTAATGACAGTCCATTTACATGTCAGTTTGTGATGTTGTGAAAGAATGAGAGGGATAGGGTTGGGGGGGAAGGGAGGAGCGAACGGGGATATTCTGGGCTGCTTTTGACGCTGACAAACGTAATTACATTAGACGGGTTGCGTCTTGGCGGAGTGTTGCAGCATGTATCTGTTTTTAAAAAGAGGGAGCCTCTTCACTCTGGATCTTGTCAAGTCTCATCTCTTGCATCTATCCTCTTAGGTAGAGAGAGCTCATCCGCTTTTGTGCGCGTCTCACTCGCCCGCCCGCCCGCTCGCGCACACACCGCCGAGGCCGGACGCCAATTGGCTTCCATTTCTCGATTAGCTTTGATGTCGAAGACGCAGCTCATCTCCAAATGCTTCCATTACTGGTATCACATTAAAGAGCGAGTTCAGCGACGGATCTGAGCGTGGTACACTTTCATGTGCATTCTCTCTTCATGTGGAATACTTCACCTCTCTCACCGCCACGTGTAATTTCACATCTCTTAGCGTGCGCCATCCCTGCCTGCTCCGGAGACGCCGGTTCAAATGGAGCAAGTACACTGTGCTTGAGATGAGTGCGGAAGATTGTAAAAGCTGAGCTTCAGAGTCTGGCTGGAGAACAGCGAGAGAAAAAGAAATGTGATTGGAAAAAAAAAAAAAAAAAAAGTCTAGATCATAAGACAGGGCTTTCTGATGATTAAATATGCAGATTCCAAGAAAACGGTTTAGCTGGTTAATATGGCGCTGTTCTGCACCATCTGATTCTAAAAGCATCTTTCTGGATTGACAGTCACTCAAAATTAGGTTAGTATTCTGTTGAGTAGTTCGAGTAGTTACGTTTTTTGAATAAGCGCAGAGTTTTGTCTCGCTTTTTCAAACCAATGCGAAATTTAGAATAATACACTGGTTAAACAATAGGAATATATTGATAATATTTTATAGTGATTTATCTGTAATTAAATCTTCGGATTCTATTTAAAGTAAAAGGCAAGAAATAGAAAAGAATCGTTCGGCAGGACACGGTGACTGCCACTGCTGTGGGGTATCTTTGTTACTAAAATCGTAATTAAATCATTAAATACGTTATTTCAAAATAGCATTTCCGTAACAAATGCAGGCGTGTGTCTCAAGCGTTTTAATTGACTTTCTAAACAGCTGACTTTGACTGCAAATGTTTTAAGAATTAGGAAAAGACTTGTGAGAACAGGAGCTGGTCAAGACCGTAAAAAAGACATCTGATCATCTGGCACAAATACAGCAAAGTTTAAAAAAAAAAGAGGAGGAATAAAGAGAGAGATGAGTGCTTCTATCAGACAGGCGGCCTATTGTGATTTGAAATATAAAAGCCATATTTTTCTAAACTAAAAGTGCTTTTAAAAAAGCATATTTCAAACTGACCAGATCTTCCAAATCTGACCAGCCTTACACTCTTAAACAGTTTATGCATAAATGTTGTGTGTGTGCGTGCGTGTGCAACTGCACCCCAACAGAAATATTCTCTCCTCAGCATAACATAACATTTGTTGTTTTCCATCTCTCCTTTCCGTCTTTTTAATTTCCGTCACATGTCCTGTAATGTAACCTTGATGAGTATACGTTAAAGGCCCTAAACTAATAGCGCTCCTAATACTGGAAAACGGAATTAGACTTGATCGCTCTAATATCATGACGAACATTCCCTCCTCCACCGTCTGTCAATTTTCCTCTGTCCGCTGTGATCGCTAAATTGTCGTTTAGAAGACAAGAAGGGGCCCTAGGGACGGCACAAAAGAAGCGTGGAGCTGACCAGCGCTCAGGTGGAATTGAATTGGAAATCTTCCACAGGGTTGTTAGCATAACAAAAGGCCTTGTTGCTTTAGACAAAAGCAGGCGGTTTAATGTAAAAAAAAATCAATCTCTCAGAGGAGGGAGGTATTGTGCAGGCAGACGTACAGGTGTTCTTCTACCGCTCCTTAATCAAAAGTGTCAAAACAAAGTTGGAAAGTTATCTTTCCTCATGCCAGCAGAAGTGGCACATGTGTGCATGTACAAAAGTGTTCACCTATTGTTAGAAAGCACACAAGCTGGGTATAGGTACCTATCTGAGAACCCTGGGGAACGTATGAATATACATTTACAATGTATAAATAGGAACTAAAAAGCAGCTTCAGCAAGGGCAGAAACTCCATTTGTTCAAAAACCAATCCACTATGGAATAGATTCGTAACACAGCTAACTGTTTACAGCTCAACAGAGTGCCAGTGTTTTTCAGCGGCCTTGGGAAAGGCGTCATAGTTTTTCACTTTTCTCTATATACATTTTAGAAACATTTTTTAATAAAGACTCGAATGGTGGCCTTCAACCAAATAAAACAACTCTTAAGATAAATCTCACTATCGCATTTGATTCAAAGCCAATAGAACAACAGCGGTCTTTACCGCTTACACAAAGCAGGGAAAAACTTCATCGACAAAGAAGAATACTGGGTGAAAGCGAATGGCAGGGAAGGACTGTGTTCAGCAAACCCCAATATTCACCTTGAAGTATGGCCGTAGTCATGTGCATCTCATCAGTAAAGCTGGTTCTGTGATTAGTAGTAGTTCTCCATCACGTTCTTACAACACAAGCTACACAATACCGCCTTCATTTTCAAAGGCGATTCATCTACGATTATGAACGTGATTTGAGTAACTTTATTTCACGGTAACAATATAAATGTCAATACATTTTGACTTCGAGTAAGTTAATATCACAAAGACCTAACACTAGCCTAAATTGTATATATTTTAATTATATATGTGTGTACTGTGTATATTTATTGTGTATATATAAAGACACACACAGCGTATATATTTCGAAAATATGTTTATGTATACATGTATATATTTATATTCATAAAAGTTACATTATATATAAATATATTTAATATATAAACATACAATATTTTCCTAAATATGTGCATTTTTATTATTTATATACACATAATAAATATACACAGTACACACATATATTATGCCATAAATTATGATGTATTACTATACGAAAAATATAAATCATTCTTAATAAAGCAATCATTTCTCAGCTGTTTGCTATCATTTAAACCTAAATTGTGAGGATACTTGCAAAAGCAGGCTTTTTGACACAAAGTGTGTATTTACTCATTCAAGTTCTATAAAGTAGCAAAAATAACTATAAAAATAAAAAATAATATAAAAATAAAAGTTTTTGTGAGCATATGTGCACATTAAATACCTGCACACAATATAAATATTGGGAAATCAAAGACAGAAAAAAGTAAGTGTGGATTGCAAAAAAAACAAAAACCTTCATGTAAAAAAACATGTAAAATGTGCAAAGGTTAAGAGGAAAATGTACATGAAAAAAACACCTTAGCCATCCAATCTCACTTCAGTTAAAATACAGAGAATTTTTGTCTCAAATAAAAGAATTGAGAATCTTTAAAAAAATCGAAGAGGCATGTGAGCCTTGAATCCCCGGATAATAATACAAATATGATGAAATCTAGCATGGGAAAAAGTTAGAGGAAGAAAATGAACGTCAAGTGGAAATTCCAGCGAGAGATCTGCACTTAAAGGTGTTTGTGAAGATAAGGTGAGTCTTTATTTATCAGCTCACACCCAGCTATGTATTATCATAAAAGTGATTTAAAGGCTCACTAATCCCCTCAAGTTAATGAACATCTTCATTTTTCCCAGCCAGGGAGAGAGGAAGTCGCTGGTGTTAATGCGTGTGTCTATCCACCAGCTCTGGCAAGCCGTCCCGGTGGGATTGTGTTGTGTGTGTGTGATACCCAGAGAATATGATGGGTAATTTTCCAAATTACGCCCTATCGTTCATCCCCATTCACGTTCCCACATTCAGTGCATCACCCTTTGCTATTGTCCCCACAGCCACACATGGATAATTTACCAGTGTTTATGGGCATTAACCTGCACACAAAAAGCTGACTATTCATGGTTGCCACCATCCATAATGCTTAACCACACCATAAATAGTTTGCTGGAAATCACTGTCGCTCCCAACTTCTTGTAAAGTGTCTGAAAGCGTTAAATGCTAATGCTTTTGTGTTGAATCAAGCTAGAAGGTGAAGTTAACCACCCTATGGTCCCTCCTCCCATTCTGGCCACCCAGTCAGCTGTGTAGGGACCAATGGCCCTTTATTCTCTGGGGAAGTGACCCGTGGGGACTCCATATGCAAACCAGTTGATTAAAAAACAGTTAGCGAGACACTCAGCCAGAACGGTATGCAGCAGGATGGAGAGGGGTTGACGTGGAAACGGGTGTCAAATGACTCCATGCCACAAATGTTTAATATCTCCTTACAGCTTAAAAGAATTTTAACTGACTGATTAATGGGCCTGATGAAAATTTAATGATTTGGTACGATGACACTTTCTGAGCAAGTTGTGCTACACACAAAGGCTCCATAAACTTTGGGAAGGTCTAAATCTGAGAGACAATTCACACTAAAACGTTTATGATTTTCTGTCTTCCAAGGAATTCTGTCTTCGTAAAAACAAGGAGCAGTATTAAAATATAGTGGCAATATTACAATATTCAAATAAAATGATTAAAAATAAGCCAAATTAATTCCATAAAAATATATATTAATTCATTATTCTCAAATAATTGCATGTTCTTCGTGGTTTACACTTTTTTGTGGATTTAAATTTATTTACATAGGTTGTAATCACGTTTGTAAAAATAAATAATTAAATACAAAAGATAATACACAAATTAACTATAAATGTTTAATAATAGTAATAATAATCCCTCATTTAAAATTCCTCATGTAGTATATCCAGGTCGTCCAAAATCATGATAAATCTGTTTGTTAAATAAAAAAATAAAAAAAGGAGGAAACAAAAGTAAATAAGAAATTTCAGATTTTAAATAAGAGATTTCAGCATATGTGTTGATTTTTAGCTATTTGATCTTAAGTTAAAAAAAATAATCTTGCGGCACTTGTGAGTTAGTAAAGTTCTCTCATTTACTTACAAACATATCATTTAGAGTATAATAAATATTTAATTGTTATCTAATTTATAATATGCAGCCACCAATTATAATAGTGACCTATCAAACAATTATTTTTTTGTTCGTCCATTATTTCCAATCAAATAAAAATAAGTGCATAATGCTATGAGTAATAAAGGGCAGAATAATTCCCCACTTGAAATTCTGAAGCCTCTGAGTTTGGATGACCATCCTGGTGTGGGGATTTGTAATTGCGTTGACTGGAACATTCAGTGGATTTTCAGGGTTTTAGCTTGGAATGATGAATGGCATTCCAGAATTGGTTGGCAAGGGCCTTTGCGCCATGTAAAAATAAACTTGGCTTGAGTGATGCAGGCTGGATTAAGGATTAGGTTTAATTGTTCATTTATGCCATGTAAAGTTGGAGAACCTTCAGCTCTGTTCAAACACTTCACACGCCCAGGTTTACGGTTTCAAAGATCCCGACGTGAAAGATTCACATACAAACCGAGATTATCTTGTCACTTTGATTTGGTAAACCAAGTGAGGTTTGAAGATAGCTCCGCCAATTTGGATTCAAGGATTACAATTTGATTTAATTAGAAGTACAGCGAAAACTGCGATTTAAACATCGAGAAAATGATTAAAAGTGTTTGCCGTCAAGAACAATGTCACCTTGCGTGCAGTATTAGCGAAATCTGTCCTTCAAATCCAGCAAAGCCTGCTCTGCGTGGTAGGTTATCTTTTGCTAGCGTTTAACTAGTGTCCTTGTCCAACTCAAACAAAGAAACAGACTGGCAGTGCGGCCCTCCTTTGACATGATTCTTATGGAATCCATACTTCAAGGCCCGTCCTTCATCATTGTAAACATACACAAAAGAATCACATCATACATTGAAGCTGCAAAATATAGCAAGCTTTCAACCTCAATTACCTCCTCAGGGTTTTTGACAGGGCCAGAGAACGAGAATCAATCTCTAATAAATTAACAGTGTTGTCTCACACAAAGACGGACCGTTTTTGACATGACAGAGGCCTCATTGGTCCGCCAACAGCTGAGGATGACAAGGGTGGCTTTGCATTGGTCTCTATGTCCATCAAGAGCAGATGGCGAGCCGCTTCTTAATTCAGTTTCATCTAAACTCTGATGCCGTGCATATAAAGCAGGTTTATCGCATCATAACTTACTTAGCAGGTAAAGATTAATCCATGATAGTCTAAACCACACCACGTTTTTCTTACAAAGAACACAAAACATTCCGTACGTTTTCTTTGCTTGTAAGAAATCAACTAGAGTGGGTTTGAAAAAGACCTGAGGTTTAATGAACGTCCATTTTCATTTTTTGGTAAACCAATCCTCTGTGGTAATCTCAATATCACCTGTTGAGAGTGGCCTCTAGTAATAGTGCAGACTGATATGCAAACAGAGTATAAATCACTTAATACACGATGTTTCCCTGAAGACTACGCATTAATTGAGGGCCAAGTAAATATTGACAAAGGGAAGAGCGGTCACGCCATCTCTCTTTCCTCGTTCCTCTCGCTGTCTGTTTCTCTCGGCATTGGATAATTGGATGCTGACTCCACTCACATGTTCTCTGGCAGGTGTGTATGTTAAAGACAAATAGTGGTCTCTCGAAATGAGGTTCCAACAAATGCTAAACAAACAGATCTCAGAGCGCAGCACAGACAAGGTCTCCCCTTCACAATCAGACACTCAACGGTCATATGCCAGAAGAAGAGGATGCAAAGCAATGAAAGAATTCTTTAAATAGTTCTTTGCAAATTAAAAAAACTCACTTTGTGTTAAAAAAGCAACAGTTTGCATGGCTTATTTTTGGTTGAATTCATTTATTTTTCAGCAATTTCATTTATTTAGTGAAGTTTAAATTAATAACTACATATTTACATTCTTCTTTTATTCTAAGAATCTTTAAACTCCAAGAATATTTGCCAATTTTTACGTTTTTTCAGTTTAGGCCCACTTGAAATACTACTTAAACTTCCACTGATACGCTTTTAGATAAAATAAAGTAATAAAATAAAATGCATGATTGTCATTCGTTAACATAAGCTGCTGTATTAACAAACATGAACAAACAATGAACAATGCCTTTATTGTGCTATTTATTCATCTTTGTTAATGTAAATACAAATACAGTTATTCATTGTTTATGCATGTTAGTTCACAGCGCATTAATTAATGTTAACAAACACAACTTCATTTTAATAATGCATTAACTTAATTAGCATTAACTAAGATTAATAAATGCCATAGATGTATTGTTCATTCTTAATTCATGTTAACTAATGTTAACTTATGAACCTTATTGTAAAGTGTTACTGCCCATTCAATAAATAAAAATCATTTTTAAAGCATTATTAACCTGAACTAAGAATCTTTCATTATAGTGAGTTGGGTTGACCAACACGGTCAACACAGCTTTTCCGGTGAAACCAGTTGACCAAGTAAATCTTGATAGTGGAAAAGCACCACCACACGAACAGCCCAGCATGGTGATATTAATCTATGATATGTTATAACTGAGTCTAATTTAGCTGACAGTAGAACAGGTACAACTAAGGAAGAGAACTTTTAAAAAAGATTGATCCACAACCCAAAGCCATCCCAGAAAAAACACCCCAGACCGAGCAAATGAAGGAGAAAGATTCACAGAGATGACAGATGCAGAGAAAGATAGAGAGAACACTCCTCTTCATCACCTTTGATCTGTCAGTTCTCTAAGATCAGAGGGTAAAAGGTGTCAGATCAATCCCTCCTGTTGTAATAGAGCGCAGCAGAAACATGCTATTTTAGAGAGGGTTGACCACAAACCCAGAAAAAAGTAATTTACTTTGGAAGGAGAAAGATCAAAAAATGGGTGTGAACTAGTTCATGTCACAGAACAGGATTTTTTTGTACCAGTGTGTCTCAAAACAAAGCATAATGCAACATGGGTATGAAGAGTGTATGGTGAATAAAAATATAGAGAAAGCAAAAGCATGCAGAGAGTCTGTGATTGAACCACTCTGTAATAATAGGTTTCCCAATGACTAAATGCCAAAGCCGATTTGTTTCTGTCTCTCATTGCAGTGTGTTTGTATCTGTGCTGTTAATGCCTGGCATTTCCCAGCATTCTGTTTGTGATAATCAGTGCAATGGCACCAGCCAAAAAGACCACAAACACACAGAGCCAAATAGAGAAATTACATATCAGACTGAAAAAATTCAACCACGCATGACTGCCACCAAATATAGGCTATTAGCAGAATATGTGTGTGTATGGACGCATGAGCAAATGTGAATGGTGAGAAATGAAACATGCTTCCACATCATGTCTGTTTATGAATGAGTGGTTATTCTGTGGATCGAGATGAAATAATTGTACAAAACAAGCCTCTGAAGACAAAAATAAGTGAAAAGATAAGTGAAAATTACATACGTGTGTTAAACTGCACTGCATTTTTTTTACTGCTGTTAATGTTTCAATAAACAATAAGTGCTGTCAAATGACTAATACATGTATATATTTATATTCATAGAACATATATTATAAATATATTTAATACATAAGCATAATATATATTCTTTTAATTGATTAAAAGTGAAAGGAATGACATTTAGAAGGTTAGAAAAGATTTCACAATCACACAGTCTTCAAAAATATGAAGCAACACAACTAATACATTGATAATAATGCTAACTGTTTCTCAAGCAGCAAATCCAGTCATTTCTGAAGGATCACGTAACATTGAAGACTGAAGTAATGATGCTGAAAATTGAGCTTCGCCGACATAGGAATACATGACATTTTAATACATATTCAGCTGTAAGAATATTACACAATATTACTGCATTTGTGACCAAATAAATATTAATAATATAAAATATTACTGTGGTTTTCTTTTAGATGGTTTTTGGGAAGTTTTAAGCTGGTCGAGACAAGTTAGCCAGCGAGCTAAACCCCCTGAAAACCAGCACAGACATTTTGAGAGACAAGCTTAACCCAACTAAAACCAGCTTACACAATTTTAGGCTGGTTTAACATGGGTATATTCACAATATATGTAAGCATAAATGAAAATGCTGCTTTCAAAAATAATGCTTGTGTGTGATCCATAGAGACTATTATGCAAGACGAATTAGCCTTTAGCTCTTAGCTTTAGTCAAAGCCTTGTGTTTTTATGTCATTAATGTGCACGTAAAACTACTCTGCCTCCAGCGGCTCTTGAAGAAGTGCTTGTACATTAATTAGCCTGATGAAACACACTTTCAAATGGGCTCTGACACACAAGAGCGCCGCTGACCCTTGTGACTGTGGCCTTAGGCCTCATCAGCCATCTTTCTGAGACACGCACAAAACACCCCACCTCCGCCCTGGCATCATGCCATCCATATGCCCCAGGGGCTGCTGGGAGCTTAGTGATACTAAACACAGAGAGAGCAAACAAAACACTGGCACCAGGTGGCGAGACCGGCACTGATCCTGGATCAGCTCGCTTCACCAAAACATTCTCATGCCTTTAAGCATAAAAACACTAGCTGACTTCAGAACAGCTTTAAGACCAGCAGTCTTCTCTTTCTTACCCAGCTGCAGCAGCTATTATACAGCATATTGAGTCATCAGCGTATTGCAGCTACGCTCTGGAAAGACAGAGAGGGCTCTGGGGAGGCACTGAAAGAGAGAGAGGCCTTCAAATGCTGATTATTTACCTCCTAATTGAAACGCTGATGGAGGGATGCCGATCTCCTCCTTCCCTGGAGCGTCTGCCCTAGTGATAGCTGGATAATTGATTTCAGCGAACGCAGGTTAAATGTGACACACGGGGGTTTTAATGAAAATCTGGAGACCGCAAGTCATTTATCATCTGCTGGTGAGAAAAAAAAAATGTGGGGAAAAGGAGGTGCAGGCTGTTGACAGTTTGGAGAGGATGAGTGACACAGTTCGGGGTTTTATGGTAGCTAACGAGGAAAGTAAAATGCACACAATTTTAAAAGTATGTAGATATAATGAACTACGTGTAAAAGTTATACAATCATGTACAAAGTTCAATGACATGACCATGCTTTTTTCTGTAGTATTTTGTGGGCATGGAGCCTACTAGTAACAATGTTATTATACAATATGTTTAAATGCGCCATGTTTACATTTTATTTCTTAAAAAAAACATGCAGTAAAATGATTTGCAAAAATATTATTTATAAGTGACCCTGGGCCACAAAACCAGTCATAACAGTAATTTTTTTGAAATTGAGATTTTGTAATATGTATTACCAAATTACCATCTGTAATACGATAAATAAGCTTTCCATTGATGTATGGTTTGTTATATTAGACAATATTTAGCTGAGATACGACTATCTGAAATTCTGAAATCTGAGATTCTGAATTCTGAAATATACAAAAAAATTATATATTGAGACAATCACCTTTAAAGTTGTCCACATGAAGTCCTTAGCAATGCATATTACTGATTACTGAACAAATTGAGATATATTTATGGCGGTAAAGATACAAAATAGCTTAATGGAACATGATTTTTACTTAATATCCTAATGATTTTTTTTGCATTAAAAGAAAGATTGATCATTTTGACCCATACAAATTAAAACATTTGAGTACAACTTGTACAACTTGAGCACAAATATGTGCAATCATAAATAATTAGCATGTCAGCTTCAGCAGTTTATTAGAGGTTTAAAACCACGCACAGTAGCTGCTTCACTCCTTTAAAAACATGCAATTATATGTATACATTTACACTCATTTAAGCCACATTGACAGAGACAACAATGGTGATACTGAGCTATAACATCACATATTTACAAACATGCACTGGCTCATCTATCACACTTCGAATGCGAACAGCACATGAATAATTATTGCATTTATCTTGGGAAATTCTGTATTTCTCTGTTCAGTGTTTCTAATGTGAATAAAAGACACATACAATCCAGAAGACCTTGAATTACTGAAAAGATCCTTTACCTTCCTCAAATCATCACTCTACCCCCACCCCACTCTCTTCCCAGGTTTATTTCGCAATATATGGTGTTTACGTTAAAAAATTCACATGTAATTGTCATTGCACTTAACTTTTTTCATTAGACTTAACATTACATTACTATATAACTTTTGGTTTTTAATGCACCTACACAACTAAAGATTAATTAAAATTTTACCAGTGGAATTTATGTGTTTCTATTTAAATAGTTTTTTTTTTTTTATATTTCAACCCTCAGTGTTAGAGGTAGATGAATGAATGCCCTCAAAAAATGTATTCAAGGGCAGTTACTTTTTTTATCTCAACTGCTATATATTGAAAATCTAATGGACTGCTTTTTGAACTAAAAAGTGAAGGAATAAAAAAAAAAAAGGTTTAAATCTATTTTATCTTTTATATTTATCTATTTTATTTTTAAGTATGTATACGAATCCAAATATTTCTCGACCGGACTTGTGTGCATTAGTAAACAGAATGTCAGTTCATTTAATGCCAGGGAAGAGACTGCAATTCATAAAGTACGCATTTTAAAGTCGTTCAAAATGTAAATACATAAAAAGGATGAGAGATAAGAAATAAAGCAAAGAGAGAGAGAGACAGACTCTCAGAGACAGAGTCATATTACACTGGATTGCCTGTGCATCCATCAGGACACCTTAATTGGTGTGCAGCCTGCAGGGTTGCACTTGAAGTCTTTAAATTGTCCATTTTAACTATTGGGGTCATGTTAAAGTGCACCCCCAGGCAAATGTGCAGGATGTCAATGGTTCCCCCGGCACAAGCCTGCTGTCTCGTTGCCTCTTGATAGACTTGCAATTACACACTGCATCGCTCACTGTCATTTCATGCCCTTTTACTCATTACTACATCATCCTTCACCGAATCATCATTAGTTAGTATGACTGCTTCCACAACCTGTTAGTGAGGATGCCAGAATATATATATATATATATATATATATATATATATATATATATATATATATATATATATATATATAAAGAGCAAACAAACAAACAGAATCTTAAACGGTGGATTAAATCATCGCTCTGTGTGTTTTAGTCATTACATGGCCTAGCGTCATTGTGTGTTCTGGACAATGACCCCCTCCACAATCAGTGGTCACACCATTACCCATGATTCAGTTGTTCGCTGCCCCTGTAAAACCGGCATAATGGCTAGTCATAGTATGACAAAGGAAGTGTTGACCCCTCTCCATGGTTCTCACCCCTTTTGACCAAAGAATTTTCATGACTTTTCTGCTGATTAAACAAGGCACAAACTAAAATAAATAAATAAATATTTTTGGCCAATTCAGAATTTTTTTATTCACCAATCACTTAAAAAAAAAATTAAAAAATAAAAGTATGCACTAAAGACTTTTAAATATTTAATTAATTTCCATTACTTATCTAGACCTGGAAATCACAATTAAAAATATATTCATTTATCCGAGACATTTATTTCATATTTTATATCTCTTGCTCTCTCAAGCTATGACAACATGATAAATGCTTTCTTTTTATATTTTCTTCACCCAACATTGCCTTCATGAATTGCATTCTCTTCGTGGACACTTTTGCGTTGCATAAAAATAACTGACATTTTTACTTTTTACTAATGCATGCAGTAATATATAAAAACGAATTGGTAGAAAATATTTGAATTCGTAGCAATATAAGTACATAAATGTAAATGAAGTAGATTTACACATTTTTCAATAGATCAGTAGATTCTTTATCATTTACAAGAAGTTTTTTATTATGATTCATGTTTGACTTTATGTATGTGGCACTGACGGAAATCTAAACCGCTCTTTATGTGAACCGAGCTGAAATTTGCTGCTATCAAGCATCAGCAGGTGACGAACGCAGTCTTTCCGTATCCCTCTCCACGATGCTGTGAGCAACAGTAATAAACATGGAATATTTAGCCAGTCCTCAGTGTTTGTACAACTGCCCCAGGTTGCCAGATCCCCATTAGCATATTTGGGCTTTGGTCTTTGTTTTACTTTGACCTGTATAATAAATGTCACATCCACAACACAACAAATCAAACGTTTGTTAATTTCCCTGGCTTTCCTCTGCAGCTGCGGGCTCCCATTGTGCCACCAGTTTTTAATTAATGTGATAAGTAATACTTGCAAGGCAGCAATGTGCTTTTTTTCTCCTCTTTTGCTTTTTAATTGGGTGGGCTGAGAGGAAGGAGGGGACACAAGGAGGGCCGAGGAGGGGGGCTCTGAGCAGTTTTTAGAAAGTAAACAAGAGTAAATCTAAGCCATCAAATGTTGTCCTTTTACCTGAGGAGGTAGAGATATGCAGACAATAAGGCTGACATGATTTCCTGTGGTATTGTGTAAACTGATACGCTCAGAATTATGTCTAATAATCTAGAGGCCTTTAAACAAGGGCTCAAAATGCTTACAAAAGAGCACGGAAACTCAGTCACACACACACACACACACACACACACACACACATACACGCTCGCAGTCTTGAAGAGACAGCTGACATTTTCCCTCCCCTAAGAGGCTCTCTCCACAATACTCGTCCTCATTAGATTTTACACACACACACACACACACACACACACACACACACACACAGAGTTTGGCATATTTCACTCTACACTTACTTTATGAAACTCTGAAGGGTCTGCAACGATTCTCATGGGCAAAAAATGCATAACCATTCACCTGTTTGTCAGAGTAAAATAGAAATAATGGTGAAAATATATTTTAAAACTTACATTGAATGTATGTTTAATTTAGCACTTCTCAGCCTATCCAACACAGTATTCAAAGGCCCCAAATTAGGTATTTCATTTTTTCTACTTTGATAAAATATTTTTTTTACTTTGTTAATTAACAGAAATTGGGAGTGTGAATACATGAAATATTCACTAGTCATTTTATTTCAAAATAACAAAAACAGTAACAAAAAAACGTACTAACATTTACTTATTAAAAAAGAAATATGATTTTACATTTTTATTGTATGTTTTTGGATTTCAATTATAAAATCTAATTTGGTATCTAATATTTAACTATTTTAATATCTAATAATATGTATACAAATTATGAACATTTACATTTTCAATGAAAATACTATTTTAAAGCATTTCAAGTCATTTTGAAGGCCCCAGAGGCCCCAGAGAAAGCCACGGCCCACGAAGACAGTGCCCTCTGGAGGTAAATAAGAGATGTTTACTTCCAAAAAACCTCAAGTTCTCTCAGACCAATGAAACCTTTTTATCAAATGCAAACGGTGAACATGATTTCACCACGTCCCTGGATCAGCATCTATGTTCAAATCAACTAATTTAAAATTGAGGGATAAAGTTTACAGGAAAGGTTAGCCTTACAGCCGGAGTTAGGGACTTCTACGCCCTTATTACTTAAACATGATTTCCTTCTGAGTTTAGAAATAAATTATCGGTAAAGTTAGGTTTAGAGGTCAATATTAGGTCTATATTTCTGGACAGGAACATGTCTTGTTGACCAACAGAAACACTGAAGAATACCTCTTCAATGCACTATAATAGAGACAGAGGAAAACATAAAACATAAAATAAATACATTACACAGCCCATATATATTTGGTGGTACGTTAAATAAACCGGTCCACTGGTTGAGTCCTGTTGAGAGCTCCTCTGTAATAACAGAAAAATGCCTGAGCAAAAGTAGCTGGAATCACCACTTCTGACTAACAGCGGCAATTATCAAACTCTACACAAACTACCACCGATCTCTCTTTAGGTAGGGTTAGAAACAAGTGTCACCCACTTATCAGGAGGGCTGTTGATCACAACCACAAACCATTGAAGAGGAAGAGGAGGACTCACCCAAACAACAGCCCAGTGCTACAGAACTAGTACTGCAGGACCGATGCATTGGAAAGCCCAAACAATACAGAGGGAAAATCAGTTTCGGTGGAATGGGTTTAAATGTGGTATAAATGTGTTAAATAGAGCCTGCGCTCATATTGGAAGATAAAAGCATAATCCAATTAGCCTAAATATTTAACAGATAAACATGCAAAGGACAGGGGATGCGGAGACCTTTTTGAATGACAGGCCTCTCGATTATACACAAATCAAGTTCTGCAGACACATGTTAACTGTGAAGTTCTGCTAATAGTTAATATATAAAAACACGCAACATGCATTTTCCCAGCTCAACCGAAACAGAATAAATGCAAAGCTTAATAGTAAATGCAAAACAGGTAAGGCTCATTCATTCATATATGATAACTATAAAGATAACTAAGCGTCCAGATTTATGCACAATAATGTTGTGTTTATTATTAGCACACACTGCAATTATGTAATCCGACGTTTTAAATATCAACTCAAGTCAGCTTTATTTCTATAGAGCTTTGCACAACACAGTGTCACAGAGATAACAGCAGAAGTAATAATAGAAACTCAGCTAGAGAATGATTCAGATTCTGCTGCAAAGCAGCTCTAAAAGACAATAGTGTCATTACGGAGCTCAAGTCAGTTCAGTGTTTGTTCAGTATAGCTCAATAACAGTGTGACTTTCAACAGTTTGATGTTAATTCAGTTTGGGTCAGTTCAATATTGATTTGATGCATTTTAATACCAGTGTTAATGTTGCAAGATATAAAAAAAGAGTAATACAAAAATAGGATAGTCCCATCATCCAGCTTAATTCATCCATTGTGTGTGTGTTTTTTTTTGTCCAGACCCTAACTGAGCAAGCCGGTGTTCAGTCCAGTGTTGGTTCAGTTCAGTTCAATAACAGTGTGTGATGCTGAGGCTCTTTAAAGCAGGACGGATTGTGATTTGCAGGGTTTTTATGATTCATCAGCTGGAAAAAAAGTATTTTTTTAATTTTCATGGTAATAAAAAAGAGCTAAGAAAACAATAGCTTTTAAGTAATTTAAATTACTTATAATAATAATTAGTTAAAATAAAGTATCCAAAGCAGGTAATCATATGGTTTTATTGAAAAATAGCAAGGGATTAAACTTTTATATTTAATATTAAATATTTAATATTTAATATTTTTAAACTTCTGGAGCGGTTTCACCGGTGACAGAGTTTACAAACGCTGCTTTTTAGAGTTTTGGAAAAATCAATCATTGAATGAACCATTTGGAAGTCGTTGAACAAGTAATGTAAAAGTAAATGCATATTATATGACAATAAAGGTGCTTTTTGACCTAGAATGCATATCAACCTGTTTTGGGACTCCCAAAATCTAAATATGAACCTTTCGTTACCCATAATATAGGGGCATTTTAAAGCGTAGATATTAAACCTGCATCACGTATATTTAATTGAATCACAGCATTTGTGAGTTCACAATAGCATTATGTGTTATGGTTTTTAAATGGTTTTATTATATCTTGCAGCCTTGGAAAATGGTCTAATAATGCGTTTCACGGATTTTCATCTGTGGAATGTGCCACTTATACTAGCGTCTTGGGACTGCAAATCGCATGGCATTACACACAACTCAAAATACTTGCGTTTACACGGCACACATTTACCAAAGGAGCAGTTCTTTCATAAGAAGCGTCGCGGTGTGCCTGTAACCCTACGATACAGAACTGACACCTGTATTCTGCTTCTGTGTGAACGTGGCCGCAGAGCAATCTCACTGACTGCTCTCGTGCGGAAAACGTCTCATTCGTACAATTACAGCCGTCTCTGAAACACTATCGCCCAGCATCTTCTAGCAGTCAGCAGATTGTCTGCCGACCCACCAATAATCAGCTCGGTCTATTCCATTTCTCCTCTTTAGATCCCATTGCCCTGTTGTGGCCACATCAATGGCAGGATCAGACGGCCGCGCTAATCACCACTGTCAGGATGAAAGAGGCAAGGTTAATGTCCTCTGACAGAGGCATGTACACCAGCGATCTTGATAAGAAAGAGGCCGGTATTATTGCCCCAAGGCTGCCCATTTCCTAGTCGTGGACGGGGTATTGTGGAAGGCAATCGATGTCACAGAGCGCTGGTCATGTGTCTTGTTCGTAACATGTATATCATGCCCTTCAGATCAGCCATTGAGGAAACGGTGAGATATATGGCTAGGGGTTGGGTCAAAGAAAGACAGAAATAACAGTGCTTTGTATCGCTGCCAAGGCCTCTTCAGATTTATGATGCCCAATTACAAAGGAGTGTGCGGCCACCTATTTTCCATTAGCCTATCAAAATCTTTAGTGCTTGTTTGTGAATAGGTTATCAAGGCTTTCAGAGGAGACAATGAATTTATAGCCCCCTCGCATTCCTCAAAGAGAGACGTTTAATACTGAGCCTTTGAAATGCATGTCTCACTTAAAAGGACAGGTAATGTGCATTAGATGCCAAGCTTAATTATTTCAATTAAACCAGCAATGCAACCTTTAACTTTCTCATTTGTGCGTCTATTCTCACGCGAGCAAGTGAATAATTTCACGTTTTATTTTTTGATCATTGCTTTTCAGTGATTCTTACCACAGATTGGCTTTAGAGCCACAACCAACAGTTAGCGCATATTAAATCTAACCCTTTTAAACAAAGCCTATCAGCCACTTAATCTGTTTTTCATTTCCTCTACCCCGTCTCAAGAGTAAGAATTGTTCTTGGCGACTGCAGTAGCGGATCTAACAGTCCGTCCTGCTAAAAGAAGTCAAGCTGATCTTATTCTGTCATGTTTGCTGGCAAGTTGCCCTCGGTCTATGACAGCTAAATAACACAGCGGAGGAAAATAACCCAGAGAAGCGGCACCTGCTTCAGCGAGACAGATCCAGAGGGAGCACAGCTTTACAATAACATATGAACACGGCTTTCCAAGTTTCTTTATATGCTTTACTTTTAGCTTTTAAAAGACACGATTTCCAAAACATGCAGTATAATATGATTAGTCCCGTCAAATGATTAATTGCGATTAATCGCATCCTAAATAAAAAAAAATGTTTACATAGTATATGTGTATACTGTGTATGTTTATTATAAATGCACTCATGCATGTATATATTTAAGAAAAATGTTACGTTTATACATTAAATATATTTAAATGATATGAATATAAATATATACACATAAATATTTGTGAAATATATGCTGTATATTATCACATTTATATATACAATACATGCGTATTACTGTATATAAACAAAACAAAATATTTTGGTTGTGATTAATTGTGATTAATCGTTTGACAGCACTAAATATAACAGTAATTAATATTATATTATATTATATTATATTATATTATATTATATTATATTATATTATATTATATATAGCACAACGTACAGTGTAGTGATTTTTGGAGACCTAATGTAAGTGAAAACAAAAATATATATTGAAAAAACAGAAGCATAATTAGGTTGTGTAAAAAAACACATTTTGTCAAATACATAAACAAATATAATATGTAGTAGGCCAAAACATCTCTCTCACACACACACACACACACACATATATATATATATATATATATATATATATATATATATATATATATATATCTATTTTGAAAAAATAAATCATTATATAATAGAAGACTAAGTGACTAATATACAAAACTAGTGACTAAGCGTTTGACATTAGATACCTGTCCCTCTTTGCATTCACAGAATTGGGGGTGGGGCTGTACTTTTAAGCAGGAAGTGAGGGGGGGGTGAAAAGGCAGAGCGGGCACCAGCGGCTGTCATGACAACCGATGGTGGAGTTTGGGGCATGCTGTGCCACGGCCATTTCTCCGACACGGTTTAAGAGGCTCAGTGGTTGGTCACATCTCAGTTTTAGGAGTTTCTTTCGCTCTCCTCTCCATTGTCCTTTTCTAACTGCCACGTGTTGTCAGGCAATCAAAAAACGAACAGGGAAAAGAGCCGAGATGGTGCAGGAATTCACAGGCAGTTCACAGACGGCACTTAAACTTTAGAAGGCCCGTCCGTTCCTGCCTGTTTTTAACCCTTCCAGTAAACCCGTGGGGTGGATGTGGAAAACCCACACGGGCCAGCTAATTGTGCTAGATCTATGGATCAGCCAGGCGGCTGTCTGCGGGGATAATTGTGCTGAAAGTACTGTGCCGTTTGCTCCCGCTGTGGTCCGCTATGAAAGCACCTTTTTGCACATGCAATTCAAGCCAGAGCGTCAGTCGAAAACAAATGTGCTCGGGTTGCATTGTGTCAGGGTTTCACCCACAGTAATAAAAACGTCTGACTCTGCTAGACGGCACCGGATGGCGGCAGTGGCATCGGACCAGTTGGAGACTTGTTTACAGTAATCTGTTTACAGCTCTTGCATTTGCGCACAATGTATAAAATAGTAGGACGTCTGATGGCGGCCAATTCAACGGCGTTCAATGGAGCACTGCACACACGTCCAGCGCCTGTACTTTTCGTGCTGCATGTCACAATAGACGCCATGTAGCGCGTGCTGCAGTCAGTCGTGGTATTATTAGCACTGCATTTGAAATCTGCGCAGTGAGGTTCTGGTTATTTATTTGACTTTCTGTCTGCATGGGCCCATATGGAGACCTGCTACTAAATATTGAATTATTGATGGCATATGTACATGGTCTGCTTTAAACAGCCAATGCCAGAAGTGACAATTCCTGAGAAACATTATTAGCGCTTTATTATAAGAGACAGTTTAAGAAAGTTGTGTTCATGCATGTAAAGTCATTCACGTGATAGTCCTTATTTATCTTGTTAGTGATAAAAACACAGCTTCAAAATGTTGATTAGGTTGAACAGAGCATGACGGTCTCTTCCAGTAACCTTAAACATATATTCTATTAAGTTTCCATTCTAAAAATACATAGGCTGTTTGAGAGGGAACTCATGCTTGATGTTCGAATTTGAAAACCACATATATACTGGGTTTACCAACATTTAAAATATAGACCAAAAAGTTTTCTAAGGTAAAAGTTTTCTATAAAGCCCATTTCTGTACATATGAGTCACCTTTCCTAAACAGCAGTCTATGTGGGATAAACACAGATTTTTTGGTTCCTTATTGCAATGAGTTGTGGTCTGGAACTTTCTGTCATTTATAGCCTGAATGAACTTCACACTATTATTGATCAGAACTAACTAGAACTAAACCTCAACACTGTTGTCTTATAAAGCCACGCTACGGCAGAATCTGAAGATCTGATTTTCCTTAACTGTTCTGCTATTTCCTGTAAATTTATGCAAAGCTGCTTTAACACAGTCTGTATGGTATAATGCAATACAGAAATAAAGATGACTTGTCATTATTAAACCATTTATGTCGCTTTGGCACATAATGCATTCAATGACTGCATCTTTCAAACGACAGAGATTCTTTACTAAACGGCTAATATACATGTTTGCTAAGTTCAGAAATGAACTAAATACAAAACCCGAACAAGACATCAACTTTTTACGGGAATACTTTCGTGAAGTATGTTGGAAACATGAAAACAGTGTGATGTAGTCATTCGATTTCATTATGATCTTTGTCATGCTAACTGTTGTTACTATTTAAGGTCAATGTTTTATGAGCGACAAAGTGTGTCGGTTGAAAACCTTTGAATGACTCGCTCTGAGATTTATGAAGCGTTTTAAAGCACATTCAGTTTTCTTCTTTGCCAGACTGAAAGCTAAGGAGAGCTGCGTTGAAAGTTTTAAAAGTGACCCAAGTACTGAGGAACGTGTCCAAACGATATTAACAACAGTTCAGCACCATATATTAGACGGAGCAAAGGCGCCCTCTTCTGGATAAAGGACATGACAGGTGGATTCAGAAACGATCCACTTTCATATAAACGGTCATGAAAATGAAAGGCCTGTGTTCAGCTACATCTAATTGTTTCGTATTAATATTAGCATTACATTTTTTGGACTTGGAATATATTGTAATAGGCCTATATAACAAAATTGGCTTCTTCAGTTTGTTTTATCTTTTTATTGTATTAGGTTTTCGACTTTAGGTAAACATGTTTGCAAAGAGCTTGTGATTGTGTAGAGTGCAAGAAAAGTGAGAGAATAATTCATCGAATGCATTGAATTCATGAAAGCAGTGGAAAATGATACACAGTTTAACCCACGCAGACCTCTGTTGTGCTCACTACGAGTTTTTAAAAAGTGACCTATGTATTGAACAAGGCAATTATTCACCCCTAGTGTGTGATAGTGGTTTGTGAGATCAGCTATTGAACTTTCGAAAGTGAAGATGTTTTGGCAGCATAATAAAATATTCATAATTAAAAATGTGTTTCTTATATTCTTTAATGTTGTTGTTAAATTGATCTGTTTGCATGATTGTGCTTACTGATAACAGCATCATGACATGAAGTGTATATATGTGTGTGTGTGTGTGTGTGTGTGTATAGATAGATAGATGTAGATATTATTTACAGAACCGACAAGAATGAAAAAAACAACAGCTTGATTTGAATACCTACAGAACAAACGTGACATATTTATCATTAAAATATAAAATGAAGGCTTTAAGTAATTCAGTCTTTTTAAATATTTTCTCATAATTCTGTCCTGAATATTGATCAGATGATTCCGGGCACACTGCATGCATGTCATGGAGGATACTGCCATCTTCTGGTCATTTGCTTAAGTCAAATAAAGCAGTCCTTTACAGCAAAAGAGGCTTTGAAACATTTAAATCTCTAATCTTTAAATTAAATAGATTTGGGGGGGTTGTTATGTTTTTAGTTAAATCTCTTGCAGAGTTTACCTTTTGAATCTTGGTAAATTAATTTTGGAAGTTTAATGATAGATAGATAGATAGATAGATAGATAGATAGATAGATAGATAGATAGATAGATAGATAGATAGATAGATAGATAGATAGATAGATAGTCCTTAGATTGCAGTAAGGGTCATCAGGTGAATGATGTAGACATTGCTCAGATGTCATTACTACATGTTTCGTGAATTATCTGATGCTTGCTACCATTGCTGTAGAATTTACCCACAGAGTTTCTTCTCAGTCACTCTCACAATCACCTTCTCTCTCACGTCACACATGCATTTTCTTCATTCTCTCTGGGACAAGTGAAAAGATTACCTCTCTAATCCGCTTTACACAGTCTGATCTGAGTATTTGTTTTCCTTTTCTTCTCTTTCACTCCCCACTCCCTGGCCTTTTCTGTCTCTCTCCCTCCGTTTAATTCTGTCTTCCTCAGGCACTCATCCCTACAACTTCCTGAGTCCCGACAAACACTGATCCTATTATTTAAAAAAGGAAACAAGACAGTCTAGAAAATAACACTTTTTTTTCTCCCAAATAACCCGTCTTAGAAGGTTCACCACCAAAGCTATGATGGAACCCAGCTATTAAAGTGAAACAGAATGAAGCTTTCCCATGAGATGTCACACATGTTTGTAGGGCTGGCTTTCTCTTTAAAACTGACTCTCACTTTGAGTTGTTGTGCATCACTGACATGTTTCAGCTTGTCAAAACAAGACATTTTTCATCCTGTGCACTGGCCAATTACTTCAAAGTACACCAGAAAATGCGCTAATATCTGAAACGGAGGTCTATTTGTAAAGCTCTTTTTAAAGATTAGTGCAAAATTTGGTCCAGCATACATTTCTAGAGATCTCAAAAAGCTATCAAAAAGATATCAAAAAGCTTTCAAAAAGATATCAAAAAGCTATCAAAAAGATATCAAAAGCAAAGCCTGCAAGAGAACATCTGGACATTTTATGGATAATTGCACTGATAATTTCCCTAACTGAAAAATTAGTTTTGAAGTTTCTTATTTTATAATTATTAAAATATATCTAATATGTGAAAGTAAAAATTAAAAAGTAAAACGTAAAGTAGAATAAAATAAAATAAAATAACACCAGAAACTGAAGAAAAAAAACGAATATAGTGGGAAATGTGTA
Source organism: Puntigrus tetrazona (assembly GCF_018831695.1). Classification (NCBI taxonomy): domain Eukaryota; kingdom Metazoa; phylum Chordata; class Actinopteri; order Cypriniformes; family Cyprinidae; genus Puntigrus; species Puntigrus tetrazona. The sequence continues at coordinate 22,454,406 of NC_056699.1, read as the reverse complement.
AAATGCCTGTTGTTGAATGAGTTGTGTAAGTGGTTCACTAATGCATCAGTGACAGTTCTAGACTAATCTAATCTGACAGTTAGAATTACTAATTAGCATGTAATTAGAAACTGACACTGTATATGTCCTACTTAAAATGCACTGCAAATAGATTGCATCCAGTCTGAAATGAAGATCACAGAGCTTTCCATGAACGCATGTCAGACTAAACAGTGCAGCAAGTGAATCAGACTGGCCACCCGAACTCCCTCAGCATGACTTTTTTCAAGTACCAAACATTTTTGTGGAGGAACAGAGTTAAGCCGAGGACAAGCCACAGCAGCTTGATATATGATATCACACATCGATTCGGTTTCTCGAAATGCGTCTTTTCTGAAGTTACTGTTTTTATAATTGCCGCCCAGGGTACTGTTTGTGTTGTCAGACAGATTAGCTCATAAACTTCAGAGACACGTAAACAGCTGTTTTCACTCACCACCGGTCTCTGCAGAAATAAATCAGAAGAAACGGTCTCATCCCAGGTGATCTGAAAAGTAGAGTGTCCTGTATGGAACATTATCCCACAGAAAATCACCCCCATTCCATCGAATACATCCAGTGTCCAAGTTCACATGTTGTCATGAAGACCACCGATGCTCCACGCCGCCTCCCATCCGGCACTGAGCTCCTCTGCAGGTAATTCAGAGTTCATCTGCCTGTTCAGCTCACTCCCTCTGGAAACCAACTACCTCCAGCTTCTGGTATTCCTGTCAGATACAACAAGCCAGTGACAAGGAAGTTATGTAGAGAGAGAGAGAGAGAGAGAGAGAGAGAGAGAGAGACTGTAAAAGAGAGAAAATGACAGTGTGAGCCGGAACGAGAGAGAGGTGACAGAGTAACATCAGTTATTGCTCTGGCAGTAGTTGAGACGCACAAAAACCAAACCTCTGTAGCCCTTTATTCGCCGCCACACTGCCTCTCTTTCTCTCTCTCTCTCTCTCTCTCTCTCTCCTGTTCCTTCCTTTTCTCTGAGAGCATGAATATGTTATTATGCTCACAAAAGCCTTACGTATTGTTTATGAATTACCAGCCTTCCAGTCAACAAAGGCTATTTTCATAAGAAACCTCCATTTCATTTCAGCTTCAATTTGATTACCAGCTAAAGAATAGAAGCCCTTCGGCCAAACCCCCAGCGGCTCCCCTCTGTTCTCCCTGGTTTTATTCATGCCCATTGAAAGACCTTTATTGCTTTCCTTTCATACTGACAGAGGGAAAAGCTTTTAGAGTAAACCATTGACAAAAAATATTGCACAGCTATTTTACACAATAACCAAATGAAAGAGAGCACCCGGTGTATGCAATGTACCCTAGCTGCTCTTCTTTCTTTCTTTCTCTGTTTTCTTTATATATTTCGATATTTTTAAAGGACAAGAATGGGGAATGAATAGCAGTTTGTTCGGAGCGAGCGGATAAGATATCTCGCTGTCCCACAGAACATGTCATTTTGAAATGATCACTGGTCTACCTATTGTCCGGAGCAGGACTTTGGCATAGGGCAGCAGGTTTTGTAGCTTGTGAGTAACTCTGTCTTGGAGAGTGTAGAAACAATTCACAATTGATCTTTTGTGTTTTGAAAGACGCATATTTGATTAAAAAATGTCCCCCCTTTTCCCCCCTTCAAAAACATTTTAAATAAAATGATGTCATTACATCACAAAATAGCGTTTTTCATTTTACAGTAACCTTATGTGCAATGGAATGGTTTCATATCGAAGAGTCCACTGATTAGCATTAGTAAAAGCATTAATTAACATTAAAGCGAGCATAAGTTTGTTTTTACCATGAAATATCAATTTCAAAATCATTCTAGTGGTACACTGACTAATAAGGCATATGGCTTACCTTCTAGGACTGGGAAAATGTACATTTCTAGAAGAGTGTGTACAAAATTCTGCAAAAATGTTAAATTTACGGCAACAACATGTTGGAACGGTGAACTTAAAGTCATTTTCCATACTATAGGTTCACACAGAGCCTATCTATGTCTACGTAGATTATATATATATATATATATATATATATATATATATATATATATATATATATATATATATATATATATATATATATATGTATATAACTACATCTATGGTTATTACAGACCGCTGTGTACGGCTATCCACAACAATTATATTTACAGTAAATTCCACTTAACTGTAGGGGGCTTCAAAACTGGAAACTGCACAGAACTACATACAGATGCTTTAATGAGAAATACATTTGTTACAATATTTATTAGCCTATTATAGCTATGTCAGGGTTAATGAATAAAAAAATATGCAACTCATTTGAAATGAATATTAATTACGTTTAAGTTTATTATATTAATTTGCATTATCTTACAGCATCTCTTTTATTTTTTTTTACAAAAACTGTTTTTTTTTATTTTTATTTTGTAGGCTATGAAACAAATTGAGGTGAAATTCTGAAGAATGTTCACTCTGCTTTTTTCTTTACAGTAAAATGTATTTTTGGCGCACAAAGCCGACTGACCTCAGAATACAGCTGTTGAGTCAAATGACTTGCTTTTGATGATTCACTTTCATTGTTTGGAAAGGAGTAGTGCAAACTGTTTGGAACAACAGAGCTGTGACCAAACTTCCTTTAAAATCACCTCAGTCTTTCCACAAAACTTCATGTGTTCGTGAAACGGACTCTGTATAGCTTTTCTCTTCTGTGTAAGTGTTAAAGAAAACCAGGCAAAACACGCAAGACAGCAGTCAAGGCTAAATCCAACGTTCGTTCCAGGCACAAGAGACAGGAGCGAGCACAAAGGTGTTCTTCATTTACCTGCCTGTCGTTAAGAAAAACGGACTGTGTGCCGAGTTATCGCACCGTTTGATCTGTGCGTTAAAAGATGAATTAGATGCTCTTTTATGTGTTTTATGAGTCTTTGTATTTATGTAAGAATATTCAGCAGTAGACAAAGGTGACTGATCCATTATTCATCCCCGTGCTAAGGCAGGTCTGGCAGTTTGAAAAGAGGCTGACATTTGAGCTTTTTCACCAACATCTGCAAAATTATATCCTTTCCATTGTAAGTCAATGAGGGGCAGTCAGTCTCCATAAAAGAATGAAATTTGCCCTGTCACTTTCGTAAGGGTGAAAATATACAATCCCATGAGGCATAAATGGAAAGGAGACAGAGCTTTTGTCTTTCATCCAGTGTTGTTCAGTCAAATGGAGTTTAAAACCTGATTTGGAGAATGCTTAAACAGTATTCTTAGTCAAGCAAGAATATAAAGTAGGCCGTGCTACATAATCGACTTTTAACCTGCGCTTTAAACATGGCTGGGAACAAACAAAAAATGGGTTTGTTCTATTCATTGAATACAGAAATGAAGGTATATGTGACAAAAAAAAAACAGTTATCAACTATTTTTGATCAAACAAGTGCATCTTTAGTGAGAACAAGAGTCTTATTTCAAAAGCACTACAAATCTCACCACAAAGCCTTATTCTCATCCACACAATATGAATTGATATCACATTCTGACCAATTTTTGATAAGTCACATTAATTACTTACATTAATTAATTACTGCTACCAATTACATAATTAACAATTACTAAATTACTTAATTACTCTTTCTAAAAAGTATTATTATTACTCATTTTTAATCAACTTATTACCAATCACTTTCTAAATCCCATATGGAGGGGTCAGAACCAGAAAGGAAGTAAGTGACGTTTCACCAACTTTAAAGGAGGGGCAAAACAAACATGTATCATGCTGTGAATTTGTGTACTAATTATAATCGTTTATAACAAAACTGCGTATACATTCATGGTTGAAATTAAACTTTTGCCGCCTCAATTTCCCCCAAAATGTCTCTTACGCCCTTCTGGTTCTCACCCCCCCATCAGCTGGACAATATAAGGATAGACACGAAACTGAAACTGAATAAATTAAATTCTTTAACTGATTAAATCAGTTCAAGGGACATTTCAACATATATCATAACATATATATATATATATATATATATATATATATATATATATATATATATATATATATATATATATATATATAATGGAATATTTTATGTAATTACATCAGAACTATCTATTATTAAATGGCAGGTAAATATATCTTTACTTTTTCCAAGAGAAACTTTATCAAAACGACAGTAATCAGTTATTTAGAAATGCATTACACAACACTGATCCTGACTAGGGTTGTGACAAGCATAATTTCTTACCTTACAGACTAGTGCAAACAGAAACTGAAGTATAAAGCTACCACGTGTGGAACTCTTCTTTAGCACAAACAGCCCATGTACAGTCAGCGTAGCTGGGAGTACGATTTTGTTAACACAATTAAAACTTGAGACGTCACAGAACAGCTCAATAAAGTGACATTTAACATTTTCCGTCTCTCTGTACCATTCTCTAGGCTTTGTCCTTATGTAAATGTGTCCTAAACGTCAGTCTTTCTCAAAATGTCAAAGTCGCCTCAGTTCTTTCACAAAAGAACAACCTGCCTCCTTCTGCATGAGCCTCAGCCAGTGATTAAATCTCCCACAATGCCTTGCTGTCCCTGAGGATTGTGAGTCTTTTGGAAGCGTTCGTTGCGATGCATTGTTTGCCATAATAGGGTTGAGGTGGAGGTAGCGATGTTGGAAAACAGATGTGAGACACACAAGAGGGTTTGCCACACCTGCACCGAACTCCCGTGGGTTGAAGTATTACTGTGCCAACATCTCAAACAAAACAAACAATGCTAAACGTATGAGCAATCCAGTGACATTTTCATCATAATCCAGATATTCTTTCACTCAACTCGAAGAAATAAAAGAAACAGCGTCAGGCCAGGAATTTAGATTGCCAATGAATATTGATTTTGCTTGGAGAGAGAGCACAGAAATACTGTATTTTGTGTCATCGCTTGATATGGAAATAAGGAGAAACATTCGAACACCCATCGCATTACCAGTTTACACTAAACACAAAAAAAGGTCCAAAATCCACCCACTTCTCTTGAGTTGCAGCCTGTTTGTTCGGCAGATGCATCTGTTGCCATCTCAGTCCTGGATTACACAGACAATGAGGAAACAATGGAGGAATTAACAGGAAGACGCTTTGGCTTGTGTCATGTCTTAACGGGGCAGTGTATATCGGGTCTGAACCAGATTTTGCACATGAGCGACTCAAGTCTGTCATGCTACTTTAGTGTGAAATACCAGTGCTACATCAATTGACTAGCGGCATGTTTATTCTTTTAAGATTTACATTGAATTTCATTGAGACAGCAGTGACTATTGAGGCCGAGTACAAGCTGCAAGACGGAAATGCGTTACACTGATATCATCCTGCAGAAAAATACATCATATGCTGTTTAGGTACGTTTTGAAGCTGGGATGTGCCGGTTTATGCTTGGACTTTACCAGCAAAACCAGTAAAGGACCAACTTAAACCAGCATCAAAACATACTTAACTGACATATGCTGTTTTTTTTTTCTTTTCGTTCAACCCATTTCACATCGTCATTGTTTGTGTAAGTTATATCATTTAATAATATACCCTACTGTTAAAAGTTTTATTTTTTTTTGCAAATGAAATTGATACTTTTATTTAGCAATGTTGCATTAACTGGATCAAAAGTGAATGTAAAGACATTTATGCTTTTTTTTAAAATAAATGCTGGTCTTTCTATTCATCAAAGAATCCTGAAAAGTATCACCCCGTAAAAAAAATGTTTAAAAAAGTTGCTTCAACTTACCCCAATTTATAAATTTATTATAATATAACAATATATTTTAGCTAACTAAACTAAAAAAATTAAGTCTGTGGGGGAACAATTTTTTGTACAGCGAGTTTTCATAAAACTATTAAGAAAACTTAATAAATAAAATGTATTTTTTAATAGATTTAAATACAATTTTACATTGTAGTAACATTTTACAATGATATTGCTTGTAATAATTAATTTCATATTTTTGAACTGAGTAGCTGTTAATTGTTGCTGAAATTGCCATCATACAAGGCCAGATCTGTCAACAGAAGAATTAATTTAATGATGCGAGAGAGGAATGAGACAAACACAAATCCCATTCAAAGAGTCACAGTAAGAATTTGTATTTATTTAATTCAATCAGCAGGAAAGAGAGAGTAAGATAGAGAGAGAGTGCTTTGGAAAGAGAAAGTAAATGAGGTTATCTGGAAATTTCACAATACACAGTCATTTAGCAGTAGACAATATTTCATTTAAATACATAAATTAGACAGACAACATAGAAGACTCTTAATCTGTCGGTTTCTAACCGCAGATTCAGTGTTAATTTAAAATCACTCTTGCATACATTTTTCTTAAAAAGGTTCTTTGAAATGCTGACAGAGCTAGAAATGCTGACAAAATTCTGGAAATCTCCTTTTTTCCAAAAAGGCACATTTCTGAGCATTAAATACAATAAAGGGTTATTTCTGTACATAACAAAAAAGGTCTGTGAACGAACAATTAGTGTAGAGGATCATAAAAAAACAAAAGCTGAAAGGTGCAAAAGAGCAACCGGACGAAATTAAAACTGAGGTTATTGTAAAAGCAACTTTGAAATGACACCCCCATGAAAATCTCTTAAAAAAAAAAAAAGAAGAAGAAAAAAAAAGACTAGTTCTCTCAGAAATGTCTCTAGTATTGTATTGCGAGGTTTTCCATTGGAAAAATCCTATTGAATGTCATCACTTATTGAACATATTGGCTAATGATTGAAAATGTCAAAGGCCTGACAGCGTGTGTAGGTACAGTGTGTCTATCATCCCTGAGACTCCCAGTTTTAGACTAGGAACCAATGACGTCTGTGACGGTGAGCTAAATGATCAAACTGCAAGTTGGCATCAGATCCTGTAGAGACGTTTCTGATTGATGATGTCCAGGTTCAATACATTATCTTCATCACATCTGAAAATGAACTAGATGAACTAGATATACTTGGCACTGGCAAAAAAAAAAAAAAAAAAAAAAAAAAAAAGGCTCAAAAGGATCAGGCATAAAAGGCGTAATACTGTGACTGTGGGGATCAAGTCCAGTTTTGTCACAATATTTACAAGTATTTTTGGTCAGGAGTTAAGACTGATACTACACTCAACACACAATTATTTGATGCAGTTTTCGTATGTGTTCAGATGGGCTCACAGATTCGTCTCATCCCAGGATGGGTCGTTCATACTCTTTAACACTTTCCTGACCATCTTCTCCAGCTCTTTCCGTGCCTTTTGTTCTTCCTCAAGAGTGCGCTTCATTCTCTTGTTGTCCTGGTGATGATAATATAATTAAGAGAATCCGGGTCACGGCACCAGATTTTGAATTTCGACAACATAGCAATAGATTAAGTATAAACAACCATTTGCATGTGGCATGTGCACTAACCTGCTTAAGTTCTTGAACCTCGTCCCTTAAGGCATAAACTGTATCCACCAGACTCCTGTAAAGCACATTCAGACCAAATCATTATGAACAACTACGGAGATGTTAAAGAGATACTTCAGTTGGTTCGAACTAACTTGCATAATGTATATATATATATATATATATATATATATATATATATATATATATATATATATATACACACATAATATACAATAATACTACACACACACATCTCTTTAAATGTTTTTGTTTTCACAGTATCATTAACATTACTCATTAATAAATGCATACAACTTAACAGTTTAAAAAAAGGGAAATAAATAAGTGAATCTGAGCTCTTACCTTTCTTCAATTACAGTTTGGCCATTGCTTTTCGTCTCTTCCACAATGATTTTCTCCTCTTCGGGAAAAAGCATATGTGGCCCTGACTCCTTCCTTGATCCTGAAAAAAAAAAGTAATAATGTTAATAGACTAAAATGGGACAGTAACATAGTGAACACACTGACAGGTTATATAATTAATTATTTCATTATAGCCAATATACTATTATAGTTTTTATTCATATTTCTAATTATTAGTTTATTTTTCAGTTTGATGTTAACTTAGTAATTTTGTTGTGTATTTTGCCATTTTTAATATGGTTCATCAGCGGATTTTTATTTCAGTTTCAGTACTATAACGCTACAATAGTCCTGAATTGTACAGAAACCGAAGTTTAGGATGCTGTACTAAAAATGTTTCTGTACTTTAAAAGCATTGCTCGTTCATGAACTTACATTTTGCCTTCAAAAATTATATGCTTGCTACTTTCATTTCAAACAAAATGTATACATGAGCAGCAGCTCTTACGGGACACAGAACCCATTCTGTTAGTGTGAGTTATCCATATACTGTCATAGTCCGAGTCTTCCGATTGATCAGAGGAGGGAAATCCGCTGCTACGGCAACCCACAGCATCCACACACGATTGGTCAACATCAGCCAGCACATGATTATGCATCAAATCAGTGCCCTGCCATGCTAATTAGGGATGGGGATCAAACCAATCATATTGGAGAGGACAGGTGGGTTAAGAGGATGGACCAAACCAAGAGGAGTAAAGTGGGGGAGAACCAAAGATGCCCGAAAAATTATATAGATATAAATAAATGACAGAATGAAACAAAAATATAATAATAGTGGGACAACATAAGAGAGAAATGGGTGAAAGAAAATAAATGGATGGAAGGAAAGGAGGAAGAGAGACAAATATTCATGTTAAAAAGAGCAGAAAATATTAAAAGATTGAGCAACGCAGTGGTAAAGAGTTATATAGCCATTAAAATGCAGTAAAGATGTTGCAGTGCTTCATTGTCTGACAGGACAGATGAAGGTGATCTGTAGGACTCAAAATAAGGGCCTCATATTCAAAACACACCACCCTTTTAAAGTTCAGGGTCAGTAAGATGTTTTATGTTTTTAAAAGCAGTCTCTCATTCACCAAAGCTGCATTAATTAAAATACAGTAAAAACAGTGATATTGTAAAATATTACAATTTAAAATAATTTTATTTGAATATATTTTAATGATGCAAAATGATGCAAAGCTGAATTTTGAGCAATTTCTTAGGATTTTACATTTTTACTCACCTGATCCTTTGGGAATCATTGTAAAAATTTAAACTCCTGAAATTTTTACTGTCATTCTCAATGCTGAAAATGTTGTGGCTTTTAATAGTTTTGTGGACACAGCAATGCATTTTTTCGGGTTTCACTGATTAATTAATAATAACAAACCTTTGTCTTTTCGTGAAAGAAAAGTGTGTCAAAACTGAAAGTATTATGTGGGATCCACAGTTAGTAGTATTGTGCTCACTCATTTACACAGACAAATCCCATCAGGATCTTGGAGTGAAACAAGAAAAATCACAAGAAAATAAAAAAAAAAAAAAAAAAAAAAAAAAAGATATAGAGATTACATACTTGAGTTTAGTGTTTGCCTTGTTTTAGCGCTTGTGCAGTATGCTTCGATCACTTTCAGGATCTGAGCGTCCTCCTCCAGAGCTACAGTACCTGATTGAAAACAAAAAGAGCACATAAAAGATGCAAGAGGTAAGGAAAAAATAGTAAGAAGATCATAAGAAGTCACTACGTTATATTACAAACAGTAAAAACAGAAGCAATACATGTGATGAGTTTGTAGCAAATACATCACATGCAGATGAAGAAAGTAACAGAACATTAATAAACTTCAATAAATCAATAGTGTCACACTTTTTCTCACTGCAAATTCCTCATCAGATGGCTTCCTCTCAGGTTTTCGTTTTGGCAGAAGCTTCTTCATGCTTTTGGGACTTTTACTGAGATCCTGAAGGACATAAGAAAAGTAAACATGAACAGCCGAACTGAGTCTCATAGATAAGTTTATTTAATAAACAGTTAATAAATGATACATTTGAACCACTGGTTTATAGCATTCTTCTAGAGACGCAATTAATGTGTCATAATACAGTTAAAGTGTGACACGATACCTCTTTGTAACACAAGGCAGCGGAGGGTTTTAGGGGTGGTGCAGGTCGGAGGCAGCTGAGACTCCAGGGCTTTGGGGTTTTGGGAGGCTCGAGGGGCCCCCACATCATACCACTGTGAGGGGTTCCTAGTGAAGAGAGGTGAGGAAGAGTGTGGTAGACTGGGGACCCGCTCACACCTCTGCTCTCTGAGTGCCTGGACGGGGTGAGAGGGTGAGACGGCAGCTGGGCGGGAAGGAGATGACACCGAATATCAGTCATTTTAATATATTGTCAGAATCTGATCATTTTCAAAAAGATGCCTATACTTTCATTAAGCAAGGGCACATTAAACTGATTTTAACTGACAGTAAAGATATCGATCATGTGACATATTTTGATTCCAAATTAATGTTTTTCTTATGAATGTCTTCAACAGTGATGATAATATCAAATGTTTATTAATGATTAATAAACTCTGGTAGTGTATGCGTTTCTCACCGTATGGCAGGGAACATTCTGTGGTTTCAAGCTGCTGGTTGAAGTGCGTTTGGTTTGACGGTGGAGATGATCCACCCAGTCCTGAAGATCTTGCTGGTTATTACAGATCACCTGGATCCGCTCGATCATATTTCCTGCACACATACGCAGCTGCTGCTCAAACACGTGCATTCTCAATATCTAGCAATAATAATATTTGACATGAGGGCAACTGGTTGGGGAAACTCACCAGATATTTCAAAAGCATTTTTTGTGGTGTCACTGTCCTCTATTTTATTTACAGCCATTCCAGTCAGAGGTAGCTTACCCTGTGTAAATTAATCGACCAATCAGCTGTCTGCATTTTAGAGCCGAGTTCATTTTGATAGAGCAGTGTAATAACAAAGTAATATGAAGTAACAACAGAATAAGATGAAGCATTTTTTTAGCCCTTTAACTAAGCACTAAGCATTTTCAAAGCATGAAATAATGTACGTAATTAGTGACAGCAAACAGCATCTACGTTTAACAAAACTGTGACTTTTCAATAATATTTATATAACATTGGGGTGGTTCGAGTACCAGAACAGATTTCGGTAATTATACAAAAAACTACAAACTGAAGGTAATCGTATGCTTAATATCTACATACTACCGGCATATAAACATAATGATTGTTGGTGGGTTTTCATCGCAACAGACTCACACATGTGTAACCAATAATATTAAAACAACACTGGGAAAAACAACAGCAATTAATATTTATTCAACGCCACTGATGGGACTGGAGAGTGTATTTATAATGCAGTAAGGATTTACCTGATAGATGAAACCACTCATTCGAGGACTAGCAGACAACATGAGAAGTACATGAGGAAACAACAAAAGGTATCGTTCGTTCTTCTCCTGATGAAACAGAATATTACAGTAAAGATTTAATTTAATTGTATCATTTTAAGTATACTGAATGCAAAATCAGCCATTTAAAATCTAAGAAACATCAAGAAAACAATAAAATGTGCAATAAAAATAACTAACCGAGATAGCTAACCAAGTTTTTAAACCACGGGTCCATGTAGAACATATAAAACCATTTGTGAATTTTTACATCTAGCTATAAATTAATGCAAATTTATCTTTTATTCCTGGTGGTTGGTTATGTGCTGCAAACCCCTGGACTATTTAGTAACATTCACCTCGGCGCCGTGGTTCTGGATGAGGACCTGAGACATGTAGAAGACAGAGCCCAGGGTCTTAATACCCTCCCCTTCCCAGCCCCGAATAGACTCCATCAGAATCTGCAGCTCAAGTTCCTTCCTCTTCCTCACTTCCTGACACTGGGCCTGAACAAAACAAAAACACACACACACATACATAAGACCAGCATCTCATTCTTAAAAATAACACAACTCAAACAAACAGCTTATCATCATTTGACACATCTTTCATCCTTTTATATACACTCGTGAAAACAAAGAAAATCAATTATGTTGACCTATAATACTCACAGAGAGATTTTTAAATACTGTCATGCTCTTCTGAATGTCTGGATAATCTGGATGAAGCGCCTGAGCAGAACAAAGGAGAATGTGAGTGAGTTAAACTGGTTTACTATATAAACACACAATGATATTAAGATTTAGACATTTTGTTTAGTTTCAGAACCAAAATACTAGTAAAATACAATAAAAAAAAAAACATTGCCTGTAACTTTGAAAAGGAACTATTTAATTCAGCAAGGATGCATTAAATTGCTAAAAAGGGACAGTAAAGACATTTATAATGTTATTATATCAAAACATTTCTATGTCCACTCTGTTCTTTTGAACTTTCTATTCCTGAAATCCTGAAAATATCATGGCTTCAACAAAACTATTAAGCAGCACAACCGTTTTAAACGTTGATAATAAGAAGTGTTTCCTGAAAACCAAATGACCGTATTAGAATGATTTCTGACAATCATGTGACATTAAAGGCTGGAGTAGTTTGCCATCATTCTATTTTAAAATGTACCAAAATAATATAGAATAGCCTTGTTGAGCATTAGAAAATTTGCTCAATATCATTAAAAAAACAAGCTTTTGAACTGCAGTGTACATTTGGACTAATAGAGCAGTTGAGCACCTCCATATGTCGCTCCATCTCTTTCAGCAGTGTGGGGTATTTCTCCAGTCTCAGGAAGGGTTTGCTCAGGCCCGTGGTGAGTGTGAGGATCCCTGGGCTGTTTGCACCTTTACTTTCCATGAACTCTCCTAATTCCTCACTGAAACGCACACGCAAACAAACAGGCGCTCAATGGTTAGGAATGAATGAATGAAATATCAGCTGTCAATGCGCCGTGTTCATTGCATTGTTACACACCTGTGTTGTGTGAGAACATTAACTGCAGAAGGATGGTTGGAGCAGTAGGATACATACAGACTCCTTATCTGAGGAACGAGGGACAGGAAGAAGCCTCCTATTCTCTGCTGACTCTCTGGAACTCTGCACACAACCCACACCAATTCATTCAGAAATAATAAATGCTATAAAATAAACAAATAAATAAATGTTAAAGTTGAACAGACCTAAATAATCGCACACTTCTTAAAAGGGGTCATATGATTATGTTTTTTTACGTGTTTGCTATTGACTGTTCACAGGCCACTGAAATGAGTGGGTTTTATAGCGCAGCGCATTCCCTGTGAAATTGCCTTAAAACATGTTGTGTGTATTTTTGTATGATTTTTGTGTTATTATCCATCTTTACATTCTTTCTGGAAGCTGAACTCGTGATTACGGTAAGAGGCATTGCAATTCTGCTGTGTACTTGCGGGGTTCGTCCAATCACAATGCACCGTGTCAGCTAGCCAATCAGAGCAGACTGTGCTTGTCGAAGGAGGGTCTTTGAGAGAGACGCATTTGAGAGAGAGATGACAATAATGCACAGTATTTAAAAATAAATGTCAGAGCACGTCAACATATTCTGATACACCAAATAATGACCTTTAAAATAGCCTCATATGACCCCTTTAAAAGTCTAAAGTGTGAAGATAAAAGCTACAGAGCATTACTGGTAGCTGCCACTAGATGTCAAACTGTGAACGAATGAAAGGACAGGATGAGGACTCTTACTTGACGCTCTCCTCCAGTGAATGCACCAGTGTCTGCTGAAATGAGCTGATCTCCTCTAGATTTCCCATGATGTGACTGATATCTGACACGCTGAGCCTAGGAAGAGAGAGGGATGTGTACTGAACTGCTATTACCTCTATGTTATGATGGATTCTGTGTGATGGATAAGTGCGTTTTCTCACCTGTCAGTGGGCTGTAATGCTCTCAGATACGTTGTGAGGAGAGTCTGCAGCTCTTTACAGTAATCCGTCTCGGTTTGTAAAATATTCTGAACCACCTGGGCATTTGACAAAAATCAGCGCATGTATGACAACTTAAAAGAACACATGTAAACATTAGTATAAGTTGTATTAGTATTAGTCTGCAGCAGTGTTATGATAACCTAGTCGCGCCAGAGTTGGTTAAATGTCACGCATCTATAATATATTGATTCATAGTCAGCATAAACAATTATCATCACACATGCTTAACAACCAATCAGTTATTTGTGTGTGTGAATATGATGCTAAACAAATTGGAGAAGCACAATGGTTTTGACCTGCTAGTTTTCCCAGGCACAAAGAGACTAGAATCTAGGGTCCATTTTAATAGTGTTCATTATCCTTGAAGACAGAACACTGTCAGAACAACACATAGAGAGAAAGTGCGAGAGATGACAGAACTGGGCCAGTCCTTGCATGTCATGAAAACTCAGATTTCAGTCTAACTAAGATTTAAAGTCACCCCTGGTTGAATAAGGCTAGCTGACCTCTCTGAATACGTCTCATCAGCTAACACCTCAAAATTCAACATTAAATCTGTCCACAAACAAACAGCAAATGAACCTTGAGATGCAGCCATTACCTTTTTTCCTTCATATTTTTACCCAAATGTCAATCTGTGGAATGTTTCCAAATTTTGAAAAAATAAATAAATATATATAAAAATGGACAATGCTGCAAGTTTAGAAATATAATGCTCAGAAGTAGGTTTTCTGCTGGCCACGTCCATTAAATAAATACGATTTTTAAATTGTAATTTTTATTTGTTGATTTATCTTTTATACATATACAATTATGGAGTTTAGAGGTCACTGGAAATTTTTTTTTTTTTTTTTTTTTTACAATGGTCAAAATATTTTTTTATCCTGCTGTTCTGGTCATTTAAATAAATACAATTAATGTTTCATTTTATTTTATCAATATTTCCCGATCAATTTATAGAATTATAAAGAAATTCATACTAAAAAAAAGTTTTCATAGATACAAAATAGGTCAGATTTTAACAGTGTATGCTTGAAAAATCCAACTTTTTTTTTCCCCACCAGAACTAGCCAGGACCAAGTTTGTCTATAAACACATGTATGCAGGCCCACCAACATGAACAATACCACTTGACCGTCCAGACAGCCTGACCGTTACAGCCATTTCAAACTTGGGTCTCCTCCCCTAAAGCTTCTGTAAAAGACTGAACCCTGCCTGACCTCAAAGTAACGTCCTACCTAAAACACACACACACACACACACACACACACTCGCTTCATCTTCAGCCGGTCTTCAAAGGAGTATAGGGTCAGTTACTGCACATTCTCATCAAACATGACACATAACCAACACAAACGCGCAGACACAGACAGCGCAGGGCCCCAGGCACAGCTGTCCCCTGAGTCAATGAGATGGAAAAGATGACCTATATTATGGCATGACTGAGAGACAAAAACACGATAACCAAATACAGACATTCATACCAACACATTTACATAAAAATATGCAAATACAGGCCCAGACACACACATTCTCTGTCAACACACATAAACTTATTCACGCATACAAAGATTTTCTCTCACGGTATTGACTTCTACGGTTTTATACTGAGGTAATGATATAACAATATCTATCTCCTTCCCCTAAAGTCATCCTTCTCAGACCTTTCTGCATTTTCATTAAGACTGTTTGTTTACTAAGCTATTTTCATGTAGGTGACTTCAATTTTAATATCCTTGTGGGGACATTTGATCCACACAATGTAGGCAAAATCTGTCCTACGCATACACATTTACAGCTCATTGGGTTTGCAGAGGCTCAGAGGGAGGCTTCTGGGACACGTCGCATGAGGAAATGGAGCACAATAAAAGGAAATTCACATATGCGCAGAGATACACAAATGATCTGAAAATGACTTAAATTGTTACTGTCAGGATGATGAACTTGTGCGTCTCTAATTACTGACATTATATCAAACCCGGAGCAGCATCTGCTGGTGGGCGTTTAAACTTGGATTATTAACTCTTAAGTAAGTCTAGTTTGGCGAGGCTTTTAAACCCAGATTAAAGCCTCATGACTGCAAATTCAAGGATTAATCCAAGGCTAAGTCTGAGAAAACCGGACAGAGCACTGCGTCATAAAAACCAAAAACAAATCTCAATCATACGCTAAAAAAAAAAAAAAAAAGAAATGGAAATGAGTTATCTTTAGTCGTGAGGACTGGCTTACAGAGGCTTCTGGTTCACATTCACCACAATTCAAAAAAGTGTGGGATCTGTAAGATTATTATTATTTTTTTTTATTAATTTTAAAGTCCAATGCAGTTAACGGTTCAGAAAAAAAACAACAGTAATGTTTGAAACTTTTTAATATTTTTGTGGAAGCAATGATACATTTTCATCATGATTCTCTAATGAATGAGTTTAATAACAGCATTTATTTTGACAACAAATGTTTGTAATGCTGCTCTCAGTAGCACTCCTAATATCTTAAACCTTAGTATTTTAACTGTCAAGTAAAGGCGGGGTTGGTGGAAATATCTGTGCAATACAAACTCCCCAGAGCCACCACTTCCACCCCACGCACATCATAAATAATCAACGCGCTCCATGTGGGAGGTGTTACATGCCTCTAACGCAACAATCCAGCAGATGTCTCTTACCACATTATAGTACGTCTTGCAGTAGTTAGTAGTCTCAAAGCCTTTGGGTGGACTCTTCAGTGTTCCAGACTTAGGTGACACAGGTTTGTCTGCAGGAGAGAGCAAAAACAGAACAAAAGGTAAGGAGGTCACCTTAAACCAACATCTGGAAACATTTTGTTTCTGTTATTGAATATTGAAGTACATCTCTCCTGCAGTGAGCGGTCAGGACAGCAATATTAGATTTAGATACCTAGAAGGGAAACATTATACTTCTTCGGCAAGAAGACAGTTTGAACATTTTACTTATTACGGTGCTGATATGAACCATAATGGATTGAACTGTGTGAACTTCCTGGAATCATCAAAAAAAACACACACACACACACATTTCTAATCATGCTTTTCCACAAAAAAACATTCACTTCATTAAAAACACGATTCTCCACTTGGCAAATGTGTTTATTTTCCTTCCCTTCTCTAAATTCTCAACAAACAAGTTCAAACCATTCATTAGCGTTGCTTACTGACCCTACATTATATTTACTATTAAGTTACTATTTCAGTTTAATGAGTCTCACCATGATGTGATGCTTTTTGGTTATCAGTGTAGTTCAAAGATACAAAACAGATTTCAGTACCACAGATGACGATTTTTTACCATATATTTTACGGACGGTTTTTACAGTGCACGCTTAGAATTAGAGATTTGAAAGAAAAAAAAAAAAAATGTTTTAAAAGGAATAATTGACTCAAAATGTGTCACTATATTCACTGTCATGTTAATCGAAAACTGCATCACTTTCTTCCTTTCCTTTTTGCGTACAACCGAAGTCATTAACACAGGTTTGAAATAAATAAACTACCCCTTTAATCTTGTAATCTGAGCTCAAAAGACAATTGCATCAGAAAAAAAACTATACTCTTCGCCTCTTCCTAACTGCAGCCATTTTTAAGATGACGTATGAAATCAATACACTATTAATGTCTACTACAAGTAATGTTGGGTATGCATTTAACGCAAGTAAATCCTATAAAAGAGTCTGGATCTCTAAGTGCTCAGAGAGTGGAATAATCTTGAGTGTGGAGTCATATTCAGAGGAAAAGGGAAGCGCTGTATTCTGGCTGCTGCACTTCCTGTCTTTGTTGTTGGATGGTGTTTCCTTCCTGTTAAGCTCTGGATGTTCAAGCTCTGATGTCATCCTAAATGATTTCCATTCAAAGCTGGGTCAAATACACATTAGGGTCGTTTCCCCATACATGAGAGGGAAGCATCTGTTTGGCATCATGGGGTGTACATGCTATTTATGTTTGGATTGCAGAACAAGGGTCAGGGGTTGTGTTTATACTACAACGTGCATACAGTGAGAGAATGCTACGAAAAGATGGTTATTTAAAATAAAAAGCACTACCTTCAATTTCAGGTTTAGTAAATGGGATTTGTTTAGTTTTTTTTTACAATAAAATGAATGCTTTGATTAGGTCATAAATGACTGGACGAATGTTACAAAAAGATTTTCAATTAATGCCGTTCTTCATAGTTTTTAATAAAAAGATACCTTAAAAAATGTATTATGTTTACACAAAAGCATCATAACAACATCTTGAGCACCAAATCAGCATATTAAGGTCACGTGGCAAAGAAAACTAGAGTAATGATGCTGAAAATTCACAGGAATAAAATACACCTTAAAAACATTCAAATATAATATAGTACAGCTAGTAGTATACTCATCTTCCATTGTAAAAATTAAGCCAATATTACAGTTTTTTCTGCCTTTTGAGTCACGTCAAGACTAGCAATGTGCGCTAATAAAATTAATAAAGTCTATTTTGATTTCATGTGGACTTTCAAGACTTTTTTTATGGAGATGAAAATGTATAACGGGAAAATTTAAATTTTAAGTACTAGATCAACAGATTTTACCAAAGAACTAAGCGAACACAAAGTTTCGTCACTACAAATAGCATCTTCACAAGTGCCCTATCGTTTACCTTTAGTTTGCTACCTTGTATGCAGCACCTGGGTCCTTTACTCAAGCTGGGTTGAACGAACGCACATTTTTCCACTGTAAGCCTGTAATGGTCATATAATCCCACAGTTTTTTTGGCTTTTGGAGAGAGCTGCCATTCATTTCTCTTTTGGCACATTTTCATTAAGCCCGTAAGTCCTCATTTAATCGCCTTTTTAATGGACCAAGGCAGATTTTACATTCTCATCGCGCCACAGTGCCTCGTAGACACAAATAATTTAAAAATATATATTTTAAGCGGTCTAAAGTGCTGAGAGCCTGACATGCAGCTGGCCGTCTGATCCATACACATACTCAGCAAGTATTTTATGAAACTATTATGGTAACACAAAGAAAATTAGCAGGTAAACGGGTCTACAAAACTTCATCTCTTCTGCTTTCCTTGGCAGTCTACGAGAGGAACATAAGCAAAACCAAACCCTCTAGTTCACTTTGCTTGCCCGGTCTTGCAGGATTCTAGATCTTCCTACAAGACTTTGTCGAGATATAACTTCTGCAGCAAAAGCTGTCAAGGTTTAAAGTAGCAAATACTAACCAGAGCCTTTGATCTCTTTGACATAGTTGCTAGGAAACCAGCCGGTTTTGCCGTTGAAAGACCCCTCCCACCAGCCGCCCTCTTCCTGCCGTGTCACCTGGATGAGGTCACCCTTATTGAAGGACAGCTCATCCTCATTGGTCTGCTGGAAGTTGAAGCGCGCTTTCACCAGCACCTGAGGGGCACTGTTTTCAGACATGTCCTAGAGAGAAAGACAGAAAAAAAGAAAGAAAGACTGAATTTGTTCCAGCTTCTCTTTCATATTTGTCTGAGGACTCAAGTTACAGGTGTGCCGAGTAGTTTTTGAACTCAAAAAGGTTTTACACACAAAGAACTGAATAGTATCTTTGACAATTATTCTTAAAATCACTTCGGCCTTTTTATTCTAGATCAGGGTGTGGAGTGATTGTGATGCTCACCAGACTGCGGTACTGGTTGTACTTGAGTCTGGATGATCTCCTGTGAGTGGACGAACAGTTGATCGAGTCAAAGGACTTGATCCGTAGAGAAGACGAGTGACGAGAACACACAGAATTACTCTCACCACCGGACTCTACAACCAGAAAACACTGATCAACAAAACAGACACTCACTCTAAGCGCGCACACACATTTACTTAGCCATCTAAACTGAGACATTCCATTCTACTGGCTTCATATACAGCTAGACATACTATAACCTAACCCTAATCTTAAAGGGATAGGTCACTCAAAAATGAAAACTTGATAAATGCAAAAGATATTTTGAAGAATATTGGTAACTGGCAGTAGCCAATGACTTACATAATAATAAAAACACTTGCAAAGCCAAAGACTGCCAGCAATCGTTCAGTTATCAATATTCTTTTGTAGTACAGAAGAGGAAAAAAAACAAACTCACACAACAACTGAACTTTTTTTTTTTTTTTAAATCTGCATTTAAATTTTTTTTTTCCCCCAAACAATGCATTCATACATCAATTTATATATGCTTTTTTTAAACAAATGATGACTTCCCCTAAAAGGAGCCTTCGCAAAGATCTTAAATGACCAAAACGCTGAATCCTTGCTCTTAAAATTTTTTTTAAATAAAAATAAAAAAACTGAACTGATTAACTTAAACTTAAAAATAATATGTATTGATGTCTTTCTGCGGTTGTTATGATATGATATTATTCATCTTCATTTTTATGCTTTAAGTAAATATGAAAAGAGCTTTTTTGGCATAATAACATCTGACAAATGGACTACCAATGAAAACAAGCATTCAGGCTAATGTAGGTACATTCACATTAATGAATGTTGATTGATGTACACAGTCTGAATAAATCTGTTATGCCACACCGCAAAAGGGTATTTATTTATTGCTTCAAATTCTTAAAAAATTACACATTTGGAAGGTATGTTTCATACCAAAAGTAACCTGCTCTGTCTTGTCTTTGGGCACGCTGTCAGTTTCCTCTTTGCTCCGCGGTGGTTTTTAATTTACTGTGCAAGAACGTGAGGTGTAGAGTGAGAGCGGCGTGGCTTGTCGGACACAGCAACAAAAGGAGGTGGGGTTGTGCAAAGGGTCTGTTATGTCAGGTTAAACTCACGTCTGAATGAATGCTGTACTCAAGACAAATGCAGTACAGCTAGGCCATGCTGGTCATAAATTAAACGTGCCTCGATGATTTTATAAACATATAGTCAGACACCACTGACGATACAGGCGTTTCAGATATATCTCACCTGAAGTTGCTTTGTTGAGCGCAACCAAACAATTCAAGACTTTGGAGAAGTTCTGGCCCTGAAGCAAGTCATTGGCCTCAAATACCTGCAGAGGGACAAAACCAGAGACATGCATGAGCATATGCAGTGAGAGAAAAAAAAAAAGGGATCTGCAGAGAATCCAATACAAAAAGAAATTGAATTTTAGATTAGCATGCTTTGGTTTGATGAACAAGATCATAAATCATAAACCCTGATGCCTAGGGTTCACAAGTCCCAAAAGGATAAACAATTTGCAATACAAGATGAACTTGATTCATAATATACCATTTAAAAGTTTAGGGTCAGAAAGCTATTTTTAAAATCACACATGAAACTGAACAGATTTACTAAGCGGCAAATTTTCTTGGTTGATTTCCTGACATCGTGCAAATTAAAGAACACAGACGCAGCGAATAGCAGTAATCTGACGAGCACAAACATTAGTAAATTCAATAAGGTCAGGTGCAAAAATAACAGTGTGCTTGCTCTTTCAGTGCTAATTTATCATCGTCTGTAGTAAAGCCTGACAGTACTATTTTAACGCTAAGAGATGGTGGAGCAAGCTGTTAGGTAAACGGCCCTTAAAAAGATTACAAACTATTTCACTTAGTATTTCAAATAACTGCTGTTCTTTTAATCCAAGTTAGAATTTATCACAATTTCCGCTAAAATATTAGGCGACACAATTGTCTAAAATTTGCATATTTAAATGTATGCATTAAAAATGCATCAAGGGATCAATGTGATGAGTGATGCTGACCCAAGCATTAACACGATGAAAGCTTCAGGTCTATATATTAAACTTGGGTGAACTGTTTTTGCCTAGGACGGATTGTAACTCAGCATTACATGCTGAAAATGCTGAATATGCAAATCCAGAGGGCATATGCAAAACAGCAGAACAGTAACAATCATTCATAAAAATATGGACATGCAGAACAAGCGACATTAGAGAAACTCTTGCATTAGATTTCAAGCTATCGTCTAGGTTACAAAAACCTACAGAAAGTTATGAAGATCACGGATCCTCTATAAAATGAGCCTGCTTCACTGAGGGAATATAAGAAAGTAGTTCTGCTAAGCTTGGGCAATGCTGTGTTTGGGTGTGGGGGGGTTTCTGGCTCTCAGACTACCTGCTGCTCTCTGGGCCATCTGGACACATAAGCTCATTCCTTGTAAACCCAAACTGGCCTGATCTGACACCAGCTTGATCTGAACTCTTCAAACGATACAGGCAATGAGACGGAGAAGTAAAGTGGTCCTGGATTTGTGTCTACACACCAAAGGTCTCCAGGTAGATCAGCTCGTTTGCGTTCTACTGTAATGATTATAATGAACTAGAATTTAATCTTCTGGGGAAATCAACATATAAAAGGTTTGCTTCTTGTTTTTCTGCACAGTTAGGAAGCAGGCTATTATAACATTTTGTGTCATTTTTGGAACGGTGTTTGCCATTTCCCATTTTTCTGCCTAAACATGAAGTATTTTCAATTACAACACTTGATTTTATCATGCATTCGGGAACTAAACTGGGTTCATTTGGATGTCTTAAAAGTAACCTGTTACTTTTGCAAATTCTTCATTTTTTGCATGCATACATTACAAAGAAAATTTGTTTAATTTGATAAATACACTAACGCAAAAGTTTAAGGTTGGTATGATATTTATTTTTTTAAATAAATGCTTTTATTTTCCAAAGAATCTTTATTTACAATATAACAAAAGATATGTAAAAAAAAAAAATTCCCTAAAATAAATAGTCCTGAAAAATGTATCAGGGTTTCCACAAAAATATTAAAAAGCAAAACCGTTTTTAAATATTACAATCATAAATCAGCTAATTATAATGATTTCTGAAGAATTATGTGCGACTGAAGACTAAAATTTGCACCACAGCAATGTAGCAATATATATATAACACAAACTGATGAAAAAAAAGCATCTTTCTCTTTTTTCATCAGTGAATTAAGAGAACTGTGTTTATTTGCTCCAATGTACCTCTCAAAAAAACAAAAGACACAAAGACTTTCCATTAATATTCAGTACTTGATACAGGCCCAAAGTCCAGTCCCCAAAACTCAAGCACCATCAACAATCAGCACACACATCTAAGTATACATTACATCATCTGCCATCACTGTAGTAGAATTAAATTCCCTCCTGCTCCCTCTCTCTTTAAACCAGTCATCCAAACATGCCATTTGAAAAAGCAGTTTTAGCGTGGAGTGCCTCTCTTCATTCTGGCCTGTGCCAAACCCCACAGCCCCATTAATGAGCTGGCAGCTCTGCCCATTCAAACACACAACTCCATTCACCACAATAGAGGGCTTGTCTGAACCTCTCACAGCTGGCCAGAAGAACCGAAGACACTGGCACTCCTGAAACACACACACACACACACACACACACACAGAACTGTACCCGCCCTACACAACACAACTCATATAGAGCAACATACGCACACAGCAACCCTGTGGGCAGAAAGATCTCAGTTACACCATCGCGCTGCCAAACGTTAACAAGCACAGAAGTGTTTGCGAAGGAAAATCACTCTCCAAAACACTCAAAAGTGACACTCAAAAATTAAAAACAGCTTTTCAGACGGTACAGAGAAAAGCATCACTTTTCATCAAAAAGCATCAAAACAACACGCTGCTATCACATTAGAGCCGAATGCAGCTCAGCGCACAGCCAGCGCTAGATTTTATAGATTGCAGTAAATCAAAAACAATATATTGCACTATAATGTGAATAATTTATGGCGCCGCACTATGCTGTCTATCGCATGCTTTTTCCAAGAAACAGCTTGCAATTGCCTGTACAGACATATCAGAGATATCTGAAGGAAAAATGAGCTGGATCTCAACGCAAAATCTGGGTTTAACAATAGCATTGGCTATACGGCCAACAAAAACGTGCGGGTGAGGGACCTGGTTCAATCTCGCACCAACACCTATTGGACGGAGCTGCCAGAACACCAATATTTACAAACATATGAACTGTTAATAGCATATCAACGGGGTAAAAAAAAACTGTTGCAATGCACTGCAGTTTTCAGCAAAGAGCTTCTCTTGATAAACAAGTCAGGACGACTCTGGCATTGAGAATTGCCAGGTGCAATGCCCGTTAGCAATCGCCTACACCCTGTAAATTACTGAAGCGAAAGCGTTTATGAAACGTGACACTAAATATCAGACATTCATAATTGCAATTCGCCAGCTGCTGTTTACAACGGTTTCACCGAGATCATGGTTGTCATGTAAACAATACATTTTACGGCACTGCAGGTCTATTTAGAAGTTTGATATAGAAGTAAATCCAACTTTAGCCATGCGGCACATATACATGTATTCTCAGGTAAACCACTGGCTAGGCAACTAAACAGCACATCTCAACTGCTTGACTGTTTATATCGTTGCAAAACCTGTATTATCAACCAGCTCTAATTTGGTAAACGTGATTATAAGATATTAAACATCACGTTTTTCGGTGAAGCTGCTTAGAAACAATGTGCATTGTGAAACGGCAGTATAAAAACTACATTTAGGACATCACTTTGAGTTTAAGGCCCACATTCTGCTTTTTTTTTTCCTGGAAAACACTTTTAGCTACTTTACAGATATTTTCTGAATGAACCAAAATATATAGCCAACATACATTTTCTTCTGAAAAACTTGCTCTTGGCATTTATTTTACAGTTGTGTGTAATTTTTGGACTGTTGTGTTTCAGTTCATTCTCATTATCCTTCGTGATTCATTGCAAAATACAGTCAGCAGCGCTCTTATGAATTGATTATTAAATGTTTTATGCATAAAGAAGGTTAAATCAACGTTGCATGAATCATATAATCATGTCACGGTATAAACGCGTCAAAAATGCCGCGATAACACTCAGTGCCATTGTTGCCAATGTAATAATAACTCTGAAAATCAAAACACACAGGATTAGTCTGCTCCCAACTCCAGCTGAGACTCAGTCTGGCGACCCGGTTTGCCTTCAAGCGACACAAACACGCCACTGAACCACTGATCGGACATATGAACGAGCAGGCGAATGAAACAGAAGCTCAAAGATCAGGCAGCACTCACCTCTATGTGATATAACGCGCAGCCTTTCACAAACTCTCTGATGTTACTCAGGCACTCGTCTTTCCTCGGGTCCTGATGGATCTGAAAACAGAGCGAACGGATGAATCCCGCTCCGAGCCGTACTTTCGAGCAGGTCGGTCACAGAGTAAACACAAACTTATGCGAATCACGCCATTTGTTTACATCGCGGCTCGTCGCCCCGTTCCTGCAAAAAAAGCCACTTATTCCTCACAGGGAAGTTGGCGGAGGAATAGCGGAAATGACGTGAGCTAATGGCTTGCGGTTGGGTTCAGGGAGAGGGGCATGCTGGCGCAGGCAGACTCTACCTGACCTGTCAGAGCAAAGGCTAACATCTTCACGAAACGCTGTAGTTATGCGAGGTGTTGTTTATAGAGCAGAGTCTGTCAGTGAAACCGTGCATTTTGGTCGCGGCATTCCGCTTTTCACGGTCTGTTTGTTATCAGACATTTTATGAAATCAAGTGATTAACGTTACTGCGATCATGCCAGCATCGATTATTTCACACTATATTGTATTGCCTATAAGTTGCAATCTCTAATGCGTATATTAGAATACGTTCTACTACGCTGTCGAGTCTGTGGTTGGTAAAATGTTTATGAATTATTAATTAAACACATTATCGTTTATATAATGATATATATAATATATAAAGCTATAAAATAATACTAAACTCCATACGGTTATAAAAAAATAGCCTAGCCTACCTGCAAAGAAATAGTAAATAAATAAATACTTTAATATTGTGTTGAAATGTGCTCAAATTCAATTACTCTGCTCCATTATCAGGTTTCTATTTTTTATTTAAACTGTCAAATTATTATAAAGTAATGTTTCACTGATTGTGTAAGTATTTCTAGTGATGAGAGGTTTAATTCATTTCCGCGAATCGGTTATTTCGAACAGTTCGTTCTAATGAACCGGTTCAAAACAGCGGACCATCATGCCCCAATTAGGAATTTTTCACTGTAATTTAAACTGTCCCAATTCAAGCAGTACCGACACGATTCTGCCCATAAAAGCGAAATTTAAGAATTTGTAGTTTATGTCAATTTGTTCATTCATCGTTTTTCAACACGGTTCGGCCCAAAGAGTCCGACTCGCGAACGAATCATTCAGACAGGTGCTCAACTGATTCACTAAAAAGATCCAACCCAAAAAACAATCCGTTCACAAACCGGACATCGTCGTTTCCTCTCCCCCTCTCTACCAGTCAATGGCGGTCGACTCATATAGACGAATTAATTCCACACTGTTAATTTCCGTTTATATATTTATGCATGTTCCCACATTCTGATCATTTTCATTACGGTTATTATTAAAATGCCTCTATTGGTATATAGACTCCACAGATTATGCGAGATTTCCTCAACAGATTTCAGCACGATTTCCCTTCACTCGCAGTTGAAAGAAATTAAACTAAAAAAAAAAAACAAAAAAAAACAATTATGTTAATATACAAAAATACACCGGATAGCGCGCTCAGCGAACGCAAAACGCGCGCGCGGACACAAATACAAAGGTCCCGTGCGTCCGACGCACGAAAACACCAGCGCTTTGTGTCATTTATGTACTCTATTACAGAACTGCAAGAGCTTATCGGCCAAAAGCTTACCGTGTGTACCGAACCGGGACGTAGCCGCTCCAGCAATTTACACAAAACCACCCCATCTCTGAGAGACGCCTGTAAAAAGCCTTCGGGGTCCGACAGCGTCTTTTTGGGTGATTCCAAGACGCCCAGCGTTATCAACCATGTGATGGTCTGCTCGGCCGAATTCATGTCCTCGTACGGGTCTAGAAGCTCAATAATCCATAAGCAAACGAACACGCGGGGCTTCGTGAAATGACAGATATCCCGTGAAGTCCGCAGCGGCGGCGGCAGGATGTTCGGAGCGAGGGCTCTGATCCCTCCTTTTCCCTGGATGTAAGGGATGACGATTTGTTTAGGGTTATCTGGCAGGTCCGGTTTCTCTCTCCTCTTCTTTCATCTGGCAGGATGTCAGCTAGCGTCAAACCAAAATCAACAGCCCGCAATTGTTTTCCGCCACATGACACCCAGTTCACGCGGCTCGAGTCACCGAATACTTTAGAGGCGAAAGAAACGACCGCGTTCACATATTAGGCGTTTAGCGGGACGTGAAAGACAGCAATAGGCTCGCGTGTTGTTAGCGAAGCGAAGATATTTAACAGCACGCGTCCACAGGTTGGAGAAAAACGAGCTTTGAATGAAATCTCGACTGGTATGATCTACGCGCATTCGCGAAAGTCAGCAATGCGTCTCGATTTATTCAAAAAAAGGCGCTGATGCCAAAATACTGCTCCGTTGAAATCCAAACGTATCCCTAGCGCCCCCTGCCGCTCCTAAAACCCCGCAAAAAAAGCAAATTCAACTTTAATAAATACTTTTTGTTGCAGTGCAACGTTTGGTGACTGACCGGAACTCATTGCATTTCACGAAGGAAAAAAAAACATTTAAAGAACCTTTAAGATTCTCAAACATTTTCATAATCGAGCACATTTTTTTATCGAATTCTAATGTAATATAGCAATAAAGCGTAATATACATTGTATGTGCTGTAACAAATAACAACATTTTTAATGATTAAAACTTCAATAAATTAATTTGCCTATAACACACTATTACGTAGTTTACTTAATCGTAGCATTTCCCCCCCCCCCACATCGCAGTAACGAGGATGTTTTCTCACATTATACCATTTCGGAGCAAACAACGCCACGAATGCTCAAAAACGGTCTCCTTTTCTTTACACAAAATATAATGACTATTTTTATTTTACATTTCCGATAATACCCAGTTCTTCTTTTGTAAAATTGGCGGTGATAAAGACACGGGTCAAAACCAATACTTAAGAAAGAACAGCTATAAATAGGCCATCTCTTTATTGTTGATTTTCACGTGTCAAATTCATTGATATTTCATATTCAAAATGAGGAAGGGCGGGGCCTTTCGTCCAAGTTCACACACACACACTTCAGGTGAAGGTGTGGCACAAAAGGAGAGAGTCCATTTCTGGCTGGGACGAGAGTTTTAAAAAGGACAATTTAAGAACTGCACTCCAGAAAGGAAAAGACGAAAGCAGGGCAAATGAAAATACTGATAAGGTAAATGTTTTTTGTTGTCTAAAACCCTGGCGAAAGCTCCAGCACTCATTCACGAAAGCCACTTTTGATGCAAACCTAAGGTCAGACCTCAGGCCTAAACAAGCAGCTCGGGTTTAATCCAGCCCTACAGTGAACTTAGAGGAGAAAACCATGAAATGAGGAAAAATTAACTGGATTGATCGAGAGAACAGGCACGTTTGGAATAATTGTAAAGGTTGTCTAACATCTTCTAACATTTGTCACTGTTTAAAACAGTGGTAATAGTTTCAGTTTCTCACAGAAAAACCTTTTTCCTTGCTTTTTTTTTTTCTTCTCTTTTTTTTTTTATCTTTTTTTTGTCACCAACACTCCCCACCACCAAAAAAAAGAGTTGGAGAGGAAAAGAGGAGTGTTGTGAGTTTTCGCCCATGCACACGAGAAACTAGTCCTCGATACGGGACTGTGCAAGGCTGTGTCTGAGTACAAATGTTCTTAAATGTATGAGCAACACTGATGACTCCAGAATCACGCGTGACCTTTAGGAGTGTACAACGTATTTGTATGTGTGCACGGAGGGGGCGTTTGAGATCTACGTCAGTCACAGTCGCTGGTGCGTTCAGATGATTTCAAAGGTCTTCTTCAGTTCCATGATTAATTGCCAGTCTGTCTTCTGCATCTCGTCTCTGAACCAGTTCTTCAGAGCATCAATTGACTGACGGGTGATCTACAAGAGATACATGAGTCGTGTTTATATGGCCTTTAAATTAGTGCTGTGGGATGATCAATCCCATCCAAAATAAACATGTTTACATACTGTGTGTATACTGCATATATTTATTATGTACATATATACCGTATGTGCTTGTGTATATTTCAAAAACATTTGTATACATTCTTAGTGATGCCAAACGATAAATCGTGATTAATCGCATCCAAAATAAGTGTTTGTTTGCTTAATACATGTTTGTGTATTCTGTATATTATGTATACATAAAGGGCTCATATATAAAGCATATATATTGAAAATATTGACGTGTATTTAAATAGTCACATTTATTTGTACAAACAACATTTTTCTTACTAATATATATATATATATATATATATATATATATATATATATATATATATATATATATATATATATATATATATATATATATATATTAGTAAAAAAATGTTGTTTGTACAAAAATGTTTTTGTTTAGTTTGACAGCACTAATACCTATATTCATATAAATGTTATTATATATAAATATTTAAAATGCATAAAAAATAAAGGTGATATGGTTAAGGTTTTATTGCAACAAATTTCAACAAAAAGCTCCTTTGAGCTCCAGTTTTATTTTAGGCATACCTTGCTAACGATGATGTCTACAGCTTCAAAGTGTCGGCCGTACATCTTGGGTGATTCTCCAGGAATTGGCTCTATTTTCACACAGATCTCCTGTCCTTTCTTAGCGCTATCTACAGACTTGTGGTTTATTTCAATACTGGTCACAATGCCGATATCTACGAACTAGGAGAAAGAGAGAGAAAAAGGCGGAACAAATGAGTTTTTCCCATGAACTGTTAAAATGTAAAAACTGACAGTCCAGGCAAAGAGCCGTTCTGCTTCTTTGATTGTTGGGTTTAACGTGCGTCTCACCCCTTTGCTGGGCACACACAGAGGAGTGCCCGTCCTCAGTACTCCAGCATCCACAGTGACACCCATGACTATGGGATCTCTGGAGTTGAAGATGAACTGGGGCAATATACGCAGCTTACAGGGGAACACAGCTATGTGTCTGAAAAAGAGAGAAACCTTCAGATATTCAGACAGCAAATATTTTCCCAACAAACCACTGAAACGAAAGCCTTGAAAGGCTATTTATTCCTGTGATGCAAAGCTAAATAGTCAAAACCATTTCTCTAGTCTTCAGTGTCACATAATGCATCAGAAATCAATCTAGTTTCCTTATTTTCTTCTTCCTGCTTAAAGTTTTCATAAAAACTTGACATTCCAAAATAATTCTGTGTTGAACAGTACTGACTAAGTTTTAACTTTTGAATTGTCAGTGATGAGAAAAGGAGGATGAGGGCAGTAGAGAACGCACTTGAACTCATCCTGTTTCTGTTTCTTGTAGTCTTCTCTGTATTTGGTGAAGGCATCAAACAGATGGTAGATGATCTCAGCACTGAAAATGCGTACGCCGAGGCTGTCGGCCAGCTCCTGAGAATCTCGCTCTATTTTCACATCAAAAGCCAGAATCACTGCATACCTAGGATGAGAGAGTGAACGATTAGGATAACAATCGCACATGAGGAGATGCATTATGTATCGATCAGAATACGTACTGTGGATCATGCTCCAACATAGTGGAAGCTTTCATGACATCCTTTTTGTGGACGGGACCGATGTTGATGCCAGCATACTGAGAGAGAGAGAGACAGAGAGAGAATTTGAGTGGGGATACAAACTAACTAAAAATACAAGAAGTGCAATTCAAAACTGACCAATATTTGTGCACTTTGTAGTTTTACATAAAAAAAGCTGATATGTAACCTAAATCTAGTAGTAGCTTAAGAAATATACATTTTTCATGAATGAGATACATAACAGTAGTTGGAAAAAACTAAACAAAATGTACATAACATTTTTGAAGATGTCTGAATATATTTTGAGGGGGAAAAAATAATAAGCACTTTAATAATTTATTAAACAGAACAGTTAAACTAATGAAATGATGATTAAAGACTAATGAGTAAACTAATGAAGCTGTAGAACAGGAGACCCTGGCGTTTTTAAGTGCTGTCAAAATAAAAGTCTCTTCAAACGCTAACAAACTAAATTAACCAATGTTTTACAAACGTACAAATAGTGGCTGCTATATCTACACATCAATAAAAGACTCTAAAATGGTTTTATGAGAGCATGTGTGAGTGTTTGAAAGCTTACAGGCACTTTGGATGTACGCAAGAACTCCAGCAGAGCTTCCAGAGAGCCGAGTGTAGAGGCCTGAACATACACGCCCTTCTCCTCCAGCTTTATGGCATTCAGAGTCTGTTTCAGCTCCCGGATCAACTCATCCTATAAACCAATATCAGATTAATATTAGGTTAAGATTACCTTGATTAAATGTAAGAACGAGAAGACAGAAAGACAAGCAGAATGTTCTTAGAGGGGCCATGACTGGTTTGTAAAGTAACACAGTTACCTTTAGCACTGGAACTTCATCCTCTTTATGAGCGACGAGGAGAGGCAGACCTGCCAGCGTCTTTTCCAGATCTTTTCCCAGGATCTTGACTCCCTGAGCCGTACATACTTCTTTATGCTTCTCATACTGATTCTGTACCCAGAAAGAGAAAAATATCACAAGTGAGATCCAAACACCGTTTTACTGCAGCACAGCGAATAATGCAAACTAAAAATATAACCTTCACTCGGAGCTCTTTCAGGGGCGGTGGGAGGAGCAACCCTCTGATCTGAGTGACGATTGGTCCGTCCACACCGGGGACGATAATAGTCTCACCTTCCCGTAGACAACCATTGATCAGGATGACGTCTATCGTCGTACCCATGCCAGGTAGAGCTTTTACCTAAGATACAGAAAATGGACAAGAGGTTAAATTATAGCCAGGCTCCATGAGAAGAAAAAATAAACTACTGTGTCTAAACAAACCAAAACAGATCGTCATAATTTGTTAGCAGCAAAATTTTATTTCGTTTTATTCATGGATAATTATCGCCTCATTTGGGTCAGTGGAAAAAAAAATGTTGTGGACAAACATTATGACGAAAATTGTTCGTCATCAAAATGAACACTGGGAGGAATCTAAGCACTTAAGCTCTCTTACCTCCATGACCTGTGCTCGAAGTTCATCACAATGAGCCAGTCGGCGAGCCAGCATGGTCTGAGTGAGCTCAACCAGAAGGCCGATGAGGTTCCCCATCCCGTCACCCGAGTGGGCCGAGGTGGGAATCAGGGACACAAACGTACGAGGGTCTTTGTTCTCGTAGAACAGTGCAGCGTTAAGTCCCTGAAGGTTGAACAAGACAGCACTTGTATGTAAAACGTAGAGTAAATGGGACTGTACAGTACAAGACGATGAAAACGCACCTGCTGCGCAAACTCCACGATGACAGCTTTAGCCCTCTCATCAAACTCATCCTTAGTGTTCTTCTTCTGCTTCTTCAGGGTGGTCACCACATCCGTGTCTGGACTCTTCTTCCAGTCGTACAGACGGTCGATCTAAAAAAGAAACACATTCGTTTATAAATCCTCGTTGCAAGCATCAGTACGAGCATTCAGTGGTCAGTATCTGGTACCTTATTAAGTGCTACTATGAAGGGGCATTTCTTCTCCTTCAGCAGGTTGATGGACTCAATCGTTTGTGGCTCTAAACCGTGCATGATATCCACCACCAGGATGGCGATGTCACACAGAGAACTACCCCTGTTCCTCAGATTACTGAAGAGGAGAAGAACGCCATTACACAAACAAACACTAAAAACAATTAAAAGCCATGGTGCTTGCTGACCCTGGAGCACAAAACCAGTCATGAGGGTCAATTCTTTTAAATAGAGATGTATACATCATACGAAGGATGAAATTTATTAATGAAATTAAAATACTTCTAATTTAACAAAAATTCTGCGGCTTTGTAAATGTCTTTAGTATTATTATAAACAATTTTGTGTGTTCTTGCTGATTAAAAGTATTTTTATTTTTTTGAAAAAAGGTGGCGTATCAGTATTATCACAAAAATAAATTACACAGTAACTACCTGAAGGACTCGTGTCCAGGTGTGTCGATAATGAGCATCCCAGGAACCTTCACATTCTCCTTGTCAAACTGATGCAAAAATGCAAACATGTGCATTAATAACCTTAAAGAATCCCATGGAAAAACAGAATGAGAAAATGTGCATTAGAGAAAGAGACATACATTTTTCACCATCTTGGTTTGTTCTAATATGGTTTCCAGGGGGACATTAGTTGCTCCGATCTGCTGCGTGATGCCACCAGCCTCACCATCCTGAACATGTGTGTGTCTCAGCTGACAGACAGAAGAAAACAGTATTAAACACAAAAAACACACAGCTGCCGAAGTCCACATCAAGCACTTTAAAAAAAAAAAAAACGCACCTTATCCAGGATTTTAGTTTTCCCTGTGTCTACATGACCCAGTACACAAACCACAGGAGCTCTGAGCTGGTCCAAATTAATGTTCTTCAGGTTTTCCTGCCTTCGTTTCTGAACACCAAGAAAAACACAGGTGATTCCACTTTGCACAAAAGTGCATTTATGCACGTTTAAATAGTGCAAAAACAAACTCTGCTTACCTCTATGCGTCTCTTGGCCTTGTCATAAAGTCTCTCTTCTTTGCTTCGGTCATCATCTGAATCGCTCTCACTGCTCGACTCGGACCTCGGTTCTTTTCCTGCTTTATTTGTGGTCATCTTGTTGCTGGTGTCTTTGTTGTCCTCCTCATCCTCACTCTCCTCCTCTCCTTCATCCTCTTCCTCCTCCTCGTCATCTTCATCCTCCTCATCTTCATCATCGTCTTCTTCCTCGCTGCCGTTCTCTTGGTCT
The DNA here is from genome assembly GCF_018831695.1 of Puntigrus tetrazona. Classification (NCBI taxonomy): domain Eukaryota; kingdom Metazoa; phylum Chordata; class Actinopteri; order Cypriniformes; family Cyprinidae; genus Puntigrus; species Puntigrus tetrazona. The sequence goes on along the minus strand of NC_056699.1, from coordinate 22,420,950 downwards.
ACGGCAGGTTTTTGCACCGCCGGGGTAGTTTCCTTCACCTCGATGTGAACCTTCTTCATCTCTGTAAACACACAAACGTCAGATCAATCAGCACTCACAAACCACCTCCAATTTACTTCATGATTTTAAAAGACATGTATCCGTGGGAAAGGCATGCTTTACACCCACCTTTCTCCTCATCGCTGGCCATGGCCTCCCAATCATCCACAGCACCAGCCTCCGCTTTTGGCTCCTTAACTGCTATAACGAAAATGTTAGAATTTAGAGTTGGCCATCATCCTTGTTTATAGGCCACAGATCATAAACAAACAAATTATGATTAGCTTTGACTATAAATGTATTTTTGCTTATTTGTTTTTTTTGACAAAAGCCATATAAATTCATTGGGGCAGAATTGTGGGAAAAAATTGATTTATTGTGTGCAATGCCACAGAATAGGATCATTTTTGGATGAATAATTTAAAAGTAGAGCTTCTATTAAAATTAATCAAGTAACTGATCCGCATATCAGCATGTCAAAAACTGTCTGTTGAAAATAAAAGTCTGCTATCTTAAATTTATGATAGAAATATTACTATTGTACAATAAATGAGTAGTAGCAATAGTAATGGAAATTAAAAAAGCAACACTTTAGACACTTGTAATATGCATCGTATAATGGCTAGAGTTATTTGATGATTTCCTTTTAATGGCAAAAAATTAAAAGGGACTTAAATTTACCATATTAAAGTAATTACCTTGCTCTGCTTTAGGTTTGTCCACTTCCATCTCTGTTGTGATTGGCTGAGGAGTCTCTGATGTGGGTGATGCCACTTCTGACATTTCTGACATTGACAATGAAAACGTTAGGATGTCTTAAACTACATCCTTGACTACTACAGGTAAATGCACAGAAAAAGAAACGAGTATCGGATTAGTCGGGATCTAACCTTCAGGAGTTTGTGCTGTTGGCTTCTTTTTTCTCTTATCGGAGTAAACAGGCTTCTTCTTTGGCATTGCATCTTTGGATGGCACTTCAACACCTGAGAGAAAGCCAATGACACCATCAGCTCCAAAAATATTTGCCCATGTCTTTCCTCAAAGCTGCTGTCAGTCATGTTCTCACCCTGAGCCTGCAGCGCACGCAGCGTGACTTCTGCTCGGGCTCGAGCCTCTTTCTGGGCCTTGGTAAGGAGCTTTCCCTCCTTCTTTAGCCGTTCTTTTCTCTCCTTGTCCTTTTGTTTCTTCTTCTCTTTTCTCTCGGCCTCTAGTCGTTCCTGCGGGTGAAGGTTTCAGAGGTGAAGGAACGATAACCATTTTGACAACATAATCTTGAATGACTGAGTCTTTCACTGACCTGCTCCTGTCTCTGGGCCTCCAGCTCTTCCAGCCGTCGCTGTCTCTCTTCCTCCTCTTTTTTGGCTCTTTCCTCCTCCTCCTTCATTCTGGCCAGGGCCTCTTGCATAGCTTTCACAGCTGCTTTGCTGGGACCTTTTTTCTTATCCTTGTCTTTCTCCTCCTTCTCCCCCTTCTTCTTCTTCTTGTCCTTTTTCTTTTTGTCACCCTCAGCCTCCTCTGCAGAAAATCAGATAGAGGAACATAAAACTTAACATATTTAATATTCACAATCATGCAACTTTAATCAACTTTCTTACAGTGTGGTTTTTTTTTTAAATCACCCCTAACCTCATGACTTGCAAGTATTATAGCATTAAGACTTCAGTAATACAAATGACCTTGCAATTGGTAAGTTGGAATACTTTCCATGAAACTGTTGATTCAAACAGTTTTTTAAGGGCTAAAAAGAAAGTGAAATAAATACATACAAAATCTTGTCTGTGGATTTGAATGTTTTCCTTCATTGTAGAAAAATATATGAATACATAAATATGTACACAAACAAAATTTTAAATGTTTAGGGTCAGTAGGGCTCTTTATCTCTTATGGTCATTTATTTGATTAACAGCGGACAATCTGACCTTCTCCCTGGACATCAGCTCCATCCTGCTCGACTGAAGCCTCTGCCTCTATTTTCTTGCTCTCTGTTGAAGGTGTGGTAGCAGGTTTCCCCGTCTCCTTCTTTAAGGCCTCCTCTTCTTTCTCTTTCTTAGCTCTCTGCTTGGCCTTCTCCTCCTCTTTCTTCTTTTTGTCCCTCTCTTTTTTCTCGGCTTTCTTCTGCGCAGCCGTCTTCACCTTGAAGGCAGATTCTTCTCCTTCATCTTCCTCGCTGTCTGGTTTGGCTTTGGCTCTACTTTTCTTCTTCTTGCGTGCGGCTTGAGAATCATCGTCCGATTCATCATCGTCTCCGCCCTTCTTCGCACCACCATCTTCATCGTCCTCCGAGTCAGACGCACCCTTTCGGCCACCTTTCTTTTTACCCTTAGGCTTCTGCCGTGACTGCGAGCCCTCGTCCTCAGAGTCCGAAGCAGCACCAGCAGGAGCGGAAGCCGCCACCGCCTCTGTGTCTTTCGCCCTGTGCTCGTTTTCCATGTTGTTTTGACCCTGACCTTCATCACCTTCCTCATCCTCCAGATTTGCCTTTTTACCCTTCTTAGCCTTCTTTTTGTCCGCTTTACTCAGAACAGGTTCAGGTTCAGCATCCACAACTGAATCGGATTTCTAAAACAGAAACAAATGGAGAAATTGCAGTCGACTGTACATGACTTGAGTTGATTTAACTTTATTGCCAGATCACGGCAGGCGAAGATTATACATCAGAAAAACAATACAGTAGTACACAACACAAAAATTAAAGCAAAGACATTGTGTACCGAACGTGATTATCAGTATTGTGTTAAAGAAGAATACCTTATCTGCTTCTTTAGATTTTCCTCCTTGGTTTTCTAACGATAGCGCATCTAGTTCCTTCTGGATGTCATCCTCACTAAAAGTAACAAAGATCTTCATTAATTCCCAAACACATTAATTTTCAAGACGTTTAGGGTCAGTAAGATTAATTAAATTAAATAATAAATACTTCTAGCCCACAAGGACGTAACTATTCAAAGTTGACATTCTTTTATTTATTAAAGAACCCTGAGAAAACTGTAAAGCAAAAAATATATAGCAGGACAACTGTTAAAACTTATAAACAATAAAATAAATAATAAATAAAATATTATTATTATTATTATTATTAATAATAATAATAATAATAATAATAATAATATCTTGTTGAGCAAAATGTGTTGAGCAGCATTTAAATGTTTTCTGCAGGACCATGTGACACTAAAAACTGGAACAATGATGCAAAAAATAAATAAATCAGCTTTGCAACACAGAGATAAATTACATTGCAAATATATTACATTATATTAAATTATATTACTGTTTTTTTTCTGTATTTTCGATCAAATAATCGCAGCTTTAATTAACAAATTAATTTTAAAACATTTTTAAAATCTTGCCGCCCCAAACATTTGAGCAGCACTGTATAGCATGAAAATATTTCTGTAGGCTTATTGACCGTGTCAGCGTTAGAAGAAAGAGGTGAAGACCTACTCAAAGTCATCTTTCTTTCCTTTCTTTTTCTTGCTCTTTGATTTGTTCTGCTCCTTGCCTGCCCCTGCGCCTTCAATTTCAGCTGCAAGTGCATCGATGTCAACTCCGTCGTCTTTGGCACTATGAAAATCAGAAAATAATGTTACATTTTTTATTACAGGATTTTTATAATAATAATAATAATAATAATAATAATAAAAAACATTTGTCATATCACAACCACTACATTGAGCTATTCTCATGACCTGGGCAATACATTTTTTTCCATCTTCATCTTCATGCTAGTGTACTTCCAAAAGTTTTCTAAATGTTCGTTAAACATAAAATTACAGCTAGACTCTTCCAGGACAATGCACATCTTGCTTCCCCAATTTTATTAGAACAACAAATATTTTAATAAAAGGAAGGTGTTCCTAACAAATGATTTTATATAGTTCAATAACACACATTTACGATCAAGTATTCGGCATAAAAAAGACGCTTTGAGAAAGCAAATACAACACATATTTGATGAAATCTGGTTAACGTACATGCAGAGCAATGCAATAAAAATTAACCTGAGAACATGCAGACCACCAAAAACAACAACAGGATGTATATCACTGACTAAACGTGACATTCTCACCAAAATGACTTCCATTATACACTAGCGGTGTAAGGTAACACATTTCTTGACAAACTATCAAAACAACTGCATTACCCCAGCAGCACAGAAGCATAGCACATCCCTGAACACTACTCTATATAACCGATAAAAGCACAGAGCAATATCTGCAACAATACATACACAAAATCTGATCATATTAAACACTTAAACTCAAATACCTTACCTACCAAGTCAAACGCAGCAATGATAAGGAAGTGAACTTGTGCTGTTTATATACTTGAGCTTAAAGCCCTCGTTGCACGCTTGTTGCATCAGAAAGGGAAAAGATCACAGTCATCACGGGGCAGGTTCCTCGCACATAAACCAGCTGCCCTCAGCAAACACACATCAGGTGATGAAACACCAGCTAACGCAGAGATGGACGAATGACTTTAGTGAATGGAGAAGAGACGGAGGAATGTTTAATAAAATTTCAAATACGTTTTAACAGACAACAGATCTTTGACACAATGCTAAGCCTTTTTTCCAAAGGGCAGCAATGGTCTTTAAGCGACAGGTAAGCTTGTTTTGATGCTACTGTCGATAATTAATGGCTGGATCTCATGGCATGTTTTGAGATTACTGGAACAGGAAATCATATGGCAACCAGCACTTAAGGGTTAGCACAGGTTAACGCTCTCATTAGGGCGGTAATCAACTTAACTACCTCCCACAAAGCCAAAAGACCAAGAATCTGCTCAGCATCAGACGCAGACAAGTTTAGCCATTCAAGGGGGAAAGAAAAACAGGTCAAACTGCTGTCCCGCACTGGCCAGTATTACAACTAATCCTAAAATCTAAACAAGTGAAAAACGATTTACAAAAAAATTAAAATTACTACGCCAAGTTCTACTCTTACCAAAAAAGTATGTATATATGAACAATATATATGAACAGTTCATTTACAATTTTTCAATTGACAAAAATCTCAGTTATGTTTTTAACCTAGTTAAAATAACCCAACTAAAAAGTACAACTAACCCAAAAACATGACAATAAAAAAAGTTAAAAACCCAACAACGTGACTTAAAAAAAACCAACAAAAAACTACTGTTTTTGCAAATAAACAGTTCATATGATAAATATTTTTATATAATAATAAATATATAAACATACAACCCCTATATAACCCCTTTACACACACACACACACACACACACACACACATATATATATATATATATATATATATATATATATATATATATATATATAGCTGAAATTTTTATATAATTAATATCTCACAGACAAGAACATTTTTAAAATTCCAGTAACCCTGACAGAGCACACCAGCACAGAAAAATACAAATACAACATGACTTGAATTATCAATAATTATATTATAATAGTCCTCAATATTGTGTAAGTTTGACAGGTGCGGTCCAATTTAACGTCCCTTGATCTCAGCGGGACAGTTCACTCAACCCAACTCAGCTGGTGACAGACTGTCATAGTCCTGGACGAATCTGAACACTGTCACAAGCCGAGATTTCTGCCTGTGACCATTTCTACACGACCAAAGGTCACTGGCACCCCACAGAAGAGCGTTTCACTGAAGACAATGCGCCGAGCAGCACAATGGAAACGGATGAGGTTGCACAGTCAGGCGAGAAATCAGATACCGCGTGTAATACACAAAAGCCACTGCCCTTAAAAAAACAGGGTCTTCTGTGCTCGGACAGCGTCTGATATGACAGCACATGGGAAGCACAACTAATCTAACACTAACAGCTGCTTGATCGGCACTCAGGGGGGCTAGCAAAACCTGCTCGTTTCTCATTTTAAAGCCACCAACGCGACAAATACCTAACGGTCGCAATGATCCGGCCGGCCCGGTGTCTAGACGTGCTTCATTAAACGTCAGTTATCACCTGATGATATTGCTCTGGTTAAACGGTCAGTACCGCAACGAGGAAGACAGGCCTAGTTACAGCACATGAACTCATGTCCATCAGATGCTAGCCAGGTGGCTAACAGTGTGCCTCCTCATACATTAACCTGTCAAGATTATAAACAGCACGGTCTTTCTGCTGTTCACAGAGTCCGTGTCGCGCAATCGCCCGTGACCTTACTTACCCGTCATCTCCCTTGTTTTTCTGTTTCTTTCCCATTATGACTATATGGCTGTAACCTCCTCGTTGCGGTGCCGTGTAGTCGGTGTTAGCACTTCAAGTTAGTCGTGCTCGCATTGCGCATGCGCACTTGACAGTGAGTAATAGCGCACCGCGGCCTCCGCGCAGATCTTTAGCGCACATGGACAGTCCATACGGTTACACATAAAGAGAAAAGGAGCGTTTAAACGGCATTTCAGGATGTTTGAGTGAAATATCATATCGTTGATGTTGCTTTTTTGTAAATAAACCGCACAAGCGACAAGAAAAGCATACATTTTCACGAACATGAAATAGGCCATCCATATGATATACTAGTCCGTGTTAATCTGCGCTTTTACGTCAGGAAGAGCGCGACAAGAGCGCTGCGCATGGCAAACGTGTCACCAACATGCGCTTCACATTTTAAATAATTTTGTACATACAGGTACATGCATTTATATATTTACGTATTTACACAGGTGACCACGGAACCTGAAGATTTTGAGAAATACACCATCTTTGCAATGCATATTATTAATAAAAAATACGTTTTGTTATATTTAGGGTAGGTAATTTACAAAACATCTTCATGGAGCACGATCTTCATGTTCTAATGATTTTTGACATGAAAGAAAAATCAACAACGTTGAAGTACACAAATGCACCTGTGCTACATATATTAATATTTAAATTTTAATTAATGCAAAGCAACGCATTTATATAAAAATACACATCTTAAGATTTTGTATAGAATTCATCAATAAAATAATCTTTATTCTTACATTATTGCTCTATTAATATTGGCAAGCACTTCAATTGCACGTGAATTATGTCTGTTCTAAAGTCTTCCAGAAGCTTAAAATTCCAAGTTTGATCACAGAATTAGCAGCATTATTTGTTTTTCATATCTGTAAAGTGTGACTGCGCAGGGGACCACTTCAAAGATTTTGAAGTTAAGCATCACATAGCGTTTATTCCGGACAATTTTATTCACATCACTGAAACCACACCGGCACACAATCTATGAATCCTCTCGGCAACATCCCCAGTCACCGAAACGGTCCTCACGAACGCCGCCACCAGCGCCGCGGTTTCAGTCGGACAGTATCTGCTGCCGTTCAGAGTTGACGTGAACTCATTCACCATCTCCGGAGGGAGCCAGTCTTCCGGGACACCCACAGCACACTGTTCCACAACGCCGTTTTTGATGTCCATGTCGAGCTTAACAGTCACATCATCCACCGCAAGCAAAGCGCAAACGCTGAATTTTGGAGTCCTGCCGTAAATCCACTCCCACGTCTGCAAATCCCGCGCCATGTTGCGAATGCCAGGCATGAGAGCTTCCTGAGAGGGGTCGACCGTGACGCCTGGGCCGTCAAAGCCAAACTCACGGCTGTACTGGGAAGCAATGGCATCCACGATAGAGTCAGAGTCAAGAGTGGGATCCACGTCTAAGAGGTTCTTGACGGGGGAAGGGACGCTTGGGGTAGCGTTGCTTTTGATAACTTCAGAAGCGTTGCTCTTTAACACCGAGGACAATAATGAACGGTCAACAGAACACAGCAACGTACAGTGATGATACGCAGAGCTTCTGCCTAGTTTCGCGGCAGTGCCTGATATTTTGTAACGGCTATTTAACAAAATGTCGAATCTGTCCGTCGCTGCGACATCTAGGTCGGGTCTCAGCGCTTTTAGCGCGCTAGTAACGACCCTGAGGTTTCGGTGACGGTCGTATTTCTTCTTGGAGGTGAAGAAGGTCATGTTGAGGTTTCCGAAATCGTGGAAAACGGTCCCGCCTCCACTGCGACGCCTCGCCAGAGGGATTCCCAAGCGCCTCGTCAAGGGCAGGTTACACTCCTGCCAGGGGTTTTGATGCCTGCCTATGACAACCACGGGGGAGTTTCTCCATAACAACAACACGCTTCTGTTTTGCAGATCGACGTGATCGTGAATCCAGTCTTCTAAGGCCAGATTTTCAAATATGTCAGTTGATGCAGATTTTAGGACGATACCAGCTTTTCCCGTCTCGTCGAAGAAGGTTGACAAAGTGCTTTTGAAGCGGACCGACCCGAAGGGGACGCACGCCCTGTTTGACAGTCTCAAAATCATGGCTAACTCTACAAAAGTCTGTAAAGCACGAATAAACCACAGACTATTAATTTCCGCTGTGGGTAAATGTAACGTTTGACCAATAACGCGCACGAAATACCGATCTGCAAAGTTGAGGCACTGTTATTCCCAAACCTGCAGCAGCGGAACATTACCGTTAACAACCGGGTCGACAGGATACCGTTTCCTGTCAAAGCATAATAAGAGTCCCACACGACGCAAAAATAAGTTGCACGTTAAATGTATGCCATGTTGACCCTAAAAAACACGTTATTTAAGAATGCGTTTGATCTGTGGTTGTTAAAAGTGCTAATAAAAATAAATACAGTAGAATGAATGAAATGCGGTTTGTTTGTTTGTTTGTTTGTTTGTTGCACAGATTCGCCCGGAGGTATACGTTATTAATTTAACTTAATAATACCGTAATATTTCTACGTTTTGAAACACAAACAAAAACTCAAATGATAAAATACCAAAACAAACTGCTCTAGATCACCACTAGGTGGTACTAGATTATTCCTAATGCATAATGTAGTTTGACGGCGGTGATGTGTTCACTACAAGAACCATGTTACTTCTCTCCATACTGATATTAAGAAATTACCAAATTCAATCAGCATGCAAGCATTTTGTTGAATCGTGTTCATTTTTGATCCGTTAACTCTACAGCCTTCCCGAGTCCTCTTAAGTTAATATCTCACTTATTCAGAGAATTTGCTCTTCCTTGAAACAAACTGCTCTTATCTAAACTTGCTTCCTGACAGAGATCAGAGTCATTGATTTGCGCCTTAGAGATTTTAGATTTTAATTTGCTTACTGAATAGCGACTTTGACCTTATTACCTCACACCACGTTGAAATATTACAACCTTGAGTTATAGCCGTATATTAGTTAATCATATCATCTTCATTAATAGACATAGCCACATAGGGCAGTCTAAAAAGCTGCAAATGGTCTGATAAAGAACGTTAATCACTTCTTACATTTTCTTTTCAGGTGTTTATACAAATATTATATCGTTCATTTAAGTCAGTAAGCTAAAAAACCAAAAAAACAAACTAAAGAACGTTTGGTAAATAACGTTGGGGGAGGGAATCAGCGAAAGTCATGATCCTGAATTCTGATTGGTCTGCTTGTCATCCCTGATTGGTCGCTGCACTGACTGGGCGGGATTTACGCAGAGCTCTGAACGGATGTTTCCGGTTTGACCGTTGTTTGACAGATCAGGACGGACAGTCGCTTCTAGGTATGGTTGTATTCCAAACATCACGCACAATTCGCTGGTTCTCCGGTTTACGCGAGAGAGAGGGTGTATATGTAGTGTTAGTTTACCGTGAGAGTTTTCCCGGTGGAGGTCGCGGTGCTGATCCGCCGAGGTCACCGCGCAGCATCACCGGATCACTTTACAGCACTGAATGCGGACGAAAAACATCAAGACCTCGCGGCTGAGTCACGGCTTTCGATAACACACACATCTGCGATCGGTTTATTGGTGATCGCTCGCGTAGCTGTCATCGAGGTTTGTTTGCTGAGACATGTCTGAACCTGTGATCAGCTGGTGAGACGCATCCATGTGATGCTGTTTCATTATTCCATCATCTGAGGATATGGTTTGCGTTTCGTGTCACGTGGTGATTAGCATAAATGATGTTTGACAGGTTCTCAGGTATATATGTATCATGATGTAGCAGCATGTGGCCTACGGCAAGAATCTGTATGCCGGGACTTTTAATGAATGGGATACAATTTAGTGTCACGTTACTGTGCAGAGGTGCTAATTTCATTAGCTGTTTATTTACTATTAGAAAATGTAGCGTGTGTTAGCTAGTTAAAAAACAACAACAACAATGTTAAAATGGTGGTTTGCCTTCATCCCAGTCTAAAGAGCTTAATCTTGACTGCATCTGTTATTTCAGATCATACAAATTGTCACAATTTAGCCATAATAGGCTTATTTAATGTTTACTTAATTACTAAACTGAATAAGTCAAGTAACAACAAAAACACGAGTCCCACTTAAAAGGATACTATATCATTTGTGGTGTATCAGTCAAAATGATTATTTTTTATGGCTAAAAAATGTTTAAAACTATTTTAAGTATTTCCCAGGTTTTGGCTTATAATAAAATTAGTAATGCACGGAAATTATTTTTTACAGTAAAGTAAAATGGTTTTGTCCCTCCAAACTATCTTGGCTTAAACTGGAAAATCATTTTTTGTTCTTACAGTTTCAGCTGAGCACTTTAGGTTGCCAAAAAACGCCATGTTTTAATTTTTTGGGTGGACTGTCCCTTTAAGCGCCTCCTTTCACCGACTATTTATTGAAACAAAAAAAAGTGAACATTTTAAAGAGCACTATTCAGGCACTATTTTGTAAGTGCTAGCAGTTTACCCCATCAAAGCCGTGCTTAAGTTTATGTTGTCTCAGCAAAATCTGTGTGCATAGAATTATTATTATGAAGAATATTTATGACCAGTGGCAAAGGCTAGAAGATGTAATGCTGCATTATAAACAATGCGTCCAGTTGTCTTCAAATGGTAAAGTGAATAGTAAAAGTATTAGTTGATCTCACTGTGACTGCTGTAGAGTATAATGGTACTGTTTTGAATTGTGTGTTCATCAGTAGATCCCTGAAGTTTGTTCCCGCTCAAGTAATGAAGGATGCGTTTTATCTGACCCCTGAACATGTCTAATATCGCGCAGCTTTGATGGTTCTTATTGAATCGTGGAGTGTTGTATCTGTCAGTTGGGGTTTTAAAACAAAACCGTGTCTGTAAGCGTGTATGTGGCCGCCTTTTCTTCTTCTCTCATGCTTAAGGGTGCATAGTGAGAGCATTGTTAACCGAGGACAATGGCTATTAGAAGGTGCCCATTAGTGAGTAACGAATACTGGCGTTTCAGCTTTTCTTTCTGTGGTTTCCATTCCCCCTCTCGTTATCCTATAGCGCGTTATTGAATGACGTGACTTTTTAATGCTATCTGCGCCTATAATCAATCTGAACGCGATACAATCACTCTGCATCTCTTTCATCATCTGTATAAACAGTAAATCTCTCACAGTTGGCTTATATCTCCAGCCGATACCAGCGCATTTGAGAATCAGATGCGGATGAATCTGTGATCATCTCGGTAATCTAATCCTCTCTCTCTCTCTCTCTCCACCCCCAATGATTTGAGTTGTTGGCCTCTGGATGGTGTGACGTCATCGGCGAATGGCTTTGATGGGCTCGTGTGTGTTTGCCGGAGGTTGGGCTCTCACACTGTAAACGTGCGTGCGCTGAACGTGAAGGGCTTGTGTTGTTTGCTGCAGAGGTCAGCAAAATCGGCACGCGTGTGCTTCGGTGTACACTTCGGTGTCTGCCTGCGAACGTGGATGTGAAAGGAACAATGAAGTTATAAAAGTCGCTCACACTGTACGGTCGTGTGTGTGTGTTTTTGAGCGTCTGTCAGGGATGATGGTGTCAGTTTGGGTAAGGGTTGCGATTGGAAAATTTCTCTGCTTGATTGTGACGTTTGACTGAATTTTTCGAGCGCTGTTTACATTAACATTACTTTTATGAAAACAGCGTTTGCATATTCTCTGTTTGCTGCCAGATGCAGTGAATCATTGCATTTTTATAAACCGGATGTACTTGTTTGTGTGTGTTTGTATGGCACACATTAGTATAAGGTACCGAATGCTATAATAATATTTGAAGAGTTCATTTGCAAAAACCAATTAACCATTTAAAAAATAAAATAAGGTGATTGCCGTGCGTTATTCTCCACGTATAGCGCGATGTGGATCCTAAAAGATGCTTTCTTTTCACTTTCAAGGCTTCTCTAGTTCACTTTTTGTTGTTTTTGAACAGAAGGGTCAGGTGACAGGGCTATTTTCGCTTTGAAAAGACCCACTAGCTGAGACGGGTTTTTGTCAAAGCTGACTAAAAGTGATTGCGGATGGATAAACTTGATGAAACTGTGATTTCTTTGGGGCGTGAAAAAGGAAAATAAAAGCTAAAACGTTTTCACAGAAGATTGCAAAAGCGGCGTGTCACAGTGGTGAGGGAAAAGCCCCGTGTTATTGTGTGTAATTACATCCATACAGTCATTGACATTGATCACAACAACCTTTATCAGGCATCTACATTGTCATCTGGGAAGATTACAAATATTAACAAGTGGGGTTTTTTTGTTTTTTGCAATGTGGAGTTATCTGCTTTTTTTTTTACTAAAATCTCATCTGCTTAATTTAAACTAAAACTAATTAGCATTAGTTATATATATTTTATTAGTCAAAAGCATGGCTAATTAATTGAAATGAAACACACACACACACACACACACACATATATATATATATATATATATATATATATATATATATATATATATATATATATAACAGCAATTTTTTAAATGACATTTTTGAGACCCAATGAAAAGTGTTATTATTTATTATTTTCTTTTTCATATTCATTTGTATGCTTTCATTTAATTTTAATCCACTATTATTCTTTTTTTTTTTTTTTTTTTTTTTCAGAAATAGTGTGTTGTGTATATACATAATTCTACCAAATAAATTCTGGTACATAATTATTCTGGTAAATAGACCTATTCCTTTAAAAAATAATGTTCTAATAGAAACTTTATTAGCAGCAGTAGTACTATCTAGTAATGTATTTCTGTCACAGTTTCTTCAAGTTAAACCAAACTTTTATTTTGACTGGTTACTGTAAAGATGTTTAAGGTTCTGTTTGCATATGATATGATTTTTTTTTTTCTCAAAATAAATTGTCAGATGCTCATGAACTGTCTCTCAGTTTATATATTGCTCAGGCAGAAGTTAAAATCACTGCGAAAGTCAAGATTAGTAAACAAAACATTCGCACAGAGACACGCAGAAACATGCAGGATTCATTTGCAAATAGTATTTTTTCAACGTAATATTCACAGACACTAGTTCATAACACATTTTGATTTAATTGTGCTACTTTTGATTAATCTATCCAAAATTATGTTACGCAGTAAGTTCCGTTTTTACGCCTGGATTCCATTTACGTTTTCTGCATCATGTAAATCGTATGGCCCCGTCTGTTTGATAATCAGTACCATTTTTTTTTTATTTTATAAAAAATGTAGCTGATTCCGGTAATGTGCATGGACACAAACTAAATATGTTCATAGCAATTTGTTTTTATGTGTGTGCTTTTGATCTGTGCATGTTGCATGAAGCCTGTTGTCTTGCGGTGTGTTGCAGCGCCTGTCGTTGATGGCCCAGCTGTGTGTTGAGGTAGAATGGGACAGAGCACATCGGGCCCAGAGTCTGCAGAACCTCCCCAGGTGAGGAGCACCACCCTAATGCTTTACCACCACACACACACACACACAACACACACACAAAAAACCCCCAACTCTCTCAGTCTAGACATTCACATGTTTCAACGTGAGTGAATTTCTACACTTTGCATATAAAACCTGGGTTAATGTTCTCATTTACATGTTCACACAGTTCAACACACAAGTAGCGAGCGGCCTGCTTTGATGAGTTTGCTGTAAATCTGTTTTGTTGTCTACTAAGTGCATGAACACTTTATGAAAGGCTGTGTGTTGTTAAACTCTTTAGATGTGTAAAATGTTTCTCTGTCCTGAGGTGAAGGGTCAGTTCACCCCAAAATGAAACATCTGTCATTAATGGCTCACCCTCATGTTGTTCTAAACCCATGAGGGTGAGCAATTAATGACGGTATAGAAAGTTTGGGGTGAAGTGAGCCTTTAAAAAGACATTAACCTATAGAGAAGTATAGTCGGAAATCCCTCAAGTTTTGACTCTTTGCTGAATCACTCTGTATTGCTTTCCCATCATGCACCTTGCATCTCATTTACGTTCCTACAGAAACCCCGCCCCTGCTTCCACCAATCTGTTCATTCGTCAATATCGGCAGCTGTTCACTTTTGTTTTACAACCTTTCAGATCTTCTTTGTGTAGGTCATTGACAGCTGTGTTTGTAGCCGGGCAGATTGTCTGCAGCTAATCTGATCGTGTGACTTGTTTGGAAAGGTTTGTTGGTGTGATCTGTAACGCTGAACAGAACAGTTTTTTGCTCTGTCATAAATCAAGAGTTCTTGGTTAAAAAGATGCCTTGGAGTAATCATGCAGAACGGAGTTGCACAAATTCATATCTCGGTCCAAAGATTAGATATCGCAAGGGCGTATTTGCTTGCGACACAACTCAATTTAATACTCTCCATTCTTTTTTTCAGTCCATAAACAGTTTATTTTAAGGTCTGATAGCACTAAAATGACTGATTGCACTAAAACGTTTGGTTAAAACGTCATGGAATTAATAGTCATTTTTGGAAAATATGGAATAATGTGTATCCACTTGAGGTCATTAAGTGCATTAATATCAGTGGCATAGAAAACATACTGCTGGTCTCTGCCATGCTGAGATCACTTTACTTTATCTCTGTAACCCAGATGTAAGTGATAAAACGATATCGTGATAAAGTTAGTTGGATGTGTTGGTATCTACACGTGTGGTTTCTACTTCTGTTTTCAAGTACTTCTTCGTTTTTAAGAATGTTGTGATCGATGCATATCTTAATCATAACAATGCAAATAATATACTACATATAACTAAATAATCCTTAAATCAAGGTTTACCTGAGAAGAAAAAATATGCAAGGTATCAAGTCTTATAAATAAATATCAACGTTTTAATAGAGTTAAACAAGACTATTTTATCTTATGTCATTTTGTTGTTTTAAAAATGTTGAGATGTTTTGCTGTAAATATAGTTCCCAGTCATATTGACTTTTCATTTTTCTGTCGGGCTTAGAACATGATGTAACTCGTCAAGTGGAGTGTTTTTTTAAGGGATAGTTCACCACCAAAAGAAACAAGACATCCCTCTTAGGTAAATGATTGCTTCCAGTGCGTTTATCATGTCCGTGTAAGATTCATTATTATTTCATTTAGAATTGATTCTCCATTTAGCACACTGAGCTAAACAGCGTAGAAACAGTTCTGCTGTTCACTTAAGAAACATTAGAAACGGGGCTTCTTAACAATGCTTTATTGAAAATAAATGAGCTGAGAAAGAGAAGGAATGAGTGAGTAGGAGAGTGACAGAGTGGGACTGCTTGAAGGAATGAAGGCACAATGGAGAGAGGAAAGGTTTACATAATTATGGGACGCAATAAAATGTGCGCCAGTAACAAATGTGTTTATCTTTTGCCTATTTCTGTCTTTCACTTTTTCATTTTCTCTTAGTTCATGTGCCGGATCTATGGTATTGCGTTCTTATTTTTAACACCAGCGTTGTGTTCTAATATAAAGCTGGCTATATTAACATCCTGTGTGTTTTGTAGCTGGACAGATTCGGAAACATCAAGAGTTTAGTGGAGGATCAACTACAGACCAGCATGGTCAGTAAACACTCATTGAAGCATAGCCTTTCTAGAACTGTGCAAATATTTCATTTTTAATTGAATGAATTACAAATAAATACTGACATTTAGACAATTGTGCATACGCCGATGCTGTGAAAAAATATACTAAAAGTAAAACAATTGTACTAAAAGAAATACTAAAAATAGAACACAATTTACCTAAAATAAAAATCTTTTGTAGCATTATGAATGTCCTTAACAGTATCAAATAAGTATTTTACAAATAAATATTGCCATCAATTAAAATTAAAATTGTTTGAATGTCGCCCAACCTCGTTTTCGTGACTCATGTATCTCTTGTTTCCGTCCAGGTGGTGGGAATTTTAATCGGCGCTGGAGTCGCCATCGTCCTCATCGCTGTCCTCATATTTTTTGTCCTGCGCAGGATGCAGCTCCGCAGTTAGTTTTCAAGAAACGCTTTTGTCAAATAAACGTTTCTTATATTACCATTTTCTTTTGGAAATAACGACTAATCTAAATTTAGACTAAAAAGTGCTAGACATTAAGCGACCATATAGATGTATTGTGTGCCCTTTCATTTATTATTCAAATTTTTGCATTTTATACATTTTATATTTGCTTCTTTTTTTCTTTTAGAACTTGAGGCTCAGGAAGCCCCGAAGTACCGTTTTCGTAAAAGAGACAAGGTCTTGTTTTATGGGAGGAAGATTATGAGGAAGGTGTCTCAGTCCACCTCTTCGTTAGTGGGCTCCACTTCCTCCTCCAGGCCCCGCCTCAAAAAGAAACAGAAGATGCTGAACATCGCCAAAAAGTATGTTTCTGTAATGCCATTATTTGGTGGTTTTTCCATTAGCTCAGACGATCAGGTATAACAGCATGTCTGCTTCTCAGGATCCTGCGCTTTAAGAAGGAAGTGCCCACTCTGCAGATGAAGGAGCCTCCTCCGTCAGTGCTGGAGGCAGATCTCACAGAGTTCGACGTGGCCAATTCTCACCTGCCGTCCGAGGTGCTCTACATGCTCAAGAACGTGCGGTACGCTCCCATTGTTTCCGGACTGATTCACATCAAGAAGAACTTGACCACTCCCATGCATTATGGAATGTTAAACATGATATATATATATATATATATATATATATATATATATATATATAATGCATGCTTTTGGTCCGGTGTGTCTCCTGCAGTGTGCTGGGTCACTTCGAGAAGCCGTTGTTTCTGGAGCTGTGCAAGCACATGGTGTTTCTTCAGTTCCAGCAGGGCGAATATGTCTTCAGACCCGGGCAGCCTGACAGCAGCATATATGTGGTACAGGACGGCAAGCTGGAGTTGTGTCTTACTGGACAGGTTCGTGAATCACTCGTCCAGTTTTATTTTAGATGATAGATTTTATTAATATTTCAAATTAGTTTTCCGTTTAAAAGGGTTAGTTCACCCCAAAAAATTCAAATACTCATAAATTCACCCTCATGTCGGTCCAAACCTGTTAGGCCTTCGTTCACCTTCAGAACACAAATTAAGATATTTTTGATAAATTAATGACAGAATTTTTGGGTGAACTACCCTTTTTATTTTAGTTTTAATAATAAATTAAAATTAGAAATCCTTCCTTGACGACTGCCAGTTATTTTTTCATATTTATTTTATTTGAAGCTGCTTAAGTTTAACTCTGTTTAACTCCCCTCTCTCTCTCTCTCTCGTAAGGATGGAAAGGATGGAGTGGTCAAAGAGGTTTACCCTGGGGACAGTGTTCACAGTCTGCTAAGCATCCTTGATGTCATCACAGTGAGTCACACCCATAATTCACAGGAAACACAATTACTTTAGAAAATGTTACACAACCTTTTATAAGCCTCTCGTTGCCTTTTTCCTCTTTCTTTGTTCTCATTCCTTATCCTGTACTCGTTCTTGTATTTTGTTCTCTTTCCTGTTTCTGTTTCTTTCACTCTTTCTTCCATTTTATTTGCCCCATAAGAAGGCAGAGTAGTACTTTTTGTGATATTATGCATAATTTACAGGTTTGAACGTTTGTGTATTTCAGGGTCACCAGAGACCTTATAAAACCGTCTCGGCGAGAGCGGCAGAAGTGTCCACTGTCCTCAGGCTGCCTGTTGAGGCTTTTCTGTCCATCTTTGAGAAATACCCAGAGAGCCTTGTGCGAGTGGTTCAGGTCTGGAGTTTTAAAATTGCTCGGAAGATTGCGTTGTTGTCTGTAAGGACACCGCACATGATCGAGAATATGTTTTTTGCTGTGTCCTGTCTGCAGATCATCATGGTCCGTCTTCAGAGAGTGACTGTTCTAGCCCTGCACAACTATCTGGGGCTCACCAACGAGCTCTTCAGCCATGTGAGTGACCTTTTTTGAGGTTAAACTGTTTTATTATATCCAAAAAAATTGCTATTTCCTTTCTGTCGATCTTCTCTTAGGACATGCAGGCTCGTCCCTCTCCTGTCTCTCCTCATCCGACACGCTCCAGTCCGGTACGACACAGCAAACGCTTTGGCAGTCTCACGGTTCCTGATAAACATCGTGAAGCTGCCGTCCAAAGTGCTACTGGTGAGGCACAATAGCATTATATTTGCTTATTTACTATATGCCCCAAGTTGTTTATGTTAAGAGATGTTAGGCGTTTAGATTTAACAGTGAGTGTCTGCAGGTGGGGATCACGGGAAGGATGGTGGCACAACACCGACCCTCAGTAGGACCATATCCATGCCTGTAGACATCGCAGGTAGGTGCATACACTTCCTCATAATTAGATTTTGAGACTTTAGCCTGGATTTCACAGAGAGGGTCACAAGGCCTATAGAAGTGATGTATCTTGCTTATGTTGGTGTCATGCTGTGATGTAATTGCTGAACTTATGTTGTACAGGAATTCAGAAGAGTCTGCGTTCAGATTTCGATATGGCTTATGAGAGAGGCCGTATCTCTGTATCTGCTGAGGATGGAGAAGACAATCTGCTGAGGAAAGCTCCACCTGCTTTCACTAGAGTGAGTTTTTACTATTATTTTGTATTACTGTAATTCTAGTCTAATGAGAACAATAATTAAGAGTAAGAATTTGATTACAAATATTTTTTTACACTGAAATATGACCCAAACCAAATTTACTGAATCGCTCAGCCTTTAAGTCTAAAGGCATCATGCTTGTTTTCTGTGTCACAGGAGCAGCGGGAGAGGAAGGTGACCGTGGATGAGGTTCCTTCAAGTGTGTATTTGTATCCTGAGGAGGAGCCTGGAATGGATAACATTTTTAGTCCATTTCAAGGACGACCCAACGCTACACTGTTCGAGGAGGCCCAGAAAGAGATTCTCAAACTCATGAAGATCGAGGTATCTTTTTGTGTTTGTATGCTACAAATCAGTGTCAAAGCTCATAGTCGTGGTTCGCATTTCATAGTAAAACGCAGCACTTCTGATTTCTGATGGTCACACCTGTCTCTCTTTTGCTGGTTTCGGGTGATGCCCTTTCCTCATACGCCCTTTTTCATCATCAGGACCCTGCTCTGCTGAATGGAAGGGTGACGTTTCATCACGCTAAAGCTGGATCCGTGTTAGCCAGACAGGGAGACCAGGTGCCTTAGATCTCCTGGATTTAAGAATATACAATATACAAATATTGGCATCTTTGTAATACCTTTCCTTCCTCTTCTTTTCTATAGGATGTGAGTCTGCATTTTGTTCTGTCCGGATGTCTCCATGTCTATCAGAAGATGATCGACAAGCAGGAAGCGGTGTGTTTGTTTGTGACCCAGCCGGGTGAGATGGTTGGACAACTGGCTGTACTCACAGGAGAGCCGCTCATCTTCACCGTCAAAGCTGAGCGTGATTGTACCTACCTCAAAATCTCCAAATCTGACTTCTACGAGTGAGTATTTCTATATAGTCACGTAGCTTATTTCACGAAGGCTCTCAAGCTATTAAGTCTTTTGGATGGCACTCTGCCTATTGCAAATCTCACAGAAAAACGGAACAAATCTAGATCAGTAGATGGCAGAGTCATATTGTCTGTGATTGTGCTGCCCCCTGTAGGATCATGCGTGAGCAGCCAAGTGTAGTCCTCAGTGCAGCTCACACCGTGGCTATCCGCATGTCCCCGTTTGTACGGCAGATGGATTTCGCCATTGACTGGATGGCTGTAGAAGCTGGACGGGCCCTGTACAGGTACCATAACTCTCAAAACTGCTTTTTTTCCATTTTTGTATTATTCCGTTCGTTGTAACATTTTCTTTAGCTGAAAACAAAAATCAAATAAATGCAGCTTTGGTGAGCAAAAGGAGTCTTCTTGTAAAAACCAACAGAAATCAAACGAACCCGAATTTTACAACAGTAGTGTTATAGAAGTTGTACAATATAATATTATGTAAGCTTTAGCTGAAAACATTGACTGGTAATAGTTCATATATAACTTTGAAAATATGAGAATGATGTTTGAATAATTCATTTAGATAATACATTTTAAGAAATATATATACTTTTTAGTATGTTTTATATATGCTAGTTTTCAAATGTTTGGTTTTGCGGTAAAATGTTAAAAATATATTATCTATGCTCACCAACACTGCATTCATATAATAAAAAAAACAGTAATATAGTAAAATTATTACATTTACACATTTTTTTATATACTGTTTTCTATTGAAATATATTTAAACAATTACAAAGCTGAATTTTTAGTATCATTACTCCAAACTTCAGTGTCATGTGAAAATCATTCTTGTCCCTTTTGAACAAATGCATTAACTTCCTTCAGAAAATATTTTGAAAACAAACAGTTCATGTTCAGTCAATATGCAAGAAAAAAAAATGTATTCAATTTGTTGTGGTCCATAGGCAAGATGATCAGTCGGACTGTACCTACATTGTGCTCAATGGACGACTGCGTTCTGTCATCCGAAAAGCCAACGGGAAGAAGGAGCTGGTTGGGGAGTATGGCAGAGGAGATCTCATTGGAGTTGTGAGTCTAAAGCTCTGGAGAGTCTAAACTAATCTAAACTGTATTTAGGATCACTAAACTATGTCTCCTTCTCTCAGGTGGAGGCTTTGACTCGGCAGCCTCGTGCCACCACAGTCCATGCAGTCAGAGACACTGAGCTGGTGAAGCTTCCAGAAGGAACGCTCAACAACATTAAGAGAAGATACCCACAGGTGGTGACACGCTTGATCCATCTGCTGGGGCAGAAGATTCTGGGGAACCTCCAGCAGCCCCGTGGACCTTTCTCAAGTACGTCCAGTGCTAAAGTCCTAAGAATAGGAACTAAGAATAAGAAGCTGAGCATTTTCAATGGGTTTAAAGAAAGAAAGTGTAAAGAAATGAATCCTTTCTCTAGGTTCTGTTCTGGGTGTGCCGAACGTGGCGTCGAGTCCAGACGTCACTAACCCAGCTAGCAATCTCTCCACCGTGGCCGTGCTTCCCGTTTGTGATGATGTGCCAATCAATGCCTTCAATTTGGAGCTCAGCCATGCCCTCAGCGCCATAGGTAAGTTTAAGCAGCGATTGATATTTAAAGCCCACGATCTAGACACATAATCTAAAACGTACTTTCATTCTTCAATCAGGACCAACCCTGCTGCTAACCAGTGACATTATCAGGGAGAGACTTGGAGCTTCTGCTTTGGACAGGTAGGACTATATATATGAGATCAGCACAACATTACATAGGTATTAAATTTATTTTTAAAACAACGCCTGTCTTTCTCTAGTATTCATGAGTACAGGCTATCAGGTTGGTTGGCTCAGCAGGAGGACATTAATCGTATAGTGCTGTATCAGACGGACAGCGGTATGACCCCATGGACTCAACGCTGTATCCGACAAGCTGACTGTATCCTCATTGTGGGGCTTGGAGACCAGGAACCTGCACTCGGAGAGGTATTTGTTTCAGTCTAGTGTTGTGTCTGTTCGCACTCTTGTAAAATGTGCGAGGTGGAGTAGTGGTTGAAGATCAAAGCTGGTATCCAAAATGCTGAAAGCTGAAAACCCACAGGGAAAGATTCAAAAAATGTTACTTTCACCTTAAAGGAATAGTTCTCACAAAAATGAGAAATCTGTCATCATTTACTCACCCTCGTACTTCCAAATCTGTATGAATTTCTTTGTTCTGTCGAATATATATTATGAAAAAATATTTGTCGTAGACTTAAGTTTGTAACTAGGCTGTTTTCCATGGTATTTTTTTTTAGTATGAAAGTCAAAATTCATACAGGTTTTGAAGTACTTAAGGGTGAATCATTTCACAGAATCACAGAAAAACTGAAAACTGGAAATGAATAAAATCTTCAAAAAAATGGAATGGAATACTGTGTTGAATACTTGGTTCTAAAAAAAAATTCAGCACATTGTACACTTTGTTATATATTTCATGTTGCTTGGTGTGATAAGCATCTTAAGTAGATGCACCAAGTGCAATGATAAAGTTCTCCAAAATTTAAAGAGCTCCAGAATTTAAAGTAGTAGATTTTATAGTTATCGTGTAATCAACTTCTTCTTCTCAATCTTGAATGAATTAAAGATTCACATCCCTAGCTGTTCAAATAACTGGAGCTGGTCAAGTCATAATTCAGATTCAAACTTAATAGCAAAGAGTTCTGTTTTAATTCTCCCATGTTCTTACCTCCTCAGTTGGAGCAGATGTTGGAGAACACAGCGGTACGGGCCCTAAAGCAGTTAGTTCTGCTGCACCGTGAGGACGGGCCGGGTCCGTCAAGAACCGTTGAATGGCTGAACATGCGAAGCTGGTGCTCTGGACACCTTCACCTAAAGTGCCCTCGTAGAGTTTTCTCACGAAGAAGCCCCTCCAAATTGGTAACATGTTGCTTTCAGTTCATTTAAAGAACAACGATTGTTAATGATCCTCGTGTTTGATAAGGATGTGGTTGTTGCCTTTAAACAGCGAGAGGTATATGAAAAGGTTTTCGAAAAGACTGCAGACAGACACAGTGATTTCTCACGGCTGGCCAGAGTACTCACAGGAAACAGCATAGCCCTCGTGCTGGGCGGAGGCGGAGCCAGGTCAGTGATTTCAAGTGGTCGTAGTACCAGACATGGCCTTATTATTATTATTATTATTATTATTAATATCATCATTTACTTACTGTAGAATTGTTCAAAATCTGTATGAATTTCTTTGCCAAACACAAAGTAAGATATTTGTTGCTAAGAAAATTTGTAACCAGGCTGTTTTGTGTCACCATTAACTTCCATAGTATTTTTTCATACTATGGAAGTTAACGATGACAAAACAGCCTGATTCTAAATTTTCTTTGTTTTAACAAAGAAATTCATGTGACAGAATTTTTCATTTTTGGGTGAACTATTAAAGTGCCTTTTGTTAAACAATAACATAAAATTATATATATATATATATATATATATATATATATATATATATATATATATATATATATATATATTCAGGACTAGACTAGGCCTTGTCTGTGAAAAAATGTAGTGTTTTTTTTAAACATGCTGCAGTTAGTTTCTAAGGCAACATTTCATACAACAGTTTTAAAGTTTTTATGTAATAATAATGTTTTGTTTTAAATTTAAAATTTATATTTTGTTTTTAAGTTCTAGTTAAAAATAATAATCCTGGTCTTTGTAAATGGTCAACATGATGTTTATCTTGTAGGGGCTGCTCTCATGTTGGTGTAATCAAAGCCATGGAGGATGCAGGAATTCCCATCGACATAGTTGGAGGAACTTCCATTGGCTCATTCATTGGTGCTCTGTATGCCGAGGAGAGAAGTGCTGTTAGGGTCAAGCAGAGGGCGAGAGAGTGGTCCAAGGTAATGTGAATCTATCTATTAACTGGCCATCTTTACCTTGCTTTGAACATTCAGGTAAGATAGGAGATGTTTAGTTATTAATCACTCAAATGTAATTTTTTTTTGCCTCCAGGCAATGAACTCCGTATTCAAAACCGTTCTGGATCTAACTTATCCAATCACGTCCATGTTTTCTGGCTCTGCCTTCAACACCAGCATCTCCAAAGTCTTTGAGGACAAACAGATCGAGGTAAGATGCCATTAAAACTCTTTTTAAGGTGCATTTATTAAAAAAAATCTAACCTAAGTGCTCCTAAAAGATGCATTTTGTTTGTGTTTTAATCGACCTCTATTATTAATACATTTAACTGTTTTAATCTTCATAATAGCTAATGCAATTAGGAAGGATGATTATGATATGTATGACAACACATCATGCTTTTCTTGATGGTATTTGTAGGACTTGTGGCTGCCTTACTTTAACGTGACCACAGACATCACGGCTTCTGCTATGCGTGTTCATAAAGATGGTGAGTGATGATTCAGCTTTGTCCTCTTAATATGAGGTTCCTCAAGGTTTCATGCTAGGGACATTTGGCTTGTGGAATATACATATTTTATGAATAATTTAATAACAAAATAAATAATTTTGATAAAAGCCACTGTCAATAAAAATAAAGTTTAAAGCAATGATAGTTGGTTTGAAAGCTATTAAAAATGAACTTTGGTTCTTAAGTGATAGATATTTGGGTTGTTCTAGCTGTTTGGTGTTTTGGTTATTTATATACATTCTTAATTTGTAATGATCAAGAAAGAGAAGCTAATGTTGCATGTAGGTTGTGCAATTTGCTGAAAAGTCTGAAATAACTGATGGCTTCTGAGAGAGATCTAGAGAATGCCCATTTTATTACTGCCTGTTAACTCGCAGAAAGTCGAGATGTTACTGAAGTGATTATTTCCTTGTTTCTCAAATGCATGAATACATTTTGGGATCGACCAGTGGCATATCTTACATCTCTGAATTCTAGGTTTGGTCCCCAAATTCAGTTGAGCGTATACATATTACAGTATATCTAATTAAAATAAGTTAATTTACAGTAACTAAACTAATTAATGACCACGTTTAAACCACTGAAAAATGCTGGATTTGGGGGCCTTGTAATGGTCACATGTTCACCTGTGTTTGCCCAGGTGGTGAATGGAATTGAATTTGCATGTCTCACTAACTGCAAGGACAAAGCTTGTCTCTGTTTTCTTTCCCACTATGTTTCTCTCCCCTTTTTGTCAAAGTTTATGTCCTCCTTCTGTTCTACCCTCTGTCCTAACCTGCTTTTGTGTCATAGAAAAAGCTAAGCTCTCATTCAGTGTCGCCCTTTTCATAAATCTTTATCTCACCTAGTTCTTTCTATTATACTTTAAATGCCCATCATGTCAAGTATATACACTATTAGTTGTGGTAGAAGGTAAAACCCTCCTTAGTGGTGTCTGTAGGATCCAGAATGCATCATCCATTTGCTTCCCCAACCCTCTTAATGCTGTTTCCTCTTCATTCTGCTGTTGCAACATTGCTTATTCTCACATTGGCTGCACAAATAAGACATAACAGGTCCAAAGACTGCAACTTGCATTGTGCCTTAACTTAGCTGTGGATGTTGGTCAGGTTGTGCTAATGTATTTTAATGTCTTCTTACACCCTGTTGAAAACGGCATATGGTGGTTAGGTATGTTTTAAAGCTGGGATTCTGGTTGGTTAAGCTGGTCATTTGCTGGTCCGACCAGCAGAGGACCAGCTTAGCCCAGCTCAAACTAGCCCCCCAGCTTTAAAACATACCTAACCAGTATATGGGATTTAAACAGCAGGGCATTTAAACAGTTTCACAACATGAGTGTAACAAGTTCAAAGTCATTCCACGGATTTCTATTCAATAGCAGTTAAAATATATGGCAAGTGTGTTGCCATACTGATTATTAGCAGGCGGAAATCTCAATCCTGAATAAGAGAAGCTTGAGAGCTGTAAGTTCTATTTATTTGTCAATGGATAGTGCACATAGTCTGCATTTAGTTTTTCCTCAAGCAACTGTAAATACATTTTAAAGTTACTCATTTTCAAGTTTGTTGTCAGTTTCTTTTTTTTTAAGGTTCAGCAGCCAGCATTCATTTCATCAAAAAAGTATTTTAGTATTTTAAAATATAACTACAATTTATTATTGTGTGTGTATATATATATATATATATATATATATATATATATATATATATATATATATATTTGGTTCTTTTTTTGTTAGTTAAGATACTTTTAAAGCATTTTAACAGATTGTTTTGTTTCAACATTATAAATGCCTTTCATGTGGCCTTGTATAATATATATTATTTATATATTTATAATTAGTTTAAAGCTTGAAAACTTCATAGCTATTAATTTTAAACTTTTTTTTTTTTCCCTAGAAGAAACACAAATCACACTGTCGTAGTTTTGTCAGAGAAGATGCTGTGGTGAACATGCTCTTGTCATTATTTTGTGCTATAACACTTAACAGCCTGCAGATCTCTCAATCTCACCCTCTTTGGCCCGTCCACCCCTCCTGCCTCCTTTCCTAATCTAATTTATTTGTCCATTTTGGCATGGCGTAGACTGTCATCTCTAATAAATGCAGTTAAGATTCATATATTCAACATTAACACGCTGTTAGAAGTGTTGATGGTGTTTAACGCTTAGAAATGAGAGAAAGTACAATCAAGTTTTGTTTTTTCTTCTTTATATTACGTGGTCTGATTGGCGTAGCCAGATCTCGGCATGATGTCCACAAAACTACGGAGAGCTACAGTTTTGGATCCCCCTTTCATTCTCACTCATCTGTTTCCTGTTGTTTACTGTCCCACCCTCCTCTGTTTCTCTCCACGTCCTGTCCAGTTTTGATTTACTCTCCATCTTCATTTTGCCAGGCTGTGTTTGGCGCTATGTTAGAGCCAGTGCCTCCTATACCCCTTATCTGCCTCCTCTCTGCGACCCCAAGGACGGCCACCTCCTCGTGGATGGTTGCTATGTTAACAATGTCCCAGGTCAGGATTCTGCCCCCTTTTCACCAAAGCCTTCTAGAAGCCCTAAAGGAGGTTTATAAAAACCTGCTACACCAGTATCCCTGCGACAACCAACCACTCAGTTACCCTTTGCTTTTTATTGTCTCTTGTCCTGTTTAAAATGAATTAACCCCCTGCTTACATTGGGAACCCATGGCTTGGAAGGAACTCAGGATAGTATTCAATGAGAGAAAGAATAGAGGAGAGAGACTGTGCTTTCAAAACCAAGATATACATTAGATTCAGCTGAATCTGATGAGAGACATGCCCAGGTTTCATTTCATCCCAGAATAAAAAAGGAAATTAGATTTTGCATAAATAAAATACTTTTTTTATTGTGTGGTCAATCACTATTACTGCCCATATTCTCATTACCGTGATGTGCCCGGATACATATAGTGTTTTATGCATATAATTTTTTTTTAGTGCTTAATTGCCATAAGTGGTGCCATGAGAGGCTTAATGGAAGTAGAAAATGCTGCATTTCTTATTGCATCTTCTTTTAGCAAAATAATTTCCTTTTTAGGGTGAAGTGGGACTCGGTCATGTTCTTCAGATTCAGCCATTGATTCTAAAGACCACTTGGTGCACATTTTACATTCATTTTACATTCACACCCATTATTCCCCGGTTGTCTCTTTTGTAAAGACGAGTCCAGTCCATTGATTTCAAATCACCCGATGCTAGTATATTATTAGTATAGAATTTAGCCGATCTTTAGTTACCAATATATGCATATTACATTATGTGCGTTATCACCGTGGAACTATATCTAATAGCTATGGCAGTAACTTTTAGCTTTGTTATATGATGTTTCATTTACCATTTGAACTTCAACATCAATATAATAATCGATTCATTTGAATTCAACATCATTTGAATAATCAACATTAGGCTTTGGGAAAAGAAGGCATTGATATGTTTAGAATGATTTCTGCTGTGGTTGTCGTTCACTAAGATGCAGTAAGGCTTTTGTGTCGGTATGGTTGGTGAATATTGTTTAGCAGTCTTAGTGTCAGCTGCTCTAGCAAACCAATGCTTTTGTTGATTCGTGACTTGCGGTATCGATAAAGTAAATGATGGCTGCTGATGCTTGTCCATATTTGTGTTTTTCTTGCCAGTGTATTTTTTCCACGCTCTTCTGTCGTGTTGACATCACATGCGCTCTTCCCATCCACCTTGAGCTTGGCTGTCACAAGCACACTATACACTCTGTACGCATGCTGTTGCATGTTTATCTATTATAAGCCATTGCTCTACATGTATGCAATATTTATAAAGATAAAGATGAAGGTCACTGCAAGGTGTCGTTCTGGATCCTACAGCATGGTCAGCAACATAGGATAACTCATTAAGAATGTCACAAGCTTTTGAACAGGCTCACGGACAGATCTCTTTATGGCACCGTTTTTGCTTTAAATCAGTTACTCACCCCAAAATTAAACATTTGTTATTATCCACTTCAATAAACACGAGGCTAAGTAAACGGAGTGCTGCAGTGGTGATTTTTTTTTTTTTTTAGGTGAACCCACAAATTAGTGTCATGCCTGGATCGGTCAAAACATAAACACTGTGTATAGCTTTTAAAAATAATTTCTGTGTATAAATACAATTGGCAGAAGTATAAATGAACTACATCGCAGTCGTATAACTCCAAAGTTACCGTCATTAAGCTTCCTAATTAAACAAGTGAATAGATTGGTGCTGTAAAATCATTAACCGTATCCAAAATAAGTTTTTGTTTACATAATATATGTCTGTGTACTGTGTTTATTATGTAAAATAAGTAACATTTAAATAAATGTAAATACAAACACATGCATGTATATTTAAGAAAATATGTTGTTTATATATTAAATATATTTATATAATATATAATAAAATATAAATATATGAATGTAATTTTAATATATATATATATATATATATATATATATATATATATATATATATATATATATATATATATATATATATATACTGTATGTGTGTGTGTATTTACAATAAACACAGTACACCTAAACTTTTATTTCGGATACATTAATTTTACAGCACTATAATAGATACGTTTTCCCATGCGCTGTGATGGTGTTTCATGTTCCACATAACTTTTATAATCCCATTTAGCCATATTTTAGCAATCCTTCCAAAAGTAAAAGCTTTTGAAAACCACAAGATGTGCTAAGTAACGTGTTAAGTAATCAAATAAATTTAGTAAAGTAATGCATTACTTTTAAATTTAGAAACGCCAGTTACTTTGTTTTCAGATTCATTCACTGACAGCTCTTCTGTCCCCGTGTTGAGAGAAATCAGTTCAGAGGTGTTTCTTTCAACCTGAGGCTTGTGCTTGTGCACTTTCGGTGTGAAAGAGCTCTACAATTGTCAAAAATACAACTTTTGCCCAGCTCAGGAGACAAAAGTAATTCAAAAGAAACAAGTAAAGTAATTATTTACTTTAACTGGTTTCGCATTATTTTTAATAGTAACTTTCCCCAACAGACAAGATGGTATTACTAATGCATTTTATGTTGTAGAACAAAAACGTAAAATCTTCAGCTTGCGTTAACTAGAATTCTTATTTCAGGCATTTAACCGAAACCGACTTCAGGACGATGGAAAATGCTAAAATGCCGTCTGATTTTGAGGTTTCAGCCTATACAGTAATGCACCATGCAGCACTCCATTATGACAGAATGTTTATTTTGGGGTGAACTGTCCCTTTAAGAGTGCCACATGCTGATTGCACCTGCCTCTCTTGGTTTTTCTCTCTCCTTCCAACCCATGCCACTGTCACGCCTCTCCTGACACCTGATGCTCGAGTGGAGTACTGCAGGCCAGGACAGGCTGACGGTGCCCAATACATGTTCACTGACTGTTTTTCAACTCTGTCTCCTCTCACGTCATTGCTGATTAATAATGATGTGTCTAAGTGAATCAACGGTAAGAATATTAGCACTGTTTGTATCATAACATAAAAAGCATGCGTGATCATTTGAACTTTTTCGACTGGGGGGGGGGAATCCAGTGAGACAGGGTCGGAAGATAAGTCAGCCTGACCTCATGGGTGTTTACTCGACCTCTGTCAAGGTCGGGTTCACTGAATGAGGTAGGCCCAACTAAACCACCGCACACCGTCCTTGGGGTGAGAGTTACTGTATCTCCCTGCTGGTCTGTGCGCTACTAACCAAACCTGTGACTTCAGGGTCACCTCCAAACGCTGCTGAGGCGTTACGTTGACGTACTTTAGAGGTTATTAAGAGGTTATTGTCCCCTCCCGGTGTGGTAGGCTCCCTGTGGCGCTATGTCAGGGCGAGCATGACCCTTTCCGGGTACCTGCCACCCCTCTGCGACCCTAAAGATGGAAACCTGCTCATGGATGGAGGATACATCAACAACCTGCCAGGCAAGTACGGCCCAGAGCGAGGGCCGCTGGGGCCAGAAACACCAATCTGGTTTGGTCAATCACTTATTTTTTTTGGTTTTAAAGAGCTACACGGCTCTGAGTAAGTATACTGTGATTATCTTCACCGTTTTGAGGGTAGAATGAGTGGTTTTGCTTTATCCATTTGAACTCAGAATGTGTGTAATTGCAATGCATTAGTTAGTCAATTTGGCTTCTTGGAGATTTCCAGCGCATTTTTATTTTATAGTCTTATTAGGTCAGTTTATGATCCGTACGGAGACAAATGGATAAAGTTCTGCAGGGATTGGGTGGCGTGGACAAAGATGCCCGCTTTTTGACCTCTTGTCCTCACAAGCCTATTAAAAACATGACATTTGATCAGGTTCTAAATATCAACCATTGCAAGCTGCTGTTGTTGTCTGGTGTATGATTGGTCTTAAATTGTGATTCTAAATATGTTGTATCTTTACAATATAAAAAGTGTGATTTAATGTAGTCAAATTTTAAATGGACTGGTATAAAAAAAAAAAAAAAAATCTAAATCAACCAAAAAAAACTAAACTAAATCACCAGACAGCAATTGCATAATGTCCCTCCGTGGGCAGATACATATATTTCACATAGTTCAGATGGGTACTTAATTCAGGGGAAAAAGACAAGATTTTGCATGTGACATCACATTCTGTCTTATAATTTGATTTATTATAATGCATTTCATTATTTTGTTAGGCAGTTTGCACTGCTAAAGACAATTATTTCTTGCATTAAATACATCTGTGTTATTGTCAGAGCTGGGTAGATTACTTACAAATTGTAGCCTGATTTCAATTTATATGCCAAAAATTAAAAAAAAAAATCAGCATAATGTGAACAAGTCAGATCAAAAGTAAAGTAGTGGATTATTGATTAAATAGGATAATCTTCTACCATATTAACGTAAAACTGTAAGAAAATATATTGTTATAATTAACAACATGAAGTACTTTTATATTATATCAAGGTTTGCCTAACTGTGGCTCGTAAAAGAACCGCAGGTTTAATGAAAAGCTAATGATTAATTAAAATAATTGTAAAATGCGAACAATTAAAATAAAACTTTTATTAAAAAATGAAATATTTCGAACCTGCATGTCAAGTTAGAGACCTGTGAACATTCAAATTAAATTCTTGATTATTAAAATATTTATATATATATGAAATATATTTATAAATCTCAGGGGTACTTCAAGCAAATATAGTAGGTGGGTAACACTTAATTTTAAGGTACAATTCTCACTATTAACAAACCATTAATTCTACTTTTGCCTCAATAAACTGCAAATAAAATTTGCTGCTTATTAATAGGTAGTTGTTCATTTTTCTGATTACATAATCCAGATTGCATGTAATCAGTTACTACCCAGCTCTGGTTATTGTCAGTAAAACAGATTGAATATTAAAATTCAAGAAAAAAAAGTCTAAAATAGTTCTTAAGTCATAATGCATCAATTTGAAGCCTACTTTGTCATCACTGAATATAATTGTCTTTTTCCGTCCTTTGTTATTACTGATCACCAGCAAGGCTGTTTTACCACGATTCTCAGGAAAAGTTTTAAAACTGCACTCGATTCAGACAATTTCTTCATAACTTAAACGTTGATGTTTATTCGATTTTATATTACTGACGAAACGGCAGCTTTCCAAGTGAGGGGTTTGGTTAAACAGCGTTGATTGGTGATCATTTATAAATTAGAAGAATTTAGTCTGAAATATTAACGGTACTTTGATTGTTCCTGCTACCTTGTGGATGTCTGTCTTTGTGTGCGTGTGCACTTGTTTGCGTTCAACCGGCACGCTAACACCCTGCAGCGGACATAGCTCGCAACATGGGCACAAAAACAGTCATCGCCATCGACGTGGGCAGCCAGGATGAGACCGATCTTTGTAACTACGGTGACTGTCTTTCTGGCTGGTGGCTGCTATGGAAACGAATCAACCCGTGGGCGGAGAAAGTGAAGGTGAGCCAATGTTGTGGGATATTAGAACACTTCTTGTGGGGCCAATGCAGCCCTTTCGGTTTGAGCTTCTCTAATGGGATCGGAACGTTCAGAAAAACATCCCGTGTTTCTCAGGTGCCTGACATGGCCGAAATCCAGTCCCGTTTGGCCTATGTGTCTTGCGTACGGCAGCTGGAGCTCGTCAAGAAGAGCGCATACTGCGAGTACATCCGGCCACCCATCGACCGCTTCAAGACCATGGACTTTGGGAAATTTGATGAAATCTATGTGAGAACAAAACG
The DNA here is from genome assembly GCF_018831695.1 of Puntigrus tetrazona. Classification (NCBI taxonomy): domain Eukaryota; kingdom Metazoa; phylum Chordata; class Actinopteri; order Cypriniformes; family Cyprinidae; genus Puntigrus; species Puntigrus tetrazona. The sequence goes on along the minus strand of NC_056699.1, from coordinate 22,388,693 downwards.
CAGTGAAATGAAGAGCAGTGTAGCACTAATTATACATTTATTATAGTGTACATAAAACAATTCCAATGAACTCTCAAAAGTGGTATATTTCAAGTTTTTCTGTTTTCTCTAAGGATGTGGGTTATCAGCATGGTAAACTAGTGTTTACTGAGTGGGCTCGCGGGGACATTATTGAAAATATGCTGAAAGACTATCACTCGGCGGACTACAACGACAGCAAGAAGACGGATGTGAGTTTATTTCATTACAACAAGCCACTTTTCTATCCCCCTTTTGACTAAATATTCGAAGAAAAGCATCTATTCTTTCTTTCAAAACAGTTTTACCCTAATTTAGTCTTATTTTATTTATTCAATTGCGCATTGAGTTTTAATTTGTCTATTCATTTGGTTGTGTTTTGATGCTGTTTGTTTCAGTCGTGTACGTGTCCTAGTGCAGACTTCACTGATCTAGCTGAAATTGTGTCCAGGATTGAGCCGGTGCAGAGCTACTTAGGAGCTGATGGTCAGTTATTCTAAATGAAATAAAAACACCTCTTCGCTAATTACCCCAATGCATCAATCATTACCTAAATTTATGACCGAATTGACAAGGTGTTTAAATCGATGGCCGGCGGAGTTGTTATTATATCGCGTACTTGTGCTTAACTGATGTTTTTGTGTCTAGCAGAGGAGTCTGACTATGCGACGGAGTATGAGGAGGACGGGATGGACACCGTGAGAGAGGAGGAGGGTGAGGAAGAGGAAGAGGAGGAGGCCGAAGATCCAGAGGACCAGTCTCCTGGAGAATGGGGACCAAATGGCATCTTCCCATCAGTAAGTGTACACTTTAGATGGTCCACTTTAGACAAGCTACTAACAGTGCAACTATATGCCAACAAGCAGTTATTAGAGAATTAGTAGACTGTCTGATTAATATCTGTTAACTCTTTACTTTGATGCAACAAAAAATATAACATCGTATTTGACCAACCCTAAACTTACCCTAAAAGTCTACTCTGAGAGTTAGTAGACATGTAGTTGCAAACGAATGAGAAATAACTGACATGTAGTTGCGAAGTTATTTATAGTTAGTGGAACGTCTAAGGTCAAAATAAAAGCCCTAAAAGTTGAGTAAAATTAAAGTCACCTGACACTAAAACTAAATAATTTGTGTAGGATGAAGAGAAGACTGTCCGTCAGAGGAAGAACCTCACCAGGGACCCCAACTTGGACTTCTCTGGAGTGTCAGACTGCTGAAAAGGGAGTAATGCAGGGTCGAAGGGCACTGGAAAGAGAAGCAGCCCAAGCAGGGGCTGAAGAATATGAAGATAAATACAGAAGAAAAGACTTCTGAATCAATAAGATTGTTGGAAAGCCACCAAAGATGCTGTGATTTAGACCCTGTTAAAACTACATTACCCACAACTTGTCACCAAAACTGTGACTCTGTTATGCCTTTGGGATTTTGGCTCAAGACTCTACAAAGACAGGGTCTAATGACTGTGAGGCCCGCCGAGGCAGAGGAACCACTCCATGAGATCCCTTGCCACTGAAATATGGGGCTCTACATTTTTTTTTAGATGTTTAGGGAGTCATGAGAAAAATTGTCTACAGTAGCGGTCAGTATACCACTATCCATAAGTTTGGTTTTCTTGAGGATACCAGTTCAGTGGAGATAGAGTGTGTGTGTGTGTGTGTGTGTGTGTGTGTGTGTGTGTGTGTGTGTGTGTGTGTGTGTGTACGGCCACAACCTGAACATGCATTGGCAACTCCTCTCATAAGATGCCATCTAGACTAAAAATGCCCAAGATGCATTGTTGAAGGTCTGAAACTGAGAGAAGACTGTATAGGTTTAGAAAGACCCAACTTATTAGGAAAAGTCACTGCAGATTTGTTTAACACCGTTCCTGATATCTAAAATGTATTTTAATGAGGGTCAACAGAGTGGAAAGCTATGTAGGTGAATAAATTCTATTATTATAATAGGAAATCATTTTTACTCTCAGTGGGAGTAAATAAAAAAAGGTGCCCAAATAGTGTAGAAGACAGATGGATTGACTGCTGTGATGTAAATGTGGACGGATGGATACATTGGAGGAGAACGAAATCAAGAATGATAAAAAGATTTTTCGAAGAGTAGTAGGAAAGATAAGGAAATCATTGTGATAGGGAGCAAAGAAGTGAGAGCTGTAGGAAGGAAGTGAATGGAATAGAGTCAGGAAGTGGATATAGTAGAGAGTGAGTGTGGTAAAGAGTGCTAGAGATCAAAGAAGGAAGAGCAGTAGAGTGAGGGAGTGATTGCGTGGTAGTGAGTGTGATAAAGAGTCAGGAAGTGGATGCGGTAGAGAGCCAGAGTGGTAAAGAGTGTGAGGAAGTGAAAAGCGGTAGTGAGTGAGAAAGTGAGTTCGGCAGAGAGTGAAAAATGAGTGACAAAATGAAGAAAGGCAATGCAGAAGGCTTTCATGAGGAGTGTTGTTAATGCTTCATGTTAATCTGTGTGTGTGTGTGTGTGTGTGTGTGTGTTCAGCCTTTCAGAAATGCAGAACTACTTATGCTTCAGGTAGACGAGGTGGATGCCTTATTTTGTTATTGCACATTCACAAAGCAAAAAAGAGAGAGAGATGAACAAAAACACCTGTAATATAATGCCGTGAAGATGTGGATGAGTTTAAATTGTGATCCTGCTGAACGAGTGCCAGGTATACCGTGTCCAGTGATGGAGCACATCTTCCTCGCACTCCAAAGCCAAATGTCATCCTTCCCATATTCACCAACCTAAAAGCTGTCCATAATCAATGTATTTTTTTTTTCCCTCTGAAACCTCACCGAGATGTACAAATTCCTCAACCCTCGATGCTTTTGCTTTGTTTCAGTCTTTTATGCTGAGACGGTTTGTTTTATACGTTTACGAGAACCGAAAGGATCGCCAACTACTATTTAATTTATTTGTTTTACCACTGGCTTTTTTAATAGCTTTTTAAAACACGTTAGAGATTGTAGAGAATAACAGTAAGCGGATTCTTATTTTGCTTGATTAGCATTTTTGCACTGATGATAATGACGAAAAAATGATGTTGAATGTGTTTTACTGTCTAATATAAATGGTGGCTGAGGTACAGAAGGGTCACGAGTGTGTGTGACCATTTTAAGCCTCAGAAATAAATGCTGAATAATGAAAAATAAAATCCTATTTAATGCCATGCTGACTAAATCGCTTTTTGAAATAAGCTGTTATGTTCCCAAGTGATTATTTTTGTGAAACTTTAAGGAACTTTATCTGCGGGAACGACTTAAATCCTATTTTACTACATTCTTTGTCGGTTTACAGATAATTGTAGATTATAAACTGACCGATTTATTCACATCAACATCTGATGAAGGGAATGAAAACTCTCTGGGTCTTTGGATGCTGTCCTCCTGCTTCCATTATACATAGATACGTTGAAGCGACCCCAATGCTATAAGATTTGGTAAAAAGTGTATTTTACTACACCGGAATGCGGTTTTTAATTTTAATTTTTTTATTTTTAGCAGTTCGTTTTGCTGTTTGATATTGAAAATTGGTGCGTCTTATTTTAATGCATCATCTTAACTATGAACACAGCAAACAGTTTTGCTGTTTAGTGCACATTGTTCTCTCTTTAGCGTCTAATAAACCGGAAGTCTCACCCATAGGCTTACTTCCACGTTCAGGAAAAAGTGCATAAAACAAGTTTTCACAAAGTGTTAAACATCAACATTACCAATTTAATTTAAAACGGGGTGATACTATCCCAACAGCTGGTTTTACACAGCCAAACTTATGTAACATTAGTAACGTAAAATATTACTAGTAAAAAAAAAAATTCCGAGGCAAATGAAAGCACTTGTCATTACACGCCCTCATGTTACTCCAAACGTTCAATGGAGAGACAGAAATGTTTTAATTTCAATAAAAACATTATTTGTGATTCAGAGATTAAAGTTACAGTACTTTATATCAATTGTTTTTATGACTGTACTAAAAGAGGAAGAATTTCTCAAAGTCAAAACGACTTATTTTTCATTATAACAATGTATTTTGCAACTGAAGTACATAAAAATAAACCATGCAAACACTTTTTTTGTATTTTATTTGTTTTAGGTTTTTGAAAGTTTTTAATTTTTCCCAAAAGAAAAAAAAATCCTGAGGTATTCACAATATAATGGCATTTCTTTCATTTGAAATAAGGAAACAACAACAACAAAAAAAAAAAAAAAAAAAAAAAAAAAAAGCGGGAAAGGGGGCATCAAAATGATAAAACTGTGATGGCTGTCTCTCAATACAATACAACAGTCTGGGATACTTCTGCTACGTATATAACATTAGATGGTACCCAAAAAAGATATATAAATAAAGTAAAAAAATAAAATAAAGAAATCACATAAGACAAGCTACATTATTCGTGCTTGGCTGTTGTAGTTGAGTCTCATTTTTAACATACATCAAATATTTTAGATTAAATAAACTAATCCCAAAAGGTTAGCAACAATGTTGCATCATATCTATATTCTATAACTTTCGTATATCCATTTACCAGAGAACATATAAGGTTGTCTAAATTTGTTGGCACAAAGCATTTCTAATTTTTTCAACATATTTTTCAAGCAGTTGAAATATGCCAACAAACGGTTCTTTTTGACTCAAACAGCATGTCAACGGCCGCATCAAACAGAATAAGCAGGTTTAATCATTTCTAAACTCCCATCAAATAGAATTTGGTGAAGTACATGGCTCTAAACTCCATGTCAAATAATAATAATAATAATATTATTAATAATAATAATAATAATAATAATAATAATAAAAACCTCCAGTGCAACAGCAGCTAAAAATTGTGAGATTTCCACATAAAAACACATTGTAACCATACAGCAAATCAGAGCTCTAATAACAGCTCTAAGAAGCAGGGGTAGAATGCACTAATCAAAAAAATATAATAATAATAATAATAAAAAAACTAACAATAAATGATTGCTTTGCTTCAACAGAAAAAGACACACCTTTGACAACATTCCTCAGAAACAATTTGAAACAACTCGTAATCTGTCCCACTTTTCTCTTAATTTGGTGTGATCTTAACCCTGAAGATAATAGTAACAACAACTGTATTAAGAGCAAACAAAATGGTAATCGTATTCAAAGTTGAAAATAAATTGTTACAAAGGACCAAAATGCATACAAAATAATAGACTTTTGGTTTTCTAACAGCTGAAGACACAATGTCTTGCTAAAACCTCTTTCAGCACTCATTCATAGATCAACAGGACACAAATACAACATAGCAGAAAAAGAAAAGGTCAAGAATCAATACAAAAAAAAAAAAAAAAAAAAAATGTCATTAACAGCTTGAAATCAGCCAACAATGATAAAAGTAAAAATTCTGTAATGCATATTAAGATCAAAAAGTCAAACATAAAAAAGGCAAAAGTGTGTCTTTTTCTAAAAACACGTTTTGGAACAAAGTACAGTATATATATATATATATATATATATATATATATATATATATATATATATATATATATATATATATAAAATAAATAAAGATATTTATGAATCCCTTACCCCTTTCGACCCAAAACATGATGTAAAATCAATGGCAGTTACTTCGGAGATCATAACATGCAATTGATATACTTACAGCACTGAACAAACTATTTCTCCAAACTACCATCCCCCCAGTCTGACCCCAAACACATCCCACCCACCCCATCCCAGTACAATCCTTAAATATGTCAGCTCATTGAAGAAAAACTAAAGAAAACACTCTATTGATCGTAAATTCTCTTTCTGCTCTAGCTGAGGACGTGATATTCACTCGCTTGTCAGGGAGACTCCAGTAGTTTTTGTGTGTGTGTGTGTGTGCGTGCAGGAAGTTCCAGGGAAAGACGCAAACGGACTTGATGTGAGTGACTGCATAGTGAGTATTTGGTTTAATTACAGATGGGGCATCATGATAATTTAACAAAATAATAACAATAACAACAATTCTAAAAAGTAATAAAGACTTAAAAATCATGACGGCACGAGTACACGCCTGAGCACTCACACACGCAAACACACCAAAAATAACAGTGATGCTGCAACACAAACACACACACTCACTCACACGCGCACACACACACACACACACACACACACACACACACACACACACAAAAACCATAAACAATAACTAATGAAACAGCAGCACGCACTGGTTTAGTTTGGTGTTCTGGACATGTACGACTACCGTCGGCAGAAATGGGTTCATTATCTCTGTCCTATTCACAGAAACGCCTATTTCAGAGAATCAAAACGCACACATATATAAAGAAACGATGCTTCAGAAAGCAAATAAAAAAAAAAATAGCAATTACAAATTAAAATAGTGCCAGAAAACAGTGAATGGAAGTACACTTAAAAACCAAGCATAAACCATACAGATTAGCATCTCGGATCATATTTCCACAGAGGCGTGTTTGTATGCGTGTGTGTCACCAAAATAGAACCCCAACAGTGAAGGGTGACCCACCACTGTCTCACAGGAAAATACATCCATGAAGCTGTGTATCCCTCACCCGAGGTCCTCAGAATAACAATCCAGCATCATCTAGTATAACAATAATCACCCTAATGACGACAACGCCACTGGTTTGAATTTGTGTTATTGATGACACCTTTGGTGTGTAATGCTGCGGTTGCATCTATAAGGTCTACTGAGAGAATGACGGACAGACAGACAGGCAGGCACCACAGTATCTGTGATTAACGTCAAACAGGAAGTCAGTGTTAAGTTGACAGTGAGAGTCCTGTTAGAGATTCTATTTTGCAGCAAAGAAGTGAAGAAACTATTGGGAGGTAAACGGTTACAGATCATTGCTATAGTAGATAGTGTTCGCATCTGACATGTTTTCTGATCTTTTGACTGATTTGTCAATCTGATTTAATGGAAAAAAAACTGCTGAATATACAGAATTCCTTGACTAAAAATGTGTTTAACACATAAGCATATATTAAATTAAATATTAACAGAGGAGAACGTATTTGAAACCCATTTATTCATCCACCGCAGGACGGACACAGGAGGACAATTAGGAGTGACCCACAGCTAATGGTGCAATGAAGGAAATCTAGCTCAAATATATATAGATATTACCAGCTGGTGTCTCTTATTTTGTACAAATAACTGGAAGTCATTATTATTAGTTGCCTACAGTGAGTGGCGATGTTTGTGTGAGTTGGCATAGTGGCGTAGTTTCAAAAACAAATCATTTTGATATAAATATAGATATAGGTTTATATATTTATTCCATGCTTGCTTTCTCTTTTCCTCTTAAAGGATCACATCGTGCATTTTACAGGTAATTATTTTTATATTTGGTAACTGTGTAGACATTGCAGTGTTTTATGCATTTGGTTCAGGAAAAAAAGAAAAGAAAAAAGATTTTCCTTTGGGGAGTATAATCATTGTGACAGCAGCATCTAAAGTAAACAGTAGCAGCAAGATAGATAATAAATAAATATAATAATAGTAAAAATAATGATAGCAAACAAAGTTTCAAGGATAATGAAAAAACAGTAAGATGCAAAACAATGCAAACCTACTTAACCCCTAAAAGTAAAAATTGGTACATTGGTTCAAAAAAATTGAAAGCTTTTATGCAACGTCCAACTAGAGATCTAGAAAACAACCAACATCTGTTACCGTCTCTAAAAATCAACCAATACTTTCTATAAGACTTCACTGGAGACTTTCTTTAATACTTTCTGTATGCCTTTCTCTCCTACGTTCATTACTCTTTCCTCAGTCCCTTATATAACACCATACTTCCCGCCTCGACGTACCATTACCATCCAAATCTCTCTTTGCTGATTCGTTCAGTCAAATTTTCTTTTTTCCTCGCACGCTTTCTCACTCAGTCCAGCAGTGGTTTGGCTTTTTAAAGCAGTGAATCTCAAACTCTACAGCTTTGGTTGTGAAAGTCGCTGAACATCTTCAGCACGACCCACGAACAGGGGCTGAAATCCTCTGAGAACAACAGCTTGGCAGAAGAAAAAAAAAAAAAAGCAGTGCTGTGTCGAAAAAAACAAGCTTTGGTTTTGCGGGAACTCAAATGCTCATGGGAAAACACGAACGGTGAAGAGAATGAAATGATGAACGGTCGTCTGGGTAGATGAGTCAGGTGAATCAGAGCAGAAATGTTCCACTCACAAAACGAGACGTTTTTTTTATTCTTGTGGAGGATTCTTGTGCACAAACACCCCCGCTTGTCTCTCAACACCACTCTGAGTGACTATGACAACGTCTCATCTATGCTTTTGATTGCGGTTTCTTCCTCGCACTCTAAGACTGCAACAACACGCAGCTAAATCTGGTTAAAATACCCATTTCTAACACTTGTCTTCCTGAGGTGTGCACTGTGTACAACTTTACACATTCTGGGCTAATTTTTTTTGTGTGTTTTTTTCTAGTGCAAGACCGATACGTAATCCAATATTTGGCCACTTATTGGCCGATGAACAGAATAGTTTCAAGATATTGTCATCAGTCAATGAAACTGAAGTGTGTCATTTCTGAATGACCAGCGAAACTGAATTACGCAGATATCAGTGATTTTTAAAAACGCTTCATCACATTTTTTTTTTTGAAGATTTCCCCCATTTACCACCGGTTAAAGCAGTCCCACCCCAACCTGACAACATTGGTTTAACCAATATTGCTGAGACGGGCTTCTCAGACGAACAAACATTTGTCACTTTTAGTTGTCTCTGCTTATTAAATTGAGATGCACACTTCATCTTATCGGTCCGCCACTAGTTTTATCTTAATATACAAACCTTTCTCTTAGCCGGTACGTCTACTTCAATACATGAAATTCCTGACCAAACTAGTTTTAACAATCTAAACATCAAGGATTAGAAGCTCTACATCTAAGAATCACTAACTCTTTAAGTACACGTTACAATTACTGAAATATCGGCTGATGTTTGCTAGCGAAAAACACTTCTATAAAACATAGTTTTCGATATCACACTGATATTATGTCGCTAATTGCTTAGATTCGCCTAATGGCTTAAACCGTACAGGAAAGTGAAGAGCAAGGACTAATAAACGGATAACGCACACACACTCACACACACACTCGCACACCATTGCACAGTGTTGTTCGACTACTCTGTTCAGTCCCTGAGTAAGGGGCTACGGAGAACTTCATGACATGTGGATTTGGATTTTGAAGTGAACGGACTGTACGCTTACTCTTGTGGCTAACCTTTATACAGCGGTCAGTGATCGTGGTTCGGTGAAGCAGTGTGTTAGTGTAAATGCGTGTGTGTGTGTGCGCGTGTCACAGTGACTGTTAGACTGCAACCTGTAATGGTCCATCCTGTTCGATGGGTGGATGAGAAGGACAAAAATATTTCAGATTTACATCAAACCTGCCCAGGATTGTCTGTCGATCAGTCAAACTCCCAAATGAACATTCTCTCTTTTGTTTCGGCCATCGCGCAAACGGTCCACTTCCACTCCATCCTGTCTTTCTCATTTACAGAATTTATATTCCAAACCTGTCCATCTGTGTCTCTAAATCAACCTCTCACAATCGCACCATTCTTTCTCTCCCGCTATCCCTCCATTTCTCTTGTTCTCCGTCTGGCTACCTGCTGAAGAGGGAGTGGAGCTGGTGATGGCTGAAGCACTGGCTGCTGCGCGGAGACTCTGTGCGCTCCATCACCGTCTGGAACCAGCCCGCCACATCTACATCTGACACCTCGTAACGACGGATAAAACTGTGTTCCTATAAAAAAAATAAATAAATAAAAAGAGCACCAGTGTGAATATATGATCATAACAAGCTCTGCAGGACGTTTGATGTTAAAGGGACAGTTCACCAAAAATTAATATTCTGTTAATTACTCACTCTCATGACGTTCCAAACCCCTAAGACCTTAGTTCATCTTCAGAACACAAATTACGATATTTTTGGTTAAATCGGAAGAGCTATCTGACCCTCCATACACAGCTCCACAACTGAAATCTTCTAAGGTCCAGAAATGCAGACAATACATTGGTAAAACACGCATACGCATGTTTCTCCTCTGCATAAACAACACATGCATAAGTTCATGTGTGCATTTTCCCCCTGAACGTAAACAGCGTTAGTACGTTCTTAAGTACTCTTCAAAATGGAGGAAGACATAACACTGGGGAGAAAATGAATGGTTGAGTAAATTATATTATCTTTAGTTTTCTTTGCGCAAAAAAAGAAAAATCACAAAACTGAGGTTGAGCCACAACAATGTATCAGTGTACATATTCTCCAAAACGCCAGGATGATGCAGAGACGACAAATAATTGAATAAAGTAGTTTTATTTGTTTTCTTTGCGCACAAAAAGTATTCTCGTTGTCTTGTAAAATTACGCTTGAACCCCTGATCAAATCAAATCAAAATCAAATTCAAATTTTATTTGTCACATACACATACATACATGGTACGACATGCAGTGAAATGTTTTTTATAACCGTCCAGCATCAAAATAGAAACAGATGTCTCATGGACTATTTTAATGATGTCCTTGCTGTCTATGGGAGGGTCAGAAAGTTCTCGGATTTCATCAAAAATATCTTAATTTGTGATCCGAAGATGCACACACGTCATATGGGCTTTTTGGAAGAACATGAGGATTAGTAATTAATGACAGAACTATCCCTTTAAACCAAAAATGCTCAAGTCACATGGGAGATTGAGACTTACAAGCAGCTTGTGGTATTTTGGCCTTTTTCTGTGATCCTTTGTGAGGCTGTGGAGACAAGAAACTCACACGTAACCACAACAGACAGATACAGGAGCAAAAATTTTCCATTTATGTTAAATCATGTGAGTATACCAGTCTTTGACGAAGGACTGAAAGTCAGGAGAAAAGCCCATGGTGAGAGGAAGGACCGGTGGGTCCTCTTGCAGAACTTTGGTGAGGACCTCAAAGTCTGTCTTGCAGTTCTTATAAGGAAACTGTCCTGTGGCTAGCTCAACCTGCAGGTGAAGAGGAAACATCTTTTGACATCTATTGTGCATTTATTTAATCAAAATTAGAGTAAAAATTTAAATATTGTGAAATACTACTACGATTTAAAATAACTGACTGCAGAGCTACATTTTTTAAATACCTAGCTGAATAAAAGTATTAATTTATTTTGTGATTCAAAACTTTTGATAAAAAAAACCCAAAAAAAAACACCCCTACACAAATCAAAGTAATCCAAGTAAACAAGTGTTGGCTTAGCAGAATATAGGAAGAGCTCACCAGAGAAATGCCAAGACTCCAGACGTCAGCTCTGATGTCATAGTCTGGCTTACTGGGGTCTGGAGGGTCTATTCTCTCAGGCTAGAGAAAAAAAAATGCACAATGCATAATTTTTCGCTTCATTGTGATAAACTGTATGACTCTCAACTCAAACTCTGGGGCCACGTGCTTACCGCCATGTACGCAGCACAGCCGGCGCTGCGAGTCTTGGCCTTAGAATCTACCAGTCGGCCGCTAATGCCAAAATCACATAGTTTGATCTGCCCTTTGGCATCCAACAGGATATTAGATGGCTTCACGTCTCGATGAATGACACCATGTTTCTCTTTTAGATAAAGCAGAGCCTTTACGATCTACACACGAAAAAAAGAAATCAGTCAAAGTTCAACTTGCAAACAGACCAATAATAACCAACAGATTCTGAATCAGGTGAATATAAAGGAAGTCTTACGGCCACGGTCATCTTTCCCAGAATGGCCTCTGGTATGGGCCCCTGGATCCGCTTCTTTAGCTTCTCTGCACATGTCCCCATTAGTTCCATGGCGATAAATACATCCGTCTACAAAATAAGAGAGAAAACACCATTGAACAATTGAGGTGATTCAATACATTCAGCATAAAGCAGAGGCATTCATTTCAAGCTCAAGAGCATTTCTTTGCAAACAAACTGAATAAACATTAAAATAGGAACATTCATCAGACCAATAGAACTATTTTTAAGAGTAACAATGCTTGAAATACCAATAAAACAAAACCAATCATTAAAGCAACACGCCACAGACCTTGTATGCAGTAACTGAGCACAGAACATGTGCGTGTTACTCACATTGGTGACTATTGCTCCATAGCACTGAATGATGTACGGACAGTCGTGACTCTTCAGCACAACATCTAGATCCATGAGGATTCTCTTATTCTCATCTTTATTACCCGTCCTCCTCATTTGCTGCAGGGAAAAAAAACCACATACTCACATAAACACTACTAGAATGACACAAACCAAGAGCAGTGATGTAATTAGTAAACAGTAATTACTGCTGCGTTAACTGCTGTTTTAACTGACTCGGTAATTACAAGGAAAGTTCAAGAAAAGATACACAAATGCCTATATCCCAAAATCTCACTGAATTTCTTTTGGCCTTAGTACATTGACAATTTTGTCAATGTACTAAGGCCAAAAGAAATTCAGTGAGATTTTGTGCCACTTAATGCCACTTAATATTTGATATTTCTATTAGTTTTTTAGTATTAAGTAATCTTAAAAGGGATTTACTACTTTCCTCTTTGGAACACAAACCAAGACCTTTTGAACACCGCTGGTTACCAAACAGTTTTGCGTGTTTCACAAAAGAATTTATGTCATACAGGTTTAGAATGAAAGGAATGAATCAGCAAAGGAGTCAAAAAAAACGGGTCCAATTCAAAAAAAGACAACAGGCTAAGCAGAGAAAGCGTGAACTGAACAGACCTTGACTGCGATGACATGGCCAGTCTTCTTAAAGCGAACTTTAAAGACCTGTCCACAGGTTCCACTGCCGATCTCCCCCTCACTGATCAGATCCGTCACCTCTGCAGGGTAACGCTGAAGAACACACACACACACAAGAGCTCACACTTTTGCCACATTCAATACCTACAGACTATAACTGATGACTCACCTGTCCGTCGATCTTCAGGTATCCTGTTTGTTTCATGATTTCCTGCAGCTTTTGATCAATTTCAGCACTGAAGATAAAGAACGAACAGGTTAACGCACCAAAACTGTTATATGTTATGAAAACTACACTGTGCTGCAAGTGTTACACACTTCTCTAGGCTCTTCTGTAGGCTGTAGGGTGGGGTGGGAAGCGTGAGCATTTGTCGGGGTCTGCTAGGGTACGAGGGGTGTTGAGGAGAGCTTTCTGAGGAAGACGAGCGACTTCCTCCATCGTTGGCCAATGGTAACTGTAGAGCTGTAAAGATAGACAAAAAGGTTGGAAGAAGTCAGAGAAAGGACAGAAAACAGGAAGCCAATGACTGTCAATACGCACTCATTACTGGGACAAATGTTAATGAATGTTCAAGAACCCTAAATTAAGATCCCCAGGTGCAAGGGTCCAGAATATGACAGCTAATTCAATAAGGTCTATTTTTCCCCCTTTACAGTACAGAAAGCTACTCAGAATTGTGGATGATGTGCATTAAAAAAAGGGCCATTATGAACCATGCTAAATCTTTTTTTTCATATTCTTTACTGATAATATAGCAATATAAATGAAAAAAGATTAGATTTCTTTATTGAAAAAAAATAACATGATTGCTGTTGTTGTTACAAAAAATATTAAAAATATATTAATTTGTTTTCTACCAACAAACATTGCTATTAGTTTCATTTCATTCAATAACAAAAATAAATTATATTTATATTATTATTCTTATTGGAAAACAAAATAGTTGATGATAATAATAAAAAACAAGTCTTTATTAATATTAAAATGAGATGGTGTAATATAGTTATATAATCTCCTATAATACAGATATACATAATAATAATAATAATAATAATAATAATAATAATAATAATAATAATAATAATAACTTAGTAGTAGTAGTTTTTTTTTTTAAATATAACCTAGACAGTAATATAATGACTTGACAGTCCTGCTAGTGAATTGTGGAGCACATATGAAGCTAAGCCAGATTTTCAAAGGATCCCATTTTACCATCTTCAATGACATTTCTGACCATTTCAAATCCTGAGGGAAATCAGCCAAATAAACACAGTAATAAAAGTACAAGTCATGCCAAGATCAGACACACTCACACACAGAAATGACAAGGGCTGCCAAACAGTGAAAACCAGCCACTGGAGTTAGTGTTAGCATTCCCAGCATGCACCGGGACAAGCAGAAGTCACCACAGGGTGACATTTGACATTCGCTCACCAAACCGTGCAAAACTAAACATTTTACAGGATTTTGTACATGTTGTTTGAGCATAGAAACAACCCAGATTTTTCAGGAGAAACTGATAACCTTCGAACATCTGATTCCTCCTCAATAAAACCTGTCCTTGGGAGAGAATCGGTTAGCTTGGGTTAGTCAGTGAGGTCAAGCGGTTTGGTGCGGAAACACCTACTGAACACACAAACAGCCTACATGGCCGTAATCCACATCTGTGCAGAAAACAGAGCCAAAGCCATCTCGTCTGGAAATTACGGACAGAGCGCTGAGAGACAGGAGAGGCCAGACAAGCTCAAACCCAAGTTGGACACAGAACACCCTGTCGAGTGCCGCCATAGCTTCGTGTTTGTGTGTGGATGTGTTCGCTCACAGTATGGCCGTGCAGTTATAGCCACGACATGCACAGTGTCTGATCTTTCAAAAAAAAAAACCCACTTCATCCTACACACAGGTCTCACGCTCTCACAACAAACACACACACACACACACGCTTGCTGCTCCCTCTTCGTGTTGAGGTGGAAAAGAGAATGAGAGAATGATTGAAAAGACGATGAACGAGCAAGAGAATGGTAGGTAGGAGAATAGTCTCAGTCCCTGGACAATCATGCATTTGATGAAATTATGAGACATGTTCATGTAAGTGAGATTAATGACAGAAAGCTGCATGAAATTAAACCAACATGAAATAAAAAAAAAACAGGAACGTAATTACTTTATTAATCCACTTTTCAGGATTTATTTTTGGATTTACAGGTTGGATCAATGCCAAAAGAAGAGAGCAAAGAAGAGAGAACAGATGCAGAGGGTGATGTAGTGAATGTAACCTGCAAGGTAAAGAGCCACAGAGAGAGAGAGAGAGAGAGAGAGAGAGAGAGAGAGAGAGAGAGAGAGAGAGAGAGAGAGAGAGAGAGAGAGAGAGAGAGAGAGAGAGAGAGAGAGAGAGAGAGAGAGAGAGAGAGGGTGATGCAGCGTGATGTAGTGATGATGATGATGATGATGATGATGATGGTACCTGCGCGCTGGGAGGGGGCTGGAGCTGGACTGAGCTGGATCACGATGACTAGATACAGAGGAGAGAAAATACACACACACTTATTACTAAAAGCCCACACACACCTACAGAAATCGTCCCTCTCTTCAAACGTTCACTTTCAGCACGTTCACACTCCATCTAGCTTTTAATACAGATACCAATTACACAATGCTTTTAAATACATTAACGTTTGTTATCCGTGAAAAAATACTAAATTTTCTAGTAGCTGAAACTATGATCAATTAAAGGAAAAAGCTCATCCCAAAACAACAATAACAAAAAAAAAAAAATAAATCATCTCAATTTTTCTGGGATTTGAAAGTAAGGAGAATTACTAGGTAGAATTATGCCAGAATTTTCATTTTTGCGTGAAATATACTTTAAGAATGATCAAACAACTAAATAAAGAAAACCCAAATAACTAAAATTAAATAAATATTATTTAGTAAAATAAATGAACAATATAGAAATAAAAGTCTAAGTCGCACACGCTAGAACCAGGCTTAAACTAACTCCCAGAAAAATAAAAATCCAATCACACACACAATCAACAAAAAAGGTTCAAGAGGTTAGTTCACCCTAAAATTAAAACCAGCATCATTCACCCTGAAGTCACGTATGTGAATAAAAGCATAAATTAAACATGTTTATCGTTTAAAACGACTGTCTCTTCAGAAGGTTTGGATTAAACTACTCAAGTGAGATTTATTTTTTTCATCCCATCTGAAGCGTCAAAATACTAAGTGAAACGACTTTCAATTGAGTGACAGATTTCTCAGATCTTATTTTTCTTCTGATGATAAACATATTTCTTCTTGGAAGAACATCAAGTGAGTAAATGATCACAGAATTTTCATCAGATGGTCGAAAAATCTTTTAAAAACTAATCCTCAGATAAAAATGAAATCAAAGGCACCTCACATTCAGCAATAACACTGAAGTTCCTTCCCTTTTCACTAATAAAGTGATAAAATGATCTTACTAATATTTATTTATTTATTTCTCCCCTTCTCATTTACCATTTACCAATGTAAATAATGGACAAGGAATCAGTTTCCACATGTTGTCTACTGGTTTCAATCCCTGTCCACAAGCATGTAACAAAATCCAGATGCTCAAAATGATTCCTGCATAATATAAACACACACACACAAAAAAACCTGATCATCCGAAAGCGTTTTTGATCAGGGTAAAAAAATGAGCCACCACAAGAGAGAAACTGATATGAACACCAGGAACGTAATGTACTGGGACATCAGCACATCAATTCAAACACGCTGTCAGCTTGTGGAGGAGCTTCAAGAACAGACCTTACACTTCAGTCATGCAGGATAAGACCCCATCTAGTACATGCAATTAATCTTAAAATACCTTCAATGATATCAAGCGGTCAAAAACACTCCATGGGACCTTCATCACGGTCACTACAATGTGGCCACGATGCCAAGACAGTCCTCTTCAGGGACAAACAAAAAAAAGCTTAAGACATTGAATTATAAAGGAGGAGAAATAAAAAATAAACTCATTTTCTTTAAATACAGACTACTGACAGTCTCGCAGAAACCCAAACCCAGCGATTCGCAACAATACAAGTCTGTCATGACTGACGATTTTACGACACTAAACACAAACAGCCTTTTTAAAGGAAAATATCTCACACGAAGACTTCGTGCGAGGAGGAGAGGCGGACAAAAGGGCAGACAGACAGATATGTGAGAATCAGACCGACACATACAGACTGATCTGAGAGTATCAGGGCCTGCTAAACACCGCTAACTAGCCGCCAGGCTAACGCTAGTAAGCTGGCGGCCAGATTTTATTATTATTTATTTATTTATTTACTTTGAAGAACAAGCATGTAGTGAGCGACCTGGAGCACAAGCCCCGATAAACGAAACCCCACAGGCCTTTAACAAAGAACCAAGAGAGCCAATGCGAGTGAAGTGTCAGGATTTGATCGGTTTGTTTGTTTATATCATGCAGAACGCGTCTCGTTCCTCCGTCGCTGCGCTCAATCACTCGTTCACTTTCTCACACACTCACTTGGCCTGGGACGCGTCCGCTGCGGGCTCATGTCGATGTTCAGGTCGATTCGTTTGCGCGCTTCTTTATTTTCCTGCTTGAGTTTCTCCTCGATTCGGGAGAGTCTCTGCTCCAGCGACGACATCTTGAAAACTTCAGCAGCACCATCGAGCGCCGCGACTCACTGCCCTCTAGCGGCGACTGGATGAAAGCGCCTTCACTGCCCTCTAGCGGACAATGATAAAAAACCTAGCTGTATTTTACCGCAACATTCATATCCGAAAGACGCTCCAGAATCTTATATATATATATATATATATATATATATATATATATATATATATATATATATATATATATATATATATATATATATAATAAACACTTTTCCCTACTTCAAAATAGTGAAAAACAATGTCTCTCACAGAACAAGTATGATGTTAGACGCATTTGCGTTAACTATGTTTTTTATTTGATATAATACAAAGTATTTAAATAAAAAAAATACGTTTTAAATGTACAATGATTTTACTAAAAAACTTAAAATAATTCATGATGTTGATGCAGTCATGTGAAAAGGGTCTATAAATGTGTGTGCTTTAAATGTTTTCTTTTCTATGGTTTATTTTCAAGTATTCTATAATATGAGGTGTTGTTATATTTATTACAGTTCTTAATTATTTATTTTTTTTACTGTGGGTAACAACTAACTAGTGGAGCAAGGCAAAAAAAATGCCTTGTTTAATTCGGGTAAATCTGCAAAGCTAAATTATAGTCAACACAATACACACACATGGTCATCTCAACAACAGCTTTATAAATACAACTTTGATGAATTGTATAATTGTACAGGACATGCATTAATCTGCAGACAGTTTACCATTTGAGGAAAAAAAAAGGAGACGTTTTGCTGTGAAATGACACACGTCTTTCATTTAGACATATTTTATGTATGCGTTTTGCTACACTTTGTTCACAGTGTGTGCGAGTGTATGAGTTCATTTTTGGCTTCACCCAATTGTTTGTGTGTGTGTGTAGTAAAATGCTTACAAAATTTATTCATCTGCTCCTCGCAAGTAACAGATATGTCACGGCGTGCCGTTCGTACAAACTGTCTAATAAAAAACTGCACAAAAGGATGTTTCAAAGGCTTCAAAACAGCTCTGAGGTAATAATGTGTGTGAAACCAGAACACATAACAGTCACTAGTCGCCATTCATTTGTATCATGACTAAAATAAAAATCAGATAACACTATCTATTTAACAGATAACATCTGATATCTGTTAAAAAAAACATTTAAAAAACTAGGAGACAAAGTATCTGCTATTTGAATAAGTGGTTTTTACCTTTTGCTCAGATTTATCATATCACCCAACTGCTGTTAAAAATGTTGACAGATACAAAATCAATGAATGGACCTCAAGAAAATAATGAACAGGCATCTGCATTTTCCAGTAAAAAACCCAAAATGCAGAAGATCTCAAAGACCTTCAAAACAAGCCAAATTTTGTCAAAACACTGTCTTGACGGACTCTGGTTTAATGACATTCATTAATTTTTTTAAGACAAGACAGTTCTCCCACAAAAAAAAAAACTGCTTCAGAAAAAGCTGTCCTATTTAAAATTGAAGATTTCTTTTTGTTTGCTGATTGTAGCCAATCAAGATCGAATTTTATAGTCATCCGTTTCCCTCGCTGAAGCAAAAACGCCAACGGTAGGGCGGAAAGGAACGATATTTTAAGGCATTTTTTCTTCAGACCAGCTTTATATACAAGGTTGTTTGTTTGCTTTTGTAAAAATTCATTAAGGTGACCATACTTAAAGTGCACTTAATGAATGGAGAACAAGCTGTCCTACTTCAATATGCTTCACTTTCACAAGTAACACGTAAGAGACGATGGGCTTGAAGTATGAGAAAACACCCAGGATGAACGAGTCTAAAGAGGTCTTTAGCTCCAAGTACACGTTCATTAATATTCAAGCCTAATTAAACAACTCTCTTTTTCCATCAAATGCCACGGTGTCTGCAGAAAAGTGTCTCTTAATCTAGTTCCTTAGAGAATGGCAAATAATTCAGACAGCATCGTCCCGTTTGACTGGACATGATACGAGAAATGGAAGGAAGATTTTGCAGTGGTTACCAGTTCCTAAATGTGAGACTGAACAGAAATGCATTTCCCAGCATGCTCTTGGTCGTATCGCTTGCAAAAGTTCACCGAGATGCTTCAGTGCGACCTTTATTGATTTGCTTCGAGTTTAAAAAATGACCTTCACGTTACCTTTACTAAGACAAAGGCGCATTTTTCAAAAGTAGAAGACAAGCCAAAAATTTCAGCAAGTTTATCGGTGCACTCGACCATTTTTTCTCTTTGTTAAAACATGCGTTATGCCTAACGCAATAAATAGCACTTCTAAATAAAGTTCATGTGGGATGAAGCCTCTATTCATATAAGTAGCCTGTATTATTCTGCATGAAGAGGCTATTTTGAGATCACGTGACCGGGTGAATGCTACCCAGCTGTTTCAGTAACACACGTGACTAGTTGAATAAATGAATCATGGCTAACTGTGAATAATGCTTTTCTACCATGGTATCAGTACCTGACCACTTTAGTGTGATGCTTCATCCAATCCACTAGGTGTCAGTCTGAGCTGAAGCGCTATAAAAAAATAAAATGATCAAATGCACCTTTAAACCTGCTGGCGGAAAAGATTTCTGTCTTTAACCCGGTTCTAACTGTTTTCGGACTCCTCTGTTTTTTCCATCACAGTGTTCTCAGGTCCAGCACATTCATAATTGAGGCGAAACACTCGGATTGGCCGCTCTTGACCTCGTCGTGGCTGAGTGACGGAGCAGAAAGGTCTCTCTACAGCACTATCACAGCGAAGGGCGCTCTCAGCAGAGGTCGGACACATAGTCAAAGTCCCGGAAGCTGTCCTGGTCCTTGCGCGAGAGCACCCGGGGTTCACGGGGCGGTGTGAGAGCCGGAGCTTCTGTTGTGAATTCCTCATCGAAGTTGCTGACGTCCTCTTTGTTCCCGATAGTCGGAAGGAAGGGAGGAGGGAGTTTACGGAGGAGAAGAGCCTCCCAGTCCATATTCTGAAAAGTCAAAGTACCAATTTATGCCGTCATTTCACAGGGGAAGCAAAAATGCAACAAATAGGGATGCACAGATATTGAAATGAAATAATATTGATAATAAATATTTCAATAATTTAATGAGACATTTAATGCTTTTTTTTTGTTTATAAAAATGAAGACAGAAAGATATTCCTGAAAGATATTGTAAAATGCAATTGTACTGCAAAATAAAATAAAAAAAATATTGACTTAACTGATAAAATTACACTAAATTATATCACAAATGCAGTCCTATTTATTTATTCAAAAATGTTATATTCGATATGTAATTAATTATTAGCTTTTCATCAACTGACGAACCCCCAACGATCCATAAATCCCCCTTTGTGAAATCATTATCAGATGTTGAGGACTACATTTTAAATTATTAGTTTTTCACATAAAATTGTATAAATTAGTGTTTATCAAACAGGCATGTGATGAGCAAAAGATAAGCCATATTGAACATATTGGTAGTGACAGAACTTGCAACTATAATTGGGAAACGCACCCTTGATCAGATTAATTCGTTATTATTAATTCGTAAAAACATACCATGCAAACAATAGTATGATATAAGCAGCACTACAACAAACAAAACCGATCACGGGTGTGTTAGATTTAGAAAATAAACAAGCTTTGAAAATAAAAGTCTGCTTAGGGCCCATCATCATTCACTAACTAATCGGATCTACGCGAATCACATGGGTTGTCCCTCAGAGGAAATCTGTATTTACACAGAAAAATCACATCCCTGAATCCCTAATTAAAGTAAAGATCTCTCTTACCCTGAAGAAAGGCTGTTTCTTTACATCCTCTGCGTCTTTCTCACTGGAACCCAGACGTCTTTCTGGGTTTCTCCTTAGCAACTGTTTAACATAATATGAAAATGTTTACAATCGCAGTTTATCCACACTTCATTTTTAAATCATAGGCATAAAATCGAGTCGGTAAAACATTTAGCGGGACATGTCTGCTGCACTAACTGAATATAAGAAATGCGGGCAGGCTCAGAATGATCGGTTTGACATATTTACCCTCCTCATGATGCCAATGGCCTCCGAGGAAAGAAACCGTGGATAACGAACTTCATCATTCACTATGCTGTCAAAAACCTCCTCTTCATCATCACCTGGAAACGGAGACTAGAAAAACGGTTTTGGATCAGACGCGTGCCAAAGCTGTCAGAGCGTTTCAAACATTTCAACTGAAAATGCTCAAATTCCTCACCTCTCCCACTAACATCTCGTATATAAGCACTCCGAGTCCCCACCAGTCCACGGCCCGTGTGTACGACGTGTCTGTTAAGACCTCTGGAGCCAGGAACTCGGGAGTCCCACAGAACGTACTGGTCCGGTCCCCGAAACCCATACCTGGGAAAAAGACGAAAACAGGTCTGACAAATGCTCCAGACTGTATCAAACACAGCCAAAAGTAAGTGAAGAAGAGAGAGAAGGAAGAGTCGTTACCTTCTTTACACAACCCAAAGTCTGCAATCTTCACGTAACCCTCTGTGTCAAGCAGCAAGTTGTCCAATTTAAGATCTCTGGTGGGAAAACACAAAAATATACTCAACATGTATTTGAAACGTCTTTAGATAAAGCCAGAGCGTGTACACAAAATGTTCACATACTCACCGGTACACAATCTTGTTATCGTGTAAAAACTGAAGCCCTAAAACTACACAAGCGGCATAGAACCTGAAACACACACAAACATGAATTAAAAAGCGTGACGTTTAAATTCTTCTATCCATAAACCCAAAAAACACATTAAAAATTCTTTAAACCAACTAATGAATCAAATGTTCATCTCTTAATGACTGTGCACCATACACTACTGTTTATGGCCAGTAAGAATTTTTCCATTTTTTTCTGCTTTTGCTTAAACCAAAAAAAATGCCTTGTCACACAATTTCCGAAACCTGACACTTTAAGACTAGAACCATACCAAAATGATCTGCAAGACAATACACTGTCAGCCTTTGACTTTTTAAATGCAAATGTTTGCAAAACCAACACACACTTGTCTACGTAGCACAAAAATTCTACAGGAATGAATGGCAAAGGTGTTTGTTTTTGAGATCTGAGTTTGTGCTATTTAAAATTTTGTGTGTGGAATTCTTGGGTTTGTGTATAAAGTTTTGGTGGGAAAAAGAGGCAAAGTTTTGAAAATGTGTAAGCAGTTGAAAAAATAAAATTAACTAGCACTTTTCTGTTTGGACAGTTTTTCCGATGTCACATAAAAAAACACTTATACCCCTGGTTTCACACACAAGACTTAAGCTTAGTCCTAGACTAAACTGTAAATCTGAGCTGTTTCAACTGATCTTAAATCATGTCAGTGCCATTGTTTTGTCTTAAGATGCACAACAGTAATGCTTTTTTTCTAAGGCATGTTTATAAAAAATGACTTAAATGTGCTAACTGACCAATCAAGAGCTTGATTGACAAGCGATCTGATCAATCAGAACACGTATATTAAACAGAGGCAATACAGTGATCTGTCACGATGCATTAAAGAGCCACAAATGATATTATAGATTGAATTTAGATTGAAAAATGAGCCCTGAGACCTTGTTTAATATCGGAAATAACCTGATCTGTCTTCACTTGTCATGTTTTATAAGCACCAAACTAGCGTATCAGATTTAAAATGATTATTTTTTGGTTTCTGATTCCAAAAACTGCAGCAAAACCTGACAAAACAGTTAACATACACAGCCCGGGGCTCGGTGAAGACGTCTGCGTGTATGTGCATCATCAGATCGCCGCCTGCCGTGTACTCCATGACAAAACACACATGTTCTGGGGTCTGGAAACACGCAAACAGGTTCACGAGGAAGGGGTGCTGCGTACTGTTCACCGTCTCGAAAATACGCTTCTCGCACATCAAACTAAGGGAGAAACAGAGAGAGAAACGAGAAAAATGTCATAAAATGAAAATAAAAACCGTTAAATACAGTCAAGAAAATAAAAAAAGTTATTTTGTTTACCTTTCTACTTCATCTCTGGCCACAATGTCTCCTTTCTTCAGCGCTTTAATGGCGTACATATTACCTGACTTCTTGTATTCCGCCAAAAGCACCTGACAAGACACGGATATGATGAAAAGTTCAGCGAGAAAGAGTCAGGAAGAAAGAAGTTACAGGATCTAAGAAATGATTGAAGGCCGGGGAGGATGAAGACTACCTTTCCAAAATGGCCTCTGCCAAGAACAGCTATTAGTCGGAAGTCCTGCAGGCTCAAAGGAGTCTTCTTCTGTTTGCTGCACACACACACACACACACACATGCTTAGAAAGCACTGTAAAGACTCAGATGTACCTGGGAATCTTCATATAGCGTGTTTGAGGCTACCTGCTCAGTGAATGTGTTCTGATTTGGCGTTCAGGTGTGGTGACGTCCGGGGCGGAGACTGGATCAGTGGCGGGTTGACGCTCCTGCGCCGAGAAGCAGAGAGAGGGGAGGGGTTAAATGGATGTGGGCGGGGATAAAGAGAAAGAGGAGGGGTTATAGAGAGTCTCTCACTGGAGTGCTTGTATCCGGCACATCTCGACGAATGTCCACCTTCATCGGCGAGTCATAGTCTAAACTCAACTTCTCCACTGATATCTCCCTGTAACACGCAAACGCATATATGAGAAACGCCAAACAAATTCACATTCCACTCATTTCAACATGAGCACAAAAAAGTCAAATAAAAGCAAATATATAATCATTCACCCTGTTGCCCTCACTGTCTGATAATTCATACTGTTGCTTTTAAGGAACTGTAAAATGAAAATAAGTACATTATTTTTTTTTATTATTATTTTATTTTATTATTATTATTTTACAAAACAACAAGGAAAATTACAATACTAATATTAATCTTCAAAGAATTTATTTAGAATTGGACAAATGTATATATATATTTTATTTTTTTATTATTTTTTATTATTATTACAGAATAACATTAGACATTCATAATAATATTGTACTGAATTGGGCAAATTTTCCTATTTTGCCTAATAATTATAATTATTATTACTACAGTATTATAAGTACTGTAAAATAAAAATACTTATTATTAAGACTGTTATTATTTTACTATTATTTTATAACAACAGTAACTACAATATTTATTTTTACATATTTATGAATAAACACGTATTTTGTCTGAATAATAATAATAACAATTATTCGTATTTTTATTACTATACTGTAGTTTAAACCTTTGCAAGTACTGTAAAATAAAAAAATATTATTATTATTAAAAACTAATATTACAACTAATATTATTTTTCAGAGCAACAATAAACTTATAATACTAATATTCATCCTAAAAGCATTTATTCTGGTGAACTGGACAAATGTTGTAAGATTGTGAAGGCACATGTAGTGTAATGTCTGTATGTGTATGTGTGTGTGTGTGTGTGTGTGATTTACCCTGTCTGTACTGTGTGTGCGTGAGGGCTGTAGGTTCCTGTGTTATTGACGGTTGGTATGGCATTCCTCAATAGCCTCACCCATGTGCCGATATCGACGTTCATCTGCCGAGCTCGCAAGAACGCTTTTCCTGCATGCAACCACAAACACACACACAGTTTGACCTCTGACCCCTAGATGGCGCTCAACACCATTCAAGTCTCACTTCATAGTGGCGAAATGACATTTAGCTCAATTTGGATAAACGAATCAAGAAATACTTGCATTTCTTGTAAAGAAAGAAAGCATTTATCTGTCTCTTACCCTGCTGTTTGGAGAAAACTTTCTTCTGTCGTTTTAGCCGCGGAGCTCTCTCGATCACGGGGTTGAAGAAAGTAACCTGAGGCAGACAGATGGTACACATATGTCACCCACATATTTTAATTCTATCCAGTTTAGCACATCTCTTTGGTTCGGCAGCATTTCTAAAGTAAACTAAACAAAGGATTGAGGCAGAATCTTTTTTTGGGTTGGGGAAAAAAAGCATATTTTTGAGTGCACGTGTGTGTGTACCTCCGCCAGCAGCAGTCCCTGCGGCTCCAGCTCCAGCTGCACTCTGTGTTTCTGGTTGTCCAGGAAATCCTCCAACTTGAGAAATTTCAGGGCACACAGAGATCGATAATCTCTCCAGTACACGGCGATCTCCATCTCTCTGGACTGCAATAATCACAATAATCAGCATCAGTATCAGAGACGGCGTTCAACACATTTCATTTAGACGTGTTTTTATAATACATTACATTTATTTATTTATTGATACATTTATACATGTTTACAATATATATCTATATAGCATTTATAAAATTTTTTTAAATAACTTTTGCTTTTATATTTTTATATGTTTACATATTAAGACAGTAATTTTGTTATGTGCTTTTGTCATTATTATTATTAGTTATATATTAGTGCTGTCAAATGATTAATCACAATTAAAGAAAAATAATAAGACAAAATATGTTTTGCTTATATATTAAATATTTATATATAATTTATATGAATATATGTAATACCCATAAATAGATAATAGATATACATATTTTCTAAATATATGCTGTGTATGTGTGTTAAATTAATTCATTTATTTACGTTTCATTTCAGTAAATTCATATTTATTTAATTCAGTTGTCAAGGTAACATTTCAGTTTTTTTTACATAAAATATTACATTTATATTCATAATTTTTATTTTAGCTTAATTTCAACTGCAGAAAACAACTTAACAGTTGCAGTAACAGTTTTACAACAAAATAGATTCAGCTTCAGTTAACTGTAACGCCGCCGACCAGAGAGTCAGCATTTCAGCTTTGCTTCATTTATTAAATAACAGATATTATGGCCGTTAATCTGCTTTTCCCCCCCAGATAAGAATAGCATGCCCTTGCTTGCGTAAGGTTAAAAGTTATTTGAGTTGTTCCGCAGTAAAGTCGCTAATGTTACACAGCCCACGGATTTTGATTTTGTAATTATAATTACAGCCTATTGCCTGGAGCTTAATTTAATGAAACAGACACTGAACTTCTAATCTGTGCAAATCTGCTATTAACTATTAACTCACTCGCTCCAGCTCTATAGTGAAGGTCTGATCCCAGCCCTGTTCTCCAACCATCTTCCAGGCTGTCTGACCCACGACTGTGTTATCCAGCTTCAGTACTGCGCTCACCTCAGCTGCACACACACACACACACACACACACAAAGAGGCATAATTACAAATGTATATTTTAGATCAAACAAAGGTCGATATTTTCAGATTTCTCCGACACTCTTTAAATGATTTCTGTGTCAGCAAGTGTGTTAAATACGTCAACCAATCACTCGCCAGCATGATAATGTGTTATAAGCTCAGATGCACTACTTCCTGCTCTGTTCAGTGCAAAGCTGGCACAACAGACTGAGTTATATCAAAACTCACACATCACCAAGGACTAATCGCACTCATCAATGCTACATCCTCCAAACACACACACAAGCACTCACAGGAGAGTTCGTCTGTTTTGGGGGGTGTTTTTCCGCTGACACTGCCGCTGCGACTGTACAGGCCTTTTCCACTCCGCATGAAGGAACGTCCTTCTCCCGGACTGTAACATGGCAATACTACCTGACTGCCGCGGGAACGTCCGGGCACCACCTCTAGCACACCCATACAGCCAAGCAAAGTGACCTGAAGAGTGCCTGCATACACACACACAAATAAAAACAGAAAAATAAGTACCTGATGACTGCTATTAAACTAAATAAAAAATGGTGGAAAGGGTGTCTTTGAATACCAGTGAGGGGCGAGGGTTTGGAGAGTGTGCTGTACTGGTTGTGCATGTAGGGGGCGCCGTGTCGAGAGCTGAACGCTGGCGAGGAGGCTAACACCAGCTCCTCTTTGATAACTGACGCTTTGGGATGATCCTCAGGAAGTTCTGCTAACCGCCGATCTAATGAATCTCTCAGCAGATCCAACCTCTGAGACGACTCGCTCAGACGACACTGAGCCTGAGGAAGACAGGAGGGATGAAGTATTAAAAGAGCGCAGGAGCATCAAAAGCACCTGTACAATTATTGCTGTTATTATTTATTGACTGGAATCCAGCATTTTAATTAATTAAGATGTAACTGAAAGCTGTTGTTTATGTATAATATAATGATAAAATGGGGCCTTTAAGATTTTAAGAATTTATTCATATTTAATTTGATGTTATAGAATTTAGAATTTATTAGATCAGAATTAGAATTTATTTGATATATACAAAAAGAGAAATTTTAGATCTTTCAGAAATTATTCTAATATGCTGATTTGCTGAAGAAATGTTGCTTCTTGTTATCAATAGTAAAATCAGTCTTGATGTTTAATTTTCTTTTTTTTTTAGAATTCTTTGATGATTAAAACAGTCAGAAAAACAGTATTTCTCTAAAAGAGAATTGACTGTATTAACTGTCACTTTTGATCAATTTAACGCATCCTTGCTAAGTAAAATTATTTCTAAGCTCTTAAAAAAATATGATATAATAATACTGTATACTGGGCTCAAATGGACTTTATTTTTTTTTTTTTATATTTTATTTATTTGTATAAATATATTAAGCACTTATTTGATATATGCAAAAGAGAGGAAAAACTGCAATATTGTGAAAGATTTACTTTTTTTTATTCATGTGACCACATACTTACTCCACATGATCCTTCAGAAATCATTCTAATATGCTGATTTTCTCAAGAAAATGGATTATTATTATCAATAGTGAAATCACTTGCATGCTTTACAATTTTTTTACAATCTTTACTGTCACTTTTGTTTAACTGAATGCATCCTTGCTCAACAAAAGTGTTCATTTTATATATATAAAAAAAAAAACCTGACCAATCCCAAACAATACGACTATAATAAATAATATTAATACAATACCTCTGACATGGCCTTCTTGTCCTGTACTTTACTGGCTCCAAGAAGTCTAAGGACATTTTTTGCTCCCTCAGCGACGGCGTGCTCTACACGGTAATGGTGTCTGAGCTCCTCGATCCGTAGCTCCATACCACACGGATCAGGCTTTCCTGAAGAGACACACACACAAACAGACATACCAGGCTATCAATATCACTCCCTCTGTGAATTGCACAATCTATTAGCCTCTATGGGTCAGAGCCATTTCAGCTCTCATAATTAAAAAGCAAGGAAGAACATCATTTCAAGGTGAATCAACACAATACAGAATTGAAACGGCAAGCCGTACCATCTCTTTTAAATGAAAATAAAATGTATATATAAAGTACAAAAATGTCAAGCTGTTTAAAATGTTTCAAATAGATGTCATGTCATTGCTTGAAATGTCAAGTATCCATTAACCATAATGAAATTGAACTGAATGTGAACCTCGTTACAGACAGCAAGTCTAAGATGCAATAAATGGTACATGAGGTCATGTGCATCTATCAGACTTTAAAGAGGATGAAGGATGATTTCGGATCAGGACAGTGAGTTTTCATATAGTAATTACTACACTTATGCAAACTGGGAGAGATGATTTGTAGATCAGCCGAGGTCTAACATGCTGCCAGCTACAGACTTTTAGAAATAAGAGGATTATTAAGGATTATAAACTAAAAGATTAAGATGCTGTGGTGTTATATTATTCTGTCATATCATCAAAAACATTGACATGCATTTCTGGGTTTTATATAAACATTTATTTTCATCTGTTTGGTTCCGTCTGAAATACAAGCGGTTCAAAGCATTCCAGTCAATAAACTAAAAGCTCCTGAGTGCAGGGAATATTGTGGTTGTTTAAAAACTTTCTCTCAATGTCCTAACATAATTGAGACTGCGGGCTGTTTACTATTTCCAGATTTTCGTGTATTTTTAATCTAGCTGAGACTAGAAGACCGTGTGCTTGAGTTAGGACTGTCCCAGTAAAATCATTTATTGATACAGCACAAAAAGCGTGACAAAAGAGAGTCGGAGGGAAAATATCAGTTGAATGATATATGATATTAGGACTTATAAAGAGGAATAATGAGACATGAAAATATTGAAGGATCGGCTGCAGAGGTTTTGTGTCCTAATAAGGCATGAAGCCCAATGCTGTGACATAATTTCAGAGACACACTCTTGGGGAGTGCGTGTGTGTACATGCACACATTCAAGGTGTGTGTGTGTGTGTGTGTGTGTGTGTGTGAATGTGTGTGTGTTTATACAGGAGTATTAAAGAATGTGTGTTAGCTAAAGCTGCCTGTAACATTTTTGTTTAATATGATACTATACGGCCTCTGGTCTATCTGAATGTTATTGTAAGCTATCATTAAAAATATGTAAAATGTGAAAGCATGTAAATTAGTTGTGTTGTGCTTTGCTTATTATTGTAATGAATAATTATGAATAAATATATTTTATTATGTTTGTACTGCAAAACAAAAACATAAACAAGATACTATATATATATATATATATATATATATATATATATATATATATATATATATATATATATATATAATAACAATGCAAGAAAATATATTACTGTTATAAATTAACTATATATATCAAACTTTATACTGTATGTGTGTGTGTGTGTGTGTGTGTGTGTGTGTGTGTGTGTGTGTGTGCGCCGAAAATTTTCCCTCTTGTGACGCCATGCTCTGCTCATGTGCTCCGATAATAACGATTTGTGGGATTATACATTATTTGGACAATTAGTTTTATAAAAATGTTATTTCTGATTCTGTTGCATGGAAATGAATAATAAGATGTAATGTTAAGGTAACACTTTACAATAAGGTTCCGTTATTGAACAACCAATAAACAATACATTTATTACAGTATTTATTAATAGAAGTCTTAATGTTAGTTAATGATAATATCATTATATGAATGAATCAACTATTATTCATTCTCAGTTCATGCTAACTATAGTATCCCTATTAAGTCTTACCACTATTAATATAAATTCTGTCCTTTTTGGTTACTTTCAGTGAATGTGTGGTTATTTTATAGCTTGCGTTTTTTTAATTCAGTATCATTAAAATTGTGTTAAATTAAAATGTCTTACTAAATTACTTTTAAAATTATTTAATAAAATAATAAATAACCCTTACAAAGCATTTTCGTTTTTGATTTTCAACCAATTGCATCCAGAATTTAAATTTCAGTGCAAAACACAAAATACACATGAAAATGAACCACTTAATGTTTTTGTTTTGTGTTTATTTATTTATTTAATTTTTATTTTTTCTGTAAACAATGCTTGTGTGTGTGTCTGAGTGTGTGTTAAGCATAAGGGGATGGAAGAACTAAAGTGGAAACTGACCGTCATCAGTTACCTGACCCTGTGTGTGTGTGTCTATGTGTGTCTGATTCTCTCCAAGCCAAACAGGGTCATAACACATACATTTATTGATCTGTATGACATGATCTGTGTGTGTGTGTGTGCGCAGGCTCTTCTCCAGACTGAAACACACTGCACACTCCACACCCTGAAAACACATATCAGGCGTCTTCTGGGATTCAGGTGGTTATTGATCTGTTTAGTTCTTTCCTCATCTCTGAAATCAGACTCTAAAAGCAACGATGCAGTATCACACACACACACAGACTCTTAAGCCATACCTTGTATGTCATCGTTGTGTTCGTAGGCCTGCACTGCTTTCCGGATCTGCATGCGAATGATGTCAATCTTTGTCTTGCTGTCCTGGAGCATCTGCTGAGCTGTCTGCAACATCTTCTTATCCTAAAAACCCATACAAACACACACCACTGTAGTTGGTAAACAGTGCAGAAACATCCATTGACACACTGAAATCTAGCGAGCATATATAAGAGTTTACAACAGTACACACAAATATCTGACAAAATATGTAATCATTTGTCATTTGTAATCACACTGAACTACTTTAATTTTCACTTTGACTATTGAATGACATTTTCTCAAAACATAAGACTGTCTTGTCTCATCTAGCATCTACCCAGAAGTGAATTCTGGGATTGCCTTCACCATAAATATGCAATGCCGCCTTTGATTTTGAAAGCAGCATAATTGAGTTGACTGCATTTACAGAGAGCGGGCCAATGATGCCTCTGTATTTTCAACAAAGATGAGCTAAACTGTCAGTGAAGACTTGCACTGTTATAAACAAATCATATTTCCAATTCATATTTATCTCCTGAATAAATATATTATGGTTTCCACAAGAAATTAAGGACTGATGATAATAAGAAACAATAGTATTATTTTTTGCTGTATTTATCATCATATAAACCCCCCAAAAAATCTTATCAACCCTGATCGCAAAACTTGGAAGAGAGCCTACGTGTCTGCATGTGTATACCTTAGTGGAGCCGTTGGCATAGATGGGGATCATATTTTCGGCCCCCTGTTTGACTTTGAGTTCGATGTTTAACTGCCTTTCCAGGGCAGCGACTCTCTCCTTATGCGCAGAAGACCGGCTCTCTGCCCCCGGAGACTGAGGAGCATCATCTAGGCATATAAGAAGGATTTAAGAACGGGACTTGCGACGTGTAAAATCAGGGTTTTTGATATATAAACATGAATTAATAATATTTTCGGGCATCTATAATTAATGTTTTTAAACATATGTGTTTTTGTTGCATTTAAGTATTTATGAGTATTTGAATTATGCATGTGCGCCCACTCAAAATCAAAACATGGATTATTGTTCATTCACGATATCACAGTCATCCCCACTCACGCCCAGCAGTCATTCTCCACTCACCACGCGAATCGTCCGTCCCTTTGACGACGATATGAGCGTCCAGCTCCTGTAGCTGAGCGTGGAGGGAGTCCAGGCGTCGATTGGAGCTCCGCAGCTGACTCTCCACCTGCTGAGCATTTCGTTTATCTGTAGTGACTCTGCGGAGATTCTCAGCTCCCTCTTTAATCTTCAGCTCCTTCCGGATTTCCCTACGGATGCGCTCTCGCTGTTCGTCCAATCGCTGCTGAACGCTGGAGTCAGAGAAATCGGAGCTGTGGTCCAAGCCTAGCTGCTCTAGTACTGACAACCCACCAGGGTCACTCTGCAAAACAGCAAGATGAAGTTTAAAGATGAAGCACTCCCGGCCTCAACTGAAGATCAAAGTCAGAATCAGCTTCAGACATCTTGGGATTTTAGTGATTCACTAAATGCATTCCATTGAGATCACTTCCTCAGCATCTTTAGTCTGACAACAACTTTTAAATGTTGGCAAGAAGTCTCATCCACATTGTGGGCAAGACGTGTGCAAAGGAAAAGACCATCAGTTTTCTTGGTTTGAGATGCTGTTGGGTGAATTTTACATAAATAATATTCGATAATATTCAATATAAAATATTATAGAATAAATTGTTTACCTAACACTTAATATTACAATTTATTGTAGTGTCAGATTATGCAAACTATCCCTTTCCACCAATCGGCCTACTTCTTGTCCCTTTAAACAACTTTGTTTCAGGCTGGACTGATATTTTACGCCTGGGTTTTATGAAGAAATAAAATTAGGAAAAAATAAATTCAATATACACCAGCCACTTTCTCTTTAACAAAATACTAAATCTTGAGAATATCCCTTAAATATCTCCCAGAAACTGTAAAGAATACACTTAGGACCTATGGGCCAAATCACACTAAAAGCATGATAAGAACAAACTGAAAAGTCACTCTACTTGAAGTTACTCACATTAGACTTGCACAGACTGAAACCAACTAACCACAAATTAATGGTAGATTCCAGACATTTGGGGTCATTTTCCCTATTGTTTTCCATCCTGCTAGTCATGACTTCCATGTTAAGATACTATTCGCCGCTCGAAAGATACCCCTGGCTGCCAGAAGCAAGAGAATGAGAGAAATACCCTTTTTTTAAGTGAAGATGTTTCAATTTGTGAATTTAGAGAGATGTGATATAAACACTTAGACAAAGAGGCTTTTTGAAAGCAACCACTATTGATTACACACGAATGCAAACGGTCTGAAGAAGTTTACTTTGACAATAAAAAAGGGTGGATCTTTTACGAAGAAGTGACAGTTAAACTCTTATGTAAAAATGAACCGCTTGCCAAAACTTCAAAAGAACACTGGAGATTTAGTTAGACACTAAACCACTTCATAAAACCTCAAACAAATGTTTTACAGGTTATACATGTTTCCACACTAGTTACACCCACTAAACATCAAGAAGAGTCAGCCAAAACATATTTTCACGATTACGCAATTTTTAATATTGTTTTACCATCTACCAGCCATAATTTGTAAAACTGAATACAAAAGAGACAATAATCTCCAATAGATCTTCTGTAGCAACTCAAATACCGTACCAAACGCATCCAGCTGGCAAAAAATACCCCTTTTCATCTGTTGAAATAAGTTTGACTGTCCTGTCAATCACAAAATCACCTGTATTTCCAGATATTCCCAGTGCTCCCATTCACCAGACCAACACATTCTCCTCTCTCCGGCAATAAAACCAATATCCAGTAGCATAGAAACAGAGAGACAAGAGGGAGACGGAGGAAAAGAGAGCGAAATAGATGAGGCAAAGGAAAGCTGTGGTCGAGGGGTCGCCCTCCCTGTGCAGGATATCCGGTTAAACCTCTGCACGCTGTCTTCCTGTTTTCTGCGAGGCTTTACTAGATGACACCCGTATGGGGAATAAGGCTATTGTTTCCACTGACGTGCATTTTTTCACCGTCAAGTAATAATACCCGTGTTTCAATAGCAATTATCGTATTTATCTATGCAAGAGATGTTCATTTATCAGTTCCTGAAAACTGCTAAAGTACTTAATGTGCCTTCATTCAGTGTGACAGAAGACCTCTAAGAAACTAAGGCAGGAAGGACCTTCATAAACAATCGAGGGGAACATGGAGAAAAGCATTAGTACATGTGTGTGAGAGGGGGAGATAGCGATGTAACCAAGATAAACTCAGTCGTGGGGGTGGGGGAAGGAAGCCCTCATTCTCACCAAGGCTGCATTTATATGGTCAAAATACGGTAATACTGTGAAATATTTTTATGATTTAAAATAACTGCTCTTTTTAAATATATTTTAGTGTAATTTATTCCCAAGCTGAATTTACTTCAGTCTTCAATGTCACACGATCCTTCAGAAATCATTCTAATGCACTGATTTAATGCTCACAAAACATTTCTTATTACCAGAGAACTTCTGAATGGTATACATATCATTTAACTTTACATATAATGATTAGATATATATATATATATATATATATATATATATATATATACCTGAGGATTTTGTCCACAAGTGTAGAAACAAAACTTTGACCTTTTGCATTATATAAATGTGTTGTATTATGTATGTAAATATATCCATAGAGCTTTCAGATGAAAGGAAGTTATTAACAAGTTAGAGCAAACAAAAAAAGAGAGCAATAAAGCCATGAGAGTGAATCGAAAAAGAGAATTTCTGTGCGCAAACTCAAAGATGGAGAGGATCACAAATATATGAAGTAAAAGCAAATGCATACAAAAATATTTTAATGTTATCACTTGCTTGGTGTGTATTGGCATTAAAACACTTTTGGTTTTGTCTTAAGTGAATGCAATCAGTTTGTAAACAGAAAATAGGATGCTACTGTTAAATAGACTTGCCTGCAACATAAAGCACTGTTTTTTTATTTATATATTTGTTCTGTAGTACATATTTATTTGTTCTATAGCTTGCCTTTGTTTGGACTTTACTTGCATTCAATAAGCTTTTAAGTTATATTAACTAGGTTTAGTTTATATTGCTTAGTAACTTAAAATAGTAAAATAGTAAAAACCAACATGGAAATGAAGTTTGTGGATCATGATCACGTTTATAAAGAAGAATAATAATATTTTTGCTATATATCAATATATCACACAAGCTGTAAGACATCAACCTTGTTAGCTATTGTGAAACTGAAACAAACAGGTCACATTTGCCCACATTAAGCCAACAGATGCAAATTTGAATTTCAATAAAGTTTTAATCCTCTAAACATCTTTTTTTCACAGCAGACACCCTGAGGATTAACAGACCCTGTGATCAAACTGCTATCTGATAAAAGCAAATTAACACGGAGAGCCCGAGGCTGATGCAGATAATTGCAAAAACACCATTTCAACAGCAGAGAGCAGAGATTTAGTCTCAGATAAGCTAGCTCACAATGACTAGACTGCGGCAGTAAAGTTTACCTCGCACAAAAACACATGAGTCATTTACAGTAACAGAAGCGTGAGTGAGAAAGATTTCTGACTCACTGGCATCAAAATAGCCCTTTACTACAGGACCATCTCACATGTACATATCAATTATAAAATGTAATTTATTCTTGTGAAGCAAAGCTGAATTACTTCAGCCTTCAGTTTCACAAGATCCTTCAGAAATCCTTCTAATATGCTGATTTGCTGCTCAGAAAACATTTATTGTTTTTAGATTATTTATTGTAAAACTATCGGTGTCTTTACTGTCACTTTAATTCTACTTAATTCATCCTTATTAAAAAAAAATGTATCTGCGTTCTGGGGCTTTTCTCAAATTTTACAGAAAAAAATCTTATCTAAAATCTCATATTTGCTGATTGTATACCTAATTGTGGAAGCTATTTTTTTCATTTCTTTCTTTCTTCTCTAACACTCACTGAAAACGAATATTTAGAAAGCACCAAATGCCATAATAATGCAACATTTTTTCTTTAGCAAATCTCAATATGAAGATGCTAAGATGCTTAAATGCACTTCTTATAGGATTTAAAATATGAGTAAATTTCTTTGTGAGAAAAAAAGTACAGAATTTTAATCTCTCCCATTTGTCAGGAAATGCATTATCGTTTTGTCCTGAATATGGTACGCATGTGTCCTGAATATGTGTCTGAAGATGGACATAGTGTATTTCAACGACCGTGAGGAAAAAATTTAATCACACCTGGACTAAAACCAATTCATATTTACAGCTTAAAAGTCCTGGCACTGCCCGTATACCAATAACAACTCTAAAACCTCTTCTGTGGGACTCTTTCTGTGACATGTCATGAGAGCTAATTGCTGTGGTTACAGTGATACAGTTTCAGCGACAATGGTTTAAGAGTACAACCACAGCATCCTTTGACCATTCCACTCGAATGCAAGTCATCAGATCTCTACTGAGACAACGTCTAAAGCCAGTTTGACCCGGCAGCTCTCATGCATCAGCTCTCACAAAACACTAGAAAATACCTACAAGAGAGCAAGACAGGATGTGAAGACAGAGGAAGAGCATAAACAATGACAAAAAAGCACAAGGGAGAGTCAGAAGAGGAAGAAGGGGATGAGAGGAAATGACGTGATGCGACTCATACAAAGATATCAAATGTTGGGGGAAGGACGGCGGACCCGGCCCACAAAAGAAAACGAATTTCAGTCCGCACAAGAATAGTTTAACTAATAGAAGAACAAAAAAAAGAAAGAGAGGGAACTAGACAGGGGCAGCTCTTAAAAACAGCTGTAACTTAACATTGTTTATAAAACATTGTAATTATAAAGTTTATTCATATTTTGCAATGCTATACTAAAATGAAGTGGGTATGAATGTTATTTTGCGCTTTTTATTTTAAATGATTCACAGTGGCATGTAAAAATCATTAATCATAATTTTTTATTACAAATAATATGTATTTATACAACAGTAATAACATAATGAATAACACAATATAGTCACGCTCTATTTCTTTAATAAAATTGTTCTTTGTATTTTAAGAGCAAACTGACATTTAATATTGCACTACTGCCTTTGTATCAACATATTAAAAAAATAAAAATGGAAATAATTTTTACATTAAATTTAAAAAAATGCTATAATTATGAGCTGTATTAATATTAAGCGATTTGATGTAATATATGTTATTTTATATTTAGTTTTTTATTTAAAATGATTTAAAGCAACATATAAATATATAACAATTTTATATTTAAAATGGTTTAATTTTAATAAAATATTAAAACAAATAACAGCTGTTTATTTCAAAATAAAATACATCTATAATAGATTATAGACACAACACATCTAATTTATTTATACACAAAA
Organism: Puntigrus tetrazona; assembly: GCF_018831695.1. Taxonomy (NCBI): domain Eukaryota; kingdom Metazoa; phylum Chordata; class Actinopteri; order Cypriniformes; family Cyprinidae; genus Puntigrus; species Puntigrus tetrazona. The sequence goes on along the minus strand of NC_056699.1, from coordinate 22,351,296 downwards.
ATTTGCATTCTTGCGCAACACTTTCACAGTACTGCAGCTATAGTACACTGAACATGAACTCAGTTAAAGTTATCTGCATTCTATAGTTGATTCTACAACTTTATTCTAGAGACTTCTTTACATAAGTACTCAGGATTTGGGGTGTCTTTAGCAGGCCTACCCCTTGTGCAGCTGAAGTGTCTGGAAGGGTGATGTTGTTGTCGTCGTTGAGCTGCTCTGGGAGGGATGTATGTCTTCCCTCCTCGTTGGCCATGTCACACCCTCTATCTCCCTGCGTCTGCCCACTCGGCCGCGATAAAGACTGCTAATAAAATATCCCACTGGAGCGGCGGTCAGTCCACCCCACCCCCCCCTGCCGAGACCCTCTTTATCAAACCCACTTCACAACAGAGACAGCTTCTCCCTCGACTAAAGAAAGGCGAAAAACGGAAGCTGTGTGGGGGTGAGCTGCAGGAAGGAGGAGAAAAAAAGCAAAGCGACAGATTAAGACACTGAGAGAAAGTGTGACTAAGCTCCACCCCTAAGCTACACGAGCAAGTCGCTCTAAACTCTTTCCAGTCATGTGTGTTGCATTTCGTGTAGTCTACAGAAAAACAGATGCGAGACGCCATGCGAAGATCACTTTCGTCATCTCAAACACAACGCAAAAAGTATGTCACTGACAGTAACTGAACGGGGACACAGATTTTAGCATAAATGTGAACTAAGACACTTTTTACTGAATACCAAGAATAAAATAAGTACGAAGTTCAAAAACCGGAAAATGAATTGCAAAAACCAAAAATTAGAACAAGAGTTTAAGAGATATAAAAAGTCAAATAACAGTGTTTAGGGCTTTTCACAAAGTGCTTAACCCCGGGTTATCATCCTTGTAAACTCCAATTTTAACCCTGGGTATAAAGGAACGTTTAACAGCGGGATTAGCTGCGCTTTTTACTTGGGGATATGTAATCCTTGCCCCCGAGAGTGGATAGCGCTGCTTTTGTGCTATTAACCCTACAGTGAGTGCGGTGTCAAACTCAGGCCTTGTTTACACTAGTGCATTCATGCAGGTACAACAATGAGCATAATGTTACTGTTTACACAATCATCAAGGATACACGAAACAAATATGGGCAGCCACATCATCGTTTCCAAAAGCTTCCATCTGCAAGGATTGAAAGCACAGAAGTAGCGTAAGTAACAGGCGTAACCGAAGCAAAAGCTATGCGATCTAAAATCGAAATGTGTGTTAAAGTGTTATGGATAGTTACTTGGGAACGTTGGGAAATTTGTTTTGAAAATGTAATAGGTTACAGATTACAAGGGAGATTACCCTATTTAAAATGTAATAAGTGGTGTATTAAAATAATATAACTGATTACATTTGATTACTTTTTGATTATGTTTTTAAATTTCCAATGAATGTTTTTAACTGCTAATCGTGAAGCATTATTCCATTTTATCCAGGGTTTACTTTGACCCAGGGTTACCCATTTCAAGTGTGAAAAGCACTTGCTTGTCCTAAATCATAAAACACGATTGATGGTCCTAATTATTGGTTTGTTGCAACAGTAATTGGTCAAGCACTGTGCCAGCAAGATAATGGTAATAGGTTCAATTCCCAGGGTGAATGTACACCTTCAATTCATTGCACAAATATGGTGTGCATTTTTTGGGGTTTATTATAACACACAACCTCCAAATTCAGTCACGGGACTGCCACAGCAAGAAGACCCATATACTGATATTGACTAAGCATTTAAGTAAAACTATATGTGCTTTTGTGTATTTGGTGTTAAGAAAAGAAATGCCAGAGGTTGAATACAGGCTGCACTGTCAGGCTTGAACACCAGGGAGAGGTTGCTGGTTGAACAGAATTGTTAAACGAAATAAGATTAAAAGTGTCTGGTTGATATCATTTCGCAGGAGGGACCTTGCTTGACGTTACTTTGGAAGACTGTTTCGGCGATAATAACAGACAGAATGCAGATGCATACAGAGTCAGAAGAAATATGTAAAGGGCAGATGCATAATAAAGATATTAGCAAAGTGTAAAACGCTAGGAAACATAGAGTTCGCTGTTAACGACCAGATTCCCCTCAGTTTCGCTTTGGATCTGGTCACAGATGTCATTCCGTCACTTTCAGAGCGTGTCTAAAAGCCCTGGGTTTAATTAAGATTTAACGTGTCCAACAAAAATAGCCTGAACTCAGTGTGTGCGAGGCGGGAAGGTTGTTTAGGGCGTGTACACATAATTTCTGGCTTGTATAAAATCCTTAAGCAAGCTCTCAAAACTAAACACATACTAAATCATTAATAGAAACATGCCTATCCTGTTTGCAAACTCCGTTATGCAAATACTTACACCCCATGCACCATTTAAATATGCATTTGGCAGATGCTTTCACCCAAAGCGGGGTAATGTATATGTAAAATGTACATATTTATCACTTTGTGTTTTCACTGGGAATTGAACCCATGATCTTGAGCGATGCCTGATGCCTTTTAATCATCAAAGCCGTCACTGCCAGTATACACTGAACGTACTTTCTGATTGTCAGCTGATGGTTTATTTCACCACTTTTTGTCATAAGAAAGCACATAAGTGTCATGAATAAACATTTATGATAATGGGGGGACAGGCATAAAACCTTGCACCTCTGAACAGCACTTGAAGAAAGTCGCCAAGACAACCCTAATATGAGCTCTTGTGCCGTTCAGTCCAAACCATAACCGAGCTGTGCTCATTGTCAGGTCACGCTGACTCAAACACACACACACACACACACACACACACAGAGGGAGCTCTATTCAGCTGCTGTGGCTCGTGAGAATGCCAGCAATTCTAAGCTCAGTCAAAGCCCCGCGGCCAAATGACTGTCCTTCCTTCTGTTTCCCTCTCTCTCTCTGCCCGGTCATGAGCTCTGGATTCATTTACCCTGATTTCATCTGTAGCTTGAACATCTGAAAAACATTTACTAATTAAAGATGACAATCAGCTTTGTAGAGAAAGAGAGTGAAATAAAAAAATCAGAGGGGTACGACTGTAACAAATAGAAAGGACAACCAAGAAACGTCTGCTTTAAAGGTAGCATGAAATGTAAATTCATGTTCATGCATGTTATTGATATTAACAAGACCTTTTATCAAACTGTTTTTCCGTCAAAACATTTCAGAGTTTTGCAATCATTAGTCTGCTTAAAATCACCCCTTACAATCAAATAAAAGCTGGTGTTAAGACGCCTCCGTTCCAAACAATAACTGATGGACAGAACCAAGCCCCGCCCCTTTTACCATAATGTCACAATACAGAAAAAAAGATGTCACTACATCCGTTTTGTCATGACTTTAAGGAAATCCTGTGTAATTAGGCAGGTTCTGAGTTCACTGACCATGAGGATTTTTTATAAGAGGCGTTTCCATAAAATGCAATAAAGAGCACAACAATATGGATTGAATTTTTTAAGTTTACTGCTTTGGACTAGAAACATGCTAACGCACTAAAAACATGACATACTAAAAAAGAAAGAGAAGAAAAAATCTAGGTGAACTAGTTGACCTCAGCGTCTCATCCCAAGACAAAAAAAAATGGAAGGAAAAGGAAGATTAAAAAAACATAGTAAACACAAGAGAAGTTTGCCGTGCAAAGCTTGCGGTTGGGCTCTTTACTACATATACACATAAACACACACCGACACATCTGGAGCATTCTTGACATTCTCGTGCGGTGAGCGTTAGTGTTTAGTGTCAAATTGATGAATAGAGACTGACGCCCACAAACACACAACGGCATCTAGATATATCTAGACCTATGTAGATTTTGGATCTCATAAATGAAGATTATGAAATTCATATTCTGACAGCATAGTGTGAAAGGTCTGATTGATCAAATGAATGGTTTTTTCATTCGTTAACAATATTATCCGTCAGACATTTTGTATATGTGTGTGTGCACATGCGAAGGAAAAGAGTTCCTTAGGAGGTCATTGTGCATTTCGCCGTGGGTTTTCAGTGTGTTCATTATGGGCCGAAATGAATAGTGTGTGTGTGAGTGCACACTGAGTTCAGATGAATAGTTTCATTGTGGCATCGTCAGGAAAAAGCCCACTTAAAATCTCTATTGTACTCGCTCAGACTCTTAGACTGGGATATCATTGTGCCGTAGTGGATTACACTCTTTAATACTCTTACAGCTGTATCGAAACTATCATTTGAAAATATGTAAATAATGGGTTCCTAAACTGATTATCTTAAAGTCGACATACGAGTTGACTGCGGCTGACAGCCATTTGAGAGGCTTTTATTATACAAAAACAATATGAAGGAAGTGAGAGAAACTGAAGTGTCCAGGAAGTGGGTGTGAGATCAAAGCCGTTCTGACCACACTGGGTCTCCTCAAACTGCAAGGGAAAGATCTGAGGGAAGATCAGTCCAGGGTCAGTGGGTGAGAGGTGGCCCTGTTCTGCTGTACGCTATTTGAGGGCAGTTCTTTTCTGCACTAGCATATATTACAATATTAAGAATTACTTTTGATTTTGTTTTAGAAAAAAAAGAGAGAAAAATAAATTTGAATAGCTGTTGGAAAAATAGTGTGGTTTAGTATATTTTATAGCATATATTATCATCTGACATAGTTTAAACCCAATCAAAACCAAAATAAAATCTGTAGGAAACAGTAGCTTTGTCTACTGTTAAACCAGGTGACCTATTAATGCAAAAAAGGCATTTCCATTGCACTTTTGCAAAATATTCCTTTTTCAACTTGCCTGAAAAACCACCGCATGCAGGTGCAAAAACATTTTTTGCAGTATATGGAAGTTTTGGCAAAGTTGCCATTTTTCTATTGGGCATATTTTCAATTAGTAATTTTAATTTGCTCGATTTCAAGAGTAATGGAAACATGGCTAGTGTCTTTAAGAGATACTTGACTCAAAAATATTCAAATTAAAAACACTTCAATTGACTTCAGTTACATGAACAAAAGTTTAGAACGGCATGAGGAGGAGTCCAGGTTTACAGCCATAATGAAAACTTGCACCAGGTGTCTCTTATTATATGTTCTGAGCAGAGTTCTTCTTCACACTGCTTCTCTTGGCTGGACTCCAATCACGAGCCAAGCTGTGGGCTGACTTGTAGATGATGATGATGATGGAACTGAGGCGGTTTCTTCTTCTCAGCGTGAGTAAATCTTTTATCGCAGGGAGATATAAGGCTTGGCTCAGTCAACAAATTTCACACTGCAATCATCAGATGTTTGAGAGGGTGGAAAATTAAACATAGTCCTATTCGTCAGGGCTTACTTTCCATCATATTCCAGAATAAATAAAAAAATGCAATGGGTTAAAAAATGTTTATGATTGTTCATTTTACGTTTAGGTAAATCTAGATATTTAATAATAATAATAGTTAATATCCAATGTTTGCTGGTGTAACAATGCTAAAATGTAGCAGCCATATACACAACAATATTTAGAATTATTTCAAAAGAAACTTTCCTTATCACAAGAAATGTTTTAGCTGTTTCCTGTTTTTGAGGGCATTTCTATTTCCCTTATTCTAGATGTAAAAAAGACAAACGCTTGAACGACTGATGCACATGAACTACTTTAAAAGCTTATTTTTTTACCCAAAAGTTTTAAAGGCTAAATCCTTAGCCACTGTTTATGAATTATTACGACAACTAGATTTCCCCTAATTATTAGCCCGAGCTAATTAAAAAGCTTTGCTCCTGTTCTTCCACCCTCCTGTGAGACAGTATCCTGTGACATCACCAATCATGGTTGCTATAGTAGCGGTTGTCCAGGAAACCAGTGTGCAAACACCTGTCTGTGACCACTCCCAATGTCTCACATTTGTGACAACAAGGTGGATTTCACAAGCCAGACCTGATCACATCTGACATCCGACAGTGTGCATGTCTGACAAATATCTAAAAATAACCAGGAAGAGGAATAAAATTAAAATATAAGTTAATAATGCATTTGCATAAAGCACAAGTCTTCCGTGTACAAAACCAACTGATCCTATTGGTGAATAATGAATGCGACCAGCAGAACAAAGGCCTACATGTCTCCGTAACTGTACAGCAGTGCATCTCTCTTATTATCTGTACTCGGCATGTGTGTAAATGAGGAAATCTGTTAATTTCTTCCTGGACTGGATTATATATAGCTATGGTTTATCCCTTTGTTTGAAGGTTATCTTAGATGGGTTGAATGATTGCTGAAAGAGTAGTATAGTGTTTCTCACACAGACACAGTATTATGTAGAAATAAGTAGTGTGTAAAACACCAGACCCACCCAGAGTCGGGGGACTGGGCTGAGACACACTGACCTGAAGAGGTTTTCTCTTTCTCAAATATACACATGAACACACACACACACACACACACATGTGTGCGCACGTGGTCATGTACACAAACACAGGAAGGCGTGTGCACATCCTCCTTTCTATAGTGACAGACAAAAAAGAAGTGAAGCTTTTCCTTCAAAAAACATTACTGACAAGCATTTTCAGAAATGTCACTTTTATATTTATAGTCAAAATGAAAATATGTGGTAAATTACTTTTATAGGGAACAGAAACAGAAATTGACGAATACATAACCAAACTACTGTACGACACTCAGTTGCAAAAAGTCTCCTGGGAACAGCAAGCACCTAAATGCAACCTTGTTGTTAAATAAAACGCTCTCTGGCACGCTCCACTATGAATGAGTTTAATATGCTTATCAACTGAGGTGTGACCAGAGTTGGAACGAATACCTCCTCACCTAATAATATAAAAACAAATATTTGCATGAGTGCTTGTGTAAAAGTTCCAAAAGCTATTAAGAGCTCTGTCAACGTATAATAATCATTTTGCTGTTTTCAGATGTTTGTGTAAATGTTGGCGATTAGTGTTCATTGTGTAGGCCTAATGTCCTATCATCAAATTCTTTTATTTGTAAGCATTAGATGAGCCATTTGATCATAAATTAGGACTAAACACTAATTGCTTAATCTTGGTATAGTGTTGTCTACAAATGAACATAAAAAAAATCATCCGAATCTAAAAACATAGCATCTTTTTATTTTGACCAATTGTCATATTATGTTTTAAACACCAACATTTTTTATTTGAAATCTGAAGAAATGTAATCAGTAGTTTACTGAATAAAACCTTTTTGTTTGTTTTATTCAGTAAACTACTGATGACATTTCTTCAGATTTCAAATAAAAATGTTGTTATTTAAAACATAAAATGACACGTTTTCCGTTTTATTCGTATAACTATACATTTATTTTTTCCAAATACAATAAAATAAAAAGGCCAAGTACAAATCTGAAGTACTGACCCAAACAAATTAATTGAAGAATTCTAACCATAAAACGGTTTCACCAACCGCTACTTATTTGCTCCAACCATAAATAAAAACGCATTAACTGGACGATTGAGTAAACTACAATGCTGATCTTTTGTCCAGGACACAAGAGAGGGAAAACCCCCTAAATTCAGGCTCAAATTCAGCTCATTCTCTCAGCGCAATCCGATCTCCAAAGAGAGTGCCTGAATCCTAAATTGAGCCTGGAAATCTAAGAGAGCCGGGGGAGTGACGGAGAGCTGACCGGTATGATAAAGGGAGAGACAGACAGAGAGGGGAATTTTGGAGTGAAGGGGGAGCAGAGCAGCTGGTGTTTCACAAAGAGGAAGGGGGGAAGAGAGAGAGATAGAAGCAGAGAGAGAGATTACAACCGCTACTACACCCTGCGGATCAGTTTACAACACCCTAACTGTTGCATGCTCTCGCAGACAAAGAGCAACAGGCCAGTGTGGACGGGAGGGGAGGATGTGTCTTTCTGCAGAGTATGCTAGCTTTCACAGCATTAAATATTCATCGCTTTGGGATGTATTAACAGGATGGCTTCCAAATAAATGATTTCACGGGGCGAGTCCAATTGAAATGCCTGAATTGAACCAGGAAACGGTGGTTTTTAAGTGCTTTATAAACATCGGAGATTAACACACTGATAGAACGTTAATTTAGAGGACAAAGTTTGAGAGTGCGCATTAGTGACACTTCTTCCTCATTAACAAATCAAGCAATTAAGCCGCGGTGAACAATTAGATGGAGAGGAGGAAAGAGAAAAAGAGCATTTACTAAGTAATTGAGTACTTCAAGATCAATGTATGGAGAACTAGCCCGAGGCATTGAAATAATGGAAGCGTAGTTTTAGTAATGGAACGGTTATGCAAGCTGCTACGGAACGCTGGATAATGAGCAGAACCCATCATGGCAACAGACCTGATGATGTCACAGAGGGGAGGAGCTGGAACGGAAACAAGGCTATTGGAACACATGGCCAGAGTTTGCCTTCGTGAGGTCATGAGAAAATGCAGCTGTTTTACACTTGGGGAAAAAATGGGGAGGGAAGCGATTGGGTTTCTAAGCCTCCCGCCAGAGTATTAAACCAGCTGTTGATTAGCTTCAAGTCAGGAATACACTTGGCTCTCTCCGCATTGGAGACAGTGGAAGCGCAGGGATGCGCCGATGTGCGACAGATCGGGAGACGGATGCTTAAAGAAAGGATTGGGTAAATACAAAGAAGATTCAAGCTGCCCTAGGAGGTCAACGCAAACATGACAGCAGCGAGTCACCAGCACACACACTAGCAGGGGTCAGTAAATAGGGTGAGGGTGTGGCAACATGAAGTCAATGGTGAATACGATCTGGAGCTGTGGTAACACAATGGACTCCATTATGCCTGAGCATCAGTCTCATGCCCTCCTGATCCCCTCCAAAACTGCTACATCAGCCAAACACACCACAGCCAATCAGAGCTCAGCAAAAACTTTCAGCAGAAAAGAAGACGAGTACACTCTTGGCAGGCTCATCTTTGAGCATCCTCACCAAGGGTGGGTCTCAATCAGCCCCCTAGCTCCCGAGACCGTGAATCAGTAGATCGTGTGCATGAGTTCGGTCACTGATAAGTTCCCTAACTCAATGCACATGGGGACAGTGATCACTCGGATTCCATCGACGTGATTATGTGCAGCTTTAAAGAACAATTATTCAACAATTTTCGCACCCATGTCACCCTGGTGAAGCAGAGACAAACTGTTGAATAAAGCCATTGTTTTTGAAATATAGTTTTTTGCCCACAAAAGTATTCTAGTAGCTTGAACATTGAACCACTGAACCACTTTCTCATTTCTAGTATCCTTGCTGTCTATGGTATAGTCAGACAGCTCTCAGATTTCATCAAAAATATCTTAATTTGTGTTCCAAAGATGAATGAAGGTCGTACAGGTTTCGTTTGTAACAACATGAGGGTGAGTAATTGATGAAGTAACCTTTTTACATCCATGGGACCTTTCCATTGAAGGTTCTTTAGAGTGGAAGGAAAAATAAATGAACAAAAAATTATTTCAATTAAGAAAATTCTTTGGGGATTCCAAAATGATGCTTTAATGGCACCGCTCAGAATTTAAATTTTTAATGGAACAAAACACAAACACAACTACTCACCAGAAAGTAGGATATACATTTATAAGAGAAAAACAAAAAATAAATTCAACAAAAAAATTCTATTTCCATTTCTGGAACTATTTCTACTTTTCATTTTCACTAAAACGGCTTACTAAACAAAATTGTTAAAAACTGCCAATTTTCATCAACAAAAAAAAAAAAACACATAAAATGAAGCCAAATAGCTTAACTGTGTACCTAACTCTATAAACCTGCATTCAAGCGCATCGATTTGCTGATAACAAAAACAATATGCAATTGTGTTAAAAGCCAGTGAAGTAAAGACAGAACAGGAAACAGGGAATTGGCACACTCTTCAAACTCCATTAAGCTGGCCTAATGCGTGGAGGGCTGGGAACTTACTTAATAAAACACAGATACACACCAGGACATCTGAGTTCGCAGGGATAAGGCTTTGCAAAACATGCTAGCCTAGCACATAACATTAAGTTCTGTCAGCTCCATCTGTGAACTAGTAATCTAGCGAGCAAATAAAGTGTTAGATTATGTCAGTGAGGAGGTTGTGAGCTGCGTCTGTGTACAGAATTTCCTGCTGTGAGGATAAAAAAAAGATAAGATAGTCGCATCTATGGATTTGAAAGTTGACGGACCTCTAAACAAACCACAAATATTATACTAATTATGTGAGCCAGCTGTTGTCATTTAGTCGCTGACATAATCACATTCACATTCGCGATGACTGTTCTTGCTTAGTCATCCCATGTGTGGACACAAGTGTGTGAGTGAGGCAGTCCACACTGTGAGTTGTAACTGTGTAGGAGAGACTCTTCATGTGAATTTGTGAGTGACTATCACTTAGTTGGTGGTTTCCATGCTGTTTTGGTCACTTTTGGCAACAAACGGTTGCATTCAGCAATATCATCTTGTTTATCTGTCTAATATACAGAATATTCGAACTGGGAAAACATTGGTGTCCAGTATAATTCGGTCAGTTTCAGTAGATTATTTAAGTAGCTACCTTTAATGGTTAATGGAAGTGTTCTCCCTTGCATCCATGATAAAATCCACCAAATGATTTTGTGGATCTCTAATTGAAATTAACTAAAGTTAATCTTCTAAAGTCATCTTTTAAACCTGCATGACTTTCTTAAAAGTGCATAAAGGAAGATATTTTGAGAAATGTGCTTTTTTTGTCCACACAAATGTTAATGCTGCCCAAAAGTGTTCGGTTACCAACATTCTTTTGTGTTGCGCAGAAGAAAGTAAGGCTACGTTTACACTAGTGCATTTTCGTTTTAAAACGCATGGCATATGGCGTTTTCAACCCTCGAAAACTGATACTTTCGAAAATGCTGCAGACCCCGGTTTACTTTGAGAATTCCAGGGTTGCGTTTCAGTGTAAATGGACCAAAACTGAGAATTCTGAAAATGAAAACACAGTAGTGTAAACAAGGCCTCTGTCTTACAGGTTTGGAAAAACACGAAGTAAGTAAACAGTGCCAGAATTTTCATTTTGGGGTGAACTATCTCTTTAAAGCTCAATGTAAATTGCAAGTGAACTATACATACGCAACATTTACTAAATTCAAGACAGGTTTTAAAAATTGCAGAGAAAATCCTTCTGTTAACTGGTGAAGTTGGTTGTTTGATTAATCTGTTGAAAATAACCAAATATCGGTGAACCAATCAGATTTGGCTGGTAACTTGTCCGGTTAATGGTACTACACATTACTCTTTTAAAGCATTTTGTTATACGTATCTTCTGCTTATAACATTTCCCCCAAAGGATCTGATCAGCATATGTGCCTATGTTACATAATACAAGTGTGCTGCCTTACACTTAACTAACAATACATAGACAGACAGATAATCCTGTTCCTTAAACATGCTCCATAAGTCGTAAAAGGCTGAAGGTTGTCTATACAAGGCCTAAAATTTGTCTTCATTTTATTTAGGTTTCAGCTCAATAAGGTTTCATACAAGAGGAGTATTCTAGAAAACATAAATATTGGTGTTTAACACAGAGCAGGTCACCAAACAACTCAAGCTATCAATCTCCACAGTGCTTTCCAGATGAATTGCAGTAGATTTAGTGTACAGTCCAAACACTTTGACTGTGTTTAGCCACCAATAATGTCCCTTTACGCTATAATGGAGGAGAAATTACCCTTCAGAGGAAGAAGGTTGGATGGGGGCGCTCACTTTAGAGATAAACTCCATTCAGATGGGTTTAGTAAAAGTGAATGCATCTGTTGGGTCTTAAAAGCAACTCTATTGTCTGTCTCCCAAATCCACGGGATTATTTTAGTATAGTAAAACACGTGGAAGGTTTTAGGAACTAACTAGCAGGGTTTGTTCTGTAGCAAGCAGTCAACTTACTTGGATGGAGTCATTTGCCATTGTTGTCTTCGGGTCGTCGTTCGTGTCAGGACACCCAAATTGTCGTTCCCCCTCTTCCTAGATCCTCAGCGATCGACGACAAAGAGACCTTATTCTTCTGTCAGCTCGCAACGCAACAGTTTAAGATCCAGCAGCGCCCGAACAGCTTATTAAAACTACGTGCATGTAATAAATGCTGTCGCATCACTGTCAGACCAGATGCAGGTTGTCATCTGGACATAACCGAGGCTATTATGCGCTTTCCTTCTACGCAAAATAAAACAAGTACACGTAGAACCTGACATAAAAGCACAGGCTATGTTAATAACAACGTTCATTCAAACTATCCGCTGGCATCTCGACAGCATGCAGGAAAGCGGCGTGTATTTTTCCATGATACCGTCCTGGAGTAGTTCTTCCGTCGGGGCTGGACACAGCTGCACACACGCGCCGCGCCGGGCAGGGTGACTGGTCAAAGAGTTCAGCTTTTCTTCTCAATTCATCCGACGCGTATATTCAACCGCTGCCTGACCATCAGCCGAGGCCCGAGGAGTTCGCATTCACGGCCGGTGAATAACACGGCTATCTCCTCCTCTGTGAGATATCCTCGCCTCCGTGTGACTCGCGCCGGAGATGATCGCTCGCCTCGCGCCGCGCGGGAGGGTCGTCCGCTGTCCCCGGGCGCGAGCTTTATGGGCGGTCACGTGACCTCGCATTGTGTATCCACAAGCAAATGAATTTGGTTTTGTCACTCTCTCGCGGCGGACAGCGTTTCAAACTGTTGATTCACGCTGCAGAATACACGTTCAAAGGTTAGAGCGGTTGTTGTTTTTTAAAATAAAACGCTTTATGTTGTTGCTCATTTAACACACGCTTTTAAATGAGCACATTCACCTGAGATCAAATTCATTAAAACTAAGCATTCGCATCTTAAATATGACACTACTTTCATTGTGTGCAGATCTCTTTATTTTCTCTTAAAGACGCCATGAAATCAAACTTAAAGGGATAGTTCACCCAAAAACGAAAATTGCCTCATGCCATATACTGTAGGTGTATATGACTGTTATTTCAGGCAGTTATATAAAGAAATACAATCAGAGATTTTTAAAGATTGCCCTGGATCTACCAGGCTTTATAATGGCAATGAATAGGGGTAAATATTTTCAAAGCTAAAAGTGCATAAATCCATGAATAAGCCCATTAGCCTATTAAAAAACTAACAACAACAACAAAAAACATAGTTACTACACTTTTACTACAATAAAAAAACATTGTTCATTTGATCTGTAGTGTTAAAGTGGGCGTGAAGAACACAAATGCGTCTGTATAATTTTTGATTACATAATATCGAAAACAATAGTTTGCAATAGTTTTTTTTTTAAGAGAACACTTGTAATCTCTACACATAGGCCTACTTATCTGTTCGCCAATAAAATAATTAAAAGGTAATGTTTTATAACTAAATTGTATGCTATGTAATATTTGATCAATATAGCTTAAACTGGAAAGTTTACTGATTGACTTCTCTCTGATGATATTTGCGGGATTTTTCTGGTTCTGCACTCCACTCCAGTTTTCGTGACAAAGTTGACAAAGTAGCTGAGCTTACTTAAACTAATTGTTTACACAAGTTAAAACTGATCATATTTTTATATCGTTAATAACATGGTTATACTACTGTGATCTTGAGAGGGCTGTAACAGTACTGCAGTGCACATAAACTAAAATTTTCCACGTTACTGAGTTACCTGAACTTTGAAAAATAAAGCATGTTTTCAAACTAACTTTGCAAACACATCTTTCGCTGTCACGCCTCCCACAAATCAAACATTGCAAACAGCTCTTACAGGTCTAAAGTGAAGGGCCTCAACAAGTAAGAGTATGCTACTTTTAATTAAAAAAAAACTCCTTGTATCAACATCACTTTTAACCTAAAGTCTAGCTCACCCATTCAAAAGAAACTCTGAAACCCATAGATTTCATTAAAACCATATACATTTACACACAATATTTCATATTAAAGCAAGGTTGTTTTTTCAGTGGCACATGCTTGTTTCATAAGGTCTCAAAGTTGTGTTCCCACTTTTTGTCAAAACCATCAGACATTCATTTAAATGTAATAAAATCATGTAATATCAGGGAGAGCTTTCACTTTAAAGGACCTCTGCAGAGTACATCAGTGTCAGACAGGCTCTGCTAGGTTTTATAGTTTAACAATATTTTAAATCCCAATATCAATATTTCCGGTTTCACAACCTCGATACGTCAACACTATCAATATCTTCCACTTTCTGAGGAAATTATTTGAAATATTTAGGAAATGGTATTCTCCTGAATCAGGTTCCATTAGCATCTAGCATCAACCGAAAAAACCCCAAAAATGGCTACTACATGAACTCTATTTGTTTTGTGAAAGAAATGACAAATTTGCCAAATAAGTACAGGGTTTTATTTAAAAAAATTTTTTTTTTCAATTTTTCAATCCGCCTTTTCCCACTTCTCACCGATGATTTATATTCAGATCTATGCTAAACACCCTCTGGCTCAGCCCGCGACAGTAGCCACGCCCACAACTCTGGCTAATGAGAGGACCCGAATACATTTGCAGGCCAAGCTGGTAGGACGTTGCTGTCTATCATTGGATTCGGACCTAATGAAAAAAAATCATGGTCCTCAGCCTTCCACAGAATACAAGAATATTTATATGTCTTTATATAATTGTAGTTACGCTATTTTTAATAGAAAACTGTGGTATCAGCAGGACCAGAATAGGAAATTTGGACATGAGTAGTCTTCCAACGGTTAAGGAAATACATATATGGGTATATTAAGTACTTCCCTCAGTAACGGCAGGTTGCCTCCGTTAACCTTTTGTTTTTCGTTTATTAGGTTACTCGCTGGTGAAATACAGTGCACAGACTTATATTAATGTACAAAGTCAACAAATAGGTGTCAAAGTTTGCGAAATTACAGGTATGGCTTTTTAAAAAGCATATTGCATCTTGATAAGGCTTATCTCTGGTGCTGCTGTCATTAAGCTAACCGACGTTTACAGGCTATTGTCGGCGACGGTGCAGTTTTCGATCACATTTGAAACTTATCTTCACATACTTTTTTTTGTCACAGAGCTTGTTTATTTCGTGGTTTGGCGCTGGATTGATTAAATCATGATGGCTAAAGCAGAGCACGCGGAGTGGAAGTCTTTGCTATCCGAAGAAAATGAAGCATCCCGGTGTCTGTCAGAATCAGAAACGACTACACACGCTCTTGAAGGTAATGAAAGGGGAAAAGGGTAATTATTTCCAAAACCTAGCACACTGATTCACGTAATATTGCTCGTGTTTACAGATGTCGGTGCAATGGCGCCCTCGTTCGGTGATGAGAGGTATTTTTTAGTTGAAGGCGCAGAAGCTCAGGATAAGAGAATAATGGATGCAAAAATCTCTCCCATTGAACGGCAACTTGAGTACTTGCTGAACAAGGCTGACGAGTTTCAAACACAGCTTCTGTGGAGGTGCTTTTAAGATCTAGAAAATATCTTTTTTTTTGTTGTCATTTTATAAGTCAAATATTTTTATGCTTTAGTCGAGAGTGCCTCCAGAATTATGGGTTTGCCCATATCGTCCCCATGTTTTTGCAAACTTGTCAGCCGTACTTCACTTACCTGGAGTCCACAGCCAGAAACTCCCACCCCTTCCGTCCAGCTCTGTCCACATACATCCGTGCACAAGTGAGAAACTGATGTATTCTGCACGTTATTACTCCACAAACTGCAGGAATCCACATTTTTTTTACCGTGTCTGAATTCTGTCACAGCTTTTGCAGTTTTCTCAGCAACTGTGTTCTCGTCTGGAGCAGCTGGTGTTGCTGTACGCCTCCTTCAGTTTGTTCTCACTGGAGGAATCTGATCCACTGAGGTAGAAACCGACGATAAATCACAAAGCCTAAACAGATATTTAAATTATGGAGAGAATTCAGAAGAAACCGATCCTTCATTAGCACAAAGGGAAGCCCTGATTTTAGTATAAGTAGCATTCCACATATTTCTATTACTATTATTATTTTCCTGCATTGCAGATTTTTACTATTGGAACTTTTTTTTTTTTTTTTTTTTTTTACAGTATCTCTCACTTCTTTATTGGCCAGTGTCAAATAGACAACACGAAGCTGTCAATCTTCCGGTACAGTTGCCCCACTCCTTTTCTCACATCAGCCTGTACTGGCTTATACAAACGTATGCGCTGGAATGTGGAGCGACAAATAGAGGGAGAAGGACAGACGTATGACAGTGCAGAGTTGTAAGTGAGGTTTAGTCAGAGAGAATCTTTTACAAAGGGATTCTTACATTTCTTTGAAAAACAATGATATATCAGCTTTAAATCACCCGTCCAAATGACAGTAGTTTTAATGGCAAAAAAAGTATTCATGTATAACGTCTGCAAATGAATGGAAATCGTAATCATTCAAACACATGAAAATGGGTTGAGAATTGATTAAATAGTTATGACCTGGCTCACAGGAAGTTTTTCTGGTCATTAAGAGAAAATACAAGACTTCTTCACCTTAGAATAATAGGCTGTCTGAAGCAAAAATGCTACCATATATCATTTTATCCAGCAAATATGCTGCAGGGTGGTGTAATAATGTTTCAGCCAAAGCAACATGCTGCTGAAATGACAAAATTGAAACAGGAACAGCCTTATATATTAAATTGTAGCACCAGGAAAGTAAAAGTAAGCTCTAAATGCCAATAAAAAACCATAACATTCATGAAAACGAGAAAATAAGTCCCACAAAGCCTCTTTGTGGCAAAGGTAATGCCATATCTTTGTCTTTCCATCAACCATTTCCTATCTTCACAGTTATTTCCTGTGCTGCGAGGATGTCATTAAGGCAGCAGACGATAAGGATGTAGACGGAAAGCGTGAGGAGGAAAATACAGAAACCGACAGAGAGAGTAGAGCACAAAGGATTTGGTCAATTGGCTGGTGGATTCAGACATACCCTGATCCAGACACAGAGGACATCACTGATTGGTAATGTATTTTTAACTAGCTTCACGTTAATAGATAAAGATGGAGAAAACACTGGTTAAATGGGTTGCTTATATTTGTATATCACCATGCATTATTTTATAATATTGTTGCTATTGTTTCTGCTTTCCAAACACCAAAGTTAATCCTAGATAAGCACACATCCAGTTACAGATCATTTTGGGAACGTTTATTAAGCAATATGTAAGTTAGACATAACAGTTGAATTACAAATTTACTGCAAGTGTATGTTTTGTAGGGTGCTGTGTTTAGTTCCTTTCGGTCAGTATAAACAGCTGTTGTGCCTGGGAAGTGAGGAGCCTTCATCCTGCACTGCCACAGACTGTCTTCTGGGGGTGCTGCTGTCTCAGGAAACAGATTTGGCACAAAAACCTGAGGTGGCGCTCAGTTAGAGCCTCACCCGGTCTGGACAGAGCATTTGGTTTATTGAAATCAGATGAGAGCACAGATAGAAGTTTAAAAACCTAACGTCAGTACATGTTTCAAAAGGTTTGTTGGTTCATGGCTGTTATCGTGCTACGTTGGTTGTTATGTGGTAAATAATTTACACTAGTGATGGAAAGTTAAACAGAGTGAAAGTTAAAGTTGGTTTGACATTTAATCTTTATTTTTTATGAAAACATTAAAATACAGAGGCCATCCAAGTAGTCTGTTACAAAATCCAGAAATAAAACCTGCTGGCAGTCAGAGCCTGCTGCCTTCTTTTCTCTATAAAACAAAGAAATAAAGCAATCCTTCCTTTCAAAATAATAAATTACAAAAATATACACAATAAAAGGTGGAATATCTACCACACAGAAGTAGTTATGTCTTTGCACAGTTGTTGGAAAACATAGTAAAGATCAGTGGAGAGAGCAGAGCATTATAAACAATGCAGTTGTGTTCCTTCATACGTCTCATTGTAAATCAGCCCAGTCAAAGCTAATCTCAGTGCATTTTTACTGCTGGCTTGTGTGTGTATACAGTAGGTTTCTCTGTATGGTATTTGTATCTGTGATATGTCAAGTTATTCAACAGTAGTTAAGCCAAAATACAGTGAAAGTCAGAATCTACCTGGAATCCCTGTGTTCCCTGATTATAATGTAAAGCGGTTCCTTTGATATATATACTAAAAAAGGTTTGAATTAAATAAATGCTACTACATTTACAGTGTCAAACAGTACTATACAGTCTCTAAACTACTTCACAGCACTAATAGACAAATAGGCAGTACAACAGTACAGTACAAATGAAATTAAAACCGTAATCTCTCTTCATAATACAGTAAACAGACTTCATCACTGTCCCTTTAAATTAATATACATGCACCATCACACGACAAAACATAATAGGGGCTCCAATAATCAAATTGTGCTTTAACATTCCACTGGGCCACGATCAATCAATTCATTCAGTCAGACTTGTGACAGACAAAACTCCTCACCAGACTCAAATACATAAATGTCTATATAACATTATCGTTATAAGTTAAATTTAGGTGAATATGTTAAATGTTCTCATGTGACCTAATGTCTTATTTACTTTAAAATATTTGTTGTGATCTAATAATTAGATTTTTTTTCTTGGTGGCATAGAAATACAAAGAGACTGAACATTGCAGAGTACTGCACTGAGAATAAAAAAAAAAAATAAAATCGTACTACTATAAAAGATCAACCATTTTCTTTAACCAAAGTAAGGATAGTAAAAACTTGGGAGACTATTATGACAGCGTATGAGAGTGCTTATTTAGCAAAAAGTTCTTCCAGCCCTCTAAACGTAGGAGTCAACCTCATTCACAGCAAACCAGAAAATATCATTTAAACCACATGAGTGCTGTTATGAGAGCTGCTCCTTCTTCCTCAAATAGATACTAATCATTCATAATTCGGACAGGTAAGGGAGGCACAGAAGGTTCACAGTAAAGATGATCATTTGATGTAGCTGCACAGATTTTCCAGTATCACTAAAAATAATTAAAAATCCCTGTAATGCATTAATCTAGAGAGGCAATGGGTCTGTTGTCAGCAATATTTTAAATGTTACAGCAGTGCATATACTTGAGGAAAAACCATAGCACATTACTTTGCATATCATGGTCCTCAAAGATAAAGGTTTAGACCAGGAGACTGTCTTTGAACCTGTGATACGTTTAAAATTGTGGATAGCTGTGCATGCTTTGGAAAATTTGTAATACCTTCTATTTTACAGTTTCACAATAACTCAAATAATTTAACATTTTATTTGGAACAACATCAGCAAATTTACTTTACAATTTAATTTTTGTAGTTATTCCTGCAAATGTTGTGTCAAATAGTATGCATAAGCAATGTATTATTCAATAACAGCATTCTGTGCTGTTGAACAAGAGCTGAATTAAACCAGTGTGTTTTTTGGGAGTTTTTTTGTTTGTAGACGTCATAGTGCATAACAAAAACAATGGCTGCTTGATCTGGATTCAAAAACTGCTTGTTTCGATTTACCTCAAGGTTTTATCTTTTTCAAAGATCTTCTGCTCCGAGAAGTCAGAGAAAGGAGCCCATTTTGTTTTAAGTTGCTCAGTCATTGAGCTGGCATCTTGCCTGCATTGTGGGTAGAGGGCTCAATAATGACTTGTAGATAAATGTATGTAGCTCAAGCCAGCCAGACATCTCCATTAAACCTTAAGGAAATGGCCTTCTGGCACGAGGGCAGGTCAGATATGACTGATCAATTTGGCAGGGAGGCTGTTTCAGTGGCATAAAAAGGTATAAACTAGTGTTCTATTGTTTTTGGATGGATGGGTGGGGAGTGCAAATGAACGCTCACTGCACTAGAATAACTCTCAGGAGGAAGACAAACCAAACGGAGAGCAAGATGGTGATAGTCCAGCACACTGTTCTGCATTATCAGATTCAGGCTCACACAATTTTCTACTTCAACGCTTGCTGAAATACTGCAGAATGAAGATGAATGAACCAGTCAAATCCATGACTAGATCCTCTGTAAGAGTTCAAGAGAATGCTCCATTATCTAATGCTACATGTGCTTTCCTACTGGTGGACCTTCGTCAAGTCTTTTGAGAACAAAAATTCATATTTGGCAAGCATGTTATTCAGCTTTCATCAGTGATGCGTCTCCAACTCAACCACCGTCCACTCACCCTGAGCAGAGCTGCCTGGAGCCTCGGGTGAGAAGCTGCTCACAGATGTCACAGTGGCTGAAGGGGGTGTCAGAGGTGGCAACAAGTTGGGCCACAGGCTGCTTTCGAGGGGGCTGAGTGTACCACCTGCTCCTCCAGGCAGCAGAAGAAGGGGCGAGCAACTGTCACCTGCAAGCAGTAATGTCTGATTGATGAGCTGCTGGACAATGTCAACTTTCTTGCCCCAGTCAAACTCCAGAGGCGGAGAACGTTCAGGAGATCCCAAGGGAGAAGGACTGTCTTGGTCTGCTGCAGGATCTGTTTCCTGAATTTCTCGCTGAGGACCCTGAATAATAGACTCAGGGGAAGGTGTTGTGCATTGTGAATAAAGATCAGAGTCATTTTCTTCAGTGCATCTTTGCGTGTCTTCTCCAGGACATATAATAAAGGAGCTTTTATCTTCTACATCCTTAACCACTGCTTCTTCCTCCTCCTCTTCTTCATCACTTGTTTCCACAGTTTCATAGATGGTGGTGAGACCTGATGAAGGAGACAGGACAACTGGTGTATGCACCTTGTGTTTTTGCTGCTGCTGCTGTTCAAGTTCTTGTTGCCACTGCATGATCTGCTGTCGCTGCTTTAGTTCTTGCTCTTGCTGCTTAAGTTGCAACTCAAGCAAATTTCTCTTCTGTTCTTCCTCCTGTTGATCCATCTCATTCCTTGCTTGTTTCTCCTCTTCTTCTTGTCTCGCTTGTTCTCTATTACGTTTCTCCTGGCGCTGCTGGATCTCATGAAGGTGCTGTTGGTGTTGCTCAAGACATCGGAGCTGCGTGTTTGACACCACATTTGGTATTCTGGGAGGAAGGTCAGTGGGAAGCCGTGGTGGCTGGGTCACATGGGGAGCACGTGGCCTGAGACGAAGTTTGGATGACATCGTCATTTGGATAGAAAGCAAATCATTTGGTTGTGGTGGAAAATGGGAGTTTCCTTCTGTAAATAAAGCAAAGGGTCCAAAACATGTTAAAAACAGAGTTAAGCAGAATGCAATAAAGCAATAATGTTATTGACTGCAGAGTGTGGTGAAGCAGAAAAAAAGCAATGTGGAAAAAAAAATTATCAGATATAAGATTAAATGATTTAGTGGAAAAGGAATTTTAAAAAAAAAGTTTTTGCACCTTAGTCACATTCTCTTAATATTTTGTGAAGATATTTGTACAATAAAAGTGGCTACACCCTGTATATGCAGTAACCTCCAACTATTGTAAAGAGCAAACTAAAACAGGGAAATAAGATGAGAGCAGATGAGAAAAACAATCTCCCTTAATGTGACAAGCAGAACACATGCAAAAGTGAGCGCTCATCATGCACAGTACAATACAGCATGAAGCAAACAGGTTTTTTTTTTAACAATGGAGAAAATATGACCCATCAATAGACCCATGCATGAAAAATAAAACATGCTTTACACCTAAGCCACCTCAGTGTACAGCATATTTCTTTGGCGAGGTGAGCATGCGTAAACGGAGGAAATATTACAGAAAAGTGCATTGTGCAAAGCAAGTCCAGTTTTGTGCCACCCAGCATTGGGATTTATTGAAGTCCAATTAGTCCAGGTAAATGTGTCAAACCAGGTCCTTTCAAATAGCTTCAGCTCAAACTGTTAATAATCGGAGTGATTAAAGCAGTTGCACCCGGTTAGTCCCAAAGTGGAAGGTGTGCAAAGTCTACTCCAGAAGCAGCGGTATCAAAATACAAAAGATGGAGAAAAAAAAAAAAAAGGAGGTGGAGGACTTAAAGCACCTTGGTAGAGGGTGAGATCCAGGAGGTTGATGGGGTCAGATCTTGTTTTTCCTCCTCTGAATGGTAGGGAGTTGAGAGGAAGGCAGGGTCAAAAAGGAATGGAGGAGGAATACAAGCAGAAGGAACATACTGGCATAGAAAAAAAAATAAAAACACTTTCCTTCTGCTGCAAGTATTCTGTTTTCTTTACATAATTTGGTTACAGAAGGTTAAACATGTATTTGTGGGCAGGTGTAAGTGTGCAAGTTCACAATTTGGTTAGTAGCTAACTTATGTCACAACAACTGGTACCAAATAGTTTACGTTAAGATGAAAATAGAAAAAAATTAAATTAGGACTTAATTATGTGCTCTGGTGCTTTACAAAATAAAACAATACCATGAGTTAGTGTCTCAGCCTTATGTAGTAGTTTTACATGCTTCTTAGAATTAAATACCTAATATTCTAAAATTACTAGTGAATTCTTCATTGTTATTTGACTACAAATGTGACCAATTTGCGTCCATAATAATGAACAGTGGGCATTAAAACAATTCTCGAAACTCAAACATCAAGAAACATACAGAGCAAAGAAGAAATCATGTTAAATATCTAACCTTTATTTAATGCTAAGACATTAAGTACTCCAAATAAACCAGACATAAAAAAGTAAGGGGTTAGCAAACCCTAAAGTGCAGAAGAGAGAAACATGTGAGGACAGGATATGGCAACAATGGAAAAGGGATGAAAGACTGGTATTTAGTTAGACAACAGAATACAAAAAGCAATGAATATGCATTTGTTCAGTAAAAAAAGAATTGGTAAATACACACAAAATACATGTTGAAAGTCCACTACATTGTTAATTTTTCATCAATGGTTACTTTTGTCATTTTGAAGACTCGACAAATAATTTCATGCCAGTTCAGACCAAGACCCATCATTAGATTTAAAAAGAATAGTTGAGAAAAACAGTCACCTTTAGCGTAAATGGTAGCAGCTATTGCACATACAGGTTCTAAGCCATGTACTTATAATGTAGTTTTAATAGCTGTATCATATTGTGAATGCGTCACTGCTGAATGAGTGTTTTCTTAACTGGTTAAAAAAAAGACATCATTAACAGGGAAACCTGAAGCTAGACAAAACCCTTATATAGAGATGACATCAACAAGGTACACTGAAAGGTGGATTTTAAAGGGCACTCTATACGTTACCTGCCAGGGCACTATCAGTCTTTTCACATATAGTGGAGTAGTACGGATGCTGAGAGTCAAGTTCTTGTTCCTCTTCCTGGTGCTGTTGGGATGAAGGATCAATAAAGCCAGACTCTAAGGGTACAGCTCCTGCTGCTGAATCAGACTTAGGCAGCTCACTGGACTCTCCACACAGCATGTACTGCTGCTCTGTGTGACACTGGACCTCTCCATGTTGGCTTTTAATAGGATCAATCTTTTCCTCTGAAGCAGTAGTGGGTATCAAGGTCAACTCTTTAAGAAGAGATGGATCCTTGGCCTCATCTGGCAACTGCTCTTCATTTTCTAGAGAAAAGATGCCAGGACTCTTGCTACAACTCTCGGCAGATGACTGGGCATTGGAGTTAGAGGTCATGTAGTCAAAGCCATAGGATGCAGCAGAAGTGGCAGACTGAGGGGTCTCACTACCACCACCACCACCACCACCACCACTCTCCCCACCAATTTCTTCACATTCCTCAAGAGTTGACAAGCTTTGGCCCGCAGGTGCTGTACCAAATGCATTCCAGTGCCAGATAGCTCAGCTTGAGGATCACTGATCTGCATTTCACCTTCTGTGTCACTTGCCTCATCTTCAGTAGCTGATGAAGGAGATGATGGAGCAGTTGCAGGACCACCCAGTACATCATCAGCAGGCAGAGTTTCAGGTTCCTCTTCCTCATCAGCACGTTCAAGGTGGATGCCTAGATCTTGCATGATATCTGGCAAGACCTTGGGCATAAGGTTTAGAGGTTCTGGCTGGAGCTCCACTTTAGAAAGAGACTCTGAATAGTTCTTGTCTTTCACCTCTTCTGGTAAACTTGTGTCTTTGTTACTGTCGGATGCTAGGTCAAGGTCACTGGAAGTATGAGGCTGGAACTTGCAGGTTTGAGAGGATGTCAAGCTTGGTTTGGGGCTAACATTCCCCTCTGAAGCAGATAGTGGAGCTTGAGGTGTGCAAGGTGAAGGCTCCAAAAGATTTGATGGAGAACCCCTTTCAGAGCTAAAGTCAATTCTAGCTTGAGCAGGTGTCTGTGTTGGGGTTTCTGGGTCTGCTTGCCAACATTCAGAGGAAGGACTTGAAAGAAGTGTAGACGCAGGTTGTGGTGGCTGGGCCCAGGCATCAGCAAAGCAAATAGGCTGGTTCCACTGGGATGGAGGGGCAGAAGGAACCATGGGAGGAGGCTGGATTCGGTTTAAATTGTCTAATCTGTAGTCTTCAGTCAAGTCATCCTCATCTGCATTCCCATAACTTTCAAGCCCACTCTCAGTAATGCCCTCACTTGCCATTTCTACATCTTCGTCCTCTTCATCATCCTCGTTGTCATGATGCTGCCTATGAGAGTCCTCTGCTCTTTCAGACCCAACCTCCATGTCACAGACTCGGTCATCGTCATCTTCATCATCATCTTCATCATCATCATCTTCATTAGTAAGAATATCTGAAACTTTCTCAAAGTCAGGGGACCCAACAGATGCACCTTCGCCATCAGCTCCTTTAAGGCTTGCATCCCCTAGATCATCCATGCTCTCCGTGCCTTCCAGGACACCTGGAGCACTTAGCTCTGATGCTCCCTGCTGGCTGCAACTCACATCCTCAGAGTCAAGCTCAGAGAGCAAGGCTCCTGCTCGCCAAACGGAGCCGGCAAGCCCAGCTGACCCAGGTCGAGACTCTTCAGTAGGCTGGGTGCCACTCATTTCTGACAAAGACACTTGTTGACTGCCTTCCCTCTCTTCTTCTTCCACATCTTCATAACAGTCAATGTTATTCCGTTCAACTTTTTCAGCCACCTCTACACCAGAGGATGCTATTGTGGATGCAGATTTATCTAATTGAGAAGCAGTTAAGCTTCCCTGTTCAGTTGTTTCCAGTGCAACTGGTGCCTCAACTGCAATAAGCTTTTCATCAACTTTTCCAGACACCTGCTCTTCAGATTCCTGATTGCCAAGAGACAATGCTGGACAAGCCACTTCAACAGAACCAGCTTCTATTAATGCCTCTTGATCCTCTTGCTCTGTGTTAGAAACATCCAGCACATTTTGAGAGTTTACATTAGTGACCTGGACATCTACCATTTCCTGAACATCTAAAGAAGAGGATGAAACATCCACAGAACTCTCTACATTTGGAGCTGCTTCAGGTCCTGAAACAGATTCTTCCCCCACTATGGCTGCAGCTGTTGCTACAGCTACTGTAGCTACTGCAGCTGCCGAAAGTTGCACAGGGTCTTCTACAGGTTCTTTATCCTCAAGTTTTGTTACAGATTCTTTATCAGCAGGTTTTGTTGCAGGTTCTTTATCATCCAGCTTACCTTTGACAGACTGTGTTGGTTTAGCTAGCTGAAGCTTTGCACCAACTGTGCTACCTGGTTGTTTGTGACTAGGACATGCTGCAATATTCTTGCCTGATGCTGGCCTTGAGGGATTGTTTCGTGGACCAGGAGGCACCTTACGTATTGGTACACTTTTTTTGTCTTCTGGTTTGGGTTGAGGTGCTTTGATGCTAGTTGGAGGTC
The DNA here is from genome assembly GCF_018831695.1 of Puntigrus tetrazona. Taxonomy (NCBI): domain Eukaryota; kingdom Metazoa; phylum Chordata; class Actinopteri; order Cypriniformes; family Cyprinidae; genus Puntigrus; species Puntigrus tetrazona. Next base: position 22,325,778 of record NC_056699.1, on the reverse strand, counting down.
GTTTGGTAACCACAGATGGTTTTGGAGCCTCTGAATTTGAAGGCTTGCTGGCTGCAGATCGGGATATTGTTGAGGGAACGGGTTTTTTTGCAGGTGCCATAGTGCTTGTTTTTCCAGCATCTAGAAATGAGAAATACAAGTTGAGAACATAAAAAAAGCAGTACTTTTCCATAAATTATGTATAATATAAATATATATTCCCATGAATGGTACGCCACCTTTCCGAGCAGCTGATGCTATAACAAGGGGTTTAGTAGCAGTGCGGCTTGTTCTAGGAACTGCAGAAGCAGATGTAGTTGTACCAGGTACTGTTTTTCCTGTAGCTGAAGTAGCAGCTGGTCGTGAACTTCCAGTTGCCCTAAGAGTAAACAAAAGAAGAAAAGGTTGCTGTGAGCAGCTTAGAAAAAGGAATTTACATCACATTATGACACGCATGTACCCTGCTCCCTCTAAGCACATTTGGAATTTGTCTGAAAACCGTACAGTACCAAAATTGCATATCTAGCCAATCCTTAGCTGGCATATGCACAAAATAGGTTCTTATCAAATGAGCCGTCCCGTCTTGTAGCCTGCACGCACACCATAAAGCAATCTCAAGCAGCACCAGAAAACCAATCCACTGGGGCCATTCATCAACTAATGTGTTTATATCCCATTTCACTAACCTGAGTGAAAATAACTTAGGTAGGGAGGTAACAGGAAGAGGAGGGGAGAAATGGTGTGATGAAGGGAGTAGAAGGGGGGGATGGGTAAAGCGTTTTGTAAGTGACTGCATTAAGGAGAAATGGATGATAATCAATTTTTCTTTCAGTCTAGCCTACACTCCCTTAATGTAGTTGCTTCATAATTTCTCCTTTCATGTTCTCATAGGGGAGAATTAGGGATGAGAAGATTGCTTGCATCATCTAACATGCCTTGGTTACTCACAATTTAATAAATGTTTTTAGTCTAGCAGCCTTGCAGTTCTAGATGACTGACAGTCATATTTGCCCTAACCAGACAGTACAGGATGAGATAAAGTTCTTGCGTACAGCCTGCTTTATTAGGACAAGGGCACAACAGGGTATGCGTCACAAACAAATAACGCTTGCGAAAATGCTTTGGTCACAGCTCAGTGCCGCTGTATATCCGCACACCTGGATGCTGTGTTAAAAGCTACTAATCTAAATAACAGGCTACAAGTAATCAGACCGGAAAGTAATGAGACAGTTATCAGAGTAATAGGTAGGGGTGGGTGATATAACAATATACAGACAAGTAAACAGTCATTGACAAAAAAAAAAAAAAAAAAAAAACGCATACTAAGATGGGCATTTTAATTGTTTATAGATTTTTTGCCAGTTTATTGCATCTACCACATGAGTTGATTCTAATTACAGTATCTGAAACTTACATGCAAGGAATCAGATAGGGTTGGGCAATATGGTCATATCGCTAATCAGAGATCACATATATTGTTATACGCTGATACAGATTTAATGATGTAATTAAAATACACTCAGACACTGCAGAAGGGCATTGGAACTGATTGAAGTCTGCTTAAATGTCATGACATTTGTGATTTGCATCAAGGCTCTGGTATAGTATTTTTTGTTATAGTCTTGTTCACAGCTGTGTCCACACAGCTTTCAAAAGTATACTCAACCGTGGATAAGTGTGCATAAATGAAATTTGACATGTGCAATAATATCTATTGTACTCGTTCTCAACATCACCTCACGTCTGCACTGTTGTACTCCCAGAACCTGAGGACTGCATTCAGTGTGCAAACATCCACAAACACTTTTGATGACAAAAACTGCATCATGTAGACAGTGCATGCACCATCATGGAATGCGGATGGCTGAAGTATACTTTAGACTGAAAGACCTATTGTAAGAGCCACCAAAACTTCAAAAGATAAGAGCATGTTGGAATGCTCAATTTAATGCCAGCAACCATGGTACATACTCCAAGACATACTCCAGTTCTTTGTACAAAGAATACGGGCCAAGAGCAAACTTCTCATAGTAGTGCACAATGAAGAACATCATCAAACGGCTTGGCCCCAAATACCAAGATTATAACATCTCCCCCACAGATTATTCCAAAACAACGGCCAATTGTTAAAGAATGAGAACAAAAGAACTGGAATCTCCCATTACAATTCTATGACCTACATAAAGTTTATTTGTACTAACTAGGACACTGATTAAACCAGCTTTGGTCAAATTAAAGCAAAATAAAGACGACAACAAGCGGCAGAAAAGACTACAATCACATTACATAAACAGAGCAACTAGCATAACAGGGTGAGCATTAAAGTATAAAATAAAAATAGCACAGCAACTAAGGTCAACTTATTTGCATCTACATCTTCATTTTTGTATCAGTGGGACCAAAACTCAATTAAAATGATGCAGATGGAAAGTACAACCCAAGACGTTTCCATGGAGTCACTGACCGCAGACATCCAAAGGCTTAGGTTTTTACAAAAAAAACCACATTGCTTTTCTAGGGCTCATTATCCTTGTAGCCAAACAGAAGAACATAAATTGCCGTGTCTATGCTTGTGATAAAGGCAGGACTAACAGATGACAAGATTGTTGACCATTATGCAACCTAAACAACAAAATGATGGATTGAGAAGTTTATGACGACAATATAAAAGAGGTCAAAGACCAAAAGCAGTCTCTCTTTAACAAACAGAAAGAACTCAACACCCACTGGCACAGACATTTGCATATCAGTGATTAAGTTTTAATTAAGCAATGACCACTAGTAAATAAATGAGTGTCACCCAGCAGAGGTTTAGGCAGTGAATTTCCCTTTCATTCCAGTTAAACAGTTTTAAAACTGCTCCATTCATTCTAGACATTAAAGGGTGTGTGGTCTTTTTATTTTCGACCTCATTAGCACCATTTCAAAATTTATGAGCTCATTCATTTTTAAATATTTGTCTTGTGGTATAATGTAACCGAAGCCATCTGGTTTACCAGTAATTTTGTAGAAAAGGAAAAAGAAAAACAAATGGTGAAAGACTAACCAGCAGCTTGGTTCAAGGGAAAATTAAAATGGTCTACGACTTGAGAATTCAAAAATTTAAGAGGCTCAAGGACAAAAATAAACAAAACTCAAAATACAAGGGAAATTTGAATTGGTAAGCACAACACTTGTCCAGGTCCCATGAAGCTACTGTTTTAGCAAGAGTTGCAAGCAAAGAACCCTGGGAAGTAACCCTCTTAACTCACAAATGTTACCCACAAACTGATTAGCAATGTCAGAAATGTGTAGCCAGCACATATACATATAACAGAAAGAACAAAGAATAAAAGTGAAGATGGTCTCATTGAAGATGAGAAGAGGAGGATGCTGTGATTGTATTATGAGGAGACTTTGATGGAGCTAGTTTACATTTCCCACAGTAGGAGTGTGAATGTGTTTCCTCAGTGCAAACATTTCATTTGAAGCTGCAGTGAGAATATATATATTGTGTGGGAACAAAAAAAAAAAAAAAAAACCCCATCTAAACAGATCAATTGAGTGGTTTTTTTTTTAGCATTTAATCCCAGACTGTATTCATAGTGCAGAAATACAGTGTGCACACAGACCACACCCTGTAGTTCTGTTTGTCTTAAAAGTCTCAACAGCCTTGTAAACTGACATTATCACATAAATACATAGAATTAAGCACATAGGTAAACCGCAATCATCACATAAGACCAGTAACATTCACTTTAACTGACCGACTGCATTTACAAAACTTAAAATTGATGACCCTGAATATGTAATCATCTGCAACAAACACTGTTTAATTCCGCAAAACAAGCTTCCCACACTTTTTGGCCAATGACTTCTAGTCGTTTGTGATCAGATTGTTTTTTTAAATATGGTTTTCATTTTCGTAAATTATTAATATATGAGAAGTCATTCTAAGTGATATTTCTAACTAATAATATTTTTGATCTGAGCAATAATAATAATAATAAAGTCTTAGTAAAATGCTATAGAAAGTTTAGAAACATTTATGAGTTTACTTTTTTACAGATTACAGTATTATTAAATGAGCTGGGGTAGGAAGTCACATTTATAAGAACATGGGGAAATAAATAAAACTGATCAGAATTAAACTAAAACTGATCATTATCAGAATTAGATAAAAGTACTTTGTGGGATATAAAGTGAAATGTGGAAGGAATGCAGGCCAACTAGGATCATAAAATCCATTTAACTCAAGTGAAGATACCAATTATCATTCCCAGAAAGTAGCATCAACAAAAAGAGCACTGTTGAGCCTATACTCTGGTAAAGCCTGATCTAAGCAGTCTTTCAGGGAGTCTGACTCACAAAGCGACAGAAACATGAGCCAATAACCACCAGACAAACCAGAGACCATTCACTGCAGAAATCATGCAGTCATTGATATTTGAATGACATATCCACTTAATGGTGTGCAGAACACAAAGCACTTTTCAGATGTTGCTTCATCCAAATCTGTGCAGGAAATCTGCCTTATTGATACGTTTAAGCCACATCACGAGTTGTGCAATCACGCACTTCCCAGCATTTTTATTTTCCATTCAAATACAGTCAAATGTCCAAGCTCAAATCTCCAAAAGCTGTTTTACCTGTTAGTTTTGGGAGCTGCAGTGGTTTTGGCTGTGGCTGAAGTGCTGGGTTTGGCAGCAGGGGCAGCAGCTGGCCTTGGAGCAGGAGCTGAGGAAATTAAATTGAGATGAATCATGTTCCAAAAGTAAAAACTGACTGGAAATGCTCAAGAAAAAAAAAAAGATAAATAAATAAAAATATAAAAAAGGTTTTGGTACAATCCAATCATGAAAATAATTATATAAAATTAAATGTGTAGTATTAATAAGTTATGTTACCTATTAGTACTAGGAGTGTAACAGTTTTTCGGTATGGATCCTTCAATTCAGTACTCATGTGCACTGAACAAATCATTTACATTTTTTCAGGGAATTCGGACAATAAATTTTTGATATGGTGAGTGCACATAACCACCCCTTCCTCTTTATCACTAGATTTAACTTGAAAAACAACTCATCACTCCTCACATAATCACTCGATTGGTGTTTCAACTTTGGAAAGATGTCATTAAAACAGCGTGCATCATTATTTGTTAGTCCAGTGAAGAGCATTTTGTGAAAATATTAGACCTATTTAATATTTGATATTTAAAATATTATAGGCCTTAATTGTTTGTATTATTTAGTTATTAAATAGTTTGATACAAGTTGACACAGTAAATTATTATAATTTTAAGTTTCAAAAAACAATCTGTCAATGTTTACACACTTAATAGATTTCCAAATCCAATCTTAAAAGTAACAGAACTAAATTCTGTAGGTGACCTAGTACACCCATTCATGTCAAGCCATCTTACCAGTGTACTTGGGTTTGGTTGCAGCACTAGTGGCAGGTCTCTTGCTCAGGCTGGTGGCTGTGCTGACAGCAGGTCCTGTCTTTGTTCCACTGGCTGCGGTGGTTGTCGTTGATCGGTTTGTTCCAGCAGTTGTTGTTTTAAATTGAGCTCTTGAAGTTGCAATGGCAGTAGAAGAGCCAACGGGTTTCTTACTTGGGCCAGAAGATGCAACAGTAGTGGTGGGTTTCTTCTTGTCTGCTGCCGCAGTGCTGGCTGGAATGGGTTTCTTGGTCGGGGCACTCGATGCAGTCTTTGTGAGGCCATTAGCCACACGGCTTTGGGTTGCTTTGGGTCGTGTGCCTGGTCCAGTGGTAGCTGGACCTGCAGCAATCTTGCTTTTGACTGCGCTTTTGGATTTGCTTTTAGCATCTACTGCTTTCCCAGAAGCTTCTTTAACAGTCGGAGGAGCCGTTTGCTCTTTTTGGGGTTCATCAGGTTGTGGGGGTGAGGGTGTAGTCCCATTTTGAGATGCCCCGTCATTGTCGGTTGGTTCCGTTATGGGTTCTGTTCCTTCGGCTTCCATTGGTTCAGATGGTGCTGTGGCAACCCCATCAGGTTTCATCGCCAATATTACAAGACGATCAGTTGCTGCTTGTTATGATCACTGGATTCAGTGCTGCTCACACACTGAACCCAGAGATAATGGATGCTTTCGCCAACTCAGTAACTGTCCTGTAAGAAAAGAGAAAAGACAATTTAATGACATTTGCAGTGACTTTTGTTCCACGTACCTGAAGCAACTTGATTATTACTCTGCTGGAGTGCAACAGTTGCTTCTTGTACAAAAGCACATAAATACAATCTGAACTGAAAGAGAGTTTAGAAAAAACATTCAAGAGGAAGCAAGAGGCATTTTTAAAGGGAACCATAGCCAAGAAAGGCAACTTGGAAAATATAGGAAATGATACATTATGAAAGAACCAAAATACAAAGAGATTAAGACCAAGTCTAACATCCTACATAAGTCCTTCTGATCTTTAAATTGTTTAGAATATAGACTTACAATGGACTACGCTATAAGAAAAAAATCCTGTTAAACTTAGCAAAACAAAAAATAAAATACAGTGAATTTCAGGTATTAAAGAATGAAGTACTGGTAGCTGTATATACTTCTATATATTTAATTTTGTCACATAGCTAGGTAACCTCACAATGAACAATTTTTAATGTAGCATTTTTAGCGTTTTACCTGTACAACATTACTAACATTTTTACACTAACAGTTTGATAGTGATCGTAAGCATTTTGAGTGGGTCTGCAAGTCATTAGTTTGAACTGAACACAGAAATTTGTGGATGTGATTCATTTATGTGGATCATTTGGAGCGGTCACCACCACCTGCTCTACAGAAACATGATGCCATTATCTGGACTTTGCCTACCTGTTCATTCAAACTAGTAATTTCCTGTCTGTCAACTGTAAACAGAGCTGACAACGCCAGTATACGTACTGTCCCAGTATACATCTTCAAGATTCAAACAAATATACCCAAATAAAAGTTTGTCAGAATTCTGAAAGTCAATAAACCCATTTCACTGGAGCATTGCTCTACACAAATCATTTTCTTCCTTCAGGGTCTGATGCAAAAGCTCGTCAGCAAAAAGACTGTGGCATGGGATTTGAAGAAAGGAGGATAAAGAGTCAATGTGGTGGAGAGGGGGGCCATGAACCCATTCACCCCGTCCTTTTTCCAAACTCTTTTATTCAGAATCCTCTTGTCTTTCTCTTCCCCAGTTCTCCTTAGCCACAACCCCCTCTTTCTTCTACTCTCCTTCCCCTCCTCCTCCTCCTCTCCATCAGATCCGTTCCCTGTCTGCAGCCACACAGATGGCCCTAGCAGCTGAGCTATTGTTCTGGCTCTCCAATAAGCCCAAGCCACCAAACCAGAGAGCAAATAAAGACAGAGAAAGGGGGAAATTGTGGGATGAAATAACAATGACGAGGCAAGCAAAGAAATTAAATTTTAACGTGGCACCATCCAGAAGATGAGTGGACTCAAGTATGTGTGACTGAGTCAAGAAGAGGAAAACAAACAACAAAAGTGAGAATAAAGATGACGAAAGCCCACCAAGAAATGTCACTGATGAGAGAAAACAAAGAAGAGGCATGACACACGTTCTAGAAAACTTGTCACCCTACAGGCCAAAATGATGAATTGGGAGATCATCTCTCTGCCCACGACAGGACAAAAATTACCCAGAAACCCTGCTGCTGTGTCTCCATGGTGATATGAAGATCAAAAAGGAGACATAAAAAAAAAGACAAATTTAACCTGAAGACAAAGTTAGAGTGAGTGAAAAAAAAACAAACAAAAGTACAGCACAGATCCTCAAGAAATACAAGAAAATAAAAGTTGAATGTACAATTGTATAATTTACAATTCAGAGTTTTCCATAGATATCACTTCATTTAAAAAAAAAAAAAAAAACACTCCAGTACATAAAAAAAAATAAAAATAAACGAGCAGAGTGAGCATTTTGGATACATTTTTATATTTTCAGTTTAAGTCATTTTTAATTTTTTTTTTTATGTCTAGTGTTTATTCATTTTACTTTAGTTTGTTTTAATTGTAAATAACCAAATTAGACTAAAAGAAAGAAAAAGAAATGTTGCCTTTGCAACAATAAGTTAACATGTATTTTATCTTAAGCAATGTGGGGGGGTGGTTTGTAGTTTCAGTTAACTAGAAGCCTGCTACGCATAGAGAACACAGGCAAAAAGAGATAAGTATAAGGACAAACTAACAAAACAATAACAGGAGGGTAAGAAAGAATAAGATGTGCTATAATGATTGTGTGTATGAAGAGGTAGGGCAGATTGTGTGCGTGTCCTCATTTGACTGGATGAAGCCCTTGTGATTGTTCACAAAGACAGCGGAAAACTGTAAAGCCTGCTAATGCAAACAGCTTAAATCAAAAAGCACTGGAGATTACGTCACACACACACACACACACACACTCTCTCTCTCTTCAAATAACAACAGATTTCCTGAGAAAATCAAAACACAGCAATAGCAGTTTTGAGAACATTCAGGTGCTCATGAAAAAAAGCTAACAAACACTGCTTTATCCAAACCAAAGCTGTTAAAAACAGGGGTTCTGCAGTGATGCCATAAAAGAACCATTTTTGTGTGTGTGTGTGTGAACATTTTAGTAAACTGAATAACATAACCTATCATCAATAGCTTTTTTGTGGACTGGAGGAAAAAAAAAAAAAAAAATACAGAGCAAATAACTTTTTGCCACCAAATTTCGATGATTCTTCCATGGCCTTTCCAGTTTATTTCTGAATTTCAGACCACTTTATTAAAAGTGACTGTGTGAACCACGTTATTAAACAGAACCGATTCAACAAATTTCCATGACTAACAAATTTTAAAAATGTCCTGATATTTCTAGGTTTTCAATGAAAGTAGGACCCCCTTCTGCCTCTCCACAACCTCATCCCCATCTTGTCTTAATCCACCATTTGTTTGGATTAGTGAATTTACATGTATATGCCGGATTATAAAAGTGCCATGAGGACATTTATTAAAACACACGTGTGCTTTCCTAATCCTAACCCCTATATTAAACCTCAGGTCTTATCAAATCTAAAATAAATTCTTTATAAAGCTGCTTTCCACAAAGGGCCGACCTTAAAGTGTCTTGTCAAGTCTCACTAACTGTAGTAGCTCGATGGCCTGTTGTGACTTCTTCCCACTTCAGAAACATTTGCAGGTGACAGTTACAGACATACACAGACCACATTCTATGTTTAGCTTCCAGAGAACTTCTGCATGAGAGACACTGATAAAACAAAAAGGAACAAATAAAGAGATCTTGCAAACCCAAATTCCTGCACAGGGCCTCCGGTTCCTCGGGGCCGAGTCATAACCGGCTGTCACAGACATGCAGCTATTTCCATGCAGCTGTAGTTGGCCACATCCTGCATTCTTGTAATAAGAGCCAGTAGCTGGCCTTCGTTTATCAAATATGCCCTTATTCTAATCAACTGGTTATAATTTGTCATTACATGAAATTTATAATCTGCAACTTTAACAAGAAGATAATTGCGATCGGATGAGAGATGGATTATCAGAACAGACTTCACCAGAGATGTTTAAAAGGAAAACAAATAAAGACAAACGACACGAACACATTCTCTCCTTGCAGTCTGCCCATACAAGGCAGCGCTCTCACAACTCTACTACTGGCACACATACTCCTCAGAATCAACACATGAAAACATTGAAAGAGCGCAGCAACACACGCTCTTTGACTCCCTCCACATTACAGTCAATTATTCATCTGACTCCCACATCGATTCCATAAGGCCATTCTCACTACGATTAAAATGCTGTAATGCGCATAACGCTATAGCTCAACAAGGTTTGTTACCCTTTGTGCATTTTTTAACTTGTCAAGTCTGAAGTTTGCATTGTTTTTGTAACATAAAACTACATTACTATCGCTTTTAAACGATTTAGTGCATCCCTCCTGAATAAAATTGTTATTTATCCTAAATAATAAATAGTAATCTTATGGACCAACCCATGGTAGCATTCATTGGCCAAGGCCGGCTCATGAGGTCATTTGACTAACATGTCAAACAACTAGTCACAGTTTGTTTTGTTCGTTTCCATGCCCTGAAACGTGTCGCTACAATAGTGGAACGGAGTGTAAAACTGACTCTTAAGTGTTTCCACTTTTGTCTGCCATATGCATCAGACGTTTAGCCAACATCCTGATCCTTTTAAACAGTACTAGAGAATATGCAAATAATGAAATACAGCCTAATGACAAATTACTACAAAAAGGTATTTTCAATAAAACGCAAAACATTTTCAGAAATCAAGGATGTGCGTACATAAATCTGTTTCTCATCTCAAGTTGATGATTCGGCGTTCAGCATTTGCACACATGAAACCAACCTCTGATATTTGCATGGACGTCAGTCTGTGGGTGTTCACTTTACTTTCACTCTTCCCATACAGAAGACAAGAGCCAGTAATAACTAGGCCAAACGTTTTCAGTATTGACGTCGAAGGATGTGCAGAATGTGGCAGATTTTCCAAAACCACTACCACAGAAAAATGTGGAGAAAAAAAGCGTCCGTCTTCGCCTGCATATCGGTTACCTTCAGAACAAAAAGGAACATGCTGTGTAGTGCTGGAAACCTCAGATTTCCATCTTTCTCCCTGAGTAACATCTCGGCATGTTTATGAGCACACCACTTTCTTTAAAACGAACAAGAGACAGGAAGCAACATTCATATACACTCACAACTGTGAGAGTGAAAACTGCTCAAGTTAATAAAACCATTCCCAGTGGTGGGTGTGATATCTTACATTTTTTGATTATCCACTCATTTAAACCACATGAAACCACCCACATAGATAGAATTTAATCATATAGCTATTACACAAATCAAATTCTATCCCATTCACCCTAGTTCCTTCAGGAGGTTTCGGTTTTATCTTGGTCAGTTTGAAACAATTTACCATTACAGAAATACTTCACTCAAAAAATTATAATGTGCAGTTAATTTACTCACCCTCGGGCTATCCAGGATGTAGGTAACTTTTACTTTAGTAGAACAGTTAAGATGATTTTTAAACTATGGTGCTTGGTGATTCATGAAATGCAAGTCAATGGTTACCATCACTTAAAACGAATAAAAAAAAAACAAAAACAACAACAATGGTCGTCAGGCAATATATTGAGGTCTTGATGAGACAGTTGGTCTGTTCACAAAACAGACGATTAAAAATAATTTTCAATTTCTTGCACAGACCGGTCATTTTGCTCCATATTATTCCAAAATATCTAAAGGAGAAAGGGATGAGATTACCTGTGCTGACATTATGCAGTTTTATGGTTACCTGTCATGTCAAAACAGATTTATTGATTAAAAAAAATAATTATTTAAAAGCATTTAAAGACTAAATACGTGACTTGCATCTCGGATAGCCAGAGGGTGAGTGGATGTGTATTGGGTGGACTTTTCTATTAATGCTCCCAAATATACTTAAAGTGAACTAGTACGTCAATAAAAAAAGACCAAAAAGTTCATTTAAAAGTACATATTTAAATTATTTTGATCTAAACTAAGCCTCCAGCAGTATGGGTGGAGTCAGGATGTTTGTAACAGTATACCATTTGTCAGGTACTTTTTACCCCTAAGCAAAGAACGGTAAAGAACTTGTATACTGGGTTCTTCAGTAGTTTGATGTGCATTGGTGAATGGTTACTAGATGGGTGTAAGGAGGGATAATGGGTCAGCATTGTGTGTGGGGTCAAGCTGAAGTGTCAGACAGTGCTGAGAGTGTGAAACGGTAGTAACGATGCAGATAAACAGGAAGAAATGCAACGACCCTGCTCCCTCTCACCCAATAGGATTAACTCCAGACGAGCGAGTTGTGTGTGTTGTCTCAGTACAGGGTGTGAATGGGGCTTAATGACCCAGCAGGGTTTGATTTTGCTATGCGTAATGTAAGGATTAAGAGAGGACATTCCCCATTGTGTGGAGCGCACCATGCTGACGGGGGCTGGGCACGGCTAGAACCAAGCTGCCAAAACAACATGAGAGATGCTGGACAAAAACGGGCAGCAACACGGCACAGTGCAAAAGTAAAAGTGGTTTAAAGGGCCTCAAAGAAACTCTTAAACTCTTATCTTATTGAAGTCAGGGCAGAACTTGAGTAAAACGAAGGCTGCAACCATCTCACGTGTTCAAGGCAGACTGACAAAAAAGATTAGCGTCATTGAAGATGTTTTGAAGAGGGAGGGAATTATGAGAGGAGAGAAAGAACAGATGGTAAATGGTGGCGTGATGGTTTGGTTTAGTTTGCATACTGGACACGCAGCAGGACGCTGTGATGGATAGGGTTGGAGCCCAGGAGGATTAAAACAGGACATCAGCTCCATCTAAAAAACACACACAAACAAACTGTCTGCCAAGTTATCTAGCACTAGTTTGCTGACAGTTAAAAGCTTTTGTCAATGCCAGTGTTTTAGCAGATTATGGGGTTATAAAACCACCAAGAAGGATTTAATATAATAATGTGGCATTTCAAAACGTTCCGTCCAAAATGCGAAACTGACGTCAAGCGCAGAGCAGATTATCCCGATAGGAAAAACTCAGGAAGCCATTTCGTAGGAAACAAAAGAGTACCAGGATTTGCTGGGAGTCTGGAATTCACATTACTGCAGCTTATTAAATGTGAAAAGGACTGATTAATATATATGACTGAATTTAGGTTAGAGTATTTATAAGGCAATAGATAGGTGTATAAGCAAACGGATTTGACGGTTTATTTCATTAATCTGTTACATAAATATGGATCTTCCTTGCTGGGCATCTGCTTGTTCGACTCGATCACCCCGCTGTGAGGTCACGACTAAGCTGAAGCCAAACAGACATCTCAAAACCTGCTAAGTGGTACAATCTGTGACTGCTGCATTGGCCAAGACATCAATAGATATGTATACACAAACACACACCTACCAAATTAAATGGATAATATTCAAAGATCAACAGTCAGTGCTGGGATAGTTCACCCAAAGATTAAGAAAAGTTACTTTCTTGTTGAACACAATAGAGGATATTTTAAAGAATGATGGCAACTAAACAGTTGATGGTAGATATTGACTTAAATAGGATTTTCCCATACTATGGTAGTTAGTCAATGGATACCATTAACTGTTTGGTTACCAACATTCCTCAAAACATCTTCCTTTGTGCTTCACAGCAAACAAAAAAAATGTTTGTAATAATTTGAGGTGAGTAAATGACGACATTTGTCATTTTGGGATGAACTACCCCTTTAAAACAAGGGGTAAGTGGATTCCTACTAAAATGACTGCTATCATTCAATTAGCAGAAACTCTGCCAACCTGACCACTCCTTAACCCAAAGAAAAAAAAATGGCAGAAAAAGAATCTAAAAAGTTAAATACAGACCACTCCACAGACTTGTGAGGGATCGGCAAACCAAAAAACACGCCACCACAATGACAAATCCTATGTTGGTTCCAGCACAAGATGAATCAACAAGTGATGAAATCATTAGCTCACAGGACGCAATAGAAAGCACAGTCGCTACATAACATTGGCCAAAAGTAAACCACGTCTAGCCGAGCAGCAGGAGAGACCGGTGTGGGTGTCCTGTTTAAACAATGCCGTTAGTATCAGGAGTCCTTCATTGAGGAGTGCGGCTAAAACAACTAATGACAGCAGCTGCCCTGCTCAACTCCATTTTGACTGACCTGAGCTCAGGCACACGTCTAAACAGAAAGGAGCCTTCATAAATCTAAGGACAAGCAAGCCCTGTTGTCACAAATTCTTTGGTCTACCGTTCTACCATCAAATTGGTTTTAGTTCAGGATTGTTCAGTCAAGTCAATCTGATTGATTTTTCAGGGAGGGAGGGGGTTAGATGAATTCCTGAGACAACTGGCAGGACACAATAGACCATTATGATCTTAGCAGAGCATCCTAGTGGATTCACATGAGGTATTATATGACACTGTCAAGTTGCTTAAAACGACCCTGCAAATAATTTGATCTCTTGCAAATTAGGTGATCTCATCGTTTAAAAGTACTTACAGGTTTAAAGCCAGCGGTTGAAATGTGCACTGCAATTCTGGAGCGGAATTTGCCGGAAAACACATTTAATCGAATTACTGCCTACTGTTCTGCCTACTGAGTCGAAAACGTACAGCACTAAGCTTTGAGTAAAAACAACAACAACAAAGTGAACATAAAATTGTTAAAAATACCAACTAGTTTTCATACAGCTGGTCACGTGACTTCAAGATGGCCACGCCCACGAGGGGCGACCCGCTCCAGGTAGAATCAAACTGCTTTAGCCGCAAGTCTTCCTCTTACGTGAGTGTATCATTTTACTCGTTTCTAAACCCATCTTTGTCTAAACCCTTTTGACAAGAAATGAGTGAATGAACCTTAAAATCAACAGTTTCCCCACAAAACGGCCGCTCATGAAATAACTGCCAGTGAATGGGCAACAGTTCCCTCAGGCCGCGTAAATATCCGGGTCATTAGCGTTAAAAAGCGGTCATGAACTTCTAGAAGTGAATTCTACAGCGAGGCAGGGTGTGATGAGAGCGAGAGACACGCTGTTATCTACAGACCTGCTGGCGTTACAAGGGCAGGGTGATAACACGGCATGACATCAACGCGATTTAAACGATAATTCCCAGTCAAAACTAGGCAGTGGCCAGACCAGCTCCGAGAAACAACACGGGCAGCCCATAACCACATCAAACGACGGCAGTCCGTGGTAGTCCACTCATACTATCGATTTTCTTTCGTAGTTTATTCGGATAAAAAGAGTCGAGCGGGTCCGAATAACGCACAGGAAATCAATGTGGACCAGCGCCTTCGTAGATTCGTTTGTCTGAGTGAAGCGATGCGATCGGCGCGCGTTTCGATTCAAATGCGTTCGAATTCCTCAACATCGAATCTTTTAATTCTCAAGCGCTGCACATTTCAAGCTGACCCGATGTCAGAGTGAACCCCTACGAAGGGCGGCGATTTGTTTGCATTTCCAAGCCAGATGAACATTTGACGCGTTTGTATTTTGCATTTGTTTATACCCGACAACGAAATGTTGATCAAACGGCATTCGTTTTATCCCGAGACGAATCGCTACACGTAACTACGGCAGCCATGCGAGTCGTTTCATTAGTTGCGATGCCCTTCGTGGGCTGTGGTTATATGCAAACGTATATTTAAAAAAAAAAAAATCGGTGTTCCGGAGCACAGGCCGCTGGATCAGTTCACATGCCATGTGTGTGTATAAATCGATGCATCCTTTAAAAAGCCCAGCCCAACCCAAACATGCAGAGTCGGAACGAAACCAAACCTGATTGCAGAAAATATTCAGAACGGAAACAATGCGAACCGAGTTGATTGTGGTCCACAATGAAGTGGCAGGGGATTTAAACCTAGCAAACAGGTTGAAAGATAAGCAGAGTAAACATGTCATTCATTTACCTTCAGAGGATCGTAAAGGCGTCTGGTTTCTACACTTCTGCTTCGGTCTGGAAGAGCGGACAACCCACGACTTCACGCCGGAGACGAGGTGATACGGGAGGCGTGCGGTTCCTTGAGCAAATCGCTTAAAATATACAAACGTGCAAAAAAAACAAAACCTTTGTATCAACCCGCTGCTTCACCCTCGCGATGCGCCGTGAGCTGAAAGCAGTGTGAAGGAAGCAAAACCAGATCCTAACGTGGCAATTCAGAGACAAATAGGTTCAAGCCACCAAATGCTCCTCGGACTCCCGGTTTCCATCCAATGGGGTCAAGTACTGAAATTCACTTCAAAAGGGCAGTGATGTCACTTTACAAACTATAGCCCCGCCCATCTATCATCCAGCACGCTGTATCTCCATCATGTGTTTGAAAAACATGCATTACTGAGGACTACCAACTCCACACTGGATTTAACAATAAAATATACAAGAACGTTATTTTATATATATATATATATATATGTGTGTGTGTATGTATATTATGTATGTGTGTATATGTAAAATGTATATAAAAATAAAATTAATATGGCATGGTATCATCAAATAATCTGTTATTTTATTAAATATTGGATTATAAATATAAAATTTAATAATAATAATGTATTATAAACAATGTTAATGTATTTATATTTTTTTCAAAACATCTGGGACTATTTTTGTTTCTTGCCATCAAGATGACAAAATCACACTGAACCAATTTAAGGGTTAATTATCAGCAATCAGACAAAAGTTTGTTTTCGCAAGTGTGACTGCTAATTTTGAAATGAAAAAAAAGTGTCCTATTTAAAGTAATTTTACCCTCTTTTTAAATTTTATTTTCTTCAGCGGCAGAAGAGAAAGAGATTAGGGACTGACTTGCCTGTAAAAGATAAAGCTAAAACAGTGCATTTGTGAATTAAAAGCTGATAAAAATCATACAGAATAAAACGGTATGACAGCAAACATCATTCTATTAAAGAAAGGGTCATTGATGGACAAGCAACACTTGGGTTTTTGTTTACATACAGAAGAACATAGAAAACCTTGTAAAAGAAATGTTAGCCCAGTCTCTACCCCATCACAAGTAAAGTGATTCTGTTCTGTACTACATTGCTCCTTTTGTCTACTATTTGAGATCAGCTTTGTCTTTAATCAGCAAATTTGAATCTATGGGTCGAGCCAATCATAGAGCACTATTATTAATTATCCTCTTTCATTTTAAGGTGCAAAAGTCTGGCATTTGCTACCCTCACCCTGATACGGTTAAAGGGTTGCTCCACCCCAAAACTTATTGTGAAAAAAATGTTGAAACATGTCGTTCCAAACTCGAAAAGCTTTGTTCGTCACAGTATTTTGGATGAAAACTGAGAGGTTTGTGACTGCCAAGTAATGAACACTGTCAAGGTCCACTAAGTATGAAAGACATCACAAGAAGAGTCTTTCTTCCATCAGTGGATCAAAAGAGACACAGAGGAGACAAATTGTTGTTATTTTTATTTTATTCGCCTTCAAAAAGTGTTCCCGTCACTACATAACAATACGGTTAATGGCAGAAGGAGTATTCTGACTGTTTTTCATACTTTTCTAGACCTTGACGGTGTTCATCACCTGGAAATCAATGCTATATTCACCAGACTCCAGGTTTTCATCAAAAATATCCTAAATTGTGTTCCGAGGAGGAACAAAGCTTTTAAGGATTTGGAACGACGCTGTGGTAAGTGACTAGTGACAAATTGTTCATTTAGCGGTGGAGTAAACCCTTTAATTTAAAACAGAAATATTGTGAACATCTAAGTACATTAGACATAAAAAGTAGTAGTTCTGGAAAAGATAAATTAAGAAATCAATCAAAATTAAGCCTCAGAAAAAACGATCATCCCGTTACAGTGCTGTAAAACCTGTCTGTGTAGGACCACAATGAGCTTTTTGAGGTGGTTAAATGAAATCTCTTCCTGTTTGAATGGCTGGGTGTGGCTCATATTCAGACTTTGAGAATAGGAAAGCAGGCCTTTCTAGAATAGCTGCAGGTCTGAGATCAGCATCTGAAGAGGTCTGCTCTGTTTGAACAGCGTGTGTAATCTCTTTCTGTGGTTTCAGATAGCCAGCCCAAACAATGTGCACTGGCTAGCGCAATGGTTAGCGCACCGGTTTAGACCAGCTATTCAAACATGCCTACGAACCTCTCTCTCACACATACACAAATATCGGCTAAATAGGCAACTTTTATATTTTACAAGTGCAACTTAGGTGCCACAGACACTACTAATTCCAAAAAGTGCTCAGATTTGTGGTAAAATGCTCTATTTGTACCACCTAGTGGTCATACGGTATAGTGAGAAAATATGTACATGATTGGTGGTCAATGCAGTGCTTTCTAATTTACTCAGGGAAAGTGTCTACATTATAAAGATTTTAGAAAATCTTTGTATTGGACAAATATATGTGAACATAAAAAAATATGACCCAGTCAAGTTTGGACAGAATGTGCAATGACACGTCTACAAGTGTTTAAAACAAATAAAAAGGGGGAAAAATAAATAACACAAAAAAAAAAAAAAATTCAAGAAATGAAAAATCCTTAGCTACTGAAAGGTCAGTAGATTATTCTACATCATTTTATCAACATACTATTTGTGCTACCAATGTCAGCAAGGCATTTGGACAAGTTTTCCATTACAAAACATTAAAAAGACAATTCATCAGGCTAAAATGAAATATTTCAGGTATACATCTGACAACACGTGATGTAATGCGACTTTTCTCAACAACATCGCTGTGTAGCTTCACATGTTAGTAATAGAAAGTGTGGTTTGTTTGCAGATTGTGCGCTTAAAGTTCACTTGAAACAGAACAATATAAATAAAACACATTACAACATGATAGAATTCCACATTAAAATAACATAGAAATATTAATAGGAAAATCATCACCATCCGCTGACATCATAACAACATGCCTGGTCCCACTTATTCTGTACCGAGTTAATGGCTTGCACAGGCCCCAGTTTTCAAATATTTATTCTTCCTTCACTTATCGGTCAAGTATAATGGAGAAGATAAAATTAGGCTTGTCCTCTGAAGTGTGAGTTATGCATGTCAGGCATTTTTGATGAGTTCTATTGTTCTAATATGTCGCCATGGTAACAGAACACCGTGACCTCGGCGGTAATCTTATAACAGCGTTCTTGAAGGCCTCGGATTTAAAACAATGCCGATGAAGGGTGGCCGTCAGAGTCTATAAAATGCTAAAGCATCAAGGTTAAGGCGGTCTAATATCATTTAGAAAATAAGATTTATGCATTTGATTCAGTTTTTATAAAAACAAATCGATTCAGTGTGGAATAAAACTATGGTCAAAGCTCTTTAAAAAAAAAAAAAGTCATCAACAGTGAGGTATCACACTCCAAATGACAGCCAGCTCACACACCAGGAAAGTGTTAAGGCTAAGTTTCTGAGGCATTCTGGGTGTGAATGTACTGTTGTTATGGGTAAATGGAGATATTATGACACCAGGGAGTGCTGTTTCCGCTCTAAATGCTGAATAAGAGCCAGTTTTTTTAAAGATGTTTAGTCACATGGTCTCCTCATCTTTTGCTGCAGCAGAATGCTTAGGCCTACCAATTCAGTCTCCTCCAGACATTAAACACGACCAGACGTTACTCAAAGACATAAAAACTATCCAACAGAACAAACAGATATGAATCACTGACCGCTGCGTGTCTCAGTATTGGCGACTGATGACCCACTTGCACACCACAGCACGTGCACCGAACAAACATGTGGGAATGATTACTGTACATACCGCCTGCACGTGTGCAGTTTCTTCTCGCTCTAATATCCTTCCAGTGTTTTTATCAGTAAAGATTAAGAGGCGGTAGCAACCTCCACAATCAAGTTAAACTATGAACAGGTTGAGGTAAAACTTCAGTTATCCCAGACCGGACCGATTCTTTTGTAAAAAAAAAAAAAAATCATGTGTGCTCTTATTCACATAAGGTCTGAGGTGAAGCGACCGTGGCTTCTTGGGTATTTTGTCTGGAGGTTTCCTCTCATCACGCCACCGGCTTCCTTCCTGTTGCAGTACTACAGTGTGACCAACAGAGAGTTTAGTCTTCAGGCATCAAGTCCCGTGACTTTACTAGTTGACCAGGAGGACGTCCTCATATGTGGTGGTTCTGCAGGCACGATTACGTATTACGTCAACAAAAACATTTATTTTGGATGCAATTAAACATTCTGACAGCACAAAAAAATGTATGCTAAAATGCATTTTGTGTTAAAATATTTTCTATCACTGCTTAAAGTCACAATGACACAGAAGTTTTTTTCCATATTGTTACTGATTGACAAAAGAATATGTAGGGTGAGGACTTTATTCTGTGCAATAGCTGTTAAGCGGATATTGCAATCTGGGTGTTTGATTTTTTTTAAACTTAAGATTACAGTTTTAAAGATAATACCATTTCAGTTTTTCAGCTTCAAAGGTTCCAGCTTAATTTAATGTGTTACTTGATATTTCTGTGTAATTCATTTTTCTATAAAAAGCTAGGATATGTTAATTAATTTGTTGCTTTGCCTGCTTCTGCTGTGGACAATGCCTCCTGACATTTAAAGGCAGGTATACGTTTTATTTTTTTAAGAAAAATCTATTTGGTAACAAGTGGTAAAATGATATACTTTACCTTTAAGAAATGGTATCTCTCTTAATCATCGATGCATTTTTGTGTGCAGCTATTATTTGAGTTCATTCTAATTATTCAGAATGTAACAGCAATGCATTTGTGTTCATTAGTGGCAGTTAAGTTTGTGATTGTTGATACTAAAAGGAACAGTTCACCCAAAACTCAAAATTCCTATTCACTCACCCTCAACCAATTCCAAACCTGCACGAATTTCTTTGTCCTGCCGAACACAAAGAAAGATATTTTGGAGAAAGTTTTTAACCAGGTCGTTTTGGGTCAACATTGACTTCCACAGTACTTACTTTCCTACTATGGAAGTCAGTGGTGACCCAAAAAAATATCTTTCTTTGTGTTCAACAAAACAAAGAAAAAAAATCATACAGGTTTGGAACTACTCAAGGGTGAGTTCATCGTGACAGGATTTCCAGTTTCGGGTGAACTTTTCCTTTAAGAGGCATTATGTCTCTGAGCTAACACACCTGTCACAGCAGCAGAAGAAAGAGCACGGCGAGGTCTCGATGCCACGGAACTTTCCAGAGCTGGGTGTGTCAGTGCACTCCGCGATGAACGCATGCAGATCAGTGATATGGACAGGCTCCTGAGTTTGATGCTGAATGGAAATGAAAGGATATCATGTTACAAAGACATGCATGTTTGTATACGAGCGTGTGTGTGTGTGTGCGAGGATATCAGGAACAAAAACATGTTTTGCATTTCTATCTCTGCATCTGCCTCGACTTTCAGTCTTACCTTGATGGTCTCATAAGCGCCAGTGATAAGAGCGATAAAGAGAGAGAGCACCATGTAAATGAACAGAGAGATGAACGTGTAGAGGTAAACCTGCAGAGAAACAGAGTTTATTCACTGCACCGAATCCTGCGTGTGAGGACGTAAAGGTGAAACGCACCTGACTGAAGACCCAGACGAGCATGCTGCTCTCTTGCATGCCACTGAAGGTCACAAACATGTCATCTCCATTGATCAGAGAGAAAAGACACTCAGACACCAGCGAGAGAGAGCGGAACTGAGGACACAAACACACACACGTATATAATGAGAGAGAAGACACTTGCATTTGATTATTTATATACATATACACACACACTAAAGCTGTATTTATTTAGTAAATAATACAGTAAAATAGTAATATTGTAAAAATTGTAAAAAGACCTATTTAAATAGGTTTTAAAATGTTACTCATCATTAGTGTCACAATTAATCCTTCTGAAATCATTTTAATATGCTGGTTTGCTGTTCAATAAATATTATCAACAATCAACAATGCGTAATGTTTTTTTTTTTTAGCGGAAATGATACTAGTTAAAAAGTTAATTTCGTCCAAAAAATAAATAAATTACTTAATGTTTGAAAGACAGTATAAATAGTTTTTAATACATCCTTCTGATTATAATGAAGCATGCATGAAATGAAAATTCCTTTTGTGAAAAAAAAAAAACTAAACAAAAAAAGCAAAACATTGCCAAAACATTCAATTTGAGAATAAGAGTTCTAAATACCACCTGGAATTTTTTTTTTTTTTTTTTTTTTTTTTACTTAGAACCAAATCAAACATTCCATGTAGTACCACAATGAATTATTTGAATTGTAATTAATTTATATATTGTACCTTAACATGGTAGGGTCCGAGCACAATCCACCCGCAGAAGCAATAACCGAGGTAGATCACCGCCACACAGCAACAGAAACGGATCACATTAGGAAAAGCAGCTCGTAAAGTCACAATGAGAATCTGAGGAAAAAAAAAAACACCATATAGTACATAAAGTCAGATTAGCTGTTTCACAAGCAAATTTCCACTAGAGAGGTGCTGACTTTAATAGAGTGAATGGCACAAAAAAAAAGCACAAAAGACTATAGTTGCTATTTGCATAATTTACTAAATAGTATAAAACATGGCTAGCGTAACAGCATGAGCACCGATGTGTGGGTGTGTTTGTTTCTCACGTTGTACTTCTGAAAAAAGGTGAGGTAGCGAATAACTCCGACCCAAACCAATAACGTGGAGGTGCCCAGGAGGATCCCGCACTCATCGTAGGATGAGAGGTTCTGAGGGTTAAAACAAAATATGAAAATATCGTGAAATATCACGACCCAACGCAACGCCTCCATACACATAAACGCTTTCAAACTCAGACCTTCAGCTCAATGCCGATCTTGATAATGGAGCCTGTGATAGTGAGCAAGTCGCTAATGATGAGCAGAATATACCATCCGTTGATAAACTCCATTCTGTCTCCCCAACAGACATCACGCTTCAGAGAGCTCTTAAAGTACTTCACAAACTCCTGAAAAAGAGAAAAAGAACGAGGGCATGTCAGCGCCGGATTCGCTAGGAATCAACGTCACATTAATGTGGAGTTGAGTGATACAACGTCTTACGTTTTGAAGAATGATTCCTCGGATGATCGAGCGACCGCAGAGGACCAGAGAGAGAATACAAACCACTATAACGGCCACATCAAACCACACTCGAGCATAACTATCAGCTGGAAACAGAGACACAGCGTGAGCACAAGCGTATGTTAACGCTGCCCATGACATGATATGAGGGGTAGTTGAGTCTTACCGTGTCCAGACACACTGGGGTCTCTACATTCCTTAATGGAGGCCTGGTTATCAAGACTGATCTTAACTTTACCGCTGTGAGCTTTGTTATCCAGCAGAATCTGAACATAAAACAGGGCCAATTATATACAGTGTGTCTAATTATTCTGAGTGCATAACTGTTAAAAGTTAATAGTTAGGCACAAAAATGTTATGTTCACGTAATATATATGAGCATGTGTAATACAAACACATGCATGTGTGTGTGTGTGTATATGTATATATATATATATATATATATATATATATATATATATATTTATTTTGTTTTAAAAAATGTTTATATATTAAATTTATTTATATATAAAATATACTAATAAAAATGTATAAATGTAAATATTTTCAAAATCTATACTGTACGTTTTTGTGTATTTATATATACACATAATAAACACAGTACACATATGTAAACGAAAACCTTTATTTTGGATGCGATTAATCACGATTGATTGTTTGACAGCACTAATAAATACAAAGCTAACATTTTTAAATATAGAAATTTCCATTACTAGTTATGCCCCAACAATTGCATATTTTTATTTGTAAATGACATCCTCTTTAAATCATTTATATTTTATCATTTATATATTCTTACATGCACTTTTATTTTTGTTCGTATCATATTTTGTAAACTGACCTGATGAACTGAAAGTTTTCTTACAAACAAAAAACAAGTTCCTTTTTTTTTTTTTTTTTTTAAATGAAACCAGCATTTTGCGGAAACTCACCGTGATGAAGAACGTGTAACAGTCAGGAATTTCATTGTGGATGATGGTCTGAAGATTTATGGCTTTCAGCTGGAACTGTATAGTGACATTAATGAGCCTGAGAGAGAGGAGTGTGTTCACATTAGAGTTTTCAGTGATCACTGAATCTGGGAAACTTGGATTAAAAACAAAAAACACTTACTTGTGAAACTTGAGGGTGAAGTTCCTGTAATCATGGCCCAGACCTGCTATGGGAGTGGACAAAGGGTTCACTCCAACACAGTCTACAGAGAGGAAGAGAGAAAATCAACACCAGCTCACTGACAGGGCTCTCAGGAAACTCTCAGGTTTTTTTAAGATTTGTTTTTGAAAGTGATTCCTGTAGTACACTCAGTAACAAGGAACTGCAAGTAATAAAGTGCAAAAGAAGAAGTGACAGGATCTTTTAGTTTCATTGAGTTTATCGACAAATCAACAAGTGCTGAAAAAAAGTCTTTGCTTTTATCCTAACGCCTGTCAAGGTTAAAACAATGACTAAAAATCAGGAATAAACTTGGGATAAAAAAAAAAACCCTCACCTGTGACCACATGCGGATCGATGTTGAAGGTGTCGTTAGCTGGGTCGATCCTGCCTTTTTTATAATACTGCTGACACAGAGAGAGCGCACTTCCATTCACACCGACATCATACACATACGCATAACGGCCCACTGTCGTCTCCGGCAAGGCCAGGTACTGAAAGACCAGTGAACAGAAAGGGCATTCAATAAAGCCTTAAAAATAAACATGACAGCACATAACCAAAAGACAGAATAGTAGATGATGTAGATAGATAGATAAAAGTGTGTGTGTGTGTGTGTGTGTGTGTGTGTGTGTGTGTGTGTGTGTGTTATACAGCCAAACAAACAAGATCCTGTCAGAAGACAGAGGCTGAACAAAAGCCATACTGTGTTATGACTGCTCTGCAAATGTGTGTCTCAAAACATGAATTAGTAAACGGATCCATTACCTGTTCTATTGTGTAAAACATGTGGTCGTAAACATCACTCTGTGTGTAAACTGCAAGCACATCATTTGAATCATCGTAGTCTTTGAGAAAGAGGTGTTTAAAAGAAGCTGTGTTTTCCTCTTTAAACGTCACCGCCATCTCGTTGCTTAGGCCAAAAAGTACCAGCTAGAAACAGCACAAAAAGAGAGGGGAATCATTTTTAGTAACAGGTGATTAGTGACAAATAAGACCAAAAACTGACTGTGTGTGTGTGTGTGTGTGTGTGTGTGTGTGTGTGTGTATATATACTGTATCTCTATTTATATATCTCAAACACACACACACACACATATAATAATTTGGTAAAACTGACACTTTGAGCTGTCTTTAGTAAGCTGTGGGATGAATATGTGAGCTTAAAAAAAGAAAAAAGAAATTTGAAGAAGAGAGAGTTATTTAAATACCTGTACAGTTACTATAATAATCTTCAGTATTTGCAACACCAGTTTGAAAGGTTTTCGGCCTTTGGCTTGGTACTTTTCGCAGGGACTCATAAAGAAATACTTTAACTTCCTGCGCAATGCTTCCTCTTCTTGGTCAGCACATATCCAGCCACCTGTTACCGGAGACGGCCTGGGGTTGTTATATTCAACCCTGCAGTCACTCGAACCATAGCCTATCACCGGAAACAGTAGCCTATCCTCTTCTGAAAGAGAAAGAGAGACACAGATAGCAGTCACTCTAATACCCGTAAGTTCAGTGTTGTTTTGAATGATATTAACTTTGCATTAAACGGATCAAAAATGAATCCTGAAAAACATGCATTACAGTTTGCATAAGCAACTGTTTTCAACTGGGATAATAAATGTTTCCAATGCATCAAATCAGAATATTATAATGATTTCTGAAAGATCATGTGAAGTAGACTGGGGTAATGTTGCTGACAACACAGAAATAAATTACAATATATAAAATAAAATAAAATGCAGCATTGGTGAGGCTTTAAAAAAAAAACACCTCAAAACTTTGAAGAGTAGTGTAGACAGTGTACCCTACATAATACATACAGTCAAATTAAAACAGAAACAGCTAATTCAATTTAAATCACACTAATGGTCACCAGAAAGAGTGAAAGAGGACGTGAACTTCAGTCTACTTTAGCAAGACATAGATCGCCAATGCGTGAACAACCTGACACTTGAGATCTGATGAGCATTCTCTTCCTTAAAATGATATAAGATCATGAGACTGGGCAAAGTCAAAAAAAATGGTCAAGGCTTCATCTGTTGACATGCCACACATGATGCTTGCTCCATATGCAAGTCATGTGAAAGAGGATTGAGGCTGGTTACTTGGTCAAGGACGCGTGTTTAATTAGCATGACTGGCTAGTGAATGAATGCTGGGTTTTATTTCAGTCTCTTAGTGTGCCCTCAAAGCTCTGAGTTGAACAGCTTGTCTTCATTTCTCACATTCAAAAAGTGTCAAAAACATCAACCCTGCCTATGCACTTCCTAAACAGCTGATCTGTGAAACAGTCAAAAGCATGCTTTGGTTCTTTCTTTCTTTCTTTCTCCACAAATCACTAAACAAACACTTCCTAAAATTGTTTTTAAAAATGACTGAAACTGCAGGAAACATGACTTTTTGAAACTTGTGCAATTCCGTAAAGACCCTTTTTTTGTGCAAACCAAAACAGTAAGTGATTCATCCAGTCCTGTGTTTTTATTATACAGTAGCTCTACCGCAATGACCATTTAACCCAATTACATGACTACAGACAAAGACATGCCAAGATTATACAAGGCATATCACCGAGTAAATAATAAAAAAAATCATACACTGTAGTTGTTGCTGCACAATCTGATAAAAAAGTGATTTTTCTGACAAAAATTGTTTATTATTTACAATTCAAATAAAAAGGCAAAAATACAAATATGTGATTACACATAAATGTGATTATATAATATAAATAATAATAATAAAATGTATCATAATAAAAAAAAAAAAAAAACAATTTAAGGGACATTTGATAACAGCATATTTTTTACATAAGCTATTTTTACAGTTTTTTTTTATTATTATTATTATTATTATTATTATTGTTAATTAAATTATATATTTATAATTCTATATTTAATTAATAAAATAATAGATGATTTGATAATGATACCATGCCATATTAATTTCACTTTTATTGAGATATACAGCTACACGCCTATGTAAAAGAAATACAGTGGAACATAATTTTTCATGCCTCATAAATCACAATCCAAAGTGACAGAGTCTAATCTATGCTGAACGCAAAGTGAAACACAAAAGACAAAAGTAGGTGAGTCAGTCATAAATGAGATTAATGATCATACCGTGTGTGGGCTGATATATGGGAAATTGCATGCCGGTTCAGTACCGCACAGCAGAAAGTTTCTTTAGATATATATATATATATATATATATATATATATATATATATATATATATACGGTATATACTCAAGCTGACGTGATTTCCCTGATTTCTTTACTTTCTTGAACACCTGACCTGCTGATGACTGCATGATTAAGCAAAAATAGAGAGAGACAGAGCATTTATGAAACTCATTGGGCTCTAATCAAAACCATCATTGATCTTCAAATCTGTGTGCCAAGTTCCTGGAATCTTGCCTTAAAGCATAATTCCTCAAATGCGCCGCATGCTTGTTACGGTATAACAGGAAGCTTTTCGCTGTAGTCTAGTGAAGTGATAGGAATCTTCACAGCAAAATTGCAGTGGATGTGGGCGTCTGAAGCCGCTCGTGAGCACCGGAGTGTGGCTACAAGTGATAGAGTCAATCCAAAAATCCCATCCTTCCAGTTTTACAGGTAGGCATGTTCTCGGGGCACAGCGTGACACTGGTTCCTCACACGCTTTTGCTGTCATAATAAGTCAAGGGTTTGACTATCAGCGTGTTATAATAATCCTATCACAGATGACATCGGGGTTTGTCGTTCCGCCTGAGCCACTCCGTGAACTCCACACGCAAACATACGGAAAAAATAAATAATATCTGCGATTACATTACGACACAACTATATTAAGAAAAACGTGGGACTCAATTCAATTTCAGCAACCATAAAAAGGCTGCAATTACTGACCAAAAGATTATTGCTGTGTAAATAATGTTACAATAGCAACATGTAAATGTGTTTGGTTGAAATATGAAGATGGGTCTTATTGCCAAATGACTGTTTACTTCATTTTTGGTGAAGTAAACAAGAAAAAATATCTCGCTAATTTTCTAGCATTGCATCAATTTAAATACAAAACCAAAATTACATTTTTCATACATTTCAATATTTCATTTTTGGGTTTGCTAAATGAAAAATGTAATTTTGGTTTTGTATTTAAATTGATGCAATGCTAGAAAATTTGCGGGATATTTTTTCTTCTATGAAGAACAACAAATATGTAGATTTATATAGAAAACACGCAAACAAAGAAAGAGAAGTCTTGTTTGAAAGTTGAACTTTTATTACCATTAATGCAAAAGATGCAATCGCAACAGCTAAAAATGTCCATCTACTGCATGTTTTTTTTACGGAATAAACAACTGAAAAGCTGTAAAAGCAAAAATGCGGTCTGTGTGAGCGTACCTTTATGCAACCGAGTTACTATTTTGTAGACGATGTGAATTGGTGTATGCAGATGCAAACCATTTTACTTCAATAACTTGACACTTTTGAGCCAAACATCATAATAATAAGAAAAAAATTATAATCCAAGACGTTTTTCTAATCTAATGATTGGATGTTGATAAGTGGGTTCCATAAGTGTTCCATTACGGAACAAAGTAAAACTGAAAGAATAAATCCTAAATAGGTTTTTCATTATTGATTAACTTTTTCAAATAAACATCTGAAAATCGTAAAATGTGCTAAAGGTTATAGGAATTTACTACTGAAATAACATTCTTTCACAATAAGACCAAGAACTAAGAAGAAAAAAAATGTGAAAGCAAATATCCGATTTCGTCCCCTTTTAATGTTTACTTTAAAACATCCCAATACTTAAATTACATTGAGGTCACAAAATTGCACTTGCCGGCCAATATTACGGTGAGATTATATATAAATGCGCAACAGGACCCATCAAAAAACACAATGATCAGCAATATTGTGGTGTTAACATTAACTATATACCTCCAATCAACAGGTCCAAACTCGCTCTAGTGGAACAGATCGGTTTTAGATTCTCCACAGTTTATGGTCATTATAAACCAAGTGAAATAAAAGTGAAAACAGATGGAAAACATAGTTAGAATTTCCAGTAACTTCTATGACTCCACAAGCATCGTTAAAAAAAGGACATGTTTAATGGGACACGAATGAGGAAGACAAATGCGAAGACGAGCGGAAAATAAATCACAAACACAATATATGCACTACCGCAGCAGTCTCTCCATCCTCGTGATGTAACACTGATTCATCCAAACCACAAAAGCTTTCAACAAGCGTCAAAAAGGGCTACTCTTTAACAGGGTTAAGGAAAGGTATAACCAACTAGAACGGAGGGGACCAAAGGGAAGATGCAAGAACTCACTAAAACCCCTCACAGATCACTACTACCTTGCATTTTAGGTAGGGCACATATGAACATTATGAAGGCATGAAACAATGCTTGAAACATTTCTGTGAGCTCTTCTGAGGATGCAGGAGAGGAAAGACTGTTTAAGATCATTAAGTGAATCATCCCAATAGCACTTGCAACGTACATACAAAAACAGCTATTTATTTATTTACTTCCAGATCAATGAAATATTGCTAGAGTAATAACCCAATCTGATCTTGTGCTCGTGACCAATAATAATTAATCAGACTCTGTTTGACATTTGATATAGTTGTGCATCCTAAGCTATTTTGCGCACAACATACACATCGCACGATCACAACACAGAGCACAAACGCGCTATTTTGTAATCCATTACACAAAGAAAGAAGACTATATTCCCCCCTTTGCGGTCTAACAAGCTGAAGGGCTCCATAATAAACACTATAACCATCATCTATAACCGTCTCATAATCACTCACCGGAGGAGATACGGTCGACTTTATTCGCGTCCACCTCGGCCATGTCAGCGGTTTAAAATCACGCGCAGAGGCTGTCGGCATTAAAATCCCGGTTTAATTCCCAGCGCAGCGGTACCCGAGTCTGTTCAACAGGCTTGTTTTGGCCCACTGCGGTTCACTGAAGGGATCCTCTCCGGTTACCGCATGTTTACAAGCGTCCGCTCGCGAGCAGCAGAGGCGACTTCCGCCGAGGTCACGTGACAGGTGAGCATCATGTGACGCGCTCCGAGGCCGCTGAGGTGCCGTAAAACTTTCATGACGCGTGGACACCGTAAACAGAGCTCGGTGTGTATTATTCACATGGAGTGATATGTGATACGGGAAAAGGAAGGTTGTTTTTGTTTGTTGTTTTTTTTTTGCATTCTCAACTCTACTTTGAATTAAATCAGATAACGTACCCCAATATATTTCATTTTCGCTATTTTAAAAATGACATTTCATTATTCTTTAAATATTAACTTTTTTTAATATATGCTGAATGTATTTTTATGTTACTTATAAATGCACAAGATAAATGTTGTTTATATGTTAAATATACTTATATATAAAATATAACTATATAATTGTATAGACATGTAAGTATTTTCAAGATGTATATTGTATGCGCGTTCATATATACATAATAAATATATGCAGAGTACGCGCACATATATCATGTAAACGAAAGCTTTTATTTTGGATATGATTAATCGTTTACAGGACTGGTACATTAGTCACATATTGAGTGACTGTTAGGGGAAAAAAAGTTTTTGTTGAGAAAATGGAAGTAGGAACATGCAACCAAATGTAGCTTTATAACTCTGAACATGACTAATCTTATATTTTTTATATTTTGTAACTTGTTTTTCCCAGTGCTAAAGTTTCTGACAAACGTTCCCTAACATTTACTAGCTATTGGTAGGCCTACTGCAATAAAGCTTAATTATTAAATATTATTAAAATTACTATGTTATATAACTATTAGCAATTACTATTTAAGTACTGTACAGCATTTAAACAGAAAATATTAACAAGACAATATTTCTTTATCCCTCCTTGTGGTTTACAAAGACTTTATTATATTGTGTGATGACAAATGAAACAACATCATGAACAAATGAAACGCACAGAACAACAATCCTTTATAATACAACAATCAAGAAATCCAAATATAATAATTCATCCTGTAAATAATTCTGTGCTAGTTTGAGCGTGTTTATCTCTGCTAGCACTAGTTTTCGTTTTGACATATATACAGCGTCTGCACAACTTCGCGCGAATAACAGTTAAAAAGGTACATGTTAACTTTTTTTTTAATATCAGCACAATGACACTCGATGAATTTCCAATGAAATCCAATCCAAATCCATTATTGTACTTTATTAATGTCTCTAAAAAATAACCCTTGAAAATTAAGCTTTCTGAAAATAACCCCTCGTTGCATTAGTGTATCGGTAAAGACATTAATTTGCACTGAACTAAACCTCAAGTGACCGTGTTGATGTGGCCTGTCCTCAGCGATATTTCGTAACATGATTTAAAAAAGAAAAACAACTAGAGACAGACTTGAAGTTATTGAGATCTGAATCTGTTAGCAAAGCTATAAAAATGAGTGGGACAAAAAAAAAAAAACAATGATGAGACTCCAGACTCGAGCCTTGATGTACTATCTGCCATCAAGAGTTTTATCACGAGCGATGACCGCCTCATCAAACTTGATCATCAGTGTGGTTCCCTTATGCCAGTGGACAGTGACTTTGGCTGGGAAGCCACTGTGGGTTAAAATAGCCTCCACGATGCCACCAGTGAAGGCTGCGCAGTTTAAAGTGCTATTTTCTTTAGGTACTGAAATGTAGGCGTTGATCAAAGGCTCCTTTTCGATGATGTAGTATGTTTTGTCATCATCGTTGGCCTGCTCCAGCTTGTCTGCTTCCTTGCCGAATAATGCTTTCCATACATTTACCTAGAAACACAGAAATAAAGAGTTACCACTATAGGCTATGTGACCTTTAAAGGAGAAGTTCACCCAAAAAGGAAAACATGCTGACATGCAACCATGCAAAACAAACAAACAAACAGCAATACCTTAATGAACAGAAGTATGTTCAGAACTTTGGTCTCCCTTTTCCCGTTTTTCTCCCTCATCACGAGGACATCCAGGAGGCTGGCGCCAACCCCTTGACCCATGTCCGCCAGCCGGGCCTGGAGCTCAGACACCGAGTACACGCGGCTCTGGCAGTACTGCACCATCTCCGAGAAGAGCAGCGCGAACGCACTCACGCTCACCTCCGTTTTCGGGCGCGTGAGCGAGCGCTCGAGGATCGCGGACTTGCCTCGCGTGAAGCGGACCTCCATTGCGTCCACACCGAAACCGAATCACAATCTGATTTTAAAGAATCAAAATGCCCGTGTCCTGCAATATAAACAGTTTTTGTGTTATGAACCAGCGTCTTATAATTTGCAGATAAATACCGAATGTGTCAGTTATACTCATAATTCATTGATTTGGCATTCACTGTTGCCTTATCATGTAGCTCTCTCTGGTAACATTATCGCGTTTCCTGATTATATAGAGACGCTAGAGTTCGCTAAACGAACCACCTTGTACGTAAACTAAGATATTATAAAGCAGGTATTACAATAAAACCACATTTCACTGTGTATTAGCGTTTACCTGGTGTTTTGGGTTTCTGTTCCGGATGCGTGAAGTCAAGATTAGCGCAAACACTTACTGTTCTCTTGTGACCGGATATTTTCAATATAAAAGTAGGATGGGCAATAGTAATGGTAGATGAAGCTCAGTGTTTGTAGTGGAGCGTAGTTTTGTAGCGTATCCAATTTAAAGTTTGAATATGCGTTTTTGTTTTATTTATTTCCAGATTAATTGTTTCGGGAAATTAACATTCAGCGACACAGACTTTTATTTTGAAATAATTGAAAAGTTATAGATAGGCTGTTCATTGCTCACGGTGGGCGATGTGTGTGTAAATTGTGAACTTGAAGGAGCTATATTTATAGACACCCTGACGTAAGTTAACGTATCGACATGTATTTTATATCGACCTATGTACTTATAATGTTCCGGGACTGTTTAGAAACTCACATGCAGAGTTGTTCTTTTTAACGTTTCGTGTCTGTTCTGCATCTGTAAAGTCAGCAAACTTTTGTGTTCGCGTGTCATGGTCAAATGAATAAGGCGTAAGATAGGCTGCCTTCCGAATATTGACGAATATGTATTTGGAAGGTATACGAATATATTTACTTATCTTGTAAGGGTGTTTGAACTGCACCGCAAGGCGCGAGAATGCTGCCTGCCTTCACGAGCCTCAGACACTTCGCCACAAACACGATGAGGAGAGCAGGTGGGCAACACCTTTTTTACTGAAAAATGTCATTCATCATCAAAATTAACAGTTAAACACGTGAAGGGAGCGCTGTTCATATATTTTCATATTTTTTTAGAACATGCTTAGTTATGAATTTAATCATGGCTTTTCTGTCCTTCACCACAGCGTCTGAGTTCAGAATGACCGTCCCGTGGGGAGAGATGAGAGGTCAGGTTTGGGGTCCTTCTAATGGTCGTCCCGTGCTGTGCTTGCACGGTTGGTCTGACAACAGCGGGACTTTCAATAATCTGATCCCGCTGCTTCCTAAAGGTACAGTGTTTCAGAGTACTATAAAGACCCATATAGATGAATTCATGAACGTTTCCTGTGTGCTAATGAAGACGAACTAGTTGCTGTTTTCTTCGTTTTTCTCCACATCTCTTCTAGACTGCAGATTTGTAGCCATTGACTTTCCAGGTCAT
Organism: Puntigrus tetrazona; assembly: GCF_018831695.1. Taxonomy (NCBI): domain Eukaryota; kingdom Metazoa; phylum Chordata; class Actinopteri; order Cypriniformes; family Cyprinidae; genus Puntigrus; species Puntigrus tetrazona. The sequence goes on along the minus strand of NC_056699.1, from coordinate 22,292,447 downwards.
GGTTTCTCATCTCATAGGCCCGATGGATGCTTTTACACCTTCCCTTTGTACGTGGCAGATGTGCGACGAGTTGTAGAAGGTTTGAAGCATTTGTTACACACGTTAATGAATCAACCTCGATACAAGATTTACAGAATTATTGAAACAAGATAAATGTGCTTGAGAAGGAGCTTTAATTAATTTTGTAAAAAAAAAAAAAAAAAAAAAAATTACATTTTATGCCTAAGCATAAGTGCTATTGTGGAAAGACGAAAAAATTGGCCTACTTATATTCATGCAATCTATGAAAACAAGTTAAAATCGAACATTAATTAATTAATTAAACATTAATAGTTATGCTGTGTTACTTAAAATTGAAAACAAGGCAGAATTAATTTAAAACGTCGGTATGTCTATAGTTGTATTTTTTGTTCCCAGCTCTTCAGTGGAAGCGATTCTCTATCATTGGACATAGTATGGGTGAGTCAGCTGTGTTACTACTGTCTTCATTCACTGACAGGTCGAAGTTTTGCGTGTGAAAGGTCGGAGGATCTATGTAAACTGTAAGTTAATGGATGACGAATCCTGTTATTGTGAAGCTGTGCTACTGTAGTGCTCTGTAAATACCTTATTTATTTATTTTAGTTGTTCCTTTGGTACTTTACTTCCGTGACATAAATATATGTTAGTAGATCAGTAAGAGGGCATTAGAAGGACACTGGGATGAATGCCACAAACGTGATTTCATAACGCTCTACTATATATAGCATCACCACTTCTCTAAATGTCACCTTTATTCATGTCCAGTTGGTTGGTGATCTGTTTGTTAAAAAAATAATTAAAATGTATTTTAAGACTGTAGAATTTAAGACTCTGCTGTAGGAAGTGTTTGTGTGTGTGTGTGTGTGTGTTTTGAATACTTAACAGTTTAAAAGCATTTAGTTATGGGTAAGGATATAGGAAAACATAGATGTAAAAATCTATAAAGAAAATGAATGCCCAATAATTAATAGAAGTAATTAAGCATAGTAAATAAATAATTATGGTTACTGTATAAACACTGTGTAAAAAATCATTCACACGTAAGTAATGAATATTCATGACGATCAAATGAGTGGAAGCTGTTTTTGAACTGGGTTAATTATTTGGGTTTCTTTAACAGGTGGGAATGTGGCAGGAATGGTGAGCATCTATCATTCATATATATATATATATATATATATATATATATATATATATATATATATATATATATATATATATATATATAATTTCTTTTCATATTTTTGTAAATATAATAATAGTACTAAAATGATGCTGCGTAATCAAAAGTGTCTTTGAATGATTTAATAGTTTGCAAAATGATTCACTTTTTGCTGTTGTGTAAATGAAGTGTGTGTTATAACCGTTTCTTTCTGGTTTTACAGTTTACTGCTTTGTACCCAGAGATGGTTGATGCCATAGTTCTCCTGGATACTTATGGATTCCTCCCAACACAAGTGGTAACAATAAAAAAAAAAATGATATAGATAGACTTTCTTATTCAGCATGCATGCGGCAATGATAACAACATGCGGGTTTATGTGTCCCTCCTTAGACGGACATGTATGAGAACATGAGGAAAGGGATAAATGATCAACTTCAATACGACAACAAGACGGAGGATAGGAAAGAGAGGGTCTACACGTATGAGAAAGCCAAAGAAAGGTGAAGAATAGCTTTGTTTTTGTTTGTTTAATTTAATTAAAAAATTGTATTCGGTTCAGTTTTAACCCCATTCTTTCCCACAGTTTTAAGGTCTGTCTGACTTCTGAAATTAGACAGGTGCAACTCATGCTGACAAAGTCTTCCAGTAAAATTGCAATTGTGTTGTTTATACTTTTTTGTCTTTAAATAAGTTTTAGACTTCATCCGCCTGGATCTCACTGCATAATTAAGTTCATTTACTATTTTTTTTCCTGGAATATTGCTGTTAAATATACATAGAGAAATATAAAAACATTGTGGCATTTAAGTTTTGATTTATGATTTGTCCACTTTATATATTCTTCGGTGTTACATCATCTTCCAGAAATCTTTTTAACATGCTGATTTAATGCTTTAGACGTGTAGCTTATTGTTATGTATGTTGAAAAAAGTTATAGATATTACTCTTAATGATCCTCTTTAGGTTGAAGACTGCAAACCCCTTTCTCTCCGATCAGTCTGCAGTGATTCTGTTAGAGCGGGCGGTCAGAGAAGTCGAGGGAGGTAAGACATACAGCAATTCTACACTCATTCTATGGACCTAGATTTATCTCAATGTTTTTTTCCTTTCTCTTAAAGGATTTGTATTTACCAGAGATATGAGAATTAACCTGGTGAGCCATTTCTGTTTGTTTATTCCTTCCTTTACAATGCGGTTTATTCACAATAACAAGATTTCAGATTTAATTTGACAGATATTCAGATATTTCCAAAAACAGCATTTTATTCCTTTTTTTCTGTCATGGTTTCACAAATGTTATACAATGGTTATACAAGTGTTTTGTGATCAGGATGGAGCGTATAAAAACATTATACGCAACGTTATACACATCACGATACATGTGCGTTTATTCATATTTAAATCTGCCAACTGGTAATATTTGATTTTTTTTTTTTTTTTTCAGAAAAACATTGTGAGTAATAGTATGGAGCTGTGCCTCCACATGCTGTCACTAGTTGAAGCCCCAGTGATGATAGTGCTGTGAGTTCACACACACACACACACACACACACAGGTTTTTACAGTTTGCATAGTGTTCAGGAGACGTTCTGTGCACATTTAAGCACAATGCTGAAAATTAGAGGTGTCATGTCAAATTAAAAAAATGCCTGAATGTCACTGTAGACAATAAGCATAGCAAACAATTTTCTAAAATTTGTACATTTTATGAATGTTATGTGTGACTAAAGTTAAAAACGCACCATATCATTATCCACACATCGGTTACATACACTGTTAGACTGTATTAAAGATGTTTCTTTCTTCAGGGCAAACGACGGCCTGTACAAAATATTTATTCTGCCCGATGGATATATTGATACGATTCGGAAAGGCTGGACTGATCAAAATGTGAGATGTGAGCACAAACACACAAGTGCATAATGTCCGTTTGGAGTGGCATTTATATAGAAATATTTTCTTGCTCCTCTGCAGGCCACCATTGTTGATGTAGAAGGGGATCATCATATTCACCTGAACAAACCTGAGGCCGTGGCCTCCGTAATCACTGATTTTCTTCAGTCACACGGCCCTGACAATAACCAGTCTTCCAAATTATAGCACACACATGCTAATTTAAATAATGAAAAGGCCTATACTGAGTCATAATATTCATACCGTTGACCGCTTCTTTTTACTGTAATGCTTTAAGCATCACAAACCTATTTCTTTCTCTTTTTTTCAGTTTAAAATAGGTGTTTTATTTGAAAACGTTCAGAACAATTTGAGAATTTTGCACTGTCCGTTTGCCTTCCGTTTTTAAGAAGAAATTAAGTCCGTGCTGATGGAAATCTCGTTCACACCTCATAGTAGGTATGGTGCTTCTGTTATATTGGCAAAATACAAATGCTGCTGCTGACAAACACTGACCGAGGTTAGTGCTGAATCACTTTATGCATTACCGGATTTAAAAGAAGCCGCCTATATGTGATGCACATACAAGTTTTTTAAAAACGTGTTATTAAGTATTAACTAAAACATGTGTTAATTTTTACTTTTGTTTTGATGAAGCAAAACTAAACATTAAAGTGTAAAATTAAATTTGTGTAGAACTTTTTTTGTGGGGGTGGGTCTGTAAATATACATTTCAAAAGCTACAGTGGCCCAAAAATATATTTAGACTATAAAATAATGTACAGTTCAACTTTTATGGTCAGTAAGAATTTATTTTTGAAATGTGCTTTTATATATATATATATATATATATATATATATATATATATATATATATATATATATATATATATATATATATATAGTAATCAAGGTAGTAAAACAGTGATATTGAATATTATTACGGTTTCTGTATTTTCTTGGCAAAGCTGAATTATCAGTGTTATTACTCCATTATTACAACATTATTAATGCAGAAAACATATTGCATATTTTTCAGAATTGTTTGATGAAGAGAAAGTACAAAAGAACAGTCCTGATTTAAAATCTTTATAAGCTTTTTTTTTACTGTCACTCTTGACCAATTTAATGCATCCTTGCTGTATTAATATTATTAAATAAAAACGGTTGTTGTTGTTTTTTAGCTGTGTTTGTGAATGTGCTGATTGCTGTGAATATGTCTTCAGGCTTTGCTGAAAGCTGCACATCTTGCATTTGTCTTTAGTTCACATGTAGGTCAGTGCTGCTCAGTTTTGCCTGACATTTGAGACTATCAATAGCATGATACTCTAAAGACCTAGTAATAGGAGAAAACTTTGTAATGGGAGCCGCTGTGATGAGATTGTGTTTGTGTGTGCTTGTTTATAAATATGCTTAAAGTTGAGTTAGTCAAGGAATCACCTCACGCTAGTATAATGTATTCACGTACTGTAGCTGCTCCCAAATTTGTTTGATTTTTATGATGACACAAATTTATATAATTGCATGGGTATACATAGGTATTAAAACGTGAAGGTAATTTATGAGGACACTTTCAGTGTTCACATAATTCATAAGGCTTATAAATCATACAAAATATATTTTTTGAAGATCTAAAAAGAAGGAACAGGTGTAAGGCAAATAGTTTTGGTTACCATTGACTTTTTATTTTTTAAATGATGGACATCATTGGGAACAGAAACTTATATACCACCATGTAATCTTCTGTGTCAAAATTAGATTATACGAGTGTTGTAAAATGGGATCTGAACGCCATGTTAGTATATATCTGAGCAAGTTTTATGATCCTTTTTGTTATATTTACAGCTTCAGTGTACCAGATCGCTATATATTATGCAAAAGAGCAGCATGAACATTCTGTTAAATTTCTTCTTTTGTGTTTTACAGAAAAAGTCATGCAGGTTTAAAACCTAAATGACAGAACTGTAAACCGCCCCTGATGTGTGCGATGCTGTAGCTTTTTAAACCTTTGGGGGATGTGAAAATGGGGATGTGATTATACAAAATAATATTCCTTCTAAATGCTCCTTTTGATTTTCAACGATAATTGCCATGTTCCAGTTTAACGTGAAATGATTAGCAGTGTGAGCACAACACTGAAAAGAAAGGGTTACCAAAAAAAAAAAAAAATTACGTAACTTCTGCTCTGACCCTTTCCTCGTCAGAGATGTCTCCATGGTTACCCCCCCTCCCAACTGGAATGGGATGGTACAGAGAGCACGAAACCAAGGGTGCGAGAAAAGCCCTCATTCCATAGCATTGAATCAAATAAAATGTCTTTGTCTGCATAGCTTCACCAGCTGCTATTCAGCATTTTAATTAGACGGATCTGCTCAGCCCGGGTTAGAGACTTTAAACCCAAAACTACAGCCAGTTCTAAGCCGATCAAGTAAAGACTGCAGGTATGTAGAGACGCATGATACACATGTGCATGTGTGGAAGTGATGTTTAACGGCATGCTCTAGAAGTGTGGTACATTTTTAGTGTGTTTTAATGCGTACAATTTTGATATGGATGATGCACCATTTCATATACTGCAGTGCACAGGTGCGTTCTCATTTAGAGAATAACACGGTTGTCTCTTTGTTTCTGTACTTTCGAGATAACGCAATGCCTTGGATGTTTCTCGACTGGTTCGTCCCTGTCTATCTGCTGGTCTCGGTCCTGGTCCTGGCCGGTTTTGGAGCGTGCCTGTATTTTCTGGAGCCGGGTCTTCAGGATGCCCACAAGTGGAGCAACAAGTCCCTGAGGCACCAACCACTGGCTCCCATAAGACAAACACACTGCAGAGATGACGACAGCAATGCCTTATTATGATGGGACATGTGTGGACAATCCAATGAGACGTTTGTGCCAAATCATATGTTAATGCCACTTTATCAAAATCCATTGTCTTTTAACAGGGTTTCTGTTATATGCAATGATCTGCAATCGGATTACAAGCCAAAACAGTACGATACGTTGAAGAACTCAATTCATTTAATTTTACAAAGATTATTATTTGCATTAAATTGTATCATCTCAAAAAAATCGGATGTTACTCTGCTATTTCAGGACTAAAGGTGAAAAGTAGTGGTCCAGAATCCACTTAAAATTTATTTATTATCATCAATACTATTAATAGTGATTAATAGTATACATAAAATACATTTGACCAAATCTATTGAATTATTGTGATTAAAGTATTAATTTAGAATGATAATTATTACCATTAAATTAATCTAACTTAAAATATATGTATATTCCCCCCCTTTCAATAACTATTGTTTCTGGATGTTTCCTAGTTTCTGCTAATAAACATTAAAGAACATTATTATAGCAGAAATACTGGAAGAAGGAATATCTTGCTTTACCTTGCTTTGAAAGTTGGGTCAGTGTTGGTCATTTGAGTCTAAAAACTTGAGAATCACTGCTTTTATGGTATCGTGGTTATCCAGTGATGCTTCCCACACAACCTCCCACGAAAGTCAGCGTCAGAGTAAATTTTGGTGACATTTGGGTAAACTTGGAGGAGAAACCTAGACTTGTCTGAGGGGGGTATTGTGCGAAAACACATTACATACAATGAACAAACAAGAAGGAATGTTTCCAGGTCATGACGGTCATGTTCTGGGTGGCATTTTAGAACATGCCTGAAAAATCTGGAAAACCCATGTCCCAAGATACATGCAGTATACTGTGAGAGTAAAATGGGGAGCTCAAACTACTCAGCATGCTTTTTGTCATTAGGCATCAAATAATGGTACAAATGACCATATTTAGGGTATGTTCAAGAATACCAACTAGATTTTAGTTGTATCATCTGTTGTAGATGTTTTAATTTTTGCAATGTTTTTAAGAAACAAGCAAAAAAAAACCACACATGGTTGAAATTGTCTATTTTGGTGGGCTAGCATTCTTATCTGAAGCCTGATAATGTTTATTAGTAGACTTTGCTCTGATTGACCAATTTCACCAACAAAAAAGCAACTGTCCCTTTAAATGTTGGTTATAATCATACTTTGGACAATCATAAATGATAATGGCATTTGTAATAATGTGGATGATTGTATAATCAGTTGTAGCATGTTGGAAATATCACCAAATTATATTAAACACAAAATGTTCGAGACATATTTCTCTTCTGCATGTTTTCACTTGATTTTGGAGTTTCACAAATTGTGCCATTTAGCGAGTATGATGTGAAGAGAGTGGGTGAATGAGACAGTGGAGCTTCAGATTAGAAGAATGGAGGGAATGTAAGTCTAGTTCCCACCATTTCCTGATGCACTCTTCCCCCTTCATTCTCTCGCTTCTCTCTTCCAGTAAACAAACCACAGGATTACAGGTCGGTCTTATTGCATATCATTTTCAGAATACTATATATACTCACTATATGTCTTTCAGAAAACCAATTGTTTTTGGTATTTTTAGTTAAATATTTGACTGATTTGAAAACATCTTTTCTGCGTTGTTCTTTTTATTTACAACTGCTTGCCCAAACCTTTCTTTTTATGAATTCTTATAGGCTGTGTGATATCCTGCAATGAACCCACAGGACCTAGATAAAACTGGAAGCATGTTACCTGTTGGATCTCCCCTCGACTCCCCCTCTCTGTCCCCGTGCCTTATCCCTCTTTCTCCTTCCCCTTCCCGTCTTTCACCATGCCCCATTAACTCAGGCTCCTCTCCCTCCCGTCTCTCTCCTTTATCCACTTCTCCTTCTCGTCTCAGTCCATCTTCTCACTTTATTTCATCTTACTCCCCTGTTCGTCTGTCTCCCTGTTACACATGTGACCCATCTACTTCACCCACAAGGGTTTCCCCCTGTCCCGTGCCTCTTTCCCCCTCTGTTATCCTAAAAAAACCCATCCATATTTCCTCCTTCAGTCAAACCAAGAAAGGCTCGGAACAACAGAATCAGATTCATAGTTCTTCTCAAAGGTATGTTTCTCTCAGAAGAAGTATTTTAAATCTTTTTTATGCAGATTCCATCATGAACCTCCTTTCTAAAATATAAAGATTTATTCTGTGTGGGAGAAAAAAATATGATACTATATAGCATTGCTTTTTGTAAATGTGCTAATCCACAATGCATGTAATCAACTAAATACTCATGATTAGAATTAAGTATTTATGGATTCCCTAGGGATTTCTACATCCCAATTTGAGGACTTCTGCCTCAATATAATACATAATCATGTATAAATTCCATGTCTTTCCTTTTTGTGATATTTGATATATATACATCATTGAAAATCTTGGTAATTGAAAAGATATATCCATCATGCTTATACATTTTGGTTGTATCATTTCCACGTCTTTCATTTTGATATATTTTACATCGTTGAAAATCTTGGCCATTGAAAACATATATTCATCATGCTTATCCATTTTGGTTGTTCTGTGTTCTACAGCATCATCAATACTGTGGATACATCCCTAAGTTCACCACAATTGAAGTCAGTCGATACCATTTCTCATTTAGAGAATTCAGTTAGAGTGCTACAAACAGATGAAAACAAAACATTACAATCTGCTGATTTGCGTGGTAAAACATGGCCAGTAGAAAGCAGAATTTCCAGATTCAAGCCTGTTTCATCCACTGAGAGAAGTGTAAGATCAATCCCAATGACCAACAGTCAAAAAAGGCAAGCTGGCCAACAACAAGAGCCATTCAGACCTCCACAGCAGGATAAACTAAAGCAAAATCTGAACATATATTGCAGGGGAGCCACCAAGCCTTCAACGCTTGAAAGCTTAAGCCCTAAAAACCTCAGACATGTTGAAAATAGTGCATACAGACCCCAAAATTTAGTGAACTATCAAAAGAAGCGCCAATCTCAGGACCCTACTCTAGTTCGAATCCGTCTTGGATTGATTAAAACAGGCAGGATTATAAACTCTGGTGCCCAGTTTTTAGATCTGGAGAAGATCAAGGGAAGCAATGAAGAGAACAACCCAAAAAGTCAGAGCGACGGAAATCCTGCTGTTTCAGAAAAGTTAAAACAGCCTATTCGTTCAAAGATAATGTTAGGAGCAGCCAAGCGGATAATAAGGCCCACTACAATGTGTGAGAGGAGCTGTGGGAAACCTCAAAACCAACAACAAGCTTCAGCTAAAGAAACAAGACAGTTCTCCAAACAGCCAGCACTTACAAATCCAATCTCATCCCCTAAAGCTACCACAAACCAAAAGGATTCTTTTCAAGAACTGGATAATGTACCTCCTCTGAAGGAATACAGTGAACTGGTTTCATCCAACTCCGAGCTTCAAGACAGAGCTTCAGAGAACTGTAATGCCATCAGCGATAGTTCTCATGAAAGTAATGTGATGATGAACTACCCCCAAAACAATCAAACCAGTACTAATGACAACCAAGAGTCTAAACCAAAAATCAGGCCTTCCGAGACAGACAGCGCCGTCATCCCGTATAAAAACGCATCAGACCAGTGCAGCCGGATGAGTTGCTTTCAGTTCCCTTTGAAGAGTCACAGAACATCCACTGAATGTGGTCAGCTGAGCCGAATCTGTAGACCTGTGATCAAAAGAACATCTGACAGTAGAACTACATACTTCAAAACCCCTCAGGCATGGAGAAGATCTTCCTCAAACCAAACAGGGAACACAAGAAGGGATGTTGGCAATTCAACCCGAAACAGATGCAGCCTTTCGGATTCAGATTCTTCTAAATCCTCTTCAAGCGAAGCGACCTTGCGTGAAGATTACAGATTTGCAAGAAGACACAGAGGCTCACAGTTGTACAAAAAGTGTGCTACTAGTTGTCCAACTAAATTTGTGGGAGAGAAACTTAAATCAGCTGTTCACCCTGACCTCTCAGACAGCCCAAACACACACACAGACTCTGAAATGCTGAAATGTCCCTTGGCTGGACGGATGCCTCGGTGTCCGTTCACTCTAGATCAACAACAAGAGTCCAAACACACACTTCATGCTAAAGATTGTGACAGATTTCAAGACGTGAACTCCTCGTGGTTAACAGAGCGAGAAGACTCCCTGCCATTACAGCCATCTGTAGCCGCAGACACGAGGAGCAGAATTGACTCCTGTCCAGAAGAATGTGTGTCTACAGGTGAGTACAAAGATAAATGACTGGAGTTACATTAAGAGGACGGTGTATTAAGCTGCTTAAAGACAAGGCACATCCTAAATACTATGTACTGTATATACATATTTAAATTTACTTGATAAACATTCAGGAAGAAGACTTTTAATTTGTCATTAGAAAGAATCACAGTTTTATATTTAGGGTTAAAAGCATTTTATTTAGGATTTAAAGCAGTCTTTAAGCCTAATAAATATTTTACATAGGAGCAGAATATGACATTTCCATTTGATACCTCAAAACACTAACAACCACTTAATATGCTAAAATGAATTATAACATCATAGTAACTGCTAAAAATCATGTTAAATATCTTAAAAAGCACAGTGAAAATCAGCTTAGCACACTTAAGCAACGTGATAAATAGCATTCAGAATAACTACACAGCATTGCGAAAGAAGCACTTGTTAGCAACATGCTAAAAATCAATTACGCAACTATATAGCAATGTGCTAAAAACACCATGAACGCATTGCACTGAGCTAAACACTTTAGTCCAAAACTTTAGTCGCTAGCTATACAAATATGAACCCTAGAAACGGTCATATGTAAGCATATGCAGAGACATACTAACTGTAAATGGTATAGCCTGCAAAATAGGAATTCTGCCTTATCGTCAAGCACAGGCCTGTCTGAGTGAGATAACCCGGCTATGAGGTAAAAGACACTGAGGCTCAACGGCACTTTGGTGCTCACTGTATATACTACCACAAACACGTGTGAACAGAGCTCACGAGACAGGCAGGTGCAGGACTACAAGCCTGTGAAATGTGAGTAGTTTTGATGACATAGATGTACAGTGAGAAATGATTTTGTTTCGTACCGCTCTGTGGTATTGTGTGTTTGAGTTATTTGCAAAATACGATTCAGCGAAGACAAAATGAAACGAGTCAAATGGATTATAAAAGGACTCGATGACGTCAGCAGAACGTGATATTTGTCAGTTGATAGCTGACGTTTCTTTTTATTTTGCTTCTAGGAATTAAGTGTATAATTATAAATTATTTTAATCAATGTATTTTGGAACCGAAAAAAATGCATTAACGACAGTTGTTGTGATCCACATGCCACCAGTCCTGCAGCTAGTCGTAAGCCACAGTAATAGCACGATACAACGCGCACAGGTAAATATAAATACATGTGCAAATGTAGGCTACCAAAACAAACAAAAAGCAAACGGCTAAGATTTAAACAGCCTAGCAGAGTCAAAAAAAAATCACCTTGCGACCTGAATCCCTCGTTTCGGCACTGCGCGTGCGCGCTGCATCACCCAGTCTCCCGTTAGTTTCCTTGGTAACGAAAAAAGGGTGGAGGAAGGAATGAGGTGAATCGAGCTGCGAATAGAAAGGCGAGAGACGGAGTGAAAGAAAGAGGCACCTGAACACATGATCACTCTCTAACGGCTGTTCAACTACTGCCTTAGCCTACTTATACTGCAATACGCTCTAAACCAGCGAGAGGCGGAAAAAGGACGACAAATCAAATATATCCCGCGACCGCTGCAAAAACACGGATCGGTGAGTGGGAAGAGCGTTTCCCTCTGATTACTCGTTATTACACCAATCTTCCTGAGGTGAAAAATCAGTAAATGCAACAAAAGGAGACGTAGACGCGTACATTCATCCGTTTGTGTTTATGTTTGGTTTCAGTAACGTTTAAAACGGCAACGACGCTAACATTCTCTAAATAAAAGACGCGCATCATTTCGTGTCATGGCGTTAAAAAGGCGTCTCGGTGCGTGGGAAAGGTCCAGCCGTGGGTGATTAATCCGATAAAGAGATTTGTTGAGTGGCTTCTGTAATAATTTATTGTTTGTTGCTTATTTTGGGTGGCATATGGTGTTAATATAGGCCGACAACTCAGTGGAGCATTTTAAGTGGACAAGGCTGGGAAATAAGAACACTACATAATAGCATACATAGGTTTTATTAGAGAAATGATTCAGTCATATCTAATCTTTTTCATTTTCCTCAGTTAATCTTGTTGTTTATAAACACCAACACACGGCATAAGCAAAACTGAGTAGGTTTAGAGGGGTAAGCTTTGACACTGTGTCTTATCCTCTAGGCAAAAAAGAAATGTGAAATAAAGGAAAGTCACCGAAAAGTAAAAGGTCTGTCATCGTGTACTCACCATCTGCTTCCAAACATATAAGAGCATCTTTCTTGTCCTGAACACAAAAGATGATATTCTGGAGAATTTTGTTAAACTAACAGTTGATGGTAACTATTGTAGTATTTTTTTCTGTACTATGGAAGTTGCTACTGTCCATTATTTGGATACCACTTCAGAATATTTTTTTTTGTTCAACAGCTGGATGAAATTCATTCAGGTTTGAAGCAACTTGAGGGTGAATAAATGATGACAGATATTTTATAGACAGATAATGTGATTTTAACACATAACAGATTACGTTTCAGATATACCGCTTCACAACACAACAATAAAATGTGACCTATAAATTTGCCCTGTTAGAGAGTAAATTGAAAATTACATATCTAATAAAAAGTTTGGAACTGCTTGAGGGTGAGTAAATGATGACTGATTTTGATTATTGTGTGAGCTATCTCTTTTTAACATGATCTGAATATATATATGTAACAAAGTCATGGATCTGCTTCACAACACAAAATAAAATGTGACCTATAGAAATTTGTTTTTAAATCCCGTTAACTCCATTTATAGTGAAATAACGTCTAACCTGATTAATGTATTGTTTATCATTTACACAGACATGTCAGAAATTGTGCCCCCTGAAGTGAGACCTAAACCTGCCGTCCCAGCTAAGCCCTCTCATGTGGTCCCGCCTTCTAGCAGTCCCTTTGTGCCTTCACTCCAAGGAACAGGGGGTGAAGGTCAAGGGTCAGGTCGGGGATCTGCATTGCTCGGATACATCGGAATAGACACCATCATCGAGCAGATGCGGAAGAAGACCATGAAGACAGGCTTTGACTTCAACATCATGGTGGTTGGTGGGTGGAAGAGCAGTTCGTTCACGTTTACATTTAACGTTTTTCATCTGCTCACCATTTCCCCTCTTTTTCTCTAACTTCAGGTCAAAGTGGTCTTGGGAAATCTACTTTAGTGAATACTCTCTTTAAGTCACAGGTGAGCAGGAGGAGCACAGGCTGGAGTCGTGACGAGAAGATCCCAAAGACTGTTGAGATTAAATCTGTATCTCATGGTAAGTGCATACTGATCATGCGTCTCATTTAGTCAAGGATTCGCAACTGCGTCTATTGCTTGTTCAAGGCAAGCAATGGTTGCTGAAGGACAGACCTTCCACTAGACAGAAATAGACATCATGAACTAATTAAGAAAGACTCATTTTGTGTCGGCTTATGTAATCAATACAGCAGAGTGGCGGCCTAAAGCATATGTACTTGTGAGTAAGATGTGTCTAGACTGGCATGTGTTGTGCCCAGGGTAAGTTAGGAGGCCAGCTGTTGGTGAATCCCCTGTAGGTAAGCGAACAGCTGGCTAAATGATATCATATACTGTATATCTAAATGCTATTCACAAAAAAGCTGGATATTTATTTCTTGTTGACCTTGTGTGATATTGTTATGATGGTGTTACAAATGTAGGTCTGAAATAGGTGTCAGGTGGACATTTTTGAAGTCATTGTGACGTTGTGTCATGACTTAAAGCAATAGTTAACCAAAAAATTTTCAAAGTTTACCTTTTGCCATTATTCACTTAACCATATTGTTAAACCCATAAAACTTGGTTCAAATACAAATTAAGATATCATATATATCATACTTCCTTTGAAAATCCAGGTTATCAAATTTAAAAGATCAAAGGCTTGAATTAAAGTCTTGGATTTGGAGTTTTTGGATACATTTTAGTTACTTGGACTTTCAGTTGATGTATTGAAACTACTCAGGTTTCTTATATGAAACTCTTATATTAAATATCTTAATATATACATGTATGTGTATGTAGTTATATATACATAATAAGTATACACATTACCCACACATATAGTATTGAAACATAATTTATAATTATTTAACATTATTTTGAATGCGATTAAGCATTTGTTTGTTTGTTTGTTTGTTTTTAGAAGATTAAGTCTTGTGTGGAAAGGCTTGAATTTTAATCTTTTTCAATGAACTCTCTTTAAGGATATTTTACCTAACATTGGACCCTGTTCATTATATGTGCTATCTTGTGAGATTCACTGTATTACAGTTATCTAAAATGCTTAATTGTAGCTCTGAAAAATGTTGTTTTTGCAGTGATTGAGGAAGGAGGGGTGAAGATGAAGTTAACAGTCGTTGACACACCAGGTTTTGGAGACCAAATCAACAATGAAAATTGGTGAGTTTTGAGTGATTTCTCTGTTAAAGCCAGAAGACTGGCAGCTATTTTTAACTGATTTAGTTTTTTTGCAAATGATCCAAAATGCCACTGCATGCTGCATCACTGCTTCCGAGAAAACCGAGGACATGCATTTGTGTCATCTGAAATAAACGGGGTCAATTGTGGGCTTAATTTTGGCTACTAACTGGCATCAAAAACGTGTTCCAAGTGTAAGGGGTAGTGTTTTGACTTCCCGATTTACACTTAATTTGCACAGACGAGATTCAGATTGCCGGTGGGGATGCCAAATGTGAGTGTGGTTTGGCAGCTCGCCTTCGGTGATCATCCAAGGATCTCAGTTAAAGGGACACAGCGTTTTTCCTTTGTCATTCAAATGCCTCAGACAAGCTGTTGGGTGCTGATGCTGACAACAAAAGCTGCCCTTTATGCAGCTTTTTATTCATACAGAAACAAAGCTTAAAACCTACATTTCTTTTACATTTGTAGCTTGGGGTAAAAATAAATCTGAAATACATGAGCAGTGGTATACTGTTTGTAAATATCACGACGTTACCCATGCTGCTGAGAGAGGAATTTAGATGAATGTGTAAATATGTTCTGTGCGCTTTCCTCCACAGAGCAAAAACAGTGAGAAAACAGAAAGTGATCTGTTCATAGTAACGTGCATATGTTACCCACGCATACCCACGTTATCCATTAATATATATAAACTAATATACGTGTAAATAAACACTGTATTTGTGTGTATTTATATATACATAATTAATAAAAACACAGCACACATACATATAGTATGTAAACAAAAAGGGGTTGCAATATTGTGGATCATAATTAATCATTTGACAGCAAGTTTATTTATGTAGAGCTTTATATAACAGCTTTATAGTATTACACAAAGACAAACCAGTGTCAGTGGTTTTTCATTTGCTGTTTTAAAGTTTTGTGTACTCTTAACATGCAACACTGTTGATCTGTTCCTAGCTGGGAGCCCATATCCAAATTCATCAATGAACAATATGAAAAATTTCTGAAAGAAGAAGTCAACATTGCTCGCAAGAAACGCATCCCTGATACCAGAGTGCACTGCTGCTTGTACTTCATATCTCCAACTGGACACTCGTGAGTTTGATTTATATAATAATATTTCACTTTAAAGGAGTCATCGGATAAATTCACGTATTTGAACATAAATGTGTGTCGGCACATCTACTAACCTATGAAAATAATACATGCAGTGTTTTTTTTTAACCCAAATAATAACCCCTTTTTTAAAAATCAAGCCATTCTCAGATACTTGGCTGTGTGATGTCACACAGGCACAGGCCCCTCCCACAATTGTCGATTGACACTGATGTTGTACCTTAGACCCGCACTGAGTGAGCTGAAATCAGTCTGCCATTTTGATGCTGGAGTAGGTGTAGACCAGAATTACTCCTAAGCGATTGAGGTGTTTTGTTTTTGATATAATAAAAAACATAGCTGTCATCATTTACTCCCAACATCCGAGCCACTGAAGGTGCAGTGGATTACTTTTTTTCTGAAGGAAATGTACCTATGTTTACACAATCATTCACTATCCAGCTTTACCTCTGCATCTTCTTTGAATCTTTACAAATCGCTTCTCTTAATGATGTTCTAGTTAGCAAGTTTCGCAAGTAAGGTAAAAAGTATGGCTCATCACCCCACTGAAGAAAGGGGCGACGTGAGCAGAACTTATTTGCATTTAAAGAGAGCAACAAAACAGGTTGCTGTGAAAAGAGCTGTTTTTGACAAGGTAAAAAGGGTGTTGTTTAACAATACCATTGAGAAATTGTATCCACTGTATCCAGCTACAGACTTCTTTATTAAGACCATAAAGAGTTGTCAGCTTGTGAAAAATAGGCATCTGATGATCCCTTTAATGTACCATGTTCTCTGTTGAGAACAGCAATAAGAATGGATTTCTGTGTGCAGTGTGCACATCTGTGAAATGTCTTTGTATTATTTGTCAGTAATTGATAAATGCTTGTAGTTGCAGCTTTGTTAATTAAAAGCAAAAATCAGGGAAAACGTGTAGTGTATTAAAGCGGCTGTGTTGATTCAAGACCGTGTTCATTCAGCCAGCAATGCTTGACTGAGCTGCATTAGGCCGACTGTGAGCCTCAGAAAGGCCAGTGGCCCTGTAATAAAATCAGCTTCTGTCGGCCTATTAATTATCTCTCGTTCCTCTTTCTCAGGCTTCGCCAGTTGGATATTGAGTTCATGAAACATCTGAGTCGTGGGGTCAACATCATTCCTGTCATTGCCAAGTCGGACACACTCACTCTTGAGGAGAAAACTGAATTTAAGCAGAGGGTGAGAATATCGAATATCAATATCGAGTTAGTGTTCTGGCACTGATTAATTACTGTGCGCCATATTCCCTCGCAGGTGAGGAAGGAGCTGGAAGCGTGTGGGATTGAGTGTTATCCACAGAAGGAATTTGATGAAGACATGGAGGATAAGAGTGATAATGATAAGATCAGGGTAAGGGGAGCTTGCATGCATCTCTTATCTCATCTTTCACCCTTTCATCTGTTTTCACATCCTGTGCATTACAGGAGGCGATGCCCTTTGCGGTGGTAGGAAGTGATAAAGAGTACCAGGTCAATGGCAAACGAGTTTTGGGCAGGAAGACAGCCTGGGGAGTGGTGGAGGGTGAGTGGGCAAAATGGTATAAAATAAAATGGCATTCTGTTTGTTTCACCGTGCCAATTGTGATTTAAAATATTTATGTTCTTTTAGATGGTTGTAATGAACAAAGCAGATGCTGTAGTGATTTCTTAGGCAGGACGAATCAAATCCTGGAGTAATTAATGAGAACTTTCCGCAGCTGGCTAACAAACCTATAATATTTAGGTCATTTTCTATATTGGGTGCATTTTCTGTCCCTGCAGAAAATCATCTTATGTTGCATTTAAAACATGGGCTGAAATTGCTTCCAAGAGGATTATGTGCTAGGTTTGTGTGTATGTTTGCACAAAGTAATAAAAATATGTGGACATAAGGCATTTTAATCATTTTTAAGGTGCCAGTAGTCACCATTTTATGTTCTAAAATGTTCCAAAAACAAACATGTTTTCCACCGTATTAGTATATACGTAGGGCAGCTATAACAATTTAACTTAACCAACAATTTTCTAATAACCACATATCAGGTTAAGCATACGTGTCATGATATTTTCTGACAAAACATGTTTTTTTCTATCCTTCTAGTTGAAAACCCAAATCACTGCGAATTCTCTTTACTTCGTGATTTCATGATTAGGTAATGTATAAAACTTTCTTCTATATACCAATCTTGTATCCACCGTTTTTTGAAAGAGTGCTTTTTAAAAGAGTTCTCAGCCAGAACAAAATGATGGTAAACACTGTTACAAAATGTTACAAATTTACAAAAGATTTCTATTTCAAATAGATTTTGTTCATCCAGAAAACATGTTTTTAACAAACAATATTAAGCAGCATAACTGTCTTCAATGCTGATAATAATAAATGTTTTTGAGCAGAAAATCAGCATATGAGAATGATTTCTAAAAGATCATGTGACATTGAATGTATTTAAAAAATCATTATTCTGCAATATTAAATGTATTTATTCACTCCTTCGTTAATATTTATTCACATACACTTCATTGTTTATTGATCTCTTAATAATAAAATGTATTATATGCTAGAATTGGCAGGCTTTATGAAATATTTCCAGAAAAATGGCCAGTGACTCAACACAAATAGTAACGTTATGATGTACTCAGGTCTCACCTCCAGGACCTGAAGGAGGTCACTCATAACATCCACTACGAGACGTACCGTGCCAAAAGGCTCAATGATAACGGAGGTCTGCATCCCATATCTTCTTCTGGCCAAGACACACAAGAAAGCAACCTGTGAGGAAACAAATGAGCGGCATAGTAAGGATGCGAGAGAAGACTAGGATTCGTCTTGTAGTAATTCAGCTGTGCATGCTCAGATGATTTCATCGCTGTGGAGGTTTTGTCCTTATGATCCTTTTGACCCTTTGTGGAACTCGTCATCATCTCTTGTCGCACAACCTTTGAAAATTAGAAAAAGCCTTCCCAAGTTGCTCGCTCTGCTGACTTAAGCGAGCGAGTTCGCTCGTGGTAATCTCGTTCAGGTCTAATATGATGGCACATAGCCTTGCGTTGGCATATCACTAGCTCTGTCCTCTACTGAAACCTGTTAGACACATTTGAGCAGTTTTATATCATTAGGAGGAGGACTGCACTGCCACTGCAGTCTGCAGATCAACGGGCCTTATTTATTAAAACATTTAGCACACTTTTAGTACCTATACCGATTAAACAAACTCAAGTTATGAGTAAGCCTGCTAAATTTTAACATGCAAGTGTTTTAATAAGTATTTCATCTCTGGCCCTGTAAGGGTGCCGCAGTGTTTCTCTAAGTACACTAAATTCTGTAGTACTAACGTCTTTTTACCTTTGCTGTGTAACTCTGCCAAAGCTAGTCTCAGAGGACTCTGAAGTGACCGCTGAAGTATTTTCCTATAGATCATTCCAAACAGGTACAACAGTTTATGCCAGCGGCTAATGTGTTTAAAGAGCTTCACGGCGGCCAATTAAACTTCAGAAGGAAACCGAAAGAACACTGATTAAAATGATCAGTGCCTTCAACAAAGTTTTGAGGTTTTCTTTAGCACATTTTGTATGGACGCACCCCACGTTTGTGTGTATGAGTATAAAAGTTACAAAACTTTCTCAAATATTTTGCATATGGTAACAGTGATTTCTCTCTTACTATGTGACGGCATTTTTATTTTCATTCCCCACGTGTGCCAAAATTTCCAAACGTGTGTTTACATGTAGCTCTGCATCCCATCTCACAACATCACTTGATACGTTATGTATGTATACGCACTGATCCTAAATCAGTTCACCACCTTTTTCATATCATGTTTAATTAATGCCGGTGTGGAGTAATAAAACGCCTCTGAACAATAATTACAAAACGTTATTTATATTGTATTTATGTTCTATTTATTATGACACTTATGTTTTAATTTAATAAACATGTTTGCCATACTTGCGTCGACTTCTTTTCGGGTCCAAACGCGTCGCGTTTTAGCAGACGGCTTTTCTAACGGCTCGGTTTCGGTTTTATTGCACGAAGCGAAACAAAGGCCGCCGTCTCTGCTTTTCCCGCGTGTCGCCCGTAGAGGGAGCTGTACGACTGAAGAGTGAAGCGAGTCAGTGTTCACGGAGTCCAGCGAGTGGCGCGATTCTGAATCGTCGCAGCGACAGTCCACTCTGTTCGGTTCACACCGCGCGCGCGGGTCCATCCGAATTCTGTCGTGTCGCGCGTGGCTTTGATTTGATGAAAGCCCTTTATAAGCGTCTATTTAGATCCTTTAAACCCCCTCTCGTTCATCATGTACAGGATATCTAACTACCTCTGTTTGCAAAACGCGCCTGGCGGGGTGACATTTTAACTAACTCGCGCAACGTTATTTATCGTGGCGTTTTAGGCGATACTGCAGTACCGTCGTCTTTGTGATTTGTGGCTGACTCGGAAAGGGGGCGGGGCTAAACGTTCTCCCTGCTCTGTTATCTGAGAGAAGTACTTCTGTTAGTGAGTGCTGGTTAGGCTAGATTAGTTTAGTCTACCACTATAGTGTACTCGCATACCTCGTTTAACTCCCTGTAACTTGAATGGATATGTTATCGATCCAGTGGATTCCACTGAAACTGTGTTTAGAGCTTTAGGCGGAGCAGGGAAACTAATTGATTAGGTCTTGGTTTATTTTTTTATGATGTTTAATTAAGGTGCAGTTGTGTAAGCTACTCAAATATAGACCCCATCCAGTGATGTTTTATGTTGGTTACATAAAACGTTTCCCTCATCTTTGTGAGCTCCCCAACAGCTCGCAGGCGGTACTGCAGTTAGTAGACATTTCAAAAGGGGAAATGCACATGCTGCAAGTCATGGCAACAAAATGGCTGACCTCCACGAGAACAAAACCTACTCTCTCTATACAGTGAGCGCATTTTTCACGAGATTTGTTTGACATGATAAAAACGAATGATACGTTTACATGTGAAACGAGTTAAAACACATTATTCGATTTGCCAGCATGTGGAATGCACTGGGTGTGTGCACCACAGACACATCTCACTTTATGTGCATTTAAAAATCATATTTTTTTTTTAACTTCTGTTTGCCACGCTGATGATTAAAAAAGAAGCGATGTGAAAAACAACTGCATATGAGCAGACAAGTCCTCCCATCCCCCTCACGTTATTAAGTCTCCTCCCCCTCCGTCACGGTATCCATCTCCGTTAATATTTAGTAGCTGTTTACAAAATAAAGGGGCATAAATAAAAACATAAGAGCAGCTTCGTCTCTCACGATGTTCTGTTCTATTAACGGTTGCCTAAAATTAACTGTTTTCTGCAGTATCACTCAGCAAACGCTGTGCTTCGATTCACGAATGATTCTTTTGAGTCGGTTCTTATTTTTAGAACCGAACCGCACAACTGCTAGCCCGACTAACGACTCAACGACTCTCACGAACCGGTCCGTGAAAAAAAAACACGTAACAGCGTTGAACTGCGCAAACGGTGTTCACGACCGATTCGAAACGAACCAAAAAAACAACAACGACTTAGCCCGCTCCAGGACTAAGCGTTCACATGACAACGGCGTGCGCGTTACGAGCTTGGCGTATCGTGGCAACTCGTATTTATATTTAGAAAGCAGTCAGGTAAGAATGAGTCGCGGATGTCAGGGTTTGCGAACGATGGAAGTAAACGTTCGTTATTAAGGCTTTGTAACTGCAGGCACATATAACTAATATAAAAACAGCTAAAATGTTTATCACCGGTGCGCTATAACAAACCCAAATATTCAACCGACCGGTGTTGAGCCAGTAGGAAATGGGTATGACTTTAATTACCGCTAAAGGCTCCTTAGAAACAACGTCTATTGTATAAACGGACGCTTCGGGTGAAGACCGAGCACGCGTTACTGAAAACCTTCCTGTATTAGTAGGAGGCGCTTGATTTGAGATTCTCCTGCTGTCCCGCGAAACGCGTGTCTCTTCCCCCTGTTGTTGTACCGTTTGAGAGGAGAAGTGAGCGCGAACTACACCGTCTTGGTAGAGTTGCTGTCGCTCTCACTGTAGCCTACAGTCATTCACCTTGTGCGGCTGTCTGTATGACTGTATGCGATTCCGTTGCGTGACGACAAAGACGTTACCATCAGAATCCGCGTCTGCTGATCTGCTGTCTTTTGAATCCATACACAATACGAAACAGAACCGTTGTCATTTTTTTGGAGATACCGGTTTTAAGGAGCTCCGCCTGACCAAAACACCGGGTGAGTTTTCACACTTATGAATGTTGTTGTTGTTGCTACTGTTGTATGAAAATATAACTTATAAATTCTGTTGTAATTAATGCGTTGTTTATAAAAAAACGTTGTTATGTTGAATATTTGAGATATGTTTTGTTTTTTTATGTAAGACGATTCACGTAATTGCACATCAAGTGCAAACTCATTTACAACTTTATCTGGGCTATAAATACATTTCTGTGTATACCGTCTATGCTGCGTTTGTGCTGAATTTATGTAAAGTGAAATTTAACTTGGGTATGATTTTTTTTTTTTTTTTTGAAGGGTTTGGTTTTCCAGAGTGACAACTACAGTGTAATTCCTGTCAAACCTGGGAAAATCACTTCTATTTCCAAAAAGAAAAGAAAAAAGATTTGTTTAGATTTATGTAATATTTACATTTTATTTCGGCGGCCTGATATTGATGTGTGTATATTGTTTGCAAAAGTTTTGCCACTGTAGAAATGCACAAATTTTGTCAGCCATGATTCATTTATTCTATTAAATTTATTAAATTTACCCCCCACACACACCCCACCAATTAAAAAAAAAATAGTAAGTCAATTTCAGTGCTTAGGTTTTATAATAGGGGAAAATTAACAGAGATAGAGAGTTATGCTAAAATTACTATAAAAGTGACCTTTAGGTCTAATAAGCCGCCCATCATGTTGCGGTCAAGTTTACCGTTCCAAGATGGCGGCTGCATCAACGTGCCTGGAGTGGTCCAATGGGGCTTTTATACATGTCTGTATCAATACTCGCTTATGATTATAATTGGGCAGTAAACAGCGCCACCCCAATGGTTGAGCCAGTGCTGTCAGGCTGGTTGGTATTCTCAAAACATTTTTATAGTGCCAGAGTGTTTAAAAAAAAACGCAAATAATTTTTTTATTCTTTGTACTTTCCACATATCCTGATATGTCAAATATCTTTGGTGGTTGGAGAAGGATTACCTTTTCATCTGAACAGCTTGGAAATTACTTTTTTTTTGCTATTCCATTCTGTTCTATTTGTGGTGGAAAAATGACAGAATGATTCAATCAATCATGCCTCAACAAGGCCTCTGATTGAGGATCCACTGAAATGTTATTGTGAGTAATAGGGGATGCAGTTTTCCAAGTACTGCAGTTCATCATTATTTTATTTTCCTTGCAGTCATTAAGCCTAAATATAATATTAATAGCAAATTACTTGTTCCATGTCACTTGCTGAAACAGAATAGCTTGGTGATAGCAATGCCAAGATCATTTGTCGGATGGGAATGCATGAACTGATTAAAAAAAAGGATAACCTGGATGCAGGTCACTTTGAGTTAAAGTGTTTACCAAATTAGGTCAGAGGCCATTAGATTGTGTAAACAACACTGGCAAACAAATGACCCTTTCTGTACAAAGAAAACTTATTAAATATGAAAAACAAATTGCGTCCCCTCTTTATTTTAGACACCCAAAATTGCTCTGTAAATATGACCTTGGCTTCTTTTGAAACCGTACGAATAGAAGACTTCTCGCAGAAGATTTTTGCCCACTGGTTGTGCAGCTTTTACAATCACCTCGATTTTTATGTGCGTTAATAGTTTGCCCAAAAGGTGGCAACACTGCCCCAAGCTGTTGTTTCACTCGACTTTATGAGGATGCCGTTTATAACCTTTGGAGAGAAATTGCGCGTACATTGGACAGGAATTAAAATTCCTAGTGCTTTGTGTTGGCTGCCTATGTTTGCACGTGTTATCGCAAATGGAGTATACCTTAGAAAGGCTATGCATTTGTACTGCTTCATAAAGAGATTTATTCCACAATTGACTCCTGCAAAGAAAACTGATATGTGGCGTCTAGGGCTGGGCGATGTATTCATTCATATATTATGCGCATCCAGACAGTAAAGCCTGTCCTTTGATTAATGGTAAATCTCCATTACCTGTTTTCAAATGTAGTGGCAGTTAACACACAGGGCCGTAGACAAGTTGCCAGCCTGTAGCCACTGACAAGCTACGCAATATCGTGTTTCAGTATCGCAGATATTGCGGAACTTGCTCAGTGATCTATGGCTGTGTGTGTTCACTGCCGCTACATTTGAAAACAGGTAATGGAGATTTAAATCTAATCAAACAACCGGCTTTACAGATGAGATACGCACGAATATATCGCCCAGTCCCAGATGTTGCTGGTTTTGGCTTGAGCATAGCTCTAGAACATGGTGCACCTTTGCTTTAAATTTCCTTTATGTGGATCATCTAAGTAATACAGTGTGGGATTTGGGAAGCTGGTTACAGATTTTATCCCACTATTAACGCTCCATTATTTGGCTGGAATAACATTCTGTGTGGCTGGAAACATTCTGTGGACTAGTGAACATCAAAATTTGAAGATGGGTAAAATGGTTCTGCTGAATCATGTTAACAGGGATTAGAGCAGACGGCGGTAAATCCATCTTGATAGACTGGAATAGATCCATTATAAGATATCTTTTAAAAATCTTTGCTAACCATCAAGAACCATTCATAACTATCCTCAGATAGCCAAGGCCTAGTTAAAGGTACATTCACTTCACAGTTCAGAACCCTGCGGAGCAACATCAGGATATAGATGAACAGTCCAGCTCAGCTCTTGATTCACCACCAGAGAATAAGACTGAGTTATGGACTATTGAAAATGCATGATCTTCAAGAACTACAATATGTTTTGCACATCATGTGGGCGTCATTTGCCACTGAGGTGAATTGTCCCACTTCTTTTGCCTCTCTACTTGTGCCAAGCTCTGCTTTTGTGTGTTTTTTTTAAATAATAAAGAAATATATTGTTTTTTCCTTGACTGGGGAAAAAGCCTGTATAATACATTATTAAACTACGTACGTTTTTTTAGATCCACCCCTAAAGTCTTAAATGGTACAGCCCTTTCTCTCAGTAATTTTCCACTCACCCATTGAAATTCATTGTGGGGGAGGGGAATGACTGTGCTAGTCTTAAGTCACAGGGTAGCTGTGCTGTTGTGCGATGTATTTTACTATGTTTTTACGTCTGTGCTTCATGACAGTCGCACACTTTTGTTCACAGACAAATTGTGTAATTGATTAAAATGCAATTATAGATGCAAGCTGCGCAGTGGCAAATATAAAGTGATTGTGGTTCCAAGACTACATGGTCCAGTCCTCTTCTCCCTTTAAGCACTGTCAATGTGCACTGTTATATCACATGTCCTGGTTTCCCTG
Organism: Puntigrus tetrazona; assembly: GCF_018831695.1. Taxonomy (NCBI): domain Eukaryota; kingdom Metazoa; phylum Chordata; class Actinopteri; order Cypriniformes; family Cyprinidae; genus Puntigrus; species Puntigrus tetrazona. The sequence goes on along the minus strand of NC_056699.1, from coordinate 22,267,301 downwards.
TAATTTATCCACACAAAAAAAAATCAGCTATTTTTTCATTTTCGTTCATATTTTTTTTTTGTCGTAAAAATGTAAAGCACAAACTTTAATCTCAAAGGAAATTGTGCTTCTTCTAACATGTACTCTTATCAAAATAATGCTCAAAAATGAAAAGAAGGAGTAAGAGAGCGCACCATATTCTGAGTGAAGAGACTAGGACAGAACTGGCTGAAACCGGTTTACTTTCTGATTACACAATGGCACTGTGAACAACAGCTGTGTCGCTAGCTATTACTGGCATTTAAATCTTATGTTACCGTTACCGAGTCGAACTCTACGAACTGTTTTGTGCATTAAGCGATTATATAAATTTAGGATGTCTCATTATTCTTAATACTGTTGTTGGCTATTAACTATTCAAATATTGGTCTTTACTTTCCACAAAATGTGAATCGTTCAAGATATCTCAAAATTGACATCGCAATTAAACAATGGGAACAGAGGTGGAAGGAGAGCTTCTCGTATTACGAGTATAGAGAGTAGGACAGAACTGGCTGAAACCGGTTGTGGTAGCACAGCTTTACTTCTTGAAAACACAGCAGCACTATGAACAACAAAGATCTCAGGTCACTAGCTACTTGTGCCTTATGAGTAATTTGTTATTCGATTTACGAATTTGTACTATTTTAGGTGATTTCACGATTTCTAATGTTATGTTGCTATGTTGTTTAATGGCAGGGTAATTTAAACAATGGTTTATGTTTTAAAGGTTAATAGTTCTTGCTATCACATCAAGGAGGCGTGATGTTTTATCATAATGGTATGATGATTGGGTTATATGATCAAGTTTGTATATGCTTGCGGTAGATCAGGATGAATTTAAGTGGCCGCACATTAGACAGTTGTGCACACAGTCGTTTTCTCATTCCTAAATTGTATCGCAAGAGTATGAGTACATAACGGTTTCTTTTTGGGTAAGCTGTTACTTCTTTAATTTTATATAAGAAAATGCAGGCAGCTTCATCTCAGTGATCATACAATAGTACTGCTCATAGTAGTTGGCTCAACACCAAATATTGGCTTCAGTATGATAAACAGCCAATGGTATCTCCATATAAATCGATAAAAACAGACATTAGGCAGGCAGTGGAATATACAGGATAGGAGCATTGGCAAAACTAAAAATTTAAATACGCATAGTATCAATCATTTAATGAGCGATTCCATGTTAAAATATATGACCAAACAAGTCGAGTCCAGTTGAGTTTCTAAACCAATTTTACACATTTTAACATAGAAAAATTATATCATAATTGAACAGGAAAATAATTAATTTATTTTGCTGATTTGGATAGACACAAATATGAATAATGAGACGGAAATTGTAACATTGTTATTTGAAGTGCTTGTAATCTAATATGGCCTTCCATTGTTGTGTTTACAAAAAAATGTATAATCGATGCATAATTTAAGAGCGAATTGCGCTAACAAAAGTGGCATGATGAAATCATGGCATGTGCATCTATAACTGACAACATTACCAGCTGTTAGACAACACCTAAAATCTCCCGCAAAGCACATGGTACAGCCCCATTCCTCCCACCCTTCCCCCACTCTTATACATCATGTGGTGCCTCATTATTGACTTCTCCTGGCCTTCTTTAATTTTAATAGCTTATATGTAAACATGTTACAAGATTGGAAGCATTGCGCAAAAATCATAAGGATTTAAAATGATCAACAGAACAGAAATTAGTTCAAAATATTGAAGCTTTTTGTCGTTCTCTTTAACATGTGGTGTGGCTATGCACAACTACGTAATGGTATAGTCCATCCTTTCCTTTTGTTTTTCCACTTTTTCTATTTTTCCTTATGAGGGGTGCGGTTTTATATATTTTTCCTCTTTATACACTTTGTGTATTTAACAACAAATGAGCTTTTTGGTAATTAACATTACCCGAAGGCTTTTGGTGGAATCTATTTTATTTTCCTTATTTACAATAGGGTTTCGTATCGGTGTGTATTTTGTTCTGACTATGTTTATGGTTGCTGACCTAATTAAGCACTGGTTAATATATTTAATCATACATAATTTCCCTCTACAGTGCTTGGCTGCTTTCCAAAGCTCATCTGCGTATTTGCACGCATGAGACCTTAGCAGATTAGCGCCATGCTATGCTAGTTATGCTACAGGAACTATGCAGCAGTGTCATATGTATCATTTATTTTGCTCGTGTTTGGTTTGGTGGTTTCTTGTCCTTAGTTTATCAAGGGCTGTGTGCTTGCCAATCACTTAAGATCCAGTTTCTAATGTTCAGTGGTACCTTACAGACTTATTAGCTTTTTCTGGAAACCAGTAGCATAAAGTAATAATGTTACCGATTTCAGTACGTTTTCAACGTATTCAAACTGAGGCTTCCAAGACAGATGTAGTTTATGTGAACCCACTACACAGCATGAATCCAGTGCTGGTCTCCTAGGTTAAGTGTGCATCTGCGCAATGTGTCATTTTTGCGCGAACAGTGGCACCAAATGAAATTGCCAAAATATTTACACCACCCTTTCTGTCCTACTCCTGTCATTATTTGTTAAACCAGGTGGATTTGTTTTAGTAGCTAACATACTCGAACAGCGAGGCTTTTTTCAAGTCTTCATGCTACATCTAATCTGCAAAAATAGCTTGAATCTGCTAAATCGTTAGCTCTTCTTTCTTGTTTTCGGGTCTTCATTCACTCTTCAAACTCAGATCTGTACATTATAAGGACAGGAACACTTTCCTCAACAGTAGCACTCTTCGTGTGTTATCAAACATTATACATTACTTAACAGACACAGATATTACATAGAAAATCTCTGTATTCATATCGTTGCTTGGTTATTAGTGCCAGTTCTGCTGGAACACCAGGAAAAAGTAAGGGAGTAGATACTGTTATTACCCTTCCCAATCAATGAAAACTGCAGACTGCTATTTAATGCTGTTTCCTGCGCCTGGCTTTCTCCGCCGATACAAGTTATGTTGTCTTCCCCTCACACTCCTTATAATGGTATGATCCCAACTCTCCCAGTAATTTTCCGTTGTCTGCTCTGCTGAATTTCTTGGTAGCAAGAGGGTGGAGCTACACTGCAGTGTGGCTGTGCTTCAGAACTAGGCTAATTTCAGCTAGTTTAATATGTTGTGCAGTCCAACTACATTATTTTTGTACAGTTTTCTATTTTAATACTTTTTCAAAGCACATCCACATTAAAGTTTATGCTATGAGAACGAAAAAAAAAACATTTTCAGTTAGGCTAATTCAAAGGGAAAAAAAACAATATCGTTATGTGTAATTACATTTCATTTTTTTAATTTTGAAGGTGTCTTTATTGATATAAACTATTAATAGTAGGTGTATTTGACTCGAAGCAGCGCTACAGCAGCTAATCGGTGTTTGTCATTGAAGTACCTCGATAGTGATAACAAAGAGCGTATGGAACAATCAGCTATCAAATGCTCTCACGGTACATTGATGCCGTACAACGATCGGTCGCTGCAGCACCGCTTTAAGTCGTACACCTATTAATACCCCTTCAAAATGAATGGTACAATCCTGTCTAAGCCCCTCCCCCACCCATCCCCCAGCTTGCTCAGTTTAGTGCTAGACTTTTGATTTAAGGCCAGAGAAGGCTTGCAGGTTTTGCCTCCAAGCTGAAGGTGGCCTGCATTTGATGATAGCAGTGTAAGCTCAAAGTTTTCCGTCCCTTTGGAAAAATTTTGTTGTGGTAAAAAAAAGTTAGTGCATGGTTTGTTTCTTTAGATTGAGCTAATCATAAAGTTCTGTGAGTGGTTTGTTTGCAATTAGTTAGCAGCAGCGGGAAAGTGCTAGCATTTGGAAAAAAACATGTAGCCTATTCACCTAGGTGTAAGGTTGGTTGGTTTATTTTGTGAAAAATTACAGAACTTGGATGTCCCTGCCCTTCCAAACAGCATTTCGCAATGTAGTAATGACTCATCTTGAAAAGGGCCGCAATGTGAAGTCAAGATGCTGGATTAATTTGATTGTCCCAACCCCTGCAACATGCATTATTGTCTTGAAGGGGCTGAGGTACTCTATCACTGGAAAGGTTACTATTTTAACTTAAATTAATTTAAGATGTCGGGTAAGGTCCCCAGACAACTCGTTCGTGGTTGTAGAATAACATTGCCTTTACGTGTCCTACCAAAGGTTCCAAACATAGGTGGTAAAGGTAGCTAAAATTGTTAACATTGTGCCTGATTGTGTGAATGTGGCTTCATTTGTTGTGATGCAGGTAAGTAAACAATTCAATTCTAATGATTTAACTTGTTTGTTTGATCAGTAAAGTGCAACGTAACACTAAGCATGCATTATTTGTAATACTCGTGCTTATGTAAATGGATAATCTGGTATCTATAGACCGATTTGTTAACTCTTTGTATTAAGTAGTGTTAATCCAGGTACACATTGTACAGCTTTGGCTGTTGTAGGATTTGGCGATTCCTAAAAGATTCATCTGATCCTTTGCCAAAATCAGCAGTCTTTGTTCACTAGTTCGACACAGCTGATTAATCGGCCATCCCGATTAAACTATCTCTGGTGAAATTTTGCAAGTGTCTAGGGAACAGTTCTGTGGTGAGGCTTCTTCTACGATGACTTGTCAAATCAAAAACCTACTGAGACCTAAAAAAAACCTAATGACCCAATTGGTACGACAACAAAAAAAACCCCTCTTGCTATACACATTCAAGACAAGCCATGATCAAAACGATCATTTTAGATAGAGATTGTTTTTACTCGTTCGCCACCATTTCAGTTCCTTGTGTGAATGTTCCTAATCTTTTCCGAAGTTGTCATTGATTAACGACAAAACTCTGCAATAGTCTACTTGTTTATGTTTGTTTTTGAGTCTCGAATGTCGTAGAATCTGTCATTAGTGACAGCTAAGATCCCACAGTGTGACATGGCTTAGATGGGACCATGTTCATTCAGTCTATTTGTAAAATACTACTATAAACTGATCATTGTCCACCTTGCTTTAGCCTGGATTTTTACTGTTTACGACTTTTTAGATGGTATATTAAATATGGTTTTCAACAAAATTATGCATAATATCTTTCGTATACTCTGTGCAAGCTTCCATATTTGCACACTTGGGGAAGAGCAACATCTAGTAAATGGCATCACTTCAATATTGTGATGCTGCTCAACTTGAATGAATCTGTAAAAGTCTCGGGGCTCAGTCTGCAGACATTTCTTAGCTGTCACTCGTCAAGCACAAGGTGTCGATTGTGAAGACTGCCTGTGTGGGTTGAAGGAAATACATGCTGTACACCTAAATTCAGATGTGAATGCTTGGTCAACACGTGCAAGTGCATGGAATCCTTATGTTGTTGTGATAGTTATCAGAGATCAGTAATAAATGCATGGAGAGTTGGTTGCCTTCAAATGACTGGGCCATTAACTAGATCTATTTTCAGATTTAGTTAGCTATTAACAGGTCGACTTTAACTTATTGCTCAGCAAGGTTCTCTTCACACTTATCATCTTCCAGCTGAAGTTCAACACCCTTATGAGAAGCACAAACTAAACCGAACCAGTGAAATGTGGGAAAGTTTTACAAAACTACAAACGAAAAATGCTGTTTAGCCTAAAGGCCCTAATACTAATTGAGTAATAAGTTCGATATAAGCAAACAGCACTTTACTGTATCAAAATAAACACAACAAACCAAATTACAACTTCCATTTAAACTAGCTTATATGTTCAGAATGTGTATGTTTTAACAAAATTGCAAATGCTGAATAATAGATCAGCTTACCGATTAATACGCGTAATTATCTATGATTAGTAGAGGTCAACAAATTGATTGGCTGGCTGATTTAGTTGAGCCTAGTTTTGGCATTTTTTTTAATACAATTTTTAGGCAAGTGCATCTGTTGATGCAGAATCTCTCTCCCTCTGGCTGCGTAAGATGTCAAACATATAGACCCAAAAAAATCGGCATCTTATATCAGCCATCGGCTGTCCTGATTTCAAAATATCGGCATCAGCCAGATAAAAACCCATATCGATTGACTTGTAAATGATTAGTTGCATGTTTGCGCAACAGCATTTTTGCTCTGCAACCGCTCACGAAATACAGTTCCATCTTAATTCAGTCTTTTTATGATTACATTTGCTCTGTCTTTTTGTTCTTATTTCGTTATACTTTACGTTAAATTGCTGTCAGAATACAAGATTGAAAAGGAGAGTGGTTTGAATCTGTGAAGCTGTTTTCATTCTTAAAATGAATTTTTTTTTTTTTCCTGCTCCTTCATTCTCCAAAAACAAATCAGATTAGGTTGTGAGACACCATGCCGTGTCTTGAAGTGGTATAACCTTGATTGTGGAACAGCATTACTTATAGATTTGACCTTGACCTGGGGACAAAGAAATGTGCTTCAGTCTATGGACTAAATGAGACCATCTTTGAGATCTAAACACTTTGTACGTTCTGTTTCTTTACGCTAACTTCACAGAAATACCGCAGTTGCTACTTTCGGCTTTGCTAGATGCCGAGCTTGTGGCCATTTTGTGTTATTGCAGTGCAAAGTCTGAAATGGCAGACTGGGGGAGGGGCTCTTGAAGAGACTTTGCTGAGGTGTAGCTCTGAGTGGTAGCTGCATTGTGCAAGCTTCACTGCCATTGTGCCGTGTTTGGTTCTAGTCATTTTATAGGGATTTTCAGCTCTAAATGAAAAGTTCCATTCCATGCACCTGTTTTGCAATTTTGTTGGTTTTGACTGTAATAGAATGTTATTTCCCAGAAAATGAGAAATGATCATTGTAAAATGCGTCACATTTTCTAATTACGTTTTAATATGGTAGAGCATATATCGTTTTTGGATATTTTGCCTGAAACCTTCAAACTTTGGCCTGTACATGAGGGCTCAGTTACAGCTAGTAACTGAACTACTCTAAACTGGTTTCAGCCGGTTTCTGCCAGTCATATCAATGAGTAGCTGACTGAGCACACAGTAGCGTGAAACGACATTAGCTGTGTTCTAGCACACACAAACAAGTGTTTAACCTACAATTATCTCTGTTTAATGTATCTTGGATTTTATTTGTTTTTGGATTAGCTCCCCTGAAATCTACAAAATGCTGTATTACACTTTCAGACGTGTATATCCTTTTTTTAGTTGTCTTTGGTCTCAATCAGGACCGGGGTGGGGGTTTGGTTGTTAGCATTATATTTATTTGCAGGTATGTCTTTTAATTAAATTGAATAGAATTTATAAATGCAATTAATAATGCAAAAAAATACCAAAGCACTTACATTGCATGTACATGTATTAATTAAGCACATACTTTTGAGAGCAGATTCTATAAATAACCAAATTGAAAACAAAATACAGTTAATCTGAAGCTAAAGAGAGGGCATTGGGAATAGAGAACAGTATTATTCTTCATAACCTAAAAAATATCATAAAGGTGAATTAAAGGCACTCGTAACAACTGACTTAAAGTAATAGCTGTTATTTAACCTCAAATATAGAAATGATAAAAGAACACCTTTTAATCAGCAATTTTTGTTCATGCAGTTCTATGTAAAATTAGGAGTGCCTATGCTTATTTTTTTCCCTATCATCATTCAGTTTAGGCTGCAAACTCATAGCTAGGCAAAAATTCAGTTCCTTTTGTAGTGCTGTAGATTCAGCAGAGGTGCATTGTTGTTTCTAATTAGCAGTGCAGAAAACACTGTGGCTACCTGTGCCGGGTAAAACATGCATGAGAGTATTCATCCAGAAAGGCAGCAAAAAAATAAATAAACCGCTGCATGTATTGCAGAGATTTGCTTTATTAATGTTAACATTTGGGAAGAGCTTTTTTTTTTTTTTTTTTTTTTTTACTAACATTTTTGCATAGTCAGAGTTAACAGAATGTGCTTGTTCACTGTATGATTTTTGTAGTGTAAGGTCTGGATGCTAATGGTGAAGATTTTAAATAGCTTTTGTCACCACACCCCTTTTTAAATAATAGTACAATCCATTCCTGTCCTTCTACCGATCTGCAGCAGTGGGGGAGGGGTGAGTTTTACCCTCACTAATATTTAAGTACTCGTTTCTGTTTCTCATCGTAAACCCCATTTGTATTTTCGTACTTGGAAACAGAACAGTTTGAGGTCTTGCAGGCTATTCTGATCACTGAGGACAGTTTATGGTGTCGGCTTGGTCAGGATACAGTAGTGGCCCCGAAGATGTTGTTTATTGTTGTAGAAGGCAACATGTTTTAAAGAGGCATCTGCAAACATGGAAGAGTCCAAGCTATGCTTCCCCTCCCCCTTCCATGTACTCCTTGTGTGCTCCTTAAGGTAGACATTCTTGAGTTCTCTCACGACTAATCATGAGCTACGCTTCAGAACCGCTGCATTACCGACTCATTTCCACAGTTAATTGTATTTAGATCAACAAATCCTCCATATGTGCATATTTATTAAAGGAGAGGCACTAGTTAGAGAATATGCTGATCACCTCAATGCTGAATTGGCGGATACGTCAGACCTCAGAGTAAGATGGAAATGGCAAGTAGTTGACACTTGTTTGGAACTCAGGCAGTTGGAACATCCAAGTTAGCAGTATCTCCCCCCTCTCGGTCCTTTTATAATGGTACGATCCACACTCTCCCAGTAATTTTCCGTTGTCTGCTCTGCTGAGTAGCAAGAGGGTGGAGCTACACTGCAGTGTGACTGTGCTCTAGAACTAATTTCAGCTAGTTATATTTTGAGACCTGATTTATACTGGAACAGTTCTCCGTTTCAATTCTGTTTCATGGCAGGTCACCTGTAAAGTTAATTTGATAAAGGGGAAAAAAAAGTAGAACCTGAATAAAATTGATAAATTGGTTTTCTTTGCGACACTCTTTTCTCTCACAGTTAGGGTTGTGCACATAGAAGGTACTGCTTGTTTTTCAATGCACAGTGTGTTAGTGTATTTGTTGATTAGAAATTAGCAGAATTAAATAGTGGCACCCCTGTAAAATTCATGGTACAGCCCTAGCCCTGCCCATCCCCCACATCTGTTCAGTTTTACAGCTAGACTCTTGATCGCACGGAAGGCTAGTCAGGCTTGCAGATTTCTCCTCCAAGCAGAAGGTGGCCTGCATTTGAGAATAGCAGTGTAAGCTCCCAGCTCTCTTGTCTTCCTGTCCATGTTTGTTTTCTCATTAGTTACTACTATTAGTAATTACTTTCTGTAAAGTATTTGTATAACAACACAAAATATATTAACTAAACGTAATATTAACCAATTAGTGGGGTGCTTGCGATTTTTACTTGGCTTTAGCGTGAAAATGTTAGCCATGTTCAGATATGACTTTCCCAGCATGTATTGAAAGCAGTTGATTTGGTTTTTGATCAGTTGATTTGGAAAATGTGTTTCAGGTGTACTTAATCTTACTTCTGGAGCTTTTCCTTTCAGCAGCGGTTTGGTCCAACCCCTCTTAGCACACCTGCTGGTAATTTACAAGATCCCGAGGACCTTAATTAGCTGCTTTTGTGTGCTTGTTTAGAGGCCGAAATAAACTCTAGTTTACACAAAGGATGGAGTGGAATCGCACACTTCCATTACAGTTTTTCTGTACTGAAAGCTACGAAGCCGCACATCAATATTATTAATTGTGGATAAATTAGCTATATGCTCGAAACTATTTCTTTTTTAGTAAAATATCAATAAAAATAGTAATTATTAGAGTTGTTTCAGCTGTGTACAGTATATACATAGTGAGGGGGGGAAGAGAACAGATTAGAAAATTCAACCCAGCAAGATTCAGACATTATTTTACAGAAAAAAGCTAAGTACGTGGAAACAAGTGGCTGTGTAGTGCAGCATACAGTTAAAAATGTGGTGTTTTCGATAACTAAAGGCATCATGTGCTTCCAGACGGCTTTGTTTATTATGAGAGTGGCTACGTTTTATTGCGATGTGGTGTAATCAACGTGTTAAGGCATGGCTTTTTTTTTTTTTTTTTTTTTTTTAGATATTATAACCGTATTTTTGATTATGTGTGACCAACAGGGCAGTTAATGTCTAGAGACATTGCTGCTACTCCATAACCGTCACTTGCTGAGCACAAGTTGTTGGATTGAAGAGACAACTTTTTAAAAGTGCTCCAATGCAGAAGCAAAGCCAGAAGACTTAAACACCTGGCGGATCAATGGAAACCATCTTTGCTATCTTTTGCAGAAGACAAGACCACCTCTATAATGTCACCTCTATATCATGTGGAGGGATGACCAGGCTTGAATGACTGGACTCACAGTGCTCTCTCCGTAGAACCTTGATTAATCCAGTGCGACTAATAAATATCTATCTTAAAAAAACAAGAAATTCAGCTCCTGTGTGGACGAACAACTGGACGTATCTTGCCGCAGGTAACCAGGAACAGTCCGATGTGAAGAAACATCCTACAAGCAAGCTAACCACTACATCAAGCAGCTCTGAACCTGAGCCACTTTGTTTTAATTTGGAAATGTCTTCCTGTGATTTGTGCAACTTCGGTTGTTTAGCTTGCCAGCAGCTAAGCTGGTGGCCATGTTGTGTTATTGCAGTGCGGAGCTGCGAGTGTAAAATGGCAGAGTGGGGGAAGGGCTCTTAAAGAGAACTCGAGGGATAGCTGCAGTGTGCGCGGTTTACTGTTGTTGCGCCGGGTTTGGTTTCAGTCCTTCTAGAAATACTTGAAGCTTTAATCCATTAAAGGTTTTCACTGACTTCATGCACTCGTGTGATTAGTTCTGTTTTTAAAATCATATTTTTAATCACACAAGAAAGAGATTATAGATTGGTTCAGTGTGAAGTTAAATTTTAGTAGCTTGATCCTGTAGTTAGTTTGCATATGTTACCAGAAATGTAGTTTAGACTGACATACGAGAGATCCGTGACATAGAACCTACAGCGAAGCCAGTCTAAACCGGTTTCAGCTAGTTTCTGCAGGCCGCGTCTGTGATTAGCTGGCTGTGTGTATATACTAGCGTTAAGCAGGAAAGCAGTGTGTGTGTGGGTTTTTTTTTATTATTATTTTTTTTCCTAGAAGTTATTGCATTATTCATTTTTTTTTAAAAAGTCAGGTTATGTTTGTGCCCACAAACATTTTATTTTTTATTTCGATTACTACCTCTTAATGTTTATGTTGCCCTTTAATTAAACAATGGTGTATTCCACTTGTAAATGCTTAAGGAACCACCAAAAATATTAGCAGTCCCACAATGACAAATTTCAAAAATAGTCAATTAAATCTATCTAATATATAATTTTAATATTGCTTATTTTAGCAGTGTATTATGTATTGTGTGTTTTATGGTATGCCCAAGGATCAAATAGGACAAATAAAATTGAATTGCTAACAATATAACTGACCTGAATAGCTGCTTTTATTTAAAGCATAGAGAATAGACTGTCCATTTCCGTAGTTTCCTTTCCCATTTATTTATATTTTTTATTAATTTAATCAGTACTGGTTTTTGTCTAGCTTGGTCAGCAGTGTTCAGATTATTCATTGTTACCGTGTCAACACCTCAGTGAGCACTTAAACTCTTAGGACATATATTAGCCCAACAGTAGTAACGATGAATATCCTATCTATATATATCTCCTTTAAAAATAAAGTTCCACTGACCACTTTTCAAATAGATTTCTTTGTTACGTTTTTTAAAAATCACCTAGCTAATTCTAGTGAGTGCGCGAATGAGCTGGCATCTGCTCTGGTAATAAGGCATCTCAGTACTAGTAAATATGTCATGTGAAGTCTAAACCAATTCCGTTTTCTGTCAATTGAGTTGGACATGACTAATATGACAGTGAGTCACAAAGTCAGATGCTAATTCGTCAAGTGAGTCATTAAATTGATTCAACCCAATAATTCAAGTTTGAAACTAAAATGTTTGATTGGCTACAAAGAACCATATAGTCATATGTTCACAAACGACATGTTAGTCAGTGGAAACCATGGAATGGAATGATGTTTATTTAGTCTGTAATATTTTTGATTCGCAGTTCTTGCTTCGCCTCATCACTTTCAGTACAGATTGTGAGCTCAAAACTCAGCTCAACTACATTTTGTTCCTGCCGTGGTGCTGTAGATTCAGCAGCAGCTTGTCGCTGCCTCTGATTAGCGGTGCAGAAAAATCTGTGGCTACTTATGCAGGGTAAAATAAGCACGCGGGGCTTCATCCAAAGAAATAAGAAAAAAAAAGCATTGATGTGTCCTAAGCTTGTAAGAAGAACAAAACGCTGAAATGAATAAATACTTAGGCAGATTTTAAATGAATGCCTTTTGTGAATTCGTAATACTGAAATATTAGCTAAAAATAGCTATAAAGACTCAGAACTCTTTCATAAAGATGGATTTAGATTTTAATGGAACCAATGAGGTGACCAGTCCGACTAGCATTTCTTACAGCTAGTGCTACGCAGGAAGTGCCAAATTCCAAGTTGTTGAGATAAAGGTCGGGATTTGCCTCCACTCAGATATAATGTCAGAAAATAATGTCAACGCATTGAGACAATATAATTTGATTGTGATTTGTATGTACATTTAGACATTTCTTCCTTTTATGCAGAAGATCATGAATTTTCACACCCCTCTTTTTAGGAATAGTACATTCCTTGCCTATTGCTTTCTACAGTTTTGACTGCATGTTGTGCAGCAGTGGGGGAGGGTAAAGTGTTCCCTCACAACCATGATTTTTTTTGACAGGTTTTTTTTTTTTTTTTTTTTGGTTCTATAAATCTTTATTTTTGTGACCTTTTTGACAATGGGTAATTCAATAGAAAGCCTGCCGTTGTTTTGTTGAGTGCGGTTTGGCTCGTTCGATCATGACAGACTCTTCTGGTTACTGAGGACCGTTTTGTTTCGTGTTGTTGCTGAAAGATATAACGGGTTAGGGTTTAATAAATGTAGTAAGGTTGTTTGTTTTAGTGTAGAAGATAAATAATTTTATAGAAAAGACAAGCACAAACATGGTAGAGTCCAACCAATGCTCCCCTCCCCCTCTCCATGTACTTTTTGTGTGCTCCTCGAAGTAAGGTGCCCAGACATGCTTGGGTCACAACTAATCATGGGCCACACTTGAGAACCGCTGCATTATAGACTTGTATCCTAAATAATTATTAGCTTAAAAAAAAAATTTAAAATATTTTTCGTTCCAAGTTGGCTCTGATTGGAATGCCTCACTGCTGTTTGACAAACATAAAAACCCTCTGATTAGTTGGACCTGACCTGGAAATGACCTGTAGTTAGTGTCTTTTTGGAACTCGGACAGTTGCAACATCCAAGTTAGCAGCGTCTCCCCCTCTGTCCTTACAATGGTACGGTCCGGACTCTTCAGTAATTTTCCATTGTCTGCTCTGCCGTGTTACTTTGCAGCAAGAGGGTGGAGCCTCACTGCAGTGTGGCTGTGCTCTAGAACTAGGCTAATTTCAGTTAGTTTGATACGTTTCAGCTAATGCACGTTTAAACCAGTTTTCGGTTTCAGCCGTTTCAAAACAAGTGAAAACATTTGTACAAGATAAATTAGAAAGAGAAATCTGAAAGTAAACCCTGAATAAAAATCACAGATTCAGTCCTTAGTGCATGTACGTAGTACAGCTCATTTGTCAGTGCCAAGAAGTATACAGTAGCGTGTTTAATATTTATTAACATAAATAAAAGTAGCACCCCTGTAAAATGAATGGTACAGCCCTAGCCCTGCCCCTCCCCCACATCTGTTCCGTTTTACTGCTAGGCTTTTGATCGCAAGGAAGGCTAGTCAGGCTTGCAGATTTCTCCTCCAAGCAGAAGGTGGCCTGCATTTGAGGATAGCAGTGTAAGCTCCCAGCTCTCTGTCTTCCTGTCCTTTTGCTGCTTTTCATTAGAATCTTTGCGTGAACATGTGCTTTGTTTTACTAGATTACTCTAAATGTAGTTGCAAGTGTTAGCGATTTTTCTCTTATTTTTTTCATTAGCGAAAAAATGCTTTTTATTTTTATTTTTTTCTTGTTTATCTTTTTGAATGCATATTTGGCTACATAACATGATACTGATGAGTCTAACTATTTCTTAAGAGTATGTTGGTTGTTGACCGTTTTAATTGGAAAGATATGTGGTTCAGGGGTACTCAGTCCTGAGATTTTCCTTTTAGGTCCAGCCCTCTTTTAACACACCTGTGGTAATTTACAGGTGACCCCGAGGAGCATGATTAGCTGGTTCAGGTCCTTTTTTGGAACCAATCAGAATCTTCAAAACCAAATCTGCACAAAGGTAACTCTTTAGTAGAACTGAGCACCTTTGTAGGCCTAGGCCTTAGGTATGTTCTGTTTCTTTCTTTTCCGCTTCTGTCAATGTTTTTATAATCTAACACTTCTGAAGTACAACTGTCCCGGTATAATAGATTAGCCTACCCGTGTGTAATGAATCTCTAGAGATGTTGCTGCTGTCCTATAACTCACTTGTCAAGGTGTTGAAGACTAAGAACACCTGACCTGAATGGATTGAAGAGTACTTATAAATGCGAAGAACTCCAGTTGTGCCAGAATAAAGCACAAGAAGACATCTTTACACTCCCCTGAAGACAGATGTTACCACATCAGGTCAGGACCCACGCCTTGGTTGATGGAAGACACCCTGATGAAATTTCACACTTCATAAGGATGGATCGAAAGCCAGCTTTTCTATGCAAAAAAAAAAAAAAAAAAATCGTCTGGAAGCAACTTCGGCTGAAGTCAAATGCATATTCTGTGCAAACTTGGTAAATGAGACTGCTTGTAAAATCAAGCCACTTCATTTAAATGTTGCCTATTCTGGTTTCATAGTGCAACTTCAGTTGGGTTTTTTTTTTTTTTTTTTTTTACTTGCCAGCACTCGAGCTGGTGGCCATTTTGTGTTACTGCAGTGCAGAGCTGCGAGTGTAAAATGGCAGAGTGGAGGAGGGGCTCTTAAAGCAATCTTTACAAAAAGTCTAGCTGCAGTGTGTGCACGCTTTCCTGCTGACGTGCCGCGTATGGTTCCTCTCATTCTAGAGGAGTTTAAGCTCCATTGCCTGAAATATTTTATATTTCACGCACTCGAACAACAGTGTTTGCAGGGTTCTCAAAGTGTCATTGAGCAAAAATCAAGTATGAAACATCCGTTCTTTTCTGAAAGTAAAATTAACCGCTAAATCTGCTGATTAGTTTAATTGCTCTAAACCTCCAAGTGTTTTTAGACACGAGAGAGAGAGAGATCTATGAGATGTTAACTCGTCTCAACTGGTTTCAGCCTGTTGCTGCCGGTCGTGTCTGTTATTAGCAGGCTGTGCATTAAAGTAGTTGCTAAAGGAAGCTGTTTTTATACAAACACTTGTAGTGACTGAGGGTTTTAAGATGGATTCAGGTCTTATTTCATCAGTGGCACTGTAAATATCGGATATTCCGTTGCGGGTTGTCTGCTCTAGTACTGAACTACGTTTTCATAGGATCTGATGAACCTACTTAGGAATCCGAATTTGGTCAGAATAATTTCCCCTTTTTCACTAGTGAAGGGAATTAATTTTGTGCTAATATAGTATTATAAAGAGCAAAGGACGAACATTTTAGGTGTGTATGTAACTCGGTCTCCTCGTTAAAACACATTAAAAGCTTAATGAATTTTAACGACAGATGTTAGACCCTTGTGAACAAAATGCATTTAACTGTAAGAAAAATAGTTGTTAAAATAGCTTATTCTAATTTATTTAATTAAAATAAAACAAATTAATACGTCACATGTACCCAACAATATTAGCAGTGCTGTTCCAAAACATTCAGAACACCAGAGAGGTCCTAGCGGTTTAGAATATGTAGTATTGAAGTAGCTAAAGCTTGTGCAAAACCACAGAGAGCACTAAAACAACATAGAATAAATCTGGCTTTACACACTGATGGCATACAGATTATTTATTGTTCTCATCACAGCTGCAGTTGCAGTATTATGCTCATTTTTGAATCCCGTGTGACAATTCTTCATAAAAAGGCGCCAAACGTCCTCCATATGAAAATGTCGAGCTTTAAATTTTCCGATTTAATATCATGGTCTTTACTCACATTCAAGGCCTTCATCAGACATTAGGGACATTCGTATAATATTACATGAATTTTTGAATTATTTACAGACTTCCTTGTATTCTGCATTCCCACACCCCTTTTAGTTATCGTACGATCCATGTCTGTCGTCTTTTACCGTCATGAGCGCACATTCTTCAGCAGTGGGGGAGAGGGAGCGTTCTCACTGCATGCGTCTTATCCCCAGTAAAATTTTAAGAACTTCTTTCCCTTTCTCATTATTCACTTTGTGTGTGTGTGTACTTGATTTTCTCTTCATAGTTTTGTTTGTAGTGGTCTTCCAAAGTCTAAAAACGGAAGGGCATTGTCTTGTGCTGTAGAGCAATTCTTTTCCTTCCATTCACACTTGGGGTGTTGCTTTTAGGTGAAGCGACTAGGCATGGCTTGCGATCTCTGACGGACGTAGGACGAACCTGAGAAGTATTAGGTTTATCTATCACACTTTTATTGATTGTGGATGCAGCAGAGTATGTTAGCACAGAAAGGACATTTGACAGGCTCTGTGCAGGAGCCATGTGTCTGGTGCACACAACTAGATTCTGTCCGGTCCAAAGTAAAAACGTTGCGATGCAACAATCACATCTAATCAGATTAGCATGTGCTTTTCTCGGTTCGCCCGTTCTTCTGAGCTTGCGATTTTTCTGTTACTCCTGAATGTCGTGACTCTAAGAATATAAACCTAGAGTTTAAGGCGTCCATGCTGCTTTTGCAGTGTTCTTGTTTTTTTTTTTTTTTTTTTAATTTTATTTAAATCTTGTGGA
This sequence comes from Puntigrus tetrazona, assembly GCF_018831695.1. Taxonomy (NCBI): domain Eukaryota; kingdom Metazoa; phylum Chordata; class Actinopteri; order Cypriniformes; family Cyprinidae; genus Puntigrus; species Puntigrus tetrazona. The sequence goes on along the minus strand of NC_056699.1, from coordinate 22,250,475 downwards.
TCTTGAGGCTTACCCCGAAGATACGTATGAAAATGCAAATTAAGATGTCGAAATGCAGCGTTGTTTGTCATGGCAAGGACAGAAGCGCAGATTAATGTGGACGAGCTCATTGGTCCTGTCGCGTCTGGTTGGAAACCGTGTCAGACCTCGGAGTATGTGGAAACTCGTCAGTATTCGTTTACTGTCTGTTAGGAACTCAATCAGATGCAACATAAGTCATGAGGGTTTAGAGATCTGTAAAATCTGTTGCGCTTACATTTTTCTTTAATTAAATTGACCGCGCTTTTAAATAAGGAAGCTCCTCTGCTTTGTTCTCATAGACTGAATGTGCTCCTTGTCAGTTTTTTTATTTATAGGCGCAGTTAAGAGATGACAGGAATGGATGGGCAAAACGGAAGATCGAAAAGTGTCATGATGCCGGATTAGAATGCGAGTCGCCCACATGAACGCTAGAGTTAAATGTTCATACGCTAACCGCTACGTCTAATGAGATGTAGCTGGGGAACATGTAGTTTGGTATTCGGGATAGTTTTACAAATGACCCTTTACTAGCAAAATAATGAAATGAACAGTAGGGATTTGTTCCCATTTAATCAGCTTGCCTTTGTAAATAACACGAAAGAAAATCCAGAAAATAAAGAGCTTCTATGTCACTTACTAGATTTGATTTTACGCAGTTAAAATGTCTACACAACTCTCTGAGACTGAGACTTGCCTTATTTTGTAGTCAGAAGTGCTCAAATATGCTGAACATTCTCAATTGTCTGTCATTCACCATTGAAATGGCGACCGTAGCTCATTTTGTTGTAAAAAGTTGTTTACAATTTGCTTTTGACAGCATTTTTGACCTTTCACCTCATTATAATCCTGCTCTGTGCAGTAGAGATTCATGCTCATTGAAAAATATGGAGTGCATATAAACAAATTGGCACTTTTTTTTCAAATTCAGAACAGAGAGCTTTTTCTCTACGCCCTCTGGTGTTGACACGCAGCGGTGCATGCGAGACACCCCTCTTGTTGTAATGGTACGATCCACATCGCAGTAATTTTCCACCCTGTTTTCTCTGTGCCTGCAGCAGTGGGGGAGGGGGCCGTTTTTTGCTTTTCAGCACATGGCAGTTTTTCTTTCTTGCTGCTGAGGTTTTTGTTCTTTATTCTTTATTTTCCACTGATTTTAAAAAGGTTTTTTGGTTGAATGTCTTTTTTTGGCAGACTTTTTCAATCACAGGTTTTAGAATACCGCTGATGGATCAGAGAGCTTATAGGGGGTGATGAATCATCTCACAGTCTCAGAATCCAAAAAAAAAGTGACCTTTTGCTCTATATGACGCGGTACTGTTGGTTGTAACGCTACAATTTTGTGTAGCTACACTGTTTTTTTTTTTATTCTGGTTACAGCCAACACCTTACAAAGAATGTGCTCCGCCTCTGCACACGAGATCCCTTCCCCCTCCTGTTCTCTCTGTCTCTCTCTGTTCCTCTTTTCTGTGTTGTGTGCGCTCTGAGCTAGTTGGGAATTAGGCATGCTCCTGTTTTCGCGCTCGCTACTAATCAAGGCCTACTCCTGAAGACTGCACCTCAAGGTTGTTTTCGAGCCGTTTCGGTTCTTGAAGACGAATTTTTAAAAAAAAATGTTCACCTTCATATTTAATAGCGTTTACTCAAGATTAATGGACGTTTTGGTGGATTTTAGTTTTTTTTTTTTTTTTCGCTAATTCTAACCGATTTTTCACGTTTGTGTGGTTTCGCAGGCGTTTTCGCGAAAAATTGTTGCGTTGTTAGTGATGGTTTTGTAATTCTGCCATTTTTGGGAATTGCCCCTTTTACTTTCAACAAGGAAACTTTATTAGTGCTTTGGGTTTTCGCCATAGGAAGTGCTGATTGCGCAAAATCTGCGCGCGATCCTTTGCGATCTTTTTGTCATTTAACGTTTTTGCTAGGATTTTATTTTAAATTTAAAGGTTGCTTATTTGTATCCCTTTCGTTCGCTTTATTTCGGGTGTCATGCAGGTATCGACCTTGTAAACCGTTCAAGACGCACTACCGTTTTCTGTTATTTTGCGAACATTTCTTTTAGAAATCCGAGGTTATGTTTCTGAAACCAGTTGTTGAAAGTTAGTACAGACTCCATGGATTCAAGTCTGAGCTTCAGGAGGAGGAGTATTGTAGACCTGAGCCTGGCTTTACACCGCAACTCTGGCGACCATTTTGCAATGAGCGGCAACATCAGCGTCTATGTTTACAGACTGGGTGGGGGAGGGCCGCAGTGAGCCTGTGCGCGGCGTTCAGCAGAAGAAGAACAAGCTTTCCAGAAGCTGGCTGCCATTTTTATGAAATGAATGCCCTTTTCAGGGACATAAAACTGAGGAGAGGGAGGAATACAGAGATGCATTTTAGTACGGTTTAGTTTTTATCACACATTTGCCTTTTCAGGTTCATGACCTGTTGGAATATGAAAACTTGGCTTCTTTTTTGTTTTGTGCAATCTAGTCACCGGTCTCGCTCCTGACTGAGCAGTTTGTGGTGTTTAGGGTGGCAAATGATTTAAAAGCTATGAAATCTTCAGTTGAATTCCGTAAAGGTCTTTTTCGTGGTTGTCATGGATACCAGACCTCAAAGGAACGGCTGTAGACAGGAAGTTAAAGGTGTTGCAAATGGTCCAGGACAACGTGATTTTGGTGTGTGTGTCTATATATAAAATATACACACCACGTCATTCACACCTGCCAGCATTGTTAATGTAGCAGTGCAGCAGCTATGCGGCGGTCTGTGGATTTATGCTTGCAGCCCTATTTTCTTATTATTTATTGTTTTATTGGATGTGTAGTAAATCTAAGATTAGATTAGAATAACTGAAGTAAAATAGATGTGCAGCATTAGAATGAAATCCAGACAGATTATTTGTTTGGATCCAGGTCGGTGCTTTGATGCTAATAGCAAGTTCATTTCAATGCTAGCAACTCTTTTTCATGGGAGTGCTGAGAAATACAGAAAATGGCTTAATGTAAATATTTGGTTGAGCTTTACTGTACTTTGATTTATCTCTGGTCTTGGTTGAAAGGTCATTTTCAGAACAGTTTTGGCATTTGATGCTAAAGTACCAACGGTTTCAGACATGTTGTTTTTTTTTTTAATGTATCAGAATAATTTCATAAGAACTGTGCCATGTGGCTATTCATTGTGTACAATTTTAGCTTTGAGAGTCTCTTAATGAACACTGAAGGAGAACACCACGTGTTGTAATTTATTTTAAGACCTGTTCTGTCCTTAAAAAAAAAAAAAAAAATAGTATTTTTAGATTACAAATAGGTTTTAATATTACCTTGACTTAAGCGTAAAGTACATCTGTGTCACATTGTATGCACCGATTCGCTTCGGACATAAGTAATATCTACTAACTTTTATAGGTACAGGATGGCATCAGCACAGATTCTTTATAAACAATATAAAATATTTTTAAGAATGAGTTTATGTGATGTTTGTCATAACATGTGGCTGCACATGCAGCATGCAGCCATACACGTAGAGCTAAGGTAGTACGTCGACTGCATTACTAGATAATCACGAATATGCCAGTGCTTAAGTGTTACGATAAAACTACAGGGTTGTGATTTACATAACATTTTGAGTGCAGCTCATTAATTAAAACGTAAGGGAGCTGTACTAAGAAGGAACTGAAGGATTTTTGTATCAGGTTTTGAGTTGAAGAACTAATAGTTGATTACATCTAATTCATGTAGCAGAAATGAATTCAAATGAATTTGACTACATTTCAAACCTAATATTTAAATTTTTATTTTTATTAGGATCCTCAAGCGACTGGCTGCCAAATCCATGAACAGGAAAATACGAGACCTCACAGAAGCCTGGTAAGACTAATTAATGTCTTCTTGTGATTAACACTGAGAAAGAAGTACTAGTCTAGTTTAAGTACGATGGTAGCTTTGAAAATCTGCATTATATAAGGAACTCCTCTTGTCGCTAGCAGATTCTGTAGAGTGCAGCTCTTATTGGTTAAGAATCGCACCAATCAGCTTGAGGGGGAGGACACAAAGTCTGCTCTCCCTCTCCGTTTTCTGAAATCACATGCACTGCTGACTGTTAAGGCCCTACCAACTCGCTAGTTATGTCAATTGAACTGAAGAAGGTTATTGGTTTTTGTTAGGTTCAACTACTTTCACAACAGCTGTAAGGTGGTTTGCGGACTTGTTAATCAGAGAGATGCTTCAGCTCAGACTTTTAACGTGGGTATCTAAACGGATCAGTTTAGTACATTTACTTTGGCAACTTTTTTTTAGGTAGTAGTTAAGCCAAAGTCTTAGTCTAGGGTTTTGTTCCAGTCAAAGAAAGGTACAGTGATCGAGGCCAAGAGAAAATTCTAGAACAACAGGAAGTGGAGTTTAGATGAGTGACAGTGACACCTTGTGGTCACACTTCAGTAAGAGGCTCGTACTTGATCAGATTAATCAGATATGTTGAGTACTGGATGGAGTTTAGCTAACTAGCCGGTTTAGGATCTAAAAATTTTTTTCTTCCGCTGTTTATCCGCAGGTGAAAATGGAAGTAGCTGTACCAGAGGAACCTCAGAAGAAAATCTTTCGTGCACGGAAAACGATGAAGATGAGCGATCGGCAGCAACTGGAAGCTCTGCATAACACCTTGGCAGCCGCCACCTCCGGCTCCGCCTCTTACTCATCATCTTCCTCCTCACCACCTCAGACACCACTGGTCAACGGCGCCCACAGCGAAAAGGAGAAAGAGAAAGTCAAGGAGAAAGATTCGAATCATAAAGAGGCCGACTTGATATCACCTGCTCCCGGTTCCCCTTCTCCGTCTTTCACCCTCTCTCGATCTCCCTCTCCACCCAACACACAAACTACCTCACCTTCTATGGATATTGACGACCCCCTTGTGGCGGCAGAAGAGAAAAAGGAGACAAGCAATAAAAGTTCCTCCTCTTCTCTTTCTGCTTCCCCCTCTGGGTTGCACTGTGATCCAGAGGTTAAGGAAGGATTTCTGTGCTTGAGCGAAGAGGATGAAATCCAAGCAGAAAAAGATGAAAAGAAAGACAATAGTGGGGAGAAGATGAATGTAGATGACGAGAAAGAGGACCAAAAAGAGGAAAAAAGCACTTCAGAGAATGCAGGAGGTGAGAAAGTCAACCTGCCGGCAAACTATGAAGTTCAAGGAGATCAGATAGTAAATTTGACCCACAACTTATTTGTGGAGATTTTTAAAAATGCTTTAAAATCAAAGTAAAATATGAGCTTTTCCTGTTCACATTCTTGTAATGGACTTTCATGCAATTACAGATCAATCAGTAATTTTGTTGAATTAAGTAGAGGCATAGCTTCTTTTTTTTTTTACCCAAAAATGAAAAATGTTGGAATGTTGAAAGAAACAGAATGTTGTTTCAAACCTATAAGACTTGCTTTCTAACTTGGAACACTATTTTCTTTTAATATTCTATCTTTTCCTTCTGCGCAATAAATGTCGCTATCTGTTTTGGAACAATATGGATGACAAAAGGAAATTAAGTTGCATGCTCTATAGACTATATAGAAGAATCATTTTGAAACCCGAAATCTGCAATTGCTGTGATTGTTATAGCTCAATAGTATTGACGTGAAGTTTAGCCTTTGAGCTAGCATTAATTAACGCTAGTAGCTCTGCCTTAAAGTCTAAACCCTTCCTCTGTTTCTACTCAACAGCAGACAACAGTGCCTCTGCTGGTACAAAGCGATCGTTGTCAGAGAAGGATGAAGATGACAAAGAAATCAAGGATGAGAGAGATGGGAAACGTGCAAGGCTGGACGGTGAGGAGCTGGAGGCTCAGCTAGAGCTGAAAATCACGGCCAATGCTGGGAGCCGGCATAAACTGGAGAAGGTTTGTTATACAATCCTCATCAGTACGCATCATTTAGTCACTTACCCCATACCGTTGCACGTTTTAATATAATTAAATGGGATACAAAGATATCTTAAAGAGAAGAGTTCACAGAAAACATTAACATACTGTCATTAATTCATCCTCATGTCGTTCCAAACCCATATGGCTTTTGTTTGTGGAACATGAACATGTTTTGTTAATTTTTGAAACGCAAATGAAGAGACAATTGCTTTTAGCTCATGGAGTATGGTAAACCGAAGCCCAATTGTACTTGTTTCATATAAGAATAAAACACATTGTTTCTCACTTGTTGGAATATTCGAGGCTATCAGACATGGTTTTTTTTAATTCTTTTTCTTTTTCTTATTAGATGGTACAGCAGTTAGTGGAGGAGCGGTTAAGGGTGCTGCAGTTGACTGTGTTTGACCGAAGCATAAAAGAGCTAAAAGAGAGAGTGGAGAAGATTGACAACGCAACCAAACAACAGAATACAATGCAGCATATTAACACACTACAGGTGAGGTTTTATTATTAAAATGCATTTAAAATGCAGAACTATTACTATTATGCATTTACAATGGTATGTTAAAAGACTGATACTTGACCTTGACAAAACCGTTTTCATTTTAGGCTAAGATTTCTCGGCTGGCCAAAAAGTTTGGTGCGGCTAATCAGGCTTCTGAGAACTCAAAGAGAAGTCAAGAGGTAAATTTTTTTTTTTTTTTAGTGTCAGTGGTTTATGGAATATCTGTAGTTTATTTCTAGTGGTGGATTTGTGCTTTTGCATCATTAAAACGATGACACCTTTGTTTCCTGTTAATCAGGCTCATGCTGCCGCTGCTGCTGCTCAGGCTAACAATGCAACCAACATGACTACACCGCAACGGTAAACACTTCTGACCCATTAACCTCCATTCTCACAAGATCATGCTCTATTACGAGACATTACGGTCATTTTGTTGTTTTCAAAATACACATTCAGTTCAGTCAAGATTTACCTCTAGTGTAGGTTTGCACACAAAAATAACAGAAAACACGACTGAATACAAGCATGCATTTTCTGTGAACAGCCCTTACAGCTGTTACAGCTGTAGCCACAAAAGCCTTCCAGGCACACTCTCGGTCGCAGACTAATTTGTTAAAGCATATTAGTGCTGCAGTTGGCAATTCAGAAAGCTTTAGTAAATAATTTCTGAAATGCTTGTGCATTATTTTCATGCTACCATTTCTGTTCTTCCACAGTACTGTTAAAACCACAATGGATCCCAAACTGTCCAATCCAGCCACTGGATCTAATTCAACTGGTGAGCTTTTTGTTAATTTTACTTCTAGTACTCGTTTAACTCTATTTAAATTGAATCCATTTCTAAAATTAATTTTCTTCACCCCTCAGCAATCCCAGCCCAGCCTAAACCTCTGTCCACTCCGACTACTCCAACTTCCTCCGCTCTAGCTTCTCCTGCACCCATTCTACAGATCATTTCAACAACAACAAACTCCACTCCCTCATCCACCTCTTTGCCTGGCCAGTCTCAGACAGGCACCCTACTACTAAAGACTGGACCCAGTACAGGGGTCATGACTAACACCCCAGCGACTTCAGGGGGTCAGTCGGTGGCTATTCAGCCTCTTTTGATTCAGCTGCCTTTAGCGATGGCGAATGGGCAAAGCGGGGCATTGGTCAATACTGCCAGTGGTGTCGGTTTGATACCGGTGTCCTCGTTATCTACGGTTAGTAGCAACAATAAGGCAAAGACGACTACGCCTGCTACCACCTTCATCCTTCAGAAGCCGGCGGGCAGTGTTGTTTCGTCGTCTTCAACCTCGTCAGCTCCAGCTGTGTCCTTAGCGAGAGCCGTGTATCCGGGTGGCACAGGGACTGTTAGTTCACCCAGCACAGGGATATCGGTGACTACGGCCCGAACACCTACGCAGTGCGCAGCTGTTGTGGGAGTGTCTACAGCGGCCTCTTCTCCAGGAACCACGGGGCCCGCCGCGACGGGATCAGCAGCAGCTGCAGCTGGTCCACCATCGGCTTCAGCGCTGGCCTCAAAGACAGGTATTGGAGAATGTCTTATCACGTGCCTACTTTTTATCATTTCGGCTAAATGGAAAGTGCTTTATCTGTTCCGTAATTTTCTTTTGGGTTTTTCCTGTTGAGGGGTAGAAGACAAAATAAATATTGAATGCATGGTATAATAAAGCATTATTTAAATTTAAAGGGACAGCGCACCCAATAATGAAGTCTGTAATTAATTACTGAACCTCGTGTCATTCCAAACCCGTAAGATCGTTTTTCAACTTTGCAACACACCCGAAAATTGTAAGGGCTGTTTAATAATCTCAATCTTTCATTTTAAACAGATAATCAGGCTTCAACACCGAAGACACCCTCTCAGGTAAGCAGTGTATCATTATGTGATGTTTAAAATGTAAATCCAGTGTAAATTTGGTACTAAATTTTACTCTTCCTTCTACAGACTGGGCGGCCCAAAGGTTCTGTAATAGATCTGACTGAAGATGATGATGATGTTCAAGGTAAAACATGGCTGTTTTTTATTGCTTTGTCTTTTTAAAGTCTGGTCACATTAATGAAAATTCCTGGGTAAAAAAGGATGCATTGTCTGTCAATACTGCGGTCATGTATGACGCACAACAGCTCACACGAAAGTAATTTTATAAAGGAATGTTTTCACCTTCACATGAAAAGATTGTGTGGATTTTAATCCACTAAATAATGGCCAAAGGTCAAATAATGACTTTAGCATTAAGTTCAATACAGTATTCGAAAGAAGACGCTCTGCTGAATTCTCATCCCCAGTTATTTATCCTCTTTTTAAGTTACTGTTAATCATCTTCCCTAATGCTTTTTTGTGTTATCCAGTGACCGGAGTCCAGAAGGCCACTGTTTCTCCCATCACTACCCAGCGTGCATCTGGGCCGCCTCCTTTAGTCAGCTCTACCACTAATTCCGGTAAATAGAACGTAGACCTTTTCCCACCTCCACTTTCCTTTTTATTCTACTTTTTGCCTGTATTTGTAAAATTCAGAGTTGTATGCTGACGTTCTTTCTTTTTTCTCCTTGAATCAGGAGCAAGATCAGCGCAACGTTCCTCTGTGGTAAGTGTGCGGTCATATATTTAAAAAAAGACACGCTTCGAACGTTTTATTTATATATTTAACACACAGCGCTTCCTATAATTTTTGCTCGCTCATTGTTCTCTCAGGATTCTCCATCTCAATCTCGTCCGAGCTCTTCTTCCTCGAGCGCTCTTCCTCCATTACCACTGGCGCCATCGCCGCCGGCGCGTCTCCCCCCCGAAGCCGCCCACACGTCCCCTCCCCAGCAGCCCCAGCTCAAACTGGCCCGCGTCCAGAGCCAAAACGGGATCGTCCTGTCCTGGTGTGTTGCAGAAACTGACCGCAACTGCGCTGCTGTAGATACCTATCACCTGTACGCCTATCACCAGGACCACCAGGGGGCAGCATCGGGCGCCTCGACTCAATCACTATGGAAGAAGATCGGGGAGGTGAAGGCTCTGCCGCTGCCCATGGCATGCACCTTGACCCAATTTGTGTCCGGGTCGACATATTATTTTGCCGTCAGGGCCAAAGATGTGTATGGCCGCTTCGGTCCTTTCTGTGAACCGCAGTGCACTGACGTCATTAACCCAGCGTCTTCTCCATCATCCTAAGATAATTCCAGATGAGGGTGGGGTGGTGGCTGCTGGAGGTATGACGGGAGATTTGTAATTGTTACAAAATTGTTAACTATGCGCAGACCACTGGTTTAGTCTTGCCCTTTGTGTTAGGAATCGTAGGGAATTTAAATAGGTTGTCTAATGCAAATGGAAATACGAATAATCATCAGTGCATACAGACACACATACACTATTTGTTTCAACTTTATTTTACAATAAGGAGGGAACTATCAGATTTAAATTGTGCTTGAAATCGTATTTTCCTTGTGCAGAATGTTCAGAGTTAAGTATTGTTTTTGAATTTCTTTTTTTTTTTTCTTTCCATTTTTATTTTTTTTAATAAAATGATGATATTCAATACATTGCACAGATGTTCCATTATAGGTCCCGGTCATTAGCTACAGGACAGAAAAGCTGGGGTGTTAAAGGTTTTGTATTGTTTTTTGTCTGGTACCCAGACACTGCAAAATGACACTCAATAAAAAGTATTGATATATTTAAAAACGTGTCTTTTTATTTGTCGGAGCTGCAGTGTGAGTTATTGAACGGCATGTGATGTTCGTTTATGTTTTACAATTTCAAGCTAACAATGAAAGGGTGAGTCAGAAGACGAGCTGTCCGGTAGCGTTTCTGTACGTCTTAAAGGGACAGTTCACCCGAATGAACCAGTACCAGGACGTATTGGATAGTTCTGCATTTGCTACATGACTAATAAATCTCTGAGTTCCAAGATGTGATGTGGAAGGCAAAACGCTGGAAAAATTTTCAGAAAGATACCAGTTATAAAAGAAATGTTGCTTCAATGTAGTATATGGATATAATAGTTTACCAAAATTTTGAAGCAATAAAACCAAACGTTTCCAATGTTATTTATTAGTTATATACTATATATATATATATATATATATATATATATATATATATATATATATATATATATATATATATATATATATATTAGTTATATAGCATATAATATATTTGGCTTTGAGTAGATTAACAAGAAGAAAAAAAACTAATGAAGCCTTGTATAGCTATATGGTGTAGTGTAGTATGTAATTTCCTCTCAGATTAAAAAAAAAAAAAAATACAGAACATGAGAAAGAACATCTTGGAAATGTCAGCTGCCTCGGCTTCTTGGAAGACATCCAGGAGAAGCAGCAGACCATTTATTGAAACAATGTATCCCAGCTTTAAAACTTGGATGCTGGTCCTTTGTTCCTGTCTGTGTGAGCGAACGAAAGATTCAGTGTGGACCAGACTTCATGCCATCAGTCAAAAGTCAGGATATTCAAGATATAATATGTCTACCTCAGAAATGTTAAAAAGGGTGCAGAATATTGTATATGCATGTCGCGGGATTCACACTTTTATAACTTTACAGCTTGCTTATTGTAATGCGCTATTGACTGGGTGTCCTCTCTGTTTCCGTTAACACGATTATTCACATACTTCATTCAGTTCAATAGTAATAATTTAGAATTCACCAGGGCGTATTTACCAACAAATTAATTTGTCGATGTTACGATTTTCCCACCAGAAAATCTCTTTTATTTAAAGCAATATGTGTTACACGATAAATTAAACTGACAATGAAAATGAAAGTGAAAATGCCATCTCTAGACAGCGAGACAAGATGAAGTGTGCACGGCGCATCTTATACCTGCACGTTTTCCCTAGACTTACCACAAGGGGGCAGTCGAAGACGAGCTATTTCTCTACAAAATTGGGCGCAGACTTCACATTCATTCAGTCACATGCAGCAAAATTGCAGTATATCTATATTTAATACACTTCACTGAATATGTTTTAGGGACCACGTAAAGAAGAGCTTCGATTTAACCAAGAGCCCTAGGCTATATCAGTTGGAAAAGAGTTAATACAACACAATTTCGTAAGAAGGAACCATTTTTTGCTGTTCTGTGAAACAACGATATAATCGCATGTAATGATAGTGGTTGCAGGCGTCAGTAATATTAGTAGTTGAACGCTAAGGGCTTTTTTGTTCTACAAATGTAATCAGAACTTTAGTTTTGTTTCGTTCTAAACAACATTTTGTTTTCGTTCTAATTTAAAGTTACAGCTGCCTCAGAGAATGCGTCGTTAGATTCTAGTCTGGATTACGATTGATAGGAAGACCCGCGGAGAACAGAAGTATGTTATTCGATTCTGAGCGCATTATTCATGAGAAGGAAGGTCCTCCCAATACTTCCGTTCCGTCCCCGCCACAACGTTCAATTGGCTACAATTAAACAATGTGCATCCTGCAGGATCCTCACAGGTGAGTAAAGCGAGCCGGAACTCAATCTTTACCATGTGCCAATCAGTGCCATGCTCGAATTTCCCGCGAAAACCTACCCGTCCACTCAAATTAGAAAACATTGTTACTAGGTAACCGCTGTGAATCGAGCGAAAGTAAAGCGATAGTTTAAACACTGACTGGTTATTTATTTTCTCAAATGTTGATTTTGGATCATTTTTAACAACAAAAGTTACAGACGGCAGCTTTAAAAAAAATGGTAGGCTATAAAACATAGGCTATAAAACATTTGCGGTCTCGTTTGCACCGTACAGTACTTTTAAATCCACGTTGAATTTTAGTAAGGTGTAGTTGTTAAAAAGTAAGGTATAGCCACACCAAGGTCATTTTATATTGAACTGCGTTGCTGATATGAGACCAGCAGTTGAAAAATCTAACCGCTCAAAATATCCAGAGAGCAACAGTGGAATAATAAAGATATCATATAATATATCAGTAAAAAGTGAAGTTGAACACTTAGGCTGTCGTACAATTGCACAGCGTAATTTTACACGCAAAAAGGGTTCGTTGTGAAATAGCATAGCATAACCAGATCAGTTTGAATATGAACGAAGTCTGCATGATGAACCCTTACACCCAGATCAAGCACATTTCTATTGAAATGACTGGATTTTGTTTTCAGAATTTTGCAAGAAACAGATATTGCATAAATGATTTATCACCGCCACAAAAGTTAATGTCAAAATAGCTTTAACATAATAGTTAGCGTTAAAGCTGATATTGCTTACATAGCGATTTTTTCCCATCTTGTGTTGTGCATATAACATTCAAACTCGTCACGGCAGAGGAGTTCTAAAAATGACTAACGCAGCACATTATTCACAATCTGCTGTATGGCTGGCGATCTTGTTCTCTTACATTACCCTTCCTATCATGGGAATTGCTCAAGTTCCACTGGTAAGCAACAACCATCTATTTCCCATCACTCACCGTCAAATAACGCGTTCAATTAATGCTCATATCTCTCCCTTCTCCATCTGTTTGGCAACATGACGACTATACGTGCCAAAATCAGAATTCAGCTGCTAACTTAGCTGATCTAACTAATCGAAACAGTACAGTGGTCCCTTACCTCTCTGCTTTTGTTTTCTAGACAAACCTAGCGATTGGAACAAATGGTTTGAGCATATTTACTATTTAGGCTTTTATATATCTTTTTTTCCCCTGTTTGTCTGAATGCATTTTGTCATTTGAAGATACAGGGATGTGTTAGCGTATCATTTTGAATATAATACACAATCTGTTTGTTCGTCTTTGCGTTAATTTGCGATGTAATTTACAATTTTGCATTGGTTTGGACTGGTTTGACTTAATTTATCACCGTTATCGCTGCTTCGAACAGTGTGGATGACAAAAAATGGCGAGGACACGTCCTTGCCGTCCCCAATGTAAATGACTCCAATAATGCTGCCAGCATTGATTCAGTTATATTCAAATTGAATGTAGGCTATGAATTCCAAACAGGGTTAATGTAGCTTTTCTAGTGCTTTAGGGTTAGTATTTAGGATCGGTGGTTTGTATTTGGGATCATTTAGGAATCTGTCATTGACGTGCAGCCCTCTAAGACAGTCCTCTAGTATCTGTTTATCTCGGTTTTCACAGTGGCACTTCAGGCCTGAGTTGGTAATCTGCGTTTCTTAAATATTCTCTTCAACTGAAATGGGGAAACGTTCCTAAAATTTCTATGCACGAACCGCGCCGTTTCCACGGCCCCTTCCGTAACTCTCCTTTTTATTTTTGTCTGTTTCCAAATGATCAACAGACAGCAACAGGCAGACAGACTGTGTGAGTTTTAAAAAAGGAGTGGAAGACAGGTGCCAAGAAACGGAGGATCAAAAGCGCAAGTGATCAGTAGCTCAAGCCAAGAATCCAGAGAAAGAGAGAGTGAGCCTTTGAGAGAGCAGACATCTGAGAACCAGACATTCTCATCTACACAGAAATCTCCGACTCATGACAGATGGAGTGCTAGTGCACCGGTACAGAATCAGTATCTGAGCGGGACTGGGCCAGATTCAGAATGAAGAACTGGCTGCGTCTCAATTAATGAGTCTGAATTTTAATTGAATTGCACAGGATGGTTAAGAGGAATTAGCGTTTATCGACACAAACCAAAAAGATTTCATTTTTATTTTGAGCAAACAACAATTAATTGCATCATTTAGATACCCGTTTGTCGTATTTAGTCAAATTATTTTGTATATTCGTTCATATTTTTAGTTGTAGATTATGAGATGAGAAAATTGGGGTTTTCATAATGTTAGGCAACAGTTTTTCAACATCACTTGTACTTATAAGAAATATTTAATAAGCAGCAAATCAGGATATAATGATTTTTGATCTGATAACACTGAATTAATGACTGCTGAAAGTTAATCTTAAGAGTTCTTTTAAATTGTAATAATATTACAATATTACTCTTTTTAACATGTTTTTCATCAAGTGCGTCCTCGTCAAGCATAAGAGACTTTTTTTCAACCAAATATATGTATATGTATGTGTGTGTGTGTATATATTTATTATAAATATACACTGTATGTCTATCTCTCTCTCTCTCTCTCTCTCTCTCTCTCTCTCTCTCTCTATATATATATATATATACATACGTATATAAGACATAAACGTATATTTTTTTAATATAAATATTTTATAGAAGTTATATAAAATGTGCATATATTTTTGAATAAATCGCTTTCATTATTTGTAATCATCATCATTACTACAGAACCAATCCTACATATTAAACTGTGCAGAAATGTATGTATAGGTACGGCTATAATTGTCCAAATCAAATTGCAATTTTGCATTATATTTGCTGCCTCATTCATATTTAGTTTGACTGAACTGGATTTAAGAAGACATTCTCAGCTCTTCCTCTTTTTCTCACTCTTTTTCTGTTTCTTAGTTGTGCAGTTATCCTGTAGAGGGCTCCCTCTCATTCTCCTTTCTCCGCCTCGCTCCTACTCCACAGCGCTCCGTCAGTAAGGGAGGGGAGAGAGATGAAGAGAGAGAGAGAGAGAGAGCTCAGTCTCGATGTGTGGAATTCTTGGGCAGACATTGCAACCATTACACCTCTTCCTACTGTTCTGCCTCAGTCACTGTCTGTGGAAAAGGGCTATTACTTACTGCAAACGGAGGACTCCTACAGAAGCCAAGAGAAAGAAAGAGAGGAAAAAAGAGTGAGGGAGAAGGAAAGAAGGAAAGAGCTAAAGCAACAACTGGATGACAGGAACAAACTGACTGCCTTTCTCTGTTCAAAAGAAAAGAAGAAAAACGGAAGGCACTGGAGTATTTGTTTTTTTCTTTCGTTTTGTTTTTTTCTTCTTTCTCATCGTGGTGCTGGGAGGCACATCATCTTTTCAGTTGTTCGCTCTCTCCATCATTTGCCTCCTGATCTATTTCTCCATCTATATGGTGTATAATTTTGTCTATTTATGACGAGACAGGAGAGAAGAGAAAGAAGGGGCAAGTTTGTTTGTTTTTGTTTTTTACTCTGCCACTCATTTTTTACTATTTATGACCCCCTTCATTCCTTCACCTGTCCCTCCTCGCCATCACCCTCCTCTGATCATCCCCTCTTCTTTCCATCCCTCCCTCCCTCCCTTCATCCCAAAAGTGTGACGCTCCCTGAATGAAAGTTGGGTTAGAATTGTGAAAGAGACTCAAAAACCATCTCCACATCTCCTTATCGGTTTTTTAATTCTTTTTCTTTCTCTCTTTTTTTTTTAAACAGTTCTTTTAGTCCTCCACCATCTACCCTCACGTATCACTCTTTTTTTCCCTGGATGCTTTAATATTCTTCTAGGTAGGTTTAACGGCTCGTTTTAGTGTCTGTCCGTTTTGTTTGTCTGTGTGTGTGTACTTGTGTGTTCCTTTTTTACATGCACACAAAACACACATCGACACACACATACACACACACACGCACACGCATTAAACTAATGGACAGCCAGGTGTCAAGAATTACGTGTCATTTCTCCATGCCCATTTTCACCTTTCTCCAACCCTGTCCATTTTTACGTATGGAAAGCGAGACATTTGTTTCCCGTCATTTTTTTCTTTTGTACACACACACACACACACACACTTAAAACACACTTGCACACACATCTGGTCTTGGGCTGCCCGGTCTGAATTATCCTCCATTCATCTCCAGTGTCCAGTGCAAGCATCAGTGTCCTTTATTTTGGTTGAGAAATCGTTGCAGACACGTTTCAGATGAGCTTCTGCTTTGACTGAGATGGGTGAGGTTGGCGTGACTGCTTAATTTGCGGCTCTTGTACACATTTTGAACTTGTGATTTGTGCTGTTGGCAGCTTCCTCTGAGCCGGTGAAACATGAAATCTGAATGATAGATTGGTATTTGCTCCAAATATTGATTAGTTTTTTTATTTTTTTTATCTTGTCTCACCTGCTTGCGAGCTCGAGTCCATTTGAACTGTTATGTTCACTCCTTTGTTTTATTGAGTGTTTAATTTTCTGCTGGAGCTCACCAGCTTTTTCTCTCATTTTACCCATCCATTTATCACCTTTTGGACAGGCTGTCACCTCCTCTTCTTATCAAAACCTCTTTATTTTCTTTGTACTCCCTGGTTTTACTTGTTATGCATGACCCATGTATGACTGTTGGTTCATTAGAGAATGAAAACTTTTCACTCCCTTCTAAAAGTTATTTATATCCCCTGATTTATCCATTTTGCACATGATTTTAATTCAGAACCGCCTTCTTTGGTTTAAGATTCTCTGTTAGTATTTTCCTTTTATAGAATGTAGTGTATATTTACCTCTGAATAAAAAAAGAATCTAGAGTTTTATTTTTCCTCGGTTTTCAGTTCATTTCAGCTGAATCTAGGAAAGCGATGGTGATCCTAGAAATGACATTGTGATGCAATTTCAGATGGAAGCAAATCTGAACATCAAATTTTCCCATTCATACTGATATTTTATTTTCTATGTATCTTCTATAGTTTATAATGCTTGTGGTTTCTTCCTGGCGACTGGTTTGAAATTAGCATTTAGTTTTAGTAGATTTGTTTGTTTTTTTAATAGGATTTTCTGTAGGCATCTCAAATTCATCATCTCCATCACAGTTTTTCTTATATATGGACTCTGAAAGCAAAAGCATCTCACTCCCCTGTTATTGGGCGAAATGGACATTTCAAAGGAAGGCAACCATCTTGTCTTATGTTTTTGAATGCTTGCACTCGCCCTCTGTCTTGTGTATCACATTTTTGTAAACATTATCCAAATATTAATGATGAAATGCCAAAGGACAGTTAGACTGGTAAGTAACACGATAAAATAGCACACATAAATGTATTTGTATGCATTTGTAAGTGTGTTACTGTGTGTTTGTGAAACATGCCTGTCCCTTCTATGGCTCTAAATAGTCTAAAATTCATCTATGACATATCAGTTAAGCCCTTAGTGTTGAGCACTCTATATTAGATCTACTACAAAAGTTAGAAAAATCATAGTCGGTTTTCCAAAGCCATCATCAAATTTGAATTTTTTTTTTTAAATCGTTTGCCAGAAAACGTGTGCTGAAGAAACTGTTCTCTTCTTTTCCAATAGTGTCAAGAGAAGGACCCAGCAAAGTACGTACATGGATACCTGAACCAATGACGATTTAAGGCCAGACGCCGCTGCTTCAGCTCTTTCACTCCTGGGCATCCAGCAGCTCCAGAACTTGTGGACTTGCTCACGATGAAAACGGACTTTTAGACTAATCAAGAAAAATCTTCTTTTCACCTTTTTTTCCAATTTATATCACATTTTCTAGCCAATGTAGGCTTTATCCTAGACTTTGTCCTGGTTCCTTTTCAATTTTAAGTACATTTCTTAGATTTGATATAAAAGTTTTCTTCAGTGACTGAACACCGTTTTCATAGCTCAGACATTCAAAGTCTTACTTGTCTTTTATTTGGTCTTGATTTGTGAGCCAGGCGTCTTTCTTACTTTTCTTGAGTGACTTTTCTTAATAGTTTTGATTCTATAGACAATACTTGTGCTCAGTCATCCAGCCTGGATTAACAGTAGGGTCCAACACTTTCATCCACGGTCTCTACACCAGTCCTAATTTTTATTACCAATCTCTCAAACTACTTCAACGGTCAGCCACTCCTCCATCCAGGGCTATGAGAGGAAGAGACAAGACCCAGCTCACATCAACATGCAAGAGTTGAGGAGAGAGAATGGGAGTTGGGCTGGCAATGTTCAAGGTAAGAGAAGTACTCCGTTTTCTTTTTTGTTTTGCAGTACATAATGAATAATGTACTCTGTCGTTCAAAAGTAAGGTATCTGTAAGATTATTTGTTTGTGGATTCCACAAAAATATTAAGCAGCACAATTGTTTTCGACAGTTAATAATAAGAAATGTGTCTTGAGCGGAAACCTTATTTAAATCTTATTTTTAATTGTAAGAAAAATTGCACAATATTACTTCGGAGTAAAAAAAGAAATCTGTAAAATATGGCGCAATATGCTTTATTAATATGAAGGAATTTTCATATTTACAGGTGTTTTAACTATATAAAATTTTGCGCTTCATTGCATTGTGTTTTGAGCTAATTGGAAGTGTCCATAAAATTAATAAATACTGTCCTGGTAGAATTTCTTTTTTTGTTTTTAAACAGTGAGGTTTTTAAAGTATTTTTTTATCAACTAAATGCATCTTTTAATTCCATTGAATGGCCATCAAAAGAGAAAATACTTTTTGCCCACAGTATGGTGCTAATGGTCCTAAATGGACCGGGCCAAACAGCTTGGTTTAACTGATCAGCTAGCGTCCAGTTAACATCTTGTTTTTTCTTTTTGTTTTTTTGTTTTTCAATCGATTGGGTGCAAAAGCGTTCCACAAATTGCCAGTTCAATCAAATAATGAGTCATGAAAGAGATGATTTTATAATTATTTTAGAATCATTTATTACAGTGAGTACAGTGCATGATGGGATACGGCGTATAAACTATTGCATGCTGCCCATTTTGATAAGTTATACTCAACACATGCAGGAAATTTTGAAACTAGTAATGGTAAAATAATATTTCATTATTACATTAACGTTACCAGCCATTCTCGATCTTTGATGTGCGCTTTAAAGCATGCATGTTCTCTCTCTCATCGCCATTTTATCTTCTGTCACTTACTTGAAGGCCTTTAACGACATGTCTGTTTTTCCTTCCAGGGCTGTAAATTTCTGTTGTCTCACCGAATGTGTATGTGTTTGTGATCCTCAGTGCGCCATTGTCTTATTTTCGTGCAGGCGTTCACCCAAATTACTCTTGGTCGTGCTGCCTTCTATCCAGTTTGAGTAATGTGCCCGTGGTCTGGGTCAGACATTGTAGCTAAGTGGGTTAATGAAAGCGAGAGCAGGAGCGATAAATACTGAGGAAGAGAGAGGAGGTAAGAAAACAGGGTGAGAAACAGACGGGAGAGGTCGAGCTGCCTTTCACTCTCCAGCTCTCTTCTCTCGAACTGCTCCGGAGACGCTCCTGATCGCCGTTAGGCTCCTTCTTGGGAAAAGACGAAAGTAGTTAACGGATCTGAAAACGTATGATGACGCTTCCCCGCTCGTATCGCCCTCTTAAGATGCGCTGCTTCTGATTAACGTGAGGTGACAGTGTTTTTTACCCACGTCAGTGGGTTCGAAGCAGCTGTCAATCAAGCTTGACGTTGATTGACGGGGACCAGAGGGATGAGGACAGTGTGGAATGTCTTTCAGAGTGGAGCATCACTCAGAGATTCTGTTGGTGTGGTAACGGAGCCTCTGTTGGCATGGCAACGGAACATAGGGACACGAGGGCATTCTAGACTTTCAATGATATAACTGCTACACAGAGATGGTGCAAATCTGATTTCGTGTCAGCCGTTCTTTCATAAATAATGATACTCACGCTGTAGACACCTTGCTTGTGTATACAAATAGGCTGACGATGTACCGCTTGACATTGCACTGGTGTTTGTGCGTACCAAACGAGCAAACAACGGGCCTTAATCTATCATCCTGAAAACTGGGGAAATTTGACTTGTCTAAATGTTAGTTTTCAAACAACAAGGATAATAGACAATAAAAGCCTCTCAGGGATGCAGGGATGGATGATGAAACTTGTTAGATGTGTAGGGCTGCTGTTGGTGTTTATTTGCTTTTTACTTTTTTTCGGCGTGAGACTGAATTTGGAGGGATAGAATGTTGCGGACTTTCCAGGTCTGTTAATATTACGGTTTATATTAATAATTAATATGAATAAAATGTCATATTACAACTCTTTTGCTCTCTTTTGTGAGCATAGCCATAGATGTTGATATGGCATTTAAAAAGGAACTAAATAATGTAATGTTAATAATAATAAGGTAAAGATTAGTATCATTATTTAAAAAAAAATTATTAATAATGTACTGAAATTGTAATAAGAATAAATGTAGTATTATAAAAATACAAAATGAATTTGTGAAATCCAGTTATACAATTAAATATAAAATACAACATTTCTACAGCAATTAAGTAAGCTCCTAATGTAATCATTTTCAATGTGATTCTAACAAAACAGTTGCATAGTTTGTTTACCTTAATTGCATATTTACCAAGAGTATAATTGGGTTCAGTTTATGTAGTAGTATTTTTATTTGTTCATTTGAACAGGATTCATATTTGACTTGTTTGGCTTCAGATTCATTCATTATCATTGATTATTTAATATCAATAACATAAAATAGAAATGTAAAAATGTAGAAGTTTATATACAAATAGAAGCTAAAATAGTTTTGTTTTTTCTTTATTTAGTAAATTGTATCATGGATATAATCCAGTATAAGAATTTTGTTTAAATAATTTAGAAGGATCATAATGCAATAATTACCTATAAGATTCAAATTATACTTGGACAATCTAATATCACTTTATTCACTTTATTACTTTTGATTGTTGTTTGGTTTCAAATGATCATTAATTATTAAATATCAACAACAGAGAATTAAAAAAAATAACATATATAATAGGTATATGCAAAAAACATCAGATAAAACTGATAAAACTTCTAAAGAAAAGAAAGATTGAAAATGTATTTAATTTTTATATTTTCATTGAGTTTTTTTTTGTACAGCAATATATTGTCAGAAAGCAGGTTACAGAGTTCAAACTTGCTAAAATACATGAACTTTTTTTGTGAAAGCGTTTGAAAGAGATGGATTGACATGACACAGAGGTCATTATACTGGTCTTTCCTCATCGGCTTTAACAGTATTGACTAACAAATGAAGGGGATTTGGTTCCAGTGTGTGTATTTGTAAGTATTTGCGTAAGGGATGCATTTAACAGTGTTCTCCTGTGTAATCATAAACGGGGTCAAAAGCAATATCTGATGGCACAGGTCAGTTTGCAAACAGGCCCGGTACGGCTGTCCCCATGGCGATGATTTACCAGTTTATCAACGTGCACCTGTTGTAATTCACACCTCCATCACCATTGGAGTGATTTTGGCTCTCGTCCCTCGAACGCCGCTAAGATGGTTGAGGCTTAGCCTTAATCACAGCACACGACTTCATTACAGATAGAGTTACAGTGACTTAATGAGCTCTTGTCCAGTCATGCACAGTGTCGTAAGTCTCTGAGATGAGTGATGTGCATATTTAATGGTGTAATTTCATTATGTCTTTCATTATGTCACTTAATGACATTCTGCTTCTTCGGGAATGGAGGATATGGATGAGAAAGTTGCCAGTAAGCGGATCTGTACTGCAGACAACAGTCAAAATATCATTATACCAAACACTGCAGTTCAATACCATATTTTGCTTTGCTGTTATTTTTTGTGAAGTGTGAAATACTGGATATATCAGATTAGCTGTCACCTAAAAAACGTTTGGTCTGCATTTTCTAGCTGTCTGCCTTTACTGCAAGGGTGCTCAATCCTATTTCTGGAGATTTACCATCCTCTAGAGTTTAATATAAAACGCATGGTAATAGGTAGTAATGGTCTTTCTGCCAAAAGGTCAAGACTTGACTGGTTAGTTCGGCCCTGTCAATAGATGCTGTATTTTTGAGGCATTCAAAAGTGACTCATGCAAATTGCATTTGAATATATTAGTAAGTGTTTTTTTTTTTGCCAGAGGAGAATTTAAATGTACAGTACTTCTGTTTTTCCCTGTCTTCTGCCATTCATGTCACACCTCAAAATAGTCACATTTAGAAAGTCTTGACAGATTGAGTAATGATTTGTGTTATGTAAGTGTAATAAAAGTAATTTCATGTAGTTTTTGTGTATAAATCGGGCTCGGAAATGAATGGGCAAAAAATGCCACTAAATTGAACAAAAATGCCCCCCCAAAATCAAGAAAAGGGGACACAAAACAGTCCTGTACAATTATAATGAATTATGCTTATCACAATGTGAAATGTGAAGTGAATGAAAAGTGTGGCATTACATTTACAGGACTCTGCCTCATATTTCTTTTTGCAAGTGGTTGGCAGCGTTGAGCAATATGACCAATTAAACACGTTCCTGTTGAGCTTATGAATGAAACATCCAATCAGAAATGTTTTGATTTGTCTGTTGTTTACTGTGCTCACTCAATTTTCAATCTGCATTCACAAATTCTCTCATCATAAACAACAAACAGCAAAAAAAAAAGATGTCAGAGATTTATTTTGCAGGTCACACAGCTTCTGTGTAACATTTTAGTTTTTGCAAGTGTATAAAGTTAAATCACATTATACCGAGATCATGGGCCGCTTCAGTGTTTTTTTGCTCGCTCTCTATTATATAAATTATTCCCTGATTGAATAATCATTTTGTTTTTCATGCACCTGAAAAACCCGACGTGAAGTTGTGATTTTTTTCATCCTTAATCAGCGATAAACACATTTTGGTGGTTCTTAGCTTATGTCATCTTAGACAGAAGGGGTTGTGCTGTTTTCCATCAAAATCTTTCAGACTGAATTCTGCATTTTTTTTATACATATGTATATGTGTGCATATATGTATACAATTTTTTTTTATCAGGGTCAGACATTCACGTAGCCCATTGATATTAGCCACCCTGAAATTCATTTCCAGGTGCATTTTTTCCCTTTTGTATGGGCAATTTTATAGTTTTACATTATATAAATCTACATATATAATAATTATTGCAATATCAAGAACCGTAATCAACAATAATATATTTTGTCAATTAAATTTTACGTTTGTGTAAGGTATTACTTAAGCTGGTAAATTAACTGGCTATAGCAGTGTGTAACACTAGCACACAGAACAACTTACTAAAAAAACAGGAAAAAGGCAAATATCACGATCTTTAGTTTCTGTTATGTAATTCAGATGTGATTATGATGATTAGACAACATCATTAGCAATGTCAACATAAAACTAAAAAAATAAATCTATTGTCGAATGATCTCTTATGGCCAAAATGCATATGTCAAAATATAAATTAAAATAATTACACTTCCAATAGTTTTTCCGAAATATGGATTTAGTCATTTATGGTAATTGTTGTCACGCTGTTTTTTTTGATAAGTTTGATTTAAGCAAAGAGTTTGATGCTATAAAACCGGGGTGTGTCGTCGTTGTAGTTGATTGGATCTGTGGGAGTTTAGGCGGGAGTCATGACAATATTGTGCAGACTCGGCCTCCAAATGACGGAACTGACGTCGTCCATCTTTTTTACAGTCTATAGTTATGATTTTGTAGGATTCTATTCAATTGTAAGACTTACTGGAATACTGGAATAGTTTCCGGCTCAACAGGCAGACCAAACTATCCATGACAATGGAAATTAAAGTGACCTGCTTGTAGTTGTGGATTACCAGTAGTGGGAGTCTGTGTGAGTATTTAAAATATGATCTGTGCCCTAATAAAGCATGTCCATCCACATCACAGGTCATGTTCATATCTCAGTCTACTTCCTCCTCCCTTCGATGTCCATTAGCGAACGCTACATGGTGTATCACAAAGCGCTGAGGATTGGACGATTGAGTGATTTGGGATGGGGCTCATTGTTTCATGGTAACCATGTGCTGATATTCATTTGGCCTAAACAAGGAACAGCTTGGTAATTAATTACCCATGACCAATGGGCAGGGGGGGTGAGCCAATGCTCGCGTGTGATTGGTCAAAACAGAAGCAGGCCATCACCGAGCCCTCAGGGGAGGAAGTGATCTCTCACCCGAAAACCTGCTCAGCAGTGTGTTCGTGTCTGTCAGAGTGTGTACGCTCTGATACAGATGTTATGATTGCAGCCATTCATAACATCTACAGTATTTGGTATAAATACAGTAGGTAGCGCTGCTTTTCCTTGGCATCTGCTAGCCAAGAAACTTTCCATGTAGAATCTGACACGCTCTGTGTGTTTGTATAGGCGTGTGAAGTTGTAGGTATGTAAGTTCGGTTTGTGGGCCCATATGGATTTGCATATGTTTAGGGCTGTGTGTTGTGTTTGTGCATGTATGTGTGTGTGTGTGTCGTATGCTCGTGTGAACATATGTCTGTTCTTTTGGTCGTTTTTTGTGAGGAAAGTGTCTCTGCGTGCATATGCTAGTGGCAGTGTGTTTTTGCACTGTAATGCATGGTTTCCTGATTTATGCATATCTCAAAATATATATTGTGCAGCCCTACTTGATAAATGCATGTAAATATCAAAGTTTCAGCAGCAATATCGCGATGTGCGCATCCGCGTTAGTCTTGCGATACGTTTAGGCTGTTGATCGCTTTATTTATACTGATTGTTTTCTTTTGCCACAGCTGTACGTAGATAGCATTTTAAAATAAATTCAGCACCAGAGCTACTGCAAGTGATGGAAAGCCATTTATCCTTCGTCGAAAATTCTGTGGTGTCGTGAAAAGCGCAGGTCATGGTTGCTTTAGTAATCGCAGACGCCATGAGAACGCAAGCACCCGATTGCTTTCGAAAGTAGGAGGAAGTGGCGCGGCGGGCTTTTTCCATGCGTTTTTTAGGCGGGACATGTGAATGTCCTCAAAGTCTGTTTACACTGGTTTTGACAAAGCGACCGTCATTTGAACTCTGTGTCAGTTATCGTGAGCAGAAGGAGGTATTGGTTTTCTTATGGAGATTTGTCGTGACGCACCACATCTAATACAGACAGCATCACTGATTACTACTATTGTATCTTGGCGCTCAGGTCCGATGTGGACACGTTTCAGAGCCACGCAGATGAGAATGAGTTGCAGGACACCGAATTAAGTTCACTTCCTATTTATGCCTGAAATGACACACATGCGCAGAACTACACAATGCATGTCTCTGCAAGTATTCTTGTAAACACAGCTGCGTATGGCTTAGGTGAAGGTAAAGAAAATGGATGTGTGTAACAGCGTATTGGTTTACTGTAGATTTAGTTTATACAGTGAAGACTTTGCAGTAGGCTTGCTGTGATAGACGGTGTTGACGGTGCAACCGGTCTTAAGCCCAACACCGGTTACATCACTTGCCTACCGTTCCACACCATAGCTTTGATTTTTTTTTAATAATAACAAAAATTGTTTAGTTTGATGAGAGAACAGACAATTAAAACTGAACGTGGCTGCTCAATGAAGCTTATGGAACGAACAACAGTCGCGCACAGATCAGATTTTATTGATCAAGTGAGGAGAGTTTCAAAACGAAATGCAAAAGCACCTGTTAAAAATGTTGATATTGAAAAGCCTGTTGACTTCTACCATCAATCTAAGTGATAATAGAAATACAAAAACACGTCAATTAACAGTCACAACCCTACTATTCAGAGATATTTTACATTTGATTAATGTAAGAAAAAATATAAAGCACTGTTTATTCCGTTTGTATCTTTGTTGTGTTTATCTATTTATCTATGCTTGTAACATTAAATTTTCTATGCTGATTTACTCACTACAAAATTACTCAAAGTGTTGATTTTTGTTTTTTTACCCAAGTAGAGCTATTCAACCCATCTGGTGATTTTCTTTTCTCCCCCATATCACAATATATATCGCAGAAAAACAAAATATTGCATTGTGATTTTTTTTTTTTTTTTTTTTTTTTTTTGTTTAATATAGTGCAGACCTACATTTATGTTGCAATGTAAAGTTGCTTTGAAATCTACAATTTTAAATTCATGTCAATTAAATTGTGTGGGGGTGAGTTTTAACATCATTAGAAACATTTTGTACAATATTTTTTTTGTTAGTTAATTTACTCCTTTTAAATTTTTAGATTTTCAAAGTGACTGTAGGTAGATTTTATTCTCACAAAATCTGAATTATTTGCTCAAAAATATGATAAAGGAAGTAGTACTGTGAAAATAATATCTTTACAGTTTAAAGTAATAATCAATTTATCCCTGTAATGATTTCCTTCAGATGTTATTCTAATTAATGGTCGACCGATATATCGGCAGCACAGTCACGACCAATTTGCATGTATTTTATGAGGTGGCTAATTTGTACTACCTTACTCGTATGATGTTGTATTTTCTAAAGATGGATTTAGGGGTGGGGTTAGGTGAAGGTCATTCGTACAAATTCAGATGAATTGTATGATTTAGCAAAAATGTGTAAATTCATATTAATTCGTACGAATTAGCAAACTCGTAAAATTATATTATTTTGTAATCTCTGACCTGAAACGTTTTAATGGTGGCGCACAACAAATAAACAGAGTCTTCTGTTATATAATATTCATTAACCCGAACTTCAAAATATTTTTTGCTTCTTGAAAAACCTGTTTGTGCTCAAAAGATTTTGCCTGTCACCAAAGACAGTCATGTCTGACTATTCTGATTTTATCCCTGTAATGCGTCTGAACCCACCATTCAAGATATTCATGGTAAATAAAACGATTACCCCGAAAATCTGCTTTGATACCGGGAATCTCGATTTTAGCATCTGTGTCTCAGTTGCAATCAGAGCAAACCGCTGCTGGCTGTTGTTTAAGCGTCATTATGAGGAGAGAGGACTTCAGTAAAGGTTACAGCTCAGAGGCAGTAGTTCATAAACACTGCTTAATGGAACCGCGCTCACACTGCTATGACAGATATACCTCAGAGACCGGAGTGTGTTGCGAGGTGTGTGTGTGTGTTTGAGCATCACGTAGCTTGCGAGGAAGCCAAGACAGAAGTGCTGGCTAAATGTCTAAGTATGAAAATGAGCTTAGTTAGCGGTAAATATCAAGACGTTTTCCTGTGATAGTGTTATTTGCGTGTAGGTTGGTGTGTTTGTGTGTGTGTGTGTGTGTGTGTTACATACCCCAGAGATTATTTGACGTAAAAAAGGCAGGCCGCATACCTCCATAGTGTTGCGCTGGATTACTAGACAAGCCTAATCTCTTACTTTAAGCGTGGTCTGTGTGCGAGTGCATACATGCACGTGTGCGCATGGTTTTTTTCCTTTTACAAACCTCTGTCGTCTCTTTATGCTGAATTAAAAAGTGTTTTTTGTGCATTTCGGAATTGAATCAGCTGTCTCGGGTTTATCGGAATTCATTCTGTATAACTGCATCAATGAATGTTAATTCAGTTTCTGGTTGTTATCAAAGCTTTCCCTCCCGCTCTGAAACAGAGCTCGTTTGAGATGGGAGGGAGTCTGTGATGGGCTTTTGTACAAACATTTTGTTGAATACATAATTTATTACTTCGCCAGGAAGAACTGAGATGGAGGACGGTGTAGAAAAACGCCTTATCTGTGTTTCCCGAAGCAATGAAAGAAACAGAGATGTATTACAGTGCACAAATGTACACACTTGTTTTTATTCGCGTCGCATCCTCTCTCGCCCTCTAAAATGTGCACAATGTCAGGTTACCTTTGAATCACCTGTCACGCATGTTGTGTAGTCTATACCCTTCCCTGTTAGTTTAATGGCGTCAGTTTCAGTAGTAAGTCTTTGGTTTGCAGTAATCGTGTTGGTTTGGGTTGAGTTTTGATCATCGACTGCTTTTGAGATCAATAAGTCTTTCTAAATGGCATTTTAGCTGACACCAACAGACCGGCCCAGGCCTATTGGAAGCTTTCTGACCATTGTAGCCAATCTGGGACCCTTGGGGACCATTCTCTCATCTTAAGCCAATTTCCAATCAGGCCTTAGGCCGAGCACAACTGTCTCACAGAAAATCAAGAGCGAGAGATCTATCGGAGCAGGCAGATGCATGGATATTATACAGCACCACGGGGAATGCGCGTGCACATATAACATTTTTTGTCATCTGTGTCAGTTAAACTTAAGCTTTAGTAACCGTCCAGCAAATGTTGAGTGACTCTGGAATACTTCTCCACAAACACCCATGTACAATGACAATGAAGCTTGGCTATGCAAGCATGTAAGTATGTCTGTGTGTCTGGGATTATTTGGTCTGAAGAAGCAAGTAGACAATACGAAAACTAAACAAATGTTACAGCAGATGTGTAACTGTTCATGTAATAGTGTTAAAGATGAAAAGGCTTTCCAAGCATCAAAACAATAGTTTCAATATTACAACATTCTTATTTTTTCACATTACTGAATGTATGAATCAGATGTATCCTGTTTGATTTCTTTTTTTAAGTAAAACATAACTTTTCCATGATTTAAAGACATCCACTTAAATGCCATTCAGTTTACCAGTTCAAATAGACAGATAGATTTAAAAGTAATGAAAAATATAAAACAGATGCGCAATACAGATTCTTGCTCTAAAACAGAATAAAAGAGATCTAAAAGATATCCAGTGGCTTTCAAAATAGTCAGTATGCTAGATAAACATTTGCTTTTTGCTATGCATCACTTTTGCATATTTTATTTGATGCAGACACCAAAATGGGATGTCTCGGGTTTGACCCAATATAGCATAAGAACTGAAATAACATATAAATGACTGTGTAGATTGTCATCCACAGCTATCTGTGCTTTTATAAAGAAAGTGCAATACAACGAAATGACAAAAACAATGATACGAAACGGAAAATGATTACATTATATTATTATGTTGTTAACAATCATATTATAAATAATAGAATGAAAGTGCATTAATAATGACAGTAAGCGGAAGAACAGTAGTAACAAATAAAAAATAATAAATTATATACTAATATACTTCAAACATTTTACACAGTTTGTGCCATGGTTTTAAAAATAGTACAGTGATATAAGCATGCGAAAACAGTGCAGTATTGCTTTTTTCCTTGCACTGTAAGGGAAGTGATATTCCTTATGCAACTAAAACCACCGAAACACACAGAGGAAACTTTGCAGTTTCATTGCAGAAGTCTGCTACATACAGTTGGTGTGTGCTTTACATCTGGATCAGCTGTAATTCAGTTTGAGCGTTCAGACGATTTTCTATCATACAGTTTGAAAAAAAAAACATTTGTGGAGCTGACATTGAGCCTTTAGCTCCTTAGGAGAAAATGTGTGGGAGGTGTGTGTGTGTACGTGTGTTTTATTTTACGTATTTATCTATCTATCACAAGAGATGGCGGCATCATGTATGTTCACAATTTGTATAAAATGCCTTCTTCGGTTGACTGAATAGGTGTTACTATGGACTTTAAGACTATAAAATCTATATAACTGTGTCTGTATATAGCAGTCTCTGTTTTTGTGTGTGTGTGTGTGTGTGTGTGTGTGTGGAGGAAGGTTCATTTGAATAGTTGCTATGGAAACCAAGTGCTGTTAAAATGAGAGGCAGAGCCAAATAGAGCATCTTAGTCTCTCCTCCCTCTCTTGTTCACCCAGCTGCTGTCCTCCTAGTCTTCTATCTCCCTATCTAGTGCTTATCCTTCCGATCTGTGTGCTTCTCTTTGCTTACCTACTTTTAATGAGCTGATGATTAGAACGCTTTCTCTTTTTCGTCACTGCTCTCCTCCTGTCTCTGCTTCATTTACTTAGTCCCCTAATTTTCTCCTTTTCGTTTTTTTGCAAGTTCCATCTCTATACTTTTCCATTCCCCCTCAACCGATTTCTCTCTCTCTTTTCTTCCTCCCACACTTTGTCCTCCTCCGTCTCTTCTCTCGTCTGCAGCAGAAGAGAGCTAATTCACAATTAGCATGTGTACCTGCAATTAGCACTGACAAACCTCCAATAATTAGCCTTGTAAAAGCAGTCTTCCTTTTTCAAGCGTGTTTGCTTTCTTTCTGAGCAATGCCTCACTTATGTTGCCCTTTCATCTTTTTGTCCTCCTCTTCACCCACCATGTTTTTCTTTCCCTATTTTTTGTGGCTGTTCTTTAAAGACCCCTTGAAATGTGTTTTGTGGCTGTTAGCTGGCATGTCATTCAGTATTTTAGCCTTAAATACAGGCTGCTATTGGTATAATATGCTTTTCCTCACAGAATGGAAAAAGTCACTTATCTTCAACAAGTCTATATTTCTTTGTTCAAATATAGAGCAAATTGTATTTTCTGAAACATTATTTAAATGTAATTTATATTAGAATCTATTTTCATATGTAATTTATTGCTGTGATGCAAAGCTGCATTTTTATTGCATTTTCAGCATCATTACTCCACTGATCCGTTCTAATATGCTGATTAATGCTTGAGAAATGTTTCTAATTTATCCATGTTGAAAATATTTTTGTGGAAACTGTATATTTTAATACGTTCTTGCTGTATTAAAATGTTACATTTACTAAACCCCAAACTTGTGAACGGTAGTGTAATTTCTATCGGTGCAAACTTTCTATTTTAAAAGAATATATGTTTACATTAAATGAAACGATCAAGCTGTTTTGTGTTTTTAAAGTGTTTTTAATTGTTAACAAACAGATGCAAACATATTAGCTAATGACTACCTTGTTCCACACCTCAGCTAATGAAAATGGCTATAAATAACAAGTGTTTCTTAAAGTCTTTACAGAAAGATAATTGGCAAATGTCAGTCACTGTGTGTGTTGTGTGCAAGTGAATATGCTGTTTGCCGATAAATCAACTTGTATCTTGCTCGTCTAATTGCATTTGATATTCAGTGTACGCACACTGCTCTCTCACTCTTTCTCTGTATATATACATAGTTACTATTTCTCTCATTGTGCTTCGCAATCAAGGCCTTTCGAACTCTTTGAGCTCATTTTTAAAGTGCATGTGTTTGTGAGCCAGACTTTATCTACACCGTAGGAACCAAATGTCCCCATAAGGGTCAGAAAATAGCATTAGCTCAGTAAAAACAACTGATGTCAATGACATGTCCCCAGGAGAAAGAAAACCCAGAATGCATTGTAATGCATTTCCAAGCATTGACAAAAAATGTGCAACAGTTTGAAGAATAAATGTTTTCGGGATTTAGCTAAATATGACAAAACTTCCACTTGGGATGTCATCCATGATTACTCCCGCCAATGTATGACAGACGCAACTGCTACCTTTTAGGATATTTTAGGTACAAAGATTGTTAAGATTTTTTTTTAGTTGATCAAGAAAACCCAGAATGCGTTGTCAATGACAAGTCCGCCGCATTAAAAATGGTGTGCAGTAGTTTGAGAACCAAATTGTATTCAGACATAACATCCATTTGGGATCTCTAGAGATGGCATTTAATGGGGTCATGAACTAGCTTATAGTTGTATCTGTTTGAAAGCCTACTACTTTCACAGATAGGCACTGCAGTGATTTAGGTTAAAAACACATAAAAACTCATATCAAACAATCAGTAATAACAGACAAAGCAATAGTGGCTGCGTGATAACAGTTTCTCACACCTGTGTAGTGCCACAATGTATTCAGCACAGCATTGTCTTTTAGTTTGAATTGTGCCTTGTTCGTAAACAAATCTGTGGTGATATATGGTTCTTACTGACGTGGACTGGAACTT
Organism: Puntigrus tetrazona; assembly: GCF_018831695.1. Lineage (NCBI taxonomy): Eukaryota > Metazoa > Chordata > Actinopteri > Cypriniformes > Cyprinidae > Puntigrus > Puntigrus tetrazona. The sequence continues at coordinate 22,218,818 of NC_056699.1, read as the reverse complement.
TATTAAAAATAAAATACGGAAGGAATTTTGCATTGCAAAGCATTTTGTTGTCTTTGTTATCTTTATTGTTTGATTTCTGCATAGACCTGCATTCGTCCCTCTTGTTATTCCCATTACATGCTTGAATGTGTGGCGGGGCTAAACAGGAAGGGATGTAGAAGCAGGCATTGATGATTTTCTGCTTATCCACATTATTACATCATAAACTGACACATTCTACACGCCATAGTTTTGGAAGACCGGCTTCGATAGAAGCTGTCTTTAAACTAACAAGACATTTTTGAGTTTTTACAGTACAGTACAACCCTCTTGTATGTAAAAGATTAAGGGAATTTTGGTTTTTCCATTCATGACCTCCTTAAGGGTGCATATAATTCAAATATATATTTTTTATCAGTCTAAAAATTTGATTTGGGGTTTGTCCTACTAATTTGAATTAACTTTATATATAAATGTTAGAAGAGATTTATATGTTCTTAGATAAACCTCTGTGTGTGTGTGTGTGTGTGTGTGTGACTGCTGCAAGTGACCCCATTTCCCAAGACTGCTTAGTTTCTGTGATTTCTGTCCAACATATGTCAATAATGAAGAGGACAAACCCTTGAAATGAGGACACATGCTCTTTTTAAAAGTACAGGCCTCTTGTCGTTTTTTTTTTTTTTTTTCTTTTGCGAACTTCAACTCAACTTTTGTCAGTCGAGTTCAAATTGTGTCGATTTTGTGAATTCAGCTCCCAAACTCAAGTTCTCTCCCTCTCTTCCCTCTCTTTCTCTGTCTGCAGGGACTGTATCTTCACTCCTCCGCCATGCTTGTCAGCCTCCACATCTCCTCTTCCCCTTTCTCCGACCGTCGCGTCCTGTCTTTCGTCTCCCTGGCTTCTTCTTCCAAACCGCCCCTCTCCCTCTCGCTCCTTCTCCTCTCTCTTTTCTTTTTCCCTACCTGCGAGTCTCGCCGTGGAGGCGGGATCGGGACGCCCATCGGGGGCATGAGCGGCGGCGAGCGCGGCCAATCGATAATCAGCCCTCCTCATTATCCTCCACCAGGAGTCAATCCTGTGGGTCCTCCGTTGCCACCAAAGTTTGCTCAAGGCCTTAGCATCGCAGTAATCCTTGTGGGAAACTCCAGCGAGGTGTCACTCTCTGAAGGTCTGGAGAAAGAGGACTTCCTTCACGTGCCTCTCCCTCCGAAAGTCGAACTGGTCACGATGAATGAAACCGACCCCAAGAGTATCATAAACCGCATCTGTGCTCTGATGTCGCGGAACTGGCTCCAGGGTGTGGTGTTTGGGGACGATACCGATCAGGAGGCCATTGCCCAGATATTGGACTTCATCTCGGCTCAGACTCACATCCCCATCCTGGGCATCCGTGGAGGCTCTTCCATGATCATGGCAGCCAAGGTAAGACAAGCGAAACTGCTACATAGACATTTGAGGTAGAAAGGTTAAGATGAGGACAAATGATGCTCTCCTATAAGATTGTACACCTGGTCAAAGTTTCTTATAGGAGAGCATAATTGGTAGTAATTTAACTTTACACTTTACAATAAGACTTCTTACATTAGTTATGAACAATATCTCTTTCATTTTCGTTAGTTCAAGTAAATTTCAACTTTAATCAATTGTTTTCTATTATAGGGATAGTTCGCCCAAAAATAAACATTTTGTCATTAATTACTCACCTTTATGTTGTTCCAATACTGTAAGACCTTTGTTCATCTTTGCAACACAAATTAAGATATTTTTTAATGAAATCTAAGAGCTTTATGACAGATTTACTAAACCGATAATTCATAAAACCACAGATGGGAGTGGAAAGTTCTGCAAGTGATCTGCTGAAAAAAAACACAGACACCGCCTGTGCATTACCATAATGACCAACGCAATTCATCAAGAGCAGTGCAAATTAGCATAGGGTCAATGACAATCAGGTGCGGGTAATCTAGTAACAGTGTGCTGCACTAGTCCTTAAAAGAGAAGCCATCGCGTTTTGATTGCCCCCAACTGGCTGGTCCAAGTATAGATCATAAATAAATGTATTTTAATGGGACGTGAGACAAACTCCTATAAATGCATATGCAAAGTTAGTCTCAAAAACTACTGTCCATAGCTTATAAATTTTTTACTTTTATATCTTTAGTAAACATTTTACTGCATAGCTTCAGGAAATTCATATTCATAGTTACATTGCGGTCTAAGAACGGTCAGAAAGCTCTCGGATTTCATCAAAAATATCTTTAATTTGTGATCTGAAAATGAACAAAGGTCTTATTGGTTTAGAACGGTTTAGAGAGTGAATAATTAATGACAGAATTTTAATTTTTGGGCAAACTATCCCTTTAACTATTGTTAACAAATGAGTTACAAATATTGTAAAGTGTTCATTTTTGTTCTAATGTAAGGCTGGTGTAATGAAGGACTGGATGAAGGACTATCAAAAAAATGAATTCCTTATTTAAATATGTTACACTATAAAGCAGTTTTTAGATATATATTTATTCTATTAATAAATATATTTATGTTTTTAAAAATGATCACAAAATAGATTTACTGTATTTTGATCAAACACCTAGCCTTTTATTGCTAATATGTAATGTTAATGAAGTGTATGCATTCAAAATCTCCAGTTCTGAAGATTGAAGTCGTTCTCCATTCACACAGGCATGAACTGTACCGTCTTTAACCTTGATGTTCACTAGATAACCAATCATAGAAGACACTGTACTCCCCGCAAAGACTGTCACTTATCATGTCCTACCACAAGTTGTGCACGTAGAGCATTTCTGAGCATTTTTAATAGGATGCTTTAAAAGTAGCTGCCTGTGGAGACAGTAGACTCACTAGGGTTTGGAACAGAGCCACAATGTCTACTCTTTTTCCCCTCAACGTCTTCTATTCTCACATGAATATTCATACACGCACATCCACATGTTCGCTTCTTGCTCTCTCTCTTTTCCGCCAAGGTCAGAGTTGTGTAGCAGGTATAACAGACTTGTGAAAGTCAGTGGAGGTCTGAACCGCTGGAAGCAGACGCGATGGAATGAGTAGTGCTGTGTACTGTCCGTGCTAGCTGCAATGTGCTTCATTAAGAGGAAGTTTGAAAGGGGCAGAAGAAAGGGAGAGAAAATTAGAGGAAAAATAATGGCTATGCAGATTTGTTTTTCAATAAAAGGTAATAAAAAAGATGAGACGGGGGGAGAAAAGCGCAGAAAGAGAAGGAAATGTCAGAGAGACTTTTTGTAAATGCCACACAGTGAAAAACAGGGAGTCAAGTACATTTATTTTGTCATCTTGGAGAAAAGGAAAAACAGAAGAGGACAGCAACTGCAGACACTTGCGGTGTTAAATACACCGTGCAAACAAATATTACCTAAACTTCATCACAACATTCTCAAGCTTTTCGCAGCTGCATGCATAATCACTGCTGTCCCAAGGAGACCTATTTTAGCAGTTTTTGGCTCGATGTGCTTCGAGTGTTTAAAGGGGCAGCCATTGCTGCTGAAAGCTGGTGCTAAATCAATGACCCTCACCCTGAACAGCCTTTATTTTAATGGAACAGGTTCCATTATATTTATCAAGAGGGACACTATCCACCCAACTCTCACTGCAGTATATTAAGAACACGCAGCTCAGATCGGTACGCCTGATTGGTGCTTCTTTGATGTTTATGGCTGCAGATGGGTCAAGATCTTGTTACAGGGTTTTTGCGCCTGCTATTAACAGAAAATTGAAAAGTGATACTTTTTCACCAGGGATTTCGACTAATTCGCGGCTCTTGGGGCGAAATTTTTATGAGTAACTCGGAATATCAGATGTATTGGAATGTTTGAGACTGCCAATCACAAAATTACAATTACATTGTTCAGAATATTCACAATTTATCATGTATTTATATCAAAATGAATGAATTCATAAGAAATAAAAAGAAATAAATTATTGCGGAGGATGAAATCCCTGAACACATTATTGAACATGAGCTAATCGCAAGTCTGTAGTCCAGGGTTTTTTTATTAACTGAAAGTAAAACTTATTAAACATCGTTTTGTTGAAATAAAGCTGAGATTAAAAAAACAGATGAGGTGAAAAGGTTTGTTTAAAACCCTTGAGCGAAAAATTCTTTTCAAAAAAGTCTTTCCATGCAACCAAATTAAATAAGTTTAAGTACTAAAGCCTAATAAAAAGCACAACAAAGTTACTGAAATAAAAAAAAAGTATATATAATTTATTGTCGTAAATTATATATAAGAAGAGCTCGGATGCAAAAGCCATTTGAAATATTCTTCTAAAGTGAGCATTTTTATCGGACTCCTATGTGAAGGTTCAGTAATTTCACTTTAATGGCAATGAATAGGTTATTTTCATTGCCATTAAAGTTAAATAATTATAAATAAACATATAGGAGCCTGAGAAGAAAAGCTCATTTTAGAAGAAAAGATGGTAAATGGCACTTAAAGGCTTTTGCATCTGAACTCTTCACTCCAGTTGACTTCAACTTGAAAATTACAATTGCTAACTTTTTAATTGTGAGATTTTTATGTCTCCCATTAATTTTAGATGCACATAGATCCTGTTTAAACGCATTGGGAATGTACAACTTGTCTGTCAGCAATCTCTTTGTTCTAGATCTATTTTTTGCCATATCTGCAGGCTGTTACAAGGAGAGGAGCTCTTTTTAGTGTTGGTGTAGGGTTGTTAAAACACGCCACATCCTCTCGTAAGCCACTGAGGAGCTCGATAAGGGGCTAATTGAATTAGCGGAAACATTTTACCATGCTCGATGCCTTTCCATCCAACCGCACATACATAAACGCACTGTTATCTTGGTTTTATTACTCTTTTTTCGTTCCCAAGAGCAGTGGAGTGGATGGACATCTTTAGACTTACATTATATGCATGCAAAAATGACAAAAGAGAAATCATCTAGTGTATGTACGTAGGCCGTTATGAGGAATATTAGGACTTGTGTCTATAATTTTGTGACTTTACCCCTTGACACCACATAATCAGTTGGAGTCCATCCACCCTACTAACTCTAGTCGAGCGATGCGCTGGCTTATCCGTTCCGTGTGCTTTACCCAGTGTTAATGGGGAGTCATAGGAGCGCTGGGATACTTAATGAGCGCAGTAGCACTGCTAATTTCATGCTTAATGGGAATGTGTGCCTCTCTCACTGGCACACGGAAGCATTAGATGTGCATGTCGTATTTAGCTGGGGCAGTTTAGACAGCGAGTGTGTTGTCAAACCGCTCATCAGATGCACCTGCCTGGCCGGTTCATGCAACACATTCTCTCACGTGTACTATGGGATACACACACACACACACACACACACACACACACTTTGACAGAGAGAGAGAGAGAGCTTCAGTATTTGCATTTTCCGTCATTTGCGGCTGTAATGTTTTAATATGCCACATCTGTCTTATGTAATCTGTTAGTTTTGTGAGTGTTTTGAATCTACATAAATGCATTTGCGATAATTTTGTTATTCAGCAACATTGATTCTCCACTCAGTGGGTTTCATGAGTCCGCTCTGAAAACCTGGGATACAATAATCTATTGCATTATATTTAAACTTGAAAAACAATGGAAAACGTTTAGGTAAAAAAATTTTTTTACTTTTTTTAATTAAAAAGGTATTTGGTAATTTAAAAAGATTATTAAACATTGGTAACACTTTAGAATAGGTAATGCTTGTTAACTATTAACTGTGACTTTTCTCTCAATAAATTTTATATCTACGTTAGTATGGTAGTTGTTAAGTTTGGGGATGTAGAACAAGGTCATGGAGAATAAAGCAATATTATGTGCTTGATTGACACTAATAGATGGCTAACATTCTAACAACATACATGCCAATAGGCAACTAATAGGTGTAACCATAAAATGAAGTTTTACCTAACCATTTAATTTTCAGTCAGTGCATAATATTTCTCTCCCACTAATCAAATAAGCAGATTTATGATGTGAACTTTTCAGTGCTGCTGTCATTAAACAAAATAGTTCACCCAAAAATGTAAATTTACTCACACTGAGGGCATCCGAAATTTAGATGAATTCTCAGGTTTGGAGAAATTTAGCATTACACCATTTACTCACCAATGGATCCTCTGCAGCGCATGGGTGCCGTCAGAATGAGAGTGCAAACAGCTGATAAAACATCCACATTTTCAAAAGATCTGTATCCGACTCTCTTCTCACATGACAATCCACAAGGGTTGTTTGCACTTGTAAATGGTGCGTAATCTTTGCATATTTCTCTCCTGATTCAGACGAGATGACTTTTTCGCTGGAGAAAGCAATGTTACGCACAGAGGATTAATATTTTAGATGAAACCAACTGTTTGAAGCTAATTCATCTTAATGATGAATTAGTTTCTTATAAACATACACTAGCAAGACTTTGATGTAGTAGATTATTGTAATGTAGTTATCACTTCTTTGGACTCACTTGTTTTTCTGATGGCACCCATTCACTGCAGAGGATCCATTGCTGAGCAAGTATAATATAATGATACATTTCTCCAAATCTGTTCTGATGAAGAAACAAACTCTCTATTTTTTTTACATTTAAAATAATATTAATTTTCATTTTCAACATTTCACTTATGCTTTTTTTACTTCTATACTTCTACTTCTAATTTAAGTGGTGGATTCACAAATGGATGGTGTTTTTAAAGCCTAAACTATCGATACCAGTGTCTTCAAACGGTCTTCTAGTCCCCCTCTTCATAAATCTAGACGCTCTGTGGTAAAAACACTTGTTACACACAAACACTTCAGAAGTGTCGGTTATTGATTGAAAGCCTGTTGCTCTGTCAGCATCGCAGGGGAAGCCGTGCAACACTTTCACATTTGCACCTTGCGAACGAACACTTGTGACCCATGTTTCAGTGGGCTGTGTCTCACTGTTTACAAAGATGTGGTGTCACACAGTGCCATGAATACAGTAGTTATGACACATCGCTAATGTAGAAAAGCACTACAGTGCACGTCTACAACACATCCAGTGACTTTGACTCATCGTTTACACCTAGAAGAAAATTGTACAAAAAACTAAATTTTATTAAACGCTTTTCTCTTTAATATTATAAATAATTAAAGATAATCTTATAGATAAAATAATATTTTTATTTATAATATAACAATTCACTGTTAAAATGATTTAAATATGCTATTTACTGCTCAAGATTAAATATATATATAGATATATAGATTGGTTAGTTTCATTCTTTGATTCTGATTGGTCAGTTTTATCCAGGATACAGCACAGCTATAACTGCTTCACTCAACAGTTCTGTGTATCCATGAGCAACACCCTTAGCAACCAAAACAATCAAGAAAACAGCATTAAAACTCTTCAGTTTATTATGCATTTAGGCAAAAATAAATGTCTTATCTATTAGTTTTCTGTCTCAGGTATGATTTATGTATTTCCATCAGTTTACACTGTTATGCAGCGAATCAGTCTGTTTTAAAACTAAAAGACAGAAAACGGGTGTTTTCTTATGCTGAGAGATAAGCAGAAAATATCATATAGGGTGGTGTTAAAAAAAACCCGATGCAGCTGATGAGATATTCTCTGCTATTATGTTTTTATTTAAGATCTATTAGATGAGAGGTGTGTTCTGAGCATTATTTTGTCATTTACTGTTGTGTGTATATATATATATATATATATATATATATATATATATATATATATATATATATTAGGCTCTTTAATGAATAGAAATATCAAAAAAACTTTGGAAAACTTTTATTGGAAATAGATTTTTTTTCTTTATTGTCGCTTTTGATAAATGCAGTGCATCCTAGCATAATAAAGGAATGACATTTTTGTCAGAAACAATATTATTGTCATGCTAATTTGAATAATTTGTGAATGCTTTACTATTTGTCTCTTTTTTGCTACAATGACAGCAGCACTTGATCTGCATTTACATCACAATTCCGAGCAAAATCTGTTAAACGCACTCCAGAATGAATCCAGAGCAATCAAAAGAACACCGACTCATTTATTTCTAGGTATTTCTAGGTTTGAATCCGAGTTTTCAATGTGTTCACAGACCAACAAATTTTGCAGAACCATCAAACGCAGCGTTCAAAGCGGTTCTTTAGATCGTCTCTAAGACTGAATGCAAGAAAATACTGATCAAACGGCTGCCGAGCGAGTGAATGCTACTGGAGAAAAGCAAGAATGGATGGAGAGAAGGAAGGATGAATATGACAGCTGGAGAGGGAGGTAGAAAAAGACTAGAGTGGAGAGAGAGAGAGAGAGAGGAAAGGAAGAGGGGACTGTTTTAAAATGAAACACGTGGGTGTGAAACAGAGGAAGAGGAAGGCACTCAACATGCAGTTACAACACGCTTACATCTAAATGGAGGCATTCAAAAAGACAAAGAACAGATTGAAACAGAAGAAACGTGACTTTTGGAGAGATGCAGCATTAGGGGACGATCACAGAAAAATGAAGAGGGTGAAAAAGAAGCGCTACAGGACAATTCGTTGGAGAAAGAGAGAATATAAAAGAGCCCGAGCACAGATGGGGGAGTGAAAGCATGCATGTGAACGAACGAGAGAGATGTGTGACATGCCACAGGAGGTGGTGGTTAAATAGAGGGGATTGAGGAGTGTTTTCAACCCTGTCTTTTTCTTAATAATTACTTTTACACGCTCTGTCTCTCTCTTTCTGTCTTTCTCTACCCCACCCCAACCCCAAACACACTCTGTGGGCTGCATTGGTTGGCATGGCAACCGCTGCTACATACATTTCTATATATATGTGGAAGGAACGCGGGAGAGAAAGACAACGAGGGAGTCGGGAAAAGGCAGAAGAGAGGATTCAGAATAGGAACGTTTCAATTGCTCTGCATATAAATTTAGTCGGTGTAGGGAACAAGTGTATGTCGATTGTATTGCTTTACATGAATTTCAGCTGCTATTAATTGTGTAACACCATGGTACTATGTGAACTTAAAAAATTTACTATAAATTAAATTATATATACTATAAAATTACTAAAAGAGATGATAAAATATTAGTTATAGTTTATTCTTTTATCATTTTTTTATATATATATATATATATATATATATATATATATATATATATATATATATATATATATATATATATATATATATATATATGTATTTAAATATGTTTAATATACATGAAGGTATTATGTATCTAGGCACATTTTAAAATATGTTTTTATATTTGAGACCAATCTGACACATCTCGTTGTTTGTTGCATAGTGCCAAATGAAGCATTTTGTTGTGAAGTGAACTGGTCAACATAGGGAGCAGTAAGCACTGCATAGGGACCCTGCGAATTGAAACACAGGTTGTGAGTTATTGAAAGGGCAAAGCAAGCATCAGAGGTTGCGGTCAGGCTAAGAGCACATTAAACATACACTTTTCAAAGATCTCGGCTCAGATAGGAGGCCTTACATGGGTGAAGTGGAGGGAATTGTACAGTGTGGTACATAATAAAAGTTAAACATTATTTTTAAGCCTCAGTGTAGCCACAGCCATCCTTTAAGGAGTAGTTCTTGGTTGAATATAAGAACTATAAAAACCTAAAAAAATATGTAAGGAACAATTACATTATTACACCGCGGGTGTGCATTATTTTTCTAATAAGAGGAAAAAGCGGGAGAGATGGGAGGTTTTTTTTGTGTTCTCCCTACATATTAAAAAAGTAATTTTGTGGCAAACATGGAAATGAGCTGTTGTTCTTATCAAACTGATTGCTATATTTATTGTGGGTTTTGGTTATTTGCTTGAGTTTGTACCAGTAGGTGGCAGTAGTCTACATTTGTCATTAAAAAAGAAAAACCTCAAACTCAGACTGTGGATATACAAATCGTAAACAAAGCAGCCCTTGCCGACTATTTTGATTAATCATGTTGATCACTTAGTCTTGCCATTCTTCATTCTACGGGCTCTCAGTAGTGAGCAGAACACACCGCAAAAACCGAGCTCGCATACATTCTGCGTTTTGTAAAGTTGACTTTTTTTGTAAAGTTTACAAAGTTTGCCCTGAGTATTCCGTTGTAACTTACCGTGACCTCATTGGTGTCTCGTTTTGAGGTGCGAGTCCAAATGCTGAATTTCTGTCGTTATCTAAACATGCCACAAATGTGTGATTACAGCTTAACTTGAACCCAAAACGCTGGAATTTAGTAGTTGGAATTGTTCCGCTGCTATGCGACAATTTAAATTGCACACGCAAATACTTTTCCCTGTGTCGTCTCCAACATGGGCTAATAAAGTCAGTTTTCTGTGCTGTGTAGTCAGTCAAATGCATTGTCTTTCGGCCCGAATACATTTTCTGCATTGGGGAGATAGAGACGGCGCTATTGTTCTCTGTGATTAGGCTGTTGATTAGATCCTGTCCATAAGCCCCTGGTATTAAACCGTCATCATTGTTTCCCAGCTGTTGCGGTGGGGAGCAATAAGGCGCTTGTGAGCGCTGAGAGGTGAAGGCCAAAATGGACGAGCGGGTTATTTATTCATCCCGTGGAGTCAGCTCGGCTGTATTGGAGGCGAGTGTGGATGTGCACGTATGGACCGTTGCTAGTGAGCTTGGGTCTAATCCTCAGACGGGCTGGTGGTGTTAGACTTGTGCGTGCTGTAAGCGAGAGCGCACAGATACACAGACAAACAAGCACACACACTGGGGTTTGCTAGGCTATAGTGTTCTGCCGAACAGTTTTATGGAGATAAAGCTTGGAAGTCTCACGAAAACCCTGTGCTGCACTCAGGTGCTGAGCGGCGCCTCAACAGAGCTCACGCAGTCTCTCTCTCTGTCTCCTGAATGATTTTCTTAATTTAGCTTTTTTCTTCTTTCTTCTGGCTGTCCTCACAGCGTTTATGAATGTTTAGTCCCATGACTCAAGGAACAAAAACCTTTTTTAAAGACAGAGGAAGGCATGAGGAGAAAAATATGGGTCTGATTCAAAACTGTTCAGCCATATTCACATTAAACTGTTTTTTGAATTGTGTCTTCGTTTCTAATTTGATTTTATGCTGCTCTTTTCTCTTCCTCACCTCATCTTTTGTCTCATCTGTATGCTTTGAGTATTCAGTGACTCTTCTCTCTCATCTTTGCTCATCTCAACTTATCTTGTTTCTTCTCTGTCTGTCTTTTCTGGCTCTCGACTCTATCTTGTTTTGTCTTGACTTTTTTGTATTTCCTCATGTCTTCTCTTCTCGTCTCACATCATCTTTTCTCCTTTTGTCTTGTTTCATCACATCTTGACTCTTATCTTTGATTCTTTTCTCATTTCTTCTCATGTAGCCTTGTCTCACCTTGTCTCTTCTGCCCTTTTCTTGTATTATCTCCTCATGACTCTCTGCTACTCATTTGTCTTTTTTTCGTCTCTTTATCTTTTGTTTTTATCTTCTACCATTTCATTTTGTCTTCTCTCATTTCTTGCCTATTCGTGTCTCAACTTGTGTTTCCTTCACTTGTTTTTTCTCGTCAGCTTGCCTTTTCTCGTGTCCATTTTTTGTATTGTCTCACCTTCTCTATTCTTGTCTTATTTTGTCTCTTCTAAACTTAACTTTTCTTGTCTAATCTTGACTTTTTTCTTTGCTTCTCTTCTTGCATCATGTTGTATCATATAACTTATCATATAATTTCTCTCTTCTCTTCTCTTCTCTTCTCTTCTCTTCTCTTCTCTTCTCTTCTCTTCTCTTCTCTTCTCTTCTGCTCTTTTTTTCGCTCTTCTTCTCTCTTCTGGTCCTTTGTAGTTGACAGGCTCGTGGAATTCTTTATTCACCCTTATTATACAAAAGCACCATGGATGCATAGATAATGCAGAACCTCTCTCTCTCTTTCTTGGCGTCTAACTCTTTCTCTTTTTTATCATTTGGTGCTTCTTGATGTCACTTGGAAGTGCTACAGTGCCGTCCTTTGTGGGTGTGTGGGTGTGTGTGTGTGTGTGTGTGTAAGGCTCTCCTCAGAGATCACAGGAGTCCAAGTGTGAGAGTGTCTGAGAGATCAAAGGGGGAAATATGAAGACACCAGGCATGCCAGAGATCACAAGGTCTGTGCATGTGTGTGTGTGTGTGTGCGCGCGCTCTACCTTTCTGCGATATAAAGATCACATCAGGTTGCGAGTGTGATTTTTGTCGTTGTGACGATCACACCAGATAAATGCACAAACCATAAATCTGAAAGCACAAATGTGGTATTGGGCGACTTTGGTTTTGAAAGGTCCTGACAGTTTCTGACTCTGTTTGTTTGTGTTTGTTTGGGCACTGTAAGATCAAAGTGCTTCTGTCGAAGTGTGTATGTGTGTGTGTCACCGTTTAGCTCTGTGCTCTTTTGTTCAGGGTGAGAGAGAGGCAGCTGCTTAATTGGACAGACAGTTCTCTCATCGCACACACGGACACGCACACACACGCACACACACGCAGTCACGCAGTCTGGCACTGACAGAATAACACTTCACTTTCACTACCAGAGACTAACATTCACACACACACTGACCACACAGAACATGCGATCGGATCAGACAAAACAACACACTTAATAGCAATAAACCAAGCCCCAAAACACACTCTTGTTCATTGTATACATAAATACAAAAGAGCAAGTATATATATCAAAAATCCATGAGATGCCGTGCATTACAGTGTTTTATACCACAGTTAATGGCTGTTATTAAGCACAGCATGAAGCAGTTTGCTTGTATAAAATGGAATCAGAAGTGTGAAAAAACGGTTAATTTCGGCTCCAATTCAAGTTGTTCTACATTACAGTGAAGACATAGTCCAAAATCTATCTATACATTGAAGGGTATGGCTCATACAGTTCACAAATACATTACACTATCCATTTGCCATTTTTAAGCCAGGAACTGCAGTAATGCACCCGCATTTTGTTTATTAACGTACAAACTGCACTGCAAGCACACAGCGTAGTTGAACTGTGATTGACAGCACAGTTGTAAAGACCCACCGCACAGGCTCGCCTGGATAAGGATGTTAGGCGTGGGAACTTGTCGTTGTGTTGGCTGAGGGACAGTGGCGTGATAAATGACATAACCGTATCTCAGCTGTTGTTTTCACATGAGCTCTGTTCCTTCTGAATTATATTCATATATGCATAAAAGCACTAGATGAATGCATGCAGAGGCATTGCTGTGGTCAACCTAACTCTGAGGTCATACATGCTAGCGCAGCATTCAAGAACAAACCCTATAAATATGGAATATCTATATTGCTGTCAGCAACACGCTTTATGGGAATCTATTTTGTGCAGGCTGAATTTTCAATCACTTACTCATTTTCATGCCTGCCTTAATGTGTATGCATTTCTTTTTTTCTGCGGAACACAAAATAACACATTTTCCAGTTTGTCAATATAACGCAAGTTCCAAAATGAAATCAAAATAGACGCTCTTTCTTCTTTTTATTTTTTATTTTTAGACAGACAAGTCAGAATTTTCTTTTTGGATGTCAGTTTTATTTGTTACGTTTAAATGCAGTCAGGGAATTTGTTGTATACGTCGAATGTCACGGAATTTGAGAACATTTGGAAATGGATGCGTTAAAAAAATAGGCGCAAATATTACAGAAATATATTTAACGGTATATTTACCACAGTTTATTTAGGAGAAAAATGTAAATGCACAATACATAAATACACAAGTCCTAAAAGAAGAGAAAATATGTATTTGTTTAAATGTTAGCTTTTGATTATTCAATGAAAACGTTAAAATTTAATCAAAAATGAAAAAAAAAAAATGACAGGGCATCAAAAATAAAATTTTTCTTAACCTTTGAATAAATTGTGGCTTATATTGACGGTGCCGTGATTTCAATTAATTAGGCATGCTTATTAATTTAAGCATGAATATTAAATGGAAAAACATTAAATTAAAATGTACAGAAAAAATAAAACCGATTTCATATGGCTCTACACAGAAAGAGCGTCCAGAATATCATAGGGCTTGTTTGACTTGGGCCAGTAAGCAACCTCCCTGAACACTACAAATCACATAGCAATGCCCTGGCAACCGCCCATAGCAGCCTGGCATCACGTCGACGAGATTTTCATTGGCAAACACCATTATTTTCTTCAGAAATGTGCAGTTTTGAATCGCTTCCTGTTTAGCTCTCTTTATTTTTGTTTAGAGGGTTTGTGTGTGTATTTGTCTGTTAGCATTTGAATGTGCATATATGTGTTTCAGATTGTGTTTGTGTCTGTGAGTGTGTGGGGAGTATTTTTTCACTCTAATGGCATCTTTAGCTAGAACGTAACGATGGAAACCACGTTGCCACGGAAACACTGCATGTCTCTTTGAATTAGAAATCTCTCCATATACACACCCTTCCTCTCTCTCTCTCTCTCTCTCTCTCTCTCTCTCTCTCTCTCTCTCTCTCTTTCTCTTTCTCTCTCCCTCCTGTTACTGTTACTGACAGTGCAGCTGTCCCTAGTCAGGAAGTGTCAGAGCAGAAAGATATTCAAATTCAAATAAAATATATAGCGCAGAGAGATAAACCGAGAGGGAGAGGGAGGAAGTGAGATGGACTTCCTTGAAGGGAGAGTTAAAGAAATAATTATCTACCTCAAAAAAAGAAAAGAAAGAAACTGAAGTGGCGAGATAAGGAGAGTAGCAGAGGATAACAGCTGTAAGAAGAGGGTTAGCGAGAGAGGAAGAGAGATTGGTTATGCTGTGCTAAATGCTGCAGGCGTTAAGTAACACTGTACAGCTCAGACAGTTTCACTTAGATCTGAATTAACACCATGCTACAGCTAGAATATAAATAATAGTAATAAATACTTTGATAAATTGACAGAGTATATATTTTTATTCAGATTAAAAATGCAAGGAAGTAATTGCGGTGTAAGAAACCAATTTAAAATGAAAGTGACTAAATTATAAATAATATTTGAATGCATCAGCTATGCCTCGTAATGCACATTATAAACGCACTGTGCAGACTCATGAATGATTATAAGCACAGTTAATACATCATAACACTTCAATTCATTCTTACAATATGCATTTTAAATTCAGTTATAATAGTCACAATAATATGTGATGTAGTACATCTAATAAATAATATATAAAATGCATATATACCATTTAATAAGCCTTTATAATATATTGTAAATAAGGGCTTTAGTGCTGCCGACCTGCGTTACCAATACTGCTACTTTTGATTTCATATTTTAGCCCCATTTAGTAATTATAGTCTGTAATATTACTAATTTTGAAGTCACTTTGGAAAAAGCTTCTCCTAATTAAATAAATGTAAATGTACTACTTCTACCATTACTACTACAAATTAATTATTTATTTTTATTAAAAATTTTATTTAAATTAGGAAATGTACATAAAAGGTACTCATGTTTTACTATGAAATACTGTTTTAGTATTTTTTTTTATTATTTATAATACTATTTTCTGCTTTTCACATTTAATTCAACGTGTTATTGTTTTTTTTGTAATTATTCGTGTACTAGCAATTCATTTTCTATAGTGAATCCTACACCAGTTTTTATTTTAATATTTGTTTATTTTATTTTATTCATCTGTGGAAAAAACTGTCTTTTTATTTGTTAATATCAAGAAAAAAAGTAAGAGCTCAGCATAGCAAAAATAAACACACATTGTTTTAAACCGAAAGAAATCTTTCAAATCGATCTGTTATTGCGTACTTGCTGGGTGGCCATTGCAAATGAGCCAAAACCAGTTTGATGTGGCTAATGTGTACTAGAGCGAGAGAGGTTTGGAGAGGAAGTTCGTCTGTAAGAGGGTGGAGCGAGAAAGGTGGAGAATGAGGGGGAGAAATAACGAGTAAGTGACAAGTAAGGGGATGACGGAAGCGAGATGAATCGAAGAGGAGAACTTGGGAGGTGGAGGGAAATTTGTGTGAAATACTAAGCGCGGGGCTGCCAGAGATAGAGAGACGGAGAACGGCAGACAGAGAAAGCGGGTTGTCATGAAAGAGGGAGTGGAAGGGAAAGTATATGGTGGAGAAGGAGGCAAGGGCTGGCTGATGAATTAATGGGAAGAGAAAGCAGAGATGAGGATGCTTAAGATGAAAAGAAAACAACAGGAGAGATGGCGAACGCAGAACAGTCCGCAAATACGGTGGCAGGGTTATGAACCGAATGACGTTCATTTTACACACACACACACACACACACACACATGTACACAAACTCTCACATGTAACACACTCATTATAGAAAGAAACATTCTGACTCACACACTCTCCTCATAAATTGGAGGCATTTTTCCATATTCAGGCACAGCGCTCTATAAAGCTTGTATTCATTACTCTAATGAAGCTTAATGAAAGCATCGCCTTCGCTAGCAAACACCAAAGATCACAACAGAACAACCTGTTCTGCAGAGCGGCCCTTCCTTTACGCGCGCACGTAACAACACCTCAGTAAATACAATCACGTCTTCGTAGAAACGGCATGCGTACGGCAAGTGTACGAAAGCTCGTGATGTAAACAATCCTAAAGAAAGCCTTTGAGGTGTTCGCAAAAACCGACTTGAAATGGTGCGATCAAATGTTGATTCAGTTACATTAAATATGTTGACTGGGTAATAAAAATATGTTGACGGGCATTCACTTACAATTGAAGAAAGTTAATGCATGCTGTTTGTTTTCACATGAATGATGTAGACTGCCATTCCAAGGTTTTAGCCCAGAAAGATTTTTTTTCCGCCGCTGTAAGAAATCACTGAAATATAGAGCTGTATGCTGTATAAGGGGTGTAACGATATCAAAATCTCATGATATGATAATATTACCATAAAAAATCCACAATGCAGTATTTGTTGGGAAATTTTTAAAAAGATAAATGAAGAATTGGGAAAAAAAAATAGACTTCAAAAGTTCAAAATTAAGAGCTCTAACCCATGATAGGAAGTGTTGCCAGGTATTGCCACTAAAATAAACAAAAAACTAAAAATAAATACATTAAATCGAAATTACTTCTAGGGCTGTCCCAGAATAAAGATTTTTCTGGTCGATCAGTAGTCATTCATTTTAAGCATTAGTCGATTAATGGCATGTTTATTAATAAACCATTAAAATAATTTAAAGTGAGCGTTAATTAACTGTAGCCTACTAAGTGTTCAAGTGCACACAAAAAGCTTGCCACAGCGCACCGGCAGGAGTGATGATTATGAATGTGCCGGTGTAAAACAGTAAGGAGACTGCATTAAGGTTTTAATATTTTGATAAAGTAATGTTTTCTTTGTAGTCGGCGACACAGACTCGCATCTCTTCAGTAATGATGCGCCTGTATGCCCGTTTCATATGGATTACGCAATCTGAGAATATTTTCCGTTTCACTTGATTCATTTCAAAGTATACATTTCACCCTCTATAGAGATATTTTTAATGTCTGTAAAGCATAGAAACACTGTGTGTGTTTCACGCTCAAGTTTACAGACCGAGACGGCAAAAAGCACGTCCTGTTTGCTTTCGTTATTTCACAGAACTGCGATTTTTATTTTTGTTTTTTTTTATTGCGAGTGCACACAAATGAACATAGTCTTTACATGTTAGAAGATCTGTTACTCTTATCTGTTTGGCCAAAATTGAGCAGTTTTTTAAGCACAAGTGAGCGCATCGCTACCTTCAACACACACACTTCAACAAATACTTACATATATATTCATATATAAATATTTCAGATGATAAGTCTTATTTGAGGTCGAGGAATAATAGGCAAGCGTTGGATGCACCTGATGTACACTGTACTACCATACAGTACACCAGCTATTAACTGTGGATTTTTTTTCTGCGACTAATAAAAATTTGGTTGACTATGGTCGACTACTAATGATTAGTCGACTATTAGGGGGCAGCACTAATTATTTCCAATCTTTCGCAAATAAGATAAGATAAACATATCGTTATATGTACTCTAAACTTCAACTTCCTACATTACCTTATGTTAAATGTTAAATTAAGTGGAAAAGATGAATCCAGAAACGCTTAAAATAGCTGGATCTGGCAACACAGAGGATGCGCCTGCGCCTGCACCTTCACTCACAACCAGTCTGTCCTCAAAACTCTCTCAAGTCTCGTTCACGTCATACCAGGGACGCTAAACATTTTTGCTAACTGTCTAAACTGAATTATACATGTCATCCAGATAGTTATACGAGGAGTTTAACAGCAAAGTAGCGACAAATCTTATTTTTGAACATGAAAAAGTTAGTAGCGGGCTACAGGCCTGAACACATTTAAGGTGACTGTCGGTAAATTATAAAGGTACAAATATTAGCACTTCAACAGTTTGGTAAATGAACATTACAATATATACATTCATTAAATACAGGGTTTTATGTGTTGCAACCATTTTTTTTTCATAGATTCCAAATCTTTGTATGCATGTGCTCCATATAGAGCTGTAAAATAATATAAATCACTTTTTCTAGTTTGCTCTTTTTTTAAAAAAGTGAACTTTTGCCTGTTTGTTGATTGGATTAAATAAAATTTTTTTGTACTGCTGTCTTTGTTTTGTTTAGGACTACAGTCTAGAACTGAACGTGATGTGTTTGGTGTGCGACCATCTTCGGGCATGTTTCCAACTTCTGAGCAATTCGTTACTGTTTTAGTGATGTTGTCGTACCAATGTAAACACATTGTTTTTTTGTTGGTATTTTCTTTTTTACTTTACCGGTTACATGCATCCTCTCAAAGTTGTGTCTGTATTTTTCCTCCATTTTGCTGTTACAGCGTTTCCAATTTTCTCTCCTATTTATCTCTTCTCTCACTACCTTGAGATTATTTAGGCAGTTTAAAGACCCTGGATACATACTAATGCAGCATGCACACATGCACACACCACACCCCGGTGCTTTTGATAAAGATCAAGCGTTGAGCTTTCAGCAGAGAATTCATGGTGTGTGTGTGTGTGTGTATTTTGGCTCTTTCACACGGCTTACATGTGTCAATAAGTGACTAATTGCCTTTATCCTCTGTGTTACTAATGAGCTCTATTAACTGAAAAGAGCTGAGAATTTAATTACCATACGGGGTTGAAGGGTATGAAAAATATCAACTCTTCCTCCATACTGTCCCCCTTTCCTCTCCACTTTCACTTGTTTTTTCTCTTTCACTTATTCTATCCATCCTTTTCCTGCTGTCTCCGCCATTTGCGCTCTATGTGTTCAGCTGCACTGTGAGCTCTGCGTATTGACACAAAGCGTGCCTTTTAATGAGATGATCAGCTATCATTGTCCTGCCTCTTTTTTCCTTCACCTTTCACTACAAAGGCGATTAAATTAAAAATGACCCTATTTACTTTCTTAAAAGCAACATTCTGGGTTTAATACAAGCTGAATTTACATAATTTGTGGCAAAAAATTATTTAGGCTTGCTTTTTTTTTTTTTTTTTTAAAGAAAAGCAAGATGTATTTTAATGGAAGTAAATAGGGCAAATTTAATTTTGAAATTAAAAAAAAAGTACTTTTGCAGTCAGGGTTTTAGGCATTGTGTTGTCAAGGCAACAAACTAAATGTAATTTAATGCTGAAAAGGTGAGTATGCAATTTTTTGTGCACTAAAATCCTATAAATGCATGCAAACAGTGAGTAATTGAACACTGAAAGATCAGCCCCATTCACACTACTGTAACAAAAAATGTATTTATTTTTTTAAAGAAAGTATAGGGACAAATGGAAGTTAGTTTAGTTGATATCAACATTTTTCCACAAATGCTGTGTTGGGTAACTTGTATTGAACCTAAAATATATCAGTGTTATTTGATTAAAATAGCTTTTGATCACTTCAAAAAAAAAATTCATCAAAATATTTCAGTGTTATTTGATTAAAATAGCTTTTGATCACTTTAAAAAAAAAAAAAAAGATTGTTACCACAAGGTGCATGTTAATTATTCTAATTTAATAATTTAATCAAACCGTTAAGTTGTGAACATTATTTTGTTGATTTTAGTTTAAATAATAATCTTGTTCATGACATTAACTTTAATATTGTGAGTAATTGAACTTTTCTTTATAAATGTGGTTGTAGTAACTTAATATTAAATTTGTCTAGTTAACTTTTAATTCTTTCCCCGCCACCTTTTTTTTTTTTACCAGCCACTGCCAGCATTTTTTATAATTTTCACCTAAATTTGACAGTCTTTAGAATATATTTTGCTAGGCATATATGAACATATTATATTAAGAACCAAGCCTCTGCTTTCAAACA
The DNA here is from genome assembly GCF_018831695.1 of Puntigrus tetrazona. Taxonomy (NCBI): domain Eukaryota; kingdom Metazoa; phylum Chordata; class Actinopteri; order Cypriniformes; family Cyprinidae; genus Puntigrus; species Puntigrus tetrazona. Next base: position 22,198,606 of record NC_056699.1, on the reverse strand, counting down.
AAAAAATTGTTTGTTTTCATGCTTTATCATCACTTGAATGCAGATAGGTTTTGTCAGAAATACATTATGAACAAAAAACTGAGAAAAAAACATTTTTCAGTAGTGCATTTTCATGCAAAATACATTCAGATATCATATTCGTTTAACTGTAAATAATTATATGAATAATTAAACACACATGTAGGTTACATATGTACCTACATATATACACATATGCTCTATTTATATATAGATTACGTACACACACACATGTAGATACATATTCATATTCATATCGCCGGGTTAACGATCTATCCTAGACATAACTTGAGATATTTCTGTGTCTGTAAAGGCTGACTAGCTTACTTTTTCCCAGTCAGATTAAAAATGGTCAAAACATGATCTACATGCGTGATCTACATATATGATCTACATTATCTTAGGCTTTCCTTACTGTAATACATCTAGAACAGAGATTGCCATAAAAAAAAGCGTTGTAACCTAACTGACGAGATATCTCATTAATGGCGGGGAAAGAGAACTACAGATTGGGTAGTGGATTTCTAGTTTTCAGCATGCTTTTCAGGAGTAGAAATTACATGTTATTTGATGCGTTTCTTAGTGAAGCGAAAAGACCTGTTAGTGTTTAATGCCGCTAAGAGTTTCTGTTGTATGAAAGTTTTTAGACCCCTTGTATCAACTCTATTAGCAATGACAACACTTGTAACAAGAAACATCTTACTTCTTAATTAAATATACGTGATAAATCAGTTACATTTAGTGTTTTCTACGCTGGCTGTGGACTTGAACTGGAAAAAGATCATATAAATTGGTTCCAAATTGATGCATTTGTGTTACAAATGATTAAGTTCCATTAACTCTAAATGTATTTTGTTGGTTGAACATAATGTCATTAGAAGCCGTCAAAACAATTGATGCAAACTGTTGCCAACACGTTATTTTTTTAGAGCGCAGTCTCGAATCATTCACTTCCATTAGGTCCAGCACTTTTTGGTATATGCCCTCTTTTTGAACATTTCTGTGAGTTTTACTCATTCATACTTCAGATTATGGAAATAAAACAGGCTGCAAATGGCAATTCATGCTGGCTTGAAAAAAATCCAAGTGAGAACATTGATTTGAGCAGCTCGAGAGTGCTGGAGAAGTGTAAAGAGCTCTTTGTGATTAGAATACGGGTTAAGCCTAATTTTAGAGAGCGGGGATTGATCTGTTTTGATTACGAATTCATTGGATGAAAAAAGGATAAAAGATAAAAAGAGAACATAAAAGAAATAGTGGCGAATCGAAGAAAGGGAAAAAAAGGAATGTGAAATTGTGCTTTTTTTTTCGTTCTCCTTATCCTGGTTGAAAACGGCTGCTATCGCATTCGCTGATAATGGTGTTTAAAGCTCAGACCGCACACGCGTGTTTGTGACATTCATTATCCCAGCCGCTCGGATGTTAAGCGATGCCGGCCGTTGCTTCGGAAGATAAAGTGTTTTTTTGCGCCGTTGTGCGAGTTTGCGTATTTCCGCGGGTCTTTTTAATATGAAGTGCTTAGAGCATGTGGTGTGTGTCTTAGGATGATGAAGTGTTTAGAGTCGAAGTGTGTGTTTGCGCGTGTCTTTGGAAGATGAAGTGTTTTTAGTCCCCCCTGTTATTACAGTCTATTTCAGTCTGACTGAGCCTCATACATCTATGTCACAGTGTGTGTGTGTGTGTGTGTGTTTGCATGTGTATGGGGTGAGTGTTTTTCTGATGAGGTGAGTCATGTCTGTTTTCATTTTTATTGTGTGTGTGAGTTCGTTCCTTCCGGTTACAAATGTCTTTGTGTTAGTGTGTCTAGGAGTGACTGTAGGTTTCCGTGCTGTTAGTGTATCCAAAATGACACCCTGCATTTATTTATACGTCTAGGAAGCTGTGCTTTGTAGAACCCGAAGTATGATTGCGCTTCTTAAATGTGTTTATGCGCACGTCCGTAATGTTTGGCTCCTTTATGTAAATGTGTCATGCATCTTGCGAGAGGACATGGCACCGAACGTTGCCGAGACACGCTTCGCTTGCGGAGGAGCTTGAATAACCGTAGCGATTTGCATAACCACGCTCGCATGTGTTCAAAGGCAGAGGTCAGGAACACTAGCCTAAGGGTTGCTTTAGCGCGGCTAGCGGTACCGCTGGGAATGTGCGCTTGGATTCAGTGTAAGCTGGTGATAACAGATCCTCGTGGCCGTCGAGCGCGTTTTGTTCTGTTTCCACAGATGAAATGCAAAGAAATACAATGCTTTGATTAAATCAGTCATCACCTGAGGAGAAAAGCACCATGGGAATTCAAGAGTATTATTTAGCTTCGCAACGAACCCGTTTCTTCCAAACCGGGATGTCTCGGCAAAACCGCACGCAGATCAGTAATAGCGTCTTTATTTGAGCCGGGCAGTGTGGGATTTATTCGTATATTAGTGTTATGGACATGAATGAAGAGATTTGGGTTTCAATTATTCATACTTCATTTCCTGCTGCCCACATTAATAGTGAAACTCGGGGCTTGAAAAGGCCTTGGCATATTAGAATTGTTAGTTGCGCAAATATTGGGAGTTCATTATCGCGCTTGAGTTATTAGCGCGACCGATAATTATAACGGACAACAAAGTCTTGGGTTTTTAATACGGAAATAAATGGGTGGCAATTTAGGAATATTACACATGAATTTAGAGTAAAAGATTAAATAGTTGAAAATTGGCCATGGGGAGAGAGAATTAGAGAGATAGGGTTTTTTTAATGAAGGAAAGGCGATGTATTCTCTTTTTGCGCCATGCCAAGCCTACTTAGTGAGCCAAGAGAAGCATAACTGCTGCTTCTTTATGAGATGCAGGAAGTCTCATTAAATTCAGCAGGAGTGACTCCTCTTGGTCCGCTGCAGATGCTCTCAGCAAACGGGGCTGAGACCTTACACTTCATTTAGACACGGAGGGCAACCGGCTTTTAAAACTATAGATGTTAAACTATGTAAACGTCACTGTGTTATTTTGGGAGGTACAATTAAAGCGAAGGGGGACAGAACGTGCAGCAAAATGTCTGATCTCAAGGGAGTTCTCTCTTATGTCTCGAGTTTGTTTGTAGCTTACTAGTTTTGTCTTCGGACTCATTTTTGTTGTTTGGGAGCAAATCATGACGAGGATCAACAAAATAAATGTGGGCACCTAAAAGATGTGTTCAAGGCCTTTGGTAAAAGACCTAACTTTATATATAAAGTACTTGAAGTTTTGGATGGGAAAGTTGTTACTCTTTGGTGTCACGTGATCCTTCATTCTGACATGCTGATTCGCTGCTATTTTATTATGTTGATAACTTTGACTTCTTCTTCTGGAATCTTTGAATAGTTCAAGTAAACGGTATTTAAAACATTGTACATAAAGTTAGCATATTGAGGACGATGAAGGAAATGGATCAACTCGCACCTCTGAAGCAAGCTAAAGTAAATATGAAAAATGGTGACTTTTTAGCCACAACTGGCGACATGTTTTTGTCGTGAGTTATGAAAAGCACCATTTCTGATGTCACGATTTATGACTGTCACTATGGTTACAGGTGAAAAGCAATTTTACCAATTGTTAATATAGGCATTATTTGTTCTGCTCCTTGGGATATTGAATGAACATGACAATTTGCGAGATTTACTTATATAAATATGTTTGTCAATCTCAAACACTAACTGTGCGACCTATCCAATGTTTCATCATTTTCACTGCGATAATGAACCCCATCATCATTATCATCATTAATTTAATTAGCCACATCCTGATATTTGTCTTCATCATAGCTACCTGCACAAAAATCAGCATCAACTGACGTCCCAAACTCTGATACGCAGTAATCTAAAAAATATCCTCCGTTTTATTATTCCCGGTCTCCATGTATGGCCGATATAGTAGTATCGCCCAAAAATGCATGGCATGATAATAACTACATATGGATACAGTATGTGGGCGCATGAATTGTAGTAGACATAGTAGCCGGTTTAAATGGCAGGGTTTGCTTCGTTCATGGAACCGGTTTCAAATGTTCCTCCCTTCCTCTCAGACACGGAGAGCGGGGAACAATTGGTTTTGTTCAGGGAGAGATAGAAATGATGAGGGGTTTGGAAGAAGGTAGAGATGTGAGGGAGGAACTTTCGTGTTATTGACTTTCCCGAAGAAAGAGACATAAAGGAGGGAAGCAAAAGAGAGAAAAGAGAAGATAAAGTCCAGGTTGAAAGACAGAGGGAGGAGGTAATAGACAACAGGGAGACGGGCTGACAGCGCTGGTGACAAGACGAATAAGACATGATGCAGCCAAGACTGATAATGGAAGAGAAAGTTTCAACAATTAATGAGCCTGGTAGCACATCTCATTTTCTCTGGAAGAAAAACAGCAAGAATGAGGGATCAGAGAAGTGAGGAGGGGGTGAAAGTCTTTGCTCTCATTTCCCTTAGAGGGGCCTTGAGGCAGGAAAAACTTGAAAAAGAGCAAAAAGGGGAAAGAAAATGAGGTCATTGTGTTTCTGACATAGAAACTTAGGCCATTGCCTATGGCTAATACATGGGCGTTATCTTACTAAGTTATTAACTAGACAACAGTTTGCATCCCTGAGTGTCGTTTATGTTATTAGGCTGATACAGAGGCCTGTGCTAACAAATGAAGTGTTTATAGGTATGCAGCTATTCAGTTTATCTGTCTGTTATTTCTTACATTTGTACAGACGTAAATGTATTTAGATTTTTTTATTTAATATATAATATATTTTTATAATTTATTTATATCATTTAAAATATCAAAATCTTTAAAATGCACTTAATGTAGGCAACAGAACATTATGACAGCATGAAAAATGTATATTTATCCTGACTTTCTAAAGGCTGCATTTAAGAGGATTATTAAATAAGTCATTTTGAAGATGAACTTTAAGTGCACGTTTGATGAAGGATAAAGTAATCTAAATGTAAAAACAGTACATAACCATACATACAGTATATCCAGTGTTGAACTGAAATGAATAGCACTTGAATAGATGTATAGAAAAACAAAGCAAGGCAGCCATAGAATCATGCAAAATAGCAACATTTCAAACTCTCCACTGTTATTTGAGCGTATAATTTCAATATTATTATCTTTATTGTAAAATTTTCTTCATTTTAATTATAGCTGAAGTTTGAATCATTTCGTTTTGTTATTTTTATTTGCTGTTAATTTGGGGCTCTTGTTTTTCAAATGTAGTTTTTATAATTTTAGAACATAAGTTTTAGTTGTTTTACGACTTCATATTAAATTAAACTGGAGAATGTTTTAGCTTTTTTTTTTTTTCTTTTTCTTAAAGCAACGAATATAGTTTTGTGGTTTGATTTTGGTTAACTGTAACGACGCAAATAAATATAGCAATTTATTTGGATTAAATCATGCATCCTCTACTGTACTTTTTTTCATTTCTGCAAAGTGACGTCACTGAAAAAGGTTTTCTGTGGATTCTCGGGAAATATTGATTTTACCAGTAAGTTGTTTCAGCCCTAGTTCCTTACATATCAGTAGATACGTGACCAGCTTTTTAAACCACAATTTACTGTGTCGCTTTGACAGAGTGTAATCTCCATCAAAAGGCTTTACATTCAACAGCTTACGCAATGATTCATCTTGTATGCGGGGCTCCAGGACTCCGCTCAGCAGAGAGAAGTAGCGGCGTCGTGCCACACGCATTAGTGCATTATCAATATCCACTCTGGCTGTAATAGAAATGAATGCGAGGGGAGTTTTAGTGCTTTTACGGTACTGTTTACCTCCACAATGTTGATTAACGCAGATCTTGCACCTCGGGCTCATGGCACTATTGAGAAAAGGCGTCTAGACGTCACTCACACCTATGGCTGAATACGTTCTTTGCTTTATCCTCGAAATTCGGGGGGCCTCGGGAACAGAGAAGAGAGTGTGAGAAAAGGGGAGAGGAGATGCACGGGGAGAAAAATAGGAATTATCTCTGCTGGACGGAAATAGCCCCGTGTTTCAATCAAAGACAAGCTTTTTAAAAAATTAGATTTAAGAGCGCCGATGGGAGGGGGCCGTATAATGGGAATTAAGGTTGTTTCACGTTAATTATGCGTCATATGTGACATGTAATTAATTCAGTGTGTGTTTGATTAGAGATTGAGGGGGGGAGGCCCTTAAATAAGATATGATGATCAAGCACAATATGTTGATGGTTCAGAATAACATGAAAATAATTATTTCTGGGAAGATTAGAGGAGAAACAGAGAGGCTTAAAAAGGCAAGAAAGATTGGGGGATTCTGTGGAACCGGTGCCTTTTTGCTTTCAAAAAGGAGAATTTAAACTGAACTGTATAATTCTATATGACTTATAATTCTATGATTGATATATATATATATATATATATGTATAATATATTCAAAGAAGTTTTTGCTTACATAATATATGTACTATATGTGTACTGTATATATTATTATTTATATAATAAATAACAAGCACATGTATTTAAGTTACATATATATTAAGAAAGATATGTTGTGCATACATAATGCATGTAAATTGTGATTATATACTAATATATAAACTCATATAAACATTTTAAATCCATTTTCCAAGTTACAATTACTGAACCTAAACATAGGAGATCTCAAAATCTCATAAATGTATATTTGCACATATTATATGTAATATATTTACATATAATAAATTATGTAATTATAATAATATTATACATATAATAATATTAATGCAATATTATACTTTTGTTCAGTTTTCTATGAATAAATTAAAAATAGAATACTAAGATCACCTGTTTTAAATGTTAGTTTTCACTCAGAAAGTGTTATTTATTTATATACACTAAACCCCAGGATCCACTGTCCACTGTTTACCTTATAATTCCCACACAACTGTACCTGAGGGACACAGATGGCGCCTGTCCTGTAGAAAGACCCGGGCAGAGAGATGCTTCAGACTGTTGGGTACAGGACCATAAAACAAACAGTGTGCCCATGGAAGTGTAAAAGCAGAAAAGCACAAGTATTTTTTTTGTGTTTCACTAAGGCACGAACACCTCCCAAAGTATATGACGCAGTGTTGTGTGTGTTTGTGTTGGAGCTACAGCAGCACGGGAACTAAATGAACAGCTGGACATGCAGTGGAGCCTATTGATTGTTTATGGTGCATATTGCCTTGGGAAATAAGGCCTTTTTAAATAAGAAATAAGATACAGAAAGAGTAAGAATGCTGTTACTTCTGCAGCAGTCTGGGCTATATGTGTGTTTCAGAGATTTGTGCTTTTGAGCAAATACTCTGTAGATAAAGATTGTTTTCCTGACGCAATGTTTAGAGAGAAGGCTTTTCTGACTCTCGTTCAGATCAAAAACAGCATTTCTAGAGCCGCTCAGCTGCTTTTCAGACCGATATTAAAGTAAGATGCTCAGTTGATTTTCCAGATCCACCATAATTCACAAAGTCTATTAAAACATCAGCCTCATTATGTGAAACACTCACAACAAAAGCAGAAGATTGAGGGGGTGAGTTGTGACGGCCCACCGCCGCTCTAATCCTTTGATGGCTCGGGTTGTTATGAACAAGACTCTCTTTTTATTGTCGTTTCTCTCTCTTCCTCTGTGTCTCGTGCTTCCCTCTCTCTCTCTCTCTCTCGCTCCTTCTTTCTCTTCTTTTCGTTCTTTCTCTGAAACCCCTTGCGTGACTTATGAGTCATCACATCCCGTTCTACAGTACAGCCCTAGTTCTGCTCTGTATTACTGTAGTACAGTGCTTCTATATCATCTATCTGTCTATCTACCTATCTGTCTGTCTGTCAAAAGTATCTGTGGTTCTTTCTTTATCTATCTATCTATCTATCTATCTATCTATCTATCTATCTATCTATCTATCTATCTATCTGTCTGTCTGTCTGTCTAAAGTATCTGTGGTTCTTTCTTTATCTATCTATCTATCTATCTATCTAAAGTATCTATCGTTCTTTTTTCCCCTATCTGTATATCTACAGTAACTAAAGTTCTTTTTTTCTCTCGTTTTTTATATCTGTCTATCGTTCTTTTTATCTATCTATCTGATATCTATCTGATATCTATCATATCTATCTATCATTCTTTTTTCTTTATCGTTCTTTTTTCTGTCTGTCTATCGTTCTTATCTATCTGTCATTACTTTTGTATCTATCATTCTTTTTTCTTTATCTATCTACCTATCTATCTGTTGTTCTTTTTTCTATATCTGTCTATTGTTTTTATCTACCTGTCGTTCTTTTTCTCTATCTTCTATCGTTCTGTCTATTCTGTCATTCTATTGTTCTATCATTGTATTGCTTTTTTAATCTGTCTCTCGTTCTTTTTATCTATCATTCTATTCATCATTTTATCATTGTATCGTTTTTTTCTCATCTCTCTCTTTCTCTCTCTCTCTCTCTCTCTCTTTTCTTTCGTCTTTTTAAGGTTGTTTAATTTTACCTTTCTTTCTTTCTTTCTTTCTATTGTAACATTAAGTATCCATCTATTATATATAAGGCTTTTACTTTTAGCGTACAGTAATTTTATTTAGTCCAGGGGTTTGTACATAATTCAGACGTCTCTTTTCAATTATTCTGTGCAATTGTTTTTCTTCTTCCACATAGTTTTCTTCCTCCCTTTGATCTTAAGTGTACCTGTGTGCTTTAATTTTGATAAATGTTTTATCTTCGGCGATCAAGGTTGTGCTCTTTCTCTCTGTAGTTTATAAGTCGGACAGCTCCGTGATCGCTGCCAGGCGTAACAAGCCAGCAGCAGCAGCAGCAGCAGCAGAGGCTGTTAATGCTGCGAGTGACCTTCTGGAGAGCGAGTCTCCGTCTCTCTCTTTTCTGCTCAGCACGAGCTCCGTTTGGTTGTGCTAATGCCACTGGTGTTCTGAGGAGTTAAATCTAAACTATCTTGTCAACACAGTTGTAGAGGAAAGACGCCGTCTTTAGCGACGGAGGTAATGGTACATCAACTTTACCCAGAAGACACAGTGAAGTCAAATTAAGAATTCTGGACTCTTGACTCTCATTTTTATCCCGCTCTCTCTTTCCACCTTTTCATTTCTCTCTTTCTCTCGCTCTCGTCTGTTCTTTTTCTCATCTAATTTTTATTATTCAAACCTATATCTGAATCCGTGTTAAGAAATAGATTTTGGAGCACTTCTTGCTGGAAGGGCCTCTTTCTATTGTTGTAGAAAATCACAAAAGGTGCTCTCTTGGTTGAGTTTCAATGTAGAAAAATGATTATCTGAGATACTGCTTCTGATAAAAAAAACTTAAAAAGCCTTTATTTTAATTTAATGCATTTCTGGAAAAGAACTTTGATTGGAACGTGTCAGGCTATGAACAGTCTGCAGGTATTTCCTAACTGTGCGCCATTTCAGAATAACTGTATTTATCACTTGTAAAATGAAAGTTATGAATGTTGAAATTACTGTTACAAATCAAAAGGTGACACTTACGACCTGGTTCTTTTTAGTGAATCAAAGACATAAAGTGCAGTCATCGTAGTCTAATTATCAAGCAAATTATTCGAATGAGATGATTTATCACACACACAACTTAAAACTGTGTGGTTTCTGACTGCTTGTTCTTATGGATAGATATTTTATGAAAATAAATGTAACCACATTTTTGGGATTTTTTGGTTTCTTTAATTATCAGTGATTTCTACACAGTTAAGACCAGACTTAGACTAGTCTGTGTAAACATCAAAGTTGGTCAAACTATTAAGGAATTGGATTCACTGAGTAATCTGAAACAGAAATTATAATGCAGAATTTCTAAAGGGATAATTCAGTCATTAATTACTCACCCTTATGTCGTTCCAAACCTGTAAGACCTTTGTTCATCTTCAGAACCCAAAATAAGATGGTTTTGATGAAATCTATAGTACAAAATGAAACTGACATGTTCAGTTAGTGGAGAAATCATTAAAATTGTCCATTTGACGTTATTAGTGGTTCAACTCTAATTTTATGAAGTTAGGAGAATACTTTTTGTGTGAAGAAAACAAAAACAACTACTCTGTTTAATGATTTCCTCTGTTCTGGGTCTGTCTGATATTTGGGTACCAGACAAATTTATATTTCTAATGGCATCTGGTGTGCTCTCTGATTTCATCAAAAATGTCTTAATTTGTGTTCCAAAAATAAACGAAAGTCTTATGGGTTTGGAACAACATAAGGGTGAGTAATTAATGACAGAATTTCCATTGTTGCGTAAACTATCCCTTTAAGAACTGCTTTTTCTTAGGGCATGTTAGATCGTGCCAACATCCTGCTGACTACTCCAAGATATTAGTTCATGCTGACATCCTGACGAATAATCTAAGGTTAAGTCTCTACGTCAGGAATACTACATCCCACCTCCTGCGCCTGAACCCATCAGAAAAGAATATGCTTTGCCTGGTACTCGTAACACATCAAAAACAAGTATTTTCCGGTACCCAAAATCAGTACTTTACTACATTTTATCTACTACCAAAAACAGCATTAACAGTCTTCTATCATCCCCAGAGTCGGTCAGAGGGACGCAGGGAAGAGAAAGCAGGAGATGTAATGAGTAATGATGATAATGAAATAATCTTAGTTGCGTGTGTTTTAAAGCTCGGTCAAACTTCATCTGACCAGCACAAATCCAACAAACACCACAAACTATAGAAATAACATTAAAAATGAATGCTTCCGAACAACATCCCATGGTGTTAAAAACCGTGAAATTAGGAGACATTCTCTTACTGTCTTACGCACGAAGACAAATGTTCCCGGAAACCACAAAATCACGAAATGAACAATTTGAAAACAAACGTAAAATGTAAGAGAGTATAATATAATATATAACCACAGATCAATGAATGAATCAATAAAAGATTTATGTAACGAAATGGAATAATACCATGTTTAAATGCTAATTATTACAAATAACTGAATGGGAAAGAAAGAAAATAAAACAACACAAATATGGTTGCTCTCGAAGCAACACGGAGACATCTTTCTGGCTGCTAAGTGCCTCTTTTTTCCAATCAATCTGATACTTGATCCATCGTGTCAGATCAGCTGATGACTCACTTGAATTTAGATGCATTCTCTCCTCAACGGATCTCAATCTCTCCCCTTCCTCTCTTAATGACATGCTGTTCTGGCGCGGTATCGTCGATGGCAGGAGCTCAGCTGTTATCCCCTCCCAGCAGTCAAGAGTTAGTGGGAAACTTATTTTATGCCTCTGCCTCTCATTCGAATATTAAAGATACTTTGCTTATAAACTGCCTCTGCAGGACGCTAGTCTCTATTATTGAAGAGGGAGGGAGGAAAGTAGTGTGAGGATAGTAATGCAAGGCCTGGATGAGCTCCCTGCTGCTCGAGCGGGACTGAATTGAGTCGTGGATGACTAGGTTGGCCTTTCTATTGTGCTAAACGGGCTATGGAAGAACGGGAGTCTTGCATGTGGAATGCATGTGTCTGTGATCGCTCATTTTGAGATGAATAGACTCAGAACGGATGAAGAGGAGGAGCGGAGCGAGGGAGATTGATGACAGGGAGGGGGTGAGGAGCAGAAGTGTAGAACGACGGATTAGAGAGGAATGATCCGGAAAACAAATCTGACACATGGTATCCTATATATTATGCGTGTGCGTAAATGTAAAGTTGAAATGGGAGGCCATGTGTGTCATTTCGCATGTTCATCACAGTGGTGTATCTGAAGTGTAAGCTGCTGCTGTTGTCGGCGTTGTGAGGAGAGCGTCAGCTTGGAATCTAATGGGTCGACTCAACATTTATTCTGAAAAGAAAATGTCAGTAAAATAAGCATGTGTGGTCAACCTTGATGGATTTCTCTCCTGTTTGGGATGAAGTAGAATCCTAAATTGCATCATTAATATTTTAGCACATTGTGTTTCTTACATTTTGACAATACAACAGTTGCTCAGTGTCATGAAAATACAAAGTTCTTCCCAGAAAACAAATGCAATGCTTGATATGCAGGCGTATTGTTGCACATTATAAGGGTTTTCATTTTATTTATTAATTTTTTTTAAGCGGAAAATATTGGAAATCAAATTAATTGCACATCGTTTCTGGCTGAGAAATTGCCCCCAAAAAACTGTAAGTTGTTATTGTGTTAAATGAGAAAGCATCAGAAAATAGCTTTAGAAAGAAGTGTTTTATTTGATTCAGCGTACGATTTATTACGCCGTATTATTAGGTCATGATTTATTTTCATTTAGTTTTTCTGAAGCTGCATCTGCATTTACACTGCAATTGCAATTGTATAAACAATGGTTTTAATATGAAAAAAAAAATTATGTTGCCTTTTTCATTAATGTTTAATTGAAAACACTAATAGATATTATATTTAGTGTTGTCAAATGATTAATCAAGGGTATTATATACATATATTATTTAAACACAAACTTTTATTTTGGATGCAATTAACCACAATTAGCACTAATTAAATTATATTTTACAAGAATGGTTTTCTATTTTAATTTTTTTATATACTTAATAATAAATGTCATTCATTTCTGTGATAACAAAGCTGAATAAGAAACATGAATTTTCCATCCCAATGTTAAAAACGGTTGTGCTGCTGAAAGCTGCTGAAAAAAACTAATGAATAGAAAGAATTTTTTATTGATTTATTTATTTTTTTCTTTCATTATGGATCACTTTAATTCTTGCTTGATGAGTAAGAGCTCATTTCCTTTTCGAAAAAGAAATCTGACTGACCCCGTGACTGGAGTCCCACCTCTCCTGATGGGATCAACTCCGAAAACGGAAAAGGAGGAATTAAGTAAGGGAAATTAATATTAGGGGCACGTAAATGAACAGAAGTCATCAAATTAAAGAGGCACACGTGCACGCGCCGGCAAATCAGGCGCACATTAAACATTTAGTGAAAATCCACAAAACAAGAACGTATAAACACATACGTAAAAACATTATGCCACAGCCTTTAGATTAACAAGCTCGCAGCCCCATCAGTGTTGTTACCTCATTAAAGCCAAATCAAGGTAACGGATCAGTCCATCTCGGACCCCAGGGGAGTGGCTTTGATGTTGAGTAGAGCGTGGAGACCTGAAAGAGAGAGAGAGACACAGAGACTGTGAGATTTTGCCATGCGGCATGACTAACATGGCAAACGCCCACGACCGACTTCACACACGAGTGCACACACAGAACAATCATTTACAGGCATGTACAGACGCATGCATCAGTGTGCTGTCATACATGTGTGCATAGCTTTAAAACGCTTTGGCTGATTTGCTACCGACTGCTCCCACAAACGCACGCACGCACGCGTCAGTGTATCAGAGTTCGTTAACGCGCTTATTATAAACATTTGAAATCATTCATCACCGATGTGCTGCGGACTTTTCGTTTTGACGTTTGAGCTGCCTGGGATTTGTTTCAGGAGCGAAGTGGTCATTTAGATGTTAAGGGAGCAAAATGTGCCTCGTTCAAAGGCTTTGATGCAGCAGATGTTAGATCCGGCGAACCGCGGTTCACGTCTCTCTTCCCTCTTTCTGCCGATCACAGTAACATGTCACTGCGGTGAAAAGAATAAAATGATAGTTAACTTTGGGTTCGGGGCTCGAGGCAAGAAGAACACAAGAAACATTGAGCTTGGGTTAAAAATGATTGATCAAGCAAATTCTCAACTCTCTCGGTGACTTCCTTTTATGTGTTGAAAACCGGCTGATCCTGTTATAATGTGCTTCACCTGGATTCTTCTGTGTTCTCATGCATGCATGTATCTTTGTTTCTTGCAGGATGACCACTCCATGTTCTTCCAGTTTGGTCCCTCTATAGAGCAGCAGGCCTCTGTCATGCTTAACATAATGGAGGAATATGACTGGTACATATTCTCCATCGTCACCACATACTACCCTGGATACCAAGACTTTGTCAATCGGGTGAGTTGTCGCTATTTATTTTTTCCCAATTCACTTCCTTTTTAATTTCAGTTTAACTGTTCATTTAAGCAGTTGTAACTATAATTCACTGTAATAATACACTATATAACAGATCAAGTTAATTTACATTAATAATTTGACAGCAGTATTATTAACAAATATTGGCAAAAGTTAGTAGGAATTTTATTTTGTTTTATTTCATTTATTTTTCCCAAAAAATATTTTATGCTCACCAATATGTACGGCCAAATTACTCGAAATTAAATAATGAAATAAATATTAAAACACATAAATAAATAGTTAAATACATAATGAAATATTTAAATATATAAATAAATGCAGAAATAAATATATAAATATTTATTCATTTGATTTTTTTGTATTTAATATTCTTTTTGTTCATTTATGTATTTATTTAATTTAATTTATTAATTTATTCAGTACATGATTTTTTATATCCTCCACATTTCATTTCGTGTCACTCAGTGGGCGTCGGCAACTTTCAAACTCAATTTCTTAACTCAACTGCTTTCTAGTTTAAGTGTCTTTTTCCTATTTTTCGCATCACAAACATGGTACAAGATTGGTTGTTGTGTCTTTGACACGTTTTCTTTGCCATAATTCTAAATTGTTAATGATCTATTGAAGTTTTTGAGGCTGAATATCTGTCTAATACCCAACTTCAAACTTTGAATCGGTCACGTTCTTCCAGTGAAACTTCACTCTGATCGGGATCTGTTTATGCACATGTGCATCTGTTTTCAATACAGCTCTCGCATGTCATCTTCTCACTCATTAAACCCTGACAGGTCATTTACAGCCAAAAGACGGTCACTTTGACACTCCAGAGTCACCATTTTAATATATTGTTTGCTCTGGAAATATGTAAATAGAGCTTGTATATGCCCAGGAGCTGCAGCTGTATCCCTTCTGCCTTAACCACAGTTTAATTTCAGTCAGCTTAAACTTGAAAAATGTGTGAAAAGTGATCCGCAATGGAAATAAAACACTTTCTGATGTTTATTCATGTTCATTTCGTCTTTTAAGTTAATGTGAAAAGATCATTTCACATGTTTGAATAGTGGGAATAAAGAGATCTGTCACAAGACATTAGAGCCACAAAACAATATTTATTGTTTGAATTTCTTTAAAAATTACACAATGTTAAAGCTGAGAGTCCCTTGTTTCAGAATTAACCTGCTGTCTTGTCTGTCGCTGTGTTGTCAGTTTTCTCTTTGCTCTGCAAAAGTACTTTTCACTGCATGAGAACACGTGAGCTGCATAGTTTGTCTGGCATGGCAACAGTAACTAAGGAGGGTTGGTCTTGTGAACGGTCAATTCTACTGAGAAAGATTCACATGCCTAGAGACGGTTGCAGACCAGACAGAGAGCACCGTGCCATGTCTTCAAAATAGGAACAGGTTGTTTTCTATGAGTGTACAACAACCTGCGGCGGCATTCAGCTCAGGACACTCGTCCGGTATGCAACCGTCTTTAGAGGTGTGCAGCTGAAAAGGTTTTTTAAACAAGGAAGATGACCAGTTTGAAGCTGAGTTTGAAAGGTGATGTGCCAACAGCAATAACCCTGCAAATGAAATGTGGAGGAGGAAATTAGTGATTGACTAAATAATAATAAAAAAAAAAAAAAAAAAAAAAAAAAAAAATATATATATATATATATATATATATATATATATATATATATATATATATATATATATATATATATTTTTTTCTGCATTATTTCATTATTTCTATATTCAATTATTTGATTATGTGTTTAACTATTTATTTCTATATTTCAACATTTAATTATTTCTTTTTGAAAAATTTGGCCCAAGGCTGCATTCATTTGTTAAAACATGCATTAAAAATAGTAAAACTGTGAAAAAAATGTAAAACAATGTATTAATATAATGTGTGTGTGTGTATATATATATATATATATATATATATATATATATATATATATATATATATATATATATATATATATATATATATATATATATATATATATATATATATATATATTTTTTTTTTTTTTTTTTTTTTTTTATCATTTTAAAGTTGTTCAACACAGAATTTAGAATTTTATTTCTGAAGGAATTTGGAGTGGTGCAGAAAGGCTTTGCAGTGTGCGTGCTAAGACGTTCCTCGTGTTTTTAGCATGTTACCGTGTGCTTGCTAGGGCTTGCCAGGTGATTTGTTTCGAGAGGTCAGAAGAAGCACATCTCAGTTTAAATGGCTCACGTTCATAATCCCACCAAACAGTCCATTCAGAGCCTGCTCTTGTTTCTCAAATCACTGAAATGTGTCATCAGGGTGTATAAACACTCACCTACTACACCAATTTGGCCAAATTGAGAAGGGGATCTCGTGAATCCCCGGACTGCTGTTTGCTTCACTGCCCCTAATTCTGGAAACTCAAGCTGGTTGGATTCACACCCTAATACAGAGTTTCTAACTCCCGCTGGGACGCCAGCCGCTGCGGTTCGAGTCTCTTTCATCATCAGGAGTTTGCCAATGCTCCTGTCTCAACTAATGCTCTCTTCCTCTCCTCTATCTTCTGTATGCTAGTGCTCCTGTCAAAACTAATACACCCGTCCTCTCCTTACTTTCACTATATATCGCTCCTATATAGGAACTAGTGCTTATTGTTTTTGATTTCAAGGCTTAGTTCACTCAAAAATGAAATTGTGTCATCATTTACTGACCCTTATGTCATTCTCAAGCCATGTGGCAACAGAAAAGAGTCTGCACGCAAGATAGAAAGTCAAACGGCTTTGAAATGACATGAGGGTGAGTAAACGATGACTACTGGAAGTTTCCCTGTAACAGTCTTTCTGTTCATTCATCACAGCCGTCTCACAGTATGCGCCTTTAGCCTTGTATACAAGCCCTTTAATAGTACCGTTGACCCTTTTGATTCATGCTAGGAAAATAGTTTTCAGAACAAGGTTGTTATTGTTGTTAACTTAAACTATTGAAATATTTAGTTGATCAAAACAGAAGTGCAATAAAAAAAGTTTAATAGTATAATAGTAAAATAAGACTGCTTTAGAAATGAGACAGTTGTAGAAATGCATATTGGGTGACACTTTATTTTGATAGCCCACTTCAGACATCCTACGAACAGTAACTAACTACTAACTACATGTCAACTATCAGAGTATTAGTAGTCTGTCTGCTTAATAACACTTTATTTTGTATGGTCCACAATGAGAAACTTTGCAAGTATATGTCAACTTATTCTGCTAACCCTAAACCCGCCATAACAGTCTACTCTGAAAGCTAATACACGTGTAGTTACAAAGCTAGTTAGTAGAATGTCTAAAGTGGACAATCAAAATAAAGTGTAACCGTATATTGCATATTGCATATTGGCTGCAACCAATTGTTGTCAACGCAGTGGACCACGGTGCTGTGGATAAAGTAGTGCAATGGCCAGGACTGTGTTCTTTGATTTCTACTGTACTTTCAGTAATTCTCCAAATCAGGAGCAACCTCAGGGCGATGCAAGCAGAGGTCCAGAGGAGGCTCATGCTGCCGGCTCTTGATGTTCTTGCAGGTGTATAGCAGGCAGGTGTTTGATGCTCTACCAGTGAGACCAGTGCCAGGCTTTGTGTTGCCGTCCCCTGGGAGAGGAACAATGGTTCAGGCCATTCCAAAAGCTCAAACAAATTATGTCCAGTGCCGTTACTCTCCTTTTCCACACAGACAGTTTTCTTGTGCCTCCTATTTGTGGCCCTTCATCTTCTGCAATATCCTCGGTCGCTGCAGTATCAGTGCTGTTTTTATTCTTTGCACTTTGTTAATTACTTTTTGGGCATACCTTGGTATTTTAAATGAGGAATTAAAAATGTGTCAGAAAAATATCAGTTTTCAGCGAATATCAGCCAATTTCAGGTTTTTTGTTGTTGCTTGTTTTTTTAATTCATCGTTGTCAATTGGATATGCACGCTCGATTCACACACTTGTTAATCTTTTTAAAACATGAAAATAATATCCATTGTTATACTTTGCATGCATACTAATGCCCAAATTCAGCTACAGTATGAATCAGTGTTAAATTTAACTAAAACTATTAAAAAATGATTTTCAGTGACAGATATAATTCAGAAAATTAGGTGGAAAAATGTAACCCTGTCCAGAACCGCTATGTCTTTCTTCTGCGGAAACAGAAATGTTGCTAAATACACAGCTGCTGCTCTCTTGACTTCAACGGTACGTTAAAAAAAACCATTATGGATTTTGAGAGCTTCCAAAATACCTCCTTTTTTGTTCAGCAGAAGAGAGAAATTCTTGTAGGTTTAAGAACAAGTAAAATATCACAAAAAATAATAATAATACTGAAAACGTATAAATGAAACGAACATATTTCAGATGTAAATATATTGATCTTTCAGTAGAGTGGAATTTCAATGTCAGAACATCAGTGTACCAGTCATTTTTGTAGATTTAGCCCCGTGGTACCGGATGCTCACTGCACTTGACTGCATGTGTGTAATGATACTGTCAGTGCAATTTGCAAGGCTGTCAAATTGGCTGGAAATATTGGGGCGATACAGAAATATGCATCATCAGAATAGTGGGTACGATCATTTCATCTTCCTCTAGTTCTGACTGCAGTAGATAATAATGGAAAGCATCTCTGTGGACTCGTGTTTGAACAATTTGTTATGAGGAAATGCAGTTTAATTTCTCTTTGTCTCCTCAGACAGAGCAGAGCAGAAGAGTTCTGTGTATTTTGAAATGTGGGTTAGGTCTGCTTCTTTACAAATCATAGAGATGAAAAAAAAAAAAAGTTTGGTATCTGGATGAAGTGCATGATAGGGAATTTCGTTTTTTATGATTAGTGTTTATTCCTTTAAATAAAAATTTAGTTTTCCCTTTCTTTCTCTCTTGTTGACTTTTTGTCAGTTTTCTTTTAAAACTTTCCCTTATCTTTATATCTAAAGAACAAAAGCAAAAAGAGCTGGAGGCAGCAGGAGGGTGTTACAGGACATGCCGTTTTTCATCTTTCTTTGTCTGTTTTGCCTTCATCCAGATCCGGAGTACCATCGAGAACAGTTTTGTTGGCTGGGAGCTGGAAGAGGTGCTGCTGTTGGACATGTCAGTAGACGATGGCGATTCAAAGATCCAGAATCAGATGAAGAAGCTCCAAAGTCCTGTTATACTACTGTACTGCACTAAAGAAGAAGCCATGACCATTTTCGAGGTGGCACATTCTGTCGGCCTCACTGGCTACGGCTACACCTGGATCGTACCATCTCTGGTGACAGGGGATGCAGATAATGTACCCAGCGTCTTTCCAACAGGTAAGAATAAGAGATATATACATATATATATATATATATAGTGTGTGTGTATATATATATATATATATATATATATATATATATATATATATATATATATTCTATTCTATTCTATTATATTATATTATATATCTTGAAATTATATATGTGTATACATTAATATATGTTATATAAATATATACATATATATTTAATATATAAACAAAATATATATTTTTAAATATATACATGCATTTATTTGTACTTATATATACATAATAATTGAATGTGTATTGTGCCCATTTATTATGTTAAACAACCTTTATTTCGGATTTATCACAATTAATCATTTGACAGCACTGATACATCTCTATATAATCTCATTTAATTTAGTGTTGCATACTATTTCTTTGCTATTGTTTACTAGCAATTTCTGACTGAAAATTGATTTTTGATTGCTGTCCTTTAGTACTCAGCAGCTTGTTAATATTGGCCAGAATTTTAATTAACACAACATTAATATGATAATTAAATTTTTCAGTATATAAAAGTTCTAAATTAATTAAATATTAATAAGTTCAAAAATTAATAAAAATGTTATGACAACTTAAACCTAAGTAATGTCAATTTAAATGAGAAATATTGCTTAACCAGGTGTACATGAAATTAATAAATAAAAAAGAAATACAATTTATCTAAACTACACATACTGTATATTTCAGATGATTGTATTTACTGAATTTCTACTTCCTGTATCTCAGGTTTGATCTCTGTTTCCTACGATGAGTGGGACTATGGACTGGAGGCTCGAGTGCGTGATGCTGTAGCCATAATCGCCATGGCAACCTCCACAATGATGCTGGATCGGGGTCCTCACACGCTGCTTAAGTCTGGATGCCACGGCGCACCTGACAAGAAAGGCAGCAAGTCAGGAAACCCCAACGAGGTGCTGAGGTGAGTCAGGCTTAGCGGGGTGCCAGGGTTCAAACACTGACATCTGGGGTCTGCAATCATACACGTACACAGGCAGTCCTGCCAGCATACACACACTTGCAACACCTGCTCAGGAGGGTTTCCGAACTAATGGAGTGTTTTGAAAAGGGTAAAGAGCCCTAGACAGGTGCACAAACATACTGTACATGCATACATACGTTCACGGCTGGTCTTAGGTGCTGTAGGTCCTGCAGAAAACAGATCTTTCATGGAACATCCATCTATACAGCACTTTGGGATAATGAGGGTTATTTTCGTGAGGACATTTTTGACATACCATTGAAAAATTTGGGGTCAGGAAGTTTTAGATATTTTTTTTAAGTATCAATACAGACATTTCCGTTTTAAACGCTTTTCTTTTGCAGTCTCTATTCATATTCATTCAAAGAATCCTGAAAAACAACACCATGGTTTCGAGGCATTTGTAACAACAATAAGAAGAAGAAATGTTTTTTGAGCAGCAAATCAGCATTAGATTGATTTCTGAAGGTTCGTGTGGCATTGAAGATGCTGACAATTCTGCTTTACCACCACAGGAACAAATTACATTTTAAAGTGTAGTTAAATAGAAAATATTCATTATAATTTGTTGCCATTTTCAAAAAATGTAGCCTTGGTGAGCATAGAAGACTCCTTTACCAGCCCCAAAGTTTTAAATGGTGGTGCATTTCACTTAAATATAAGCTTGTTTTGGAGATTTCTGTTTTTACCCATTTTAGTTAAAAAATACATTGTTGTCCTTTTGTATCGTGTCAAAATGATCGAATCATGTAATCAATATTGCCATTACTGGTAAAAAATCACTTAGTATGCTGTTTTCGCTTTGGAGGTGCAATATACAGCACAAAACTATGCATTTTGAACACTTGCTAGAAATATATATGCATGAATAATTAAACGAGGTGGTCCAAATAAAAGTGGGTGCACATGGGTATTTTACACAGATTTGACGAGCAGTGGCCAGTAAATGATAGGAACACAATGGAAGTTTGGGGTTATACTGCTGTGTCACTGTAAAATTAATTTTAACCACTGACTCTTCATATCCTCATCCTTCGGGAGAACAGTGGTGGCCCAACGTGTTAGTAGTAGTTTCTGTGTAGTAATTTAGCTTTGCATACAGGTTTCTTGAAGGCCCAAGTCCTATGACTAACAAACCGTTAACTATGACTTCTGCCTCAATAAACTTCTGATTTAAGTTACTACAATGCAAAAATGTTTTTGTAGTCTAGATTTTTTTGTCTTGTTTCCAGTCGAAGTATGACATCTTACATCAAGAAGGATTTTCTAGATAAGCAAAACATTTTTGTCAAAATTGGCTGGATAACAGTCAAAAATATATATTTTGAAGTCAAAATTAAGCAAATTTCTACTTAAAGCAATCTGCCAATGGGATAAGCAAAATAATCTTGTTTTTTGTTTGAGAAAGATTATTTTGCTTACCATTATCGGTTGTCTATTGCCACCGGGGGTAATGCACGTGACGTCACACGCTTTAATGTAAATACACAAATTTCCGTTACATTGCCATGTGTGACGATTCCGTTATTGTGTGATTAATACATGCAGCAAACCTCTACAACGCATAAACAGTGATGGATTATTACCATGATCGCATGATAAACGTCGTCACTATGTCGCGCGTCTGCAGTAAATACATACACATACCAAGAGTTCTCACTCCAAGCTGAAATCAAAAGTTGCCAGCCATGGTGTATTACTCCCGAGGGGCATCTGATGAGTAGTCTCACCTGGCCGTTTGTGATTAGATCTACCGATTTGGATCCTAATACCAGCTGCAAAGCGAGTCCTAGATGGATCAGCATTCTGTTACAGCCATACAGTACCAGTAACACCACCAGCAGAAAGAGCGAGCGAGAGTGACAAATGGATAACAAAAGAGAAAAAGAGAGTACATTATTTGTAATGCGGGTCTGCTGTAGCTCCTCGCTGAAGCGTCTGGCACAGAGCACCTTTCACTTTTCTTTCCCCATTATGTCTCCTCTGACATTCAGCTCGCGCCCACGTGTCTGTACCGGCCCGGCTGTTATTTTCATCTTAGAAACATAAATATCTATCGTAATACAAAAGTGAGCTTTTCATCTGAACTGCTCTGTTCTCTCTTGTACTGTTATTTGACATTTAGTATTGAGGGGCATTGATTCCTAAGTATTAATTAGCGTTTAGGCTCGGTCACACTCTCTTTTAGCCAGTCATTTGATCTGCTGGTGAGGAGTTAATTGAATGCTCGAGGCAGAGCAGGATTAGGAAGCCGAATGGAACAACAGTGGAAGCCCGCCTCTCTCTCTCTCTCTCTCTCTCTCTTTTCTGCATCTAGTTTTCCCTCTTTCTTTCTGTCTGCCTGTCCCCCTCCCTTTATTAACTCCAGGCATATGCAAACATGGCAAAGGAGGATCTTTGTAACACTTTTGGGTTCTTGCTCATCGATCTAGGGAGCGTTTAGATTAAAGCTTACAATTTTGCCACGGACATTGTTGACCTATCAGCAATCATTACCTGCGTCAATTAAATCTATTACCTAATCAAACTGGATTGCATTACACACTATTTCCGTGTTACGTTCATTCACCCAGACTCAGCTATTGTAGGCTCTCTTAATACGTCTTTTAATGTAATACACTTTAAACCCCAGAGACAATCTTGAAATCGCAACGGTAACAAATTCAAATCTACCTCTCATCCAGACTTTAATATGAACAGTTGTGGCACACGTATGCTGGGTTCCCTCGGTGGATTCAGCACGTGCCAATTTCAGCAGAACAGATGCTGGACTCACCTACCTTGTTTGGAGGAGGCTGTTATGGCTGTGCACTGTATACTGTACAGTATAGATCATTGCAGTTTTTATATAATGTGATATTGGGCCCCTAAAACAGAATCGGAATCATAAAGGACGCACAAGAAATTTGTCCAGTGCAGACATACATGTCATTTGACATACAAATATCATACCTAAAACAAAATAAAATATAGCACATTTCAAATGAATAATTTAATGTTTGTCATAATTTATTCATCATGTTGTTCCACACCTTTATGACCAATCCTGCCTATAGATTTTTCCACATTAGATTTTTAAGTATTAAGCTGCACAACTGTTTTCAACATGATAACAGCTACTCGAGCAGCAAATTAGCATATTTAAATGATTTCTGATGGATGCTGTGACACTGATATAATATAATATAAATACACATACATAGTTTATATTTAAAAAATATATCCCGTTTAAACGTTTGCATTTTTGTATTTTATTTTACATATGAATATAATTCATATATAAATACATCAATATAAGAGATTTTAAAATATCTTTAAAATGACATTTCTTATAAATGTGTTTGTATTTATAAATGCATAATGAATATACACAGTATACACACAAACATTATGTAAACAAAAACCTTTATTAATTGTTTGACATCACTAAATATTTGCAAATAAGTGTAGTCTTGGGAGACTTCTTTCAAATACATGAAAAAAATACCCCCAAAATTTTAAGGGTAGTGTTTTTAATTATTTATTTAAAAATATATATATTTTTAGATATTCATGCTTTACTTACACTTTCCTCATAATTTTTTTTTCTTCTGTGGCTTCTTTTTGTTTACTTTTTTAAGGTCCAATTCTTGATATTTACCATTCAGTGCAACTTTTGTCTAATTTAACTCCTAATTTGCTGCTTATTAATAATTAGTAAAGTAGTTAAGTTTAGGTACAGGGTAGGATTAGGGATGTAGAATATCGTCATGCAAAATATGTACTAAAACTAAATATGCATTAAAATAATCAGTGAGAATTGGTCCCTAAAACTAAAATGATACTGATTCTTTCTTCTGTTCTTTTTAAACTCTTATTTTATACAGTCTGTGTGAAGTGTTTGAGGGTTTTTTAGCAGGAAAACGTTAAACGTTCCTCCTATCTCTTCATTTTTGCATCCTCTGAAAACACTTTAATATATTCAATGCTAAATTTGGAAGGCATGTATGTAAAAGAGCACTTAACTCCAGCTCTTAGCTTGGACGTGGACCAGTCAATAACACACTGCATACAGATGAGCCATCGATCATTAATGAAACACTGCAGTTAAGATTCGACTTCAACATTAAATTAAACATTTATAATGTTTCTGGAACTGCATGCGGTCAGGAGAGCATATTATGAAGACATATAGTTGTCTACTTTGTTTGTTTAGTTGAGGGAAACAAGTAATTAAGTGTGGGGGGGGAAACACTTTTATGTTATTTGTGAATGGTGGATTTACAACAATTACCCAGCGGGCATAGTATCTGGTAGAACAAGATGGTTGTATTTGTGTAATTAGGCGGATGTGTTAGACTAGCCGTTAAAGTCATTTTTGAATTGGATGATGAGAAGATAAGGACACTAATATTAAAAAAAAAAAAAAAGGGAAAAAGTAGCCGTGAATGCAAAACGGAGAAAAGTTTTCTTTAGAGTGCTCCGGGAGCTCAGGTTCACCTGCAGTGCACACCTGGGACCTCACGTACGCGTGCACACCAACACACAGGATGATTTTGAATGACAGCGTTATGAGGTGGGCTGAATGAGAAGCACCGGACCCTGTAACCCCTCGAGGACTCTAATGATCCGTTTCCACCATAATGGAGACGATTTAAATGGCATTCCAAGATTCTATATTATCATTCTGGAACACCCACCATGCTCTGCGGTGGATCTGTCAGCGATGATGGAGGGCTTTTCAGCTGGATGGGTCATGATCTGTGATGGTTAAGGGCCTGAGACAGCCTCAAGGGCTTCCTTGAAGGTCAGCTGAAGGTTTTGGCACGGTTGGAGAAGGTTAGATGAGATACATGTAGCCTGTAAAGGTTGAGAGGGAGATTAAATGAGGTTACATGTACTTATCTCAGATAAATTGATTGCAGGGACGTGTGGGCTATTCTTCTCAAAACAATTGATTTTATTCGGATCATGCTTGAATTTTAATTATTCGTTTAATCAATTTAATGATTCTGTTGTTCTGAATCTTGATTTTTATTGTTGTGAAGACTGTTTCCCACAATTTTATAGATATCTAGAATATTACTTAATACTAATATAATAATAATAATAATAATAATATACGGTTCATAGTGTCATACACACAAATAATAAAAAAACATGTTAACAGAACCGAGAAGAAAATAAAAACAAGAAACGGTTATGTCAATGAAAAAACAAATGTTAAGTGCCACACAAAAAAATTATAGGTTTACAAAAATTTTTAATTTGTGTATTGTACAATTTATATTGATTCACATTAAATCTCCCGTTAGATGTATTACAGTTTTTTGCTGTGTAAGGAAACTTTAACCATTAACCAATTAACAGATCTTTACATTAGCAAATTAATTTAAACTTAGAATTTGAGTTTATACATAAAAAAATAAAATAAAAAAATTATATTATAAATAACTACTTTCTAAAATGTTCATGGATTTATTTAATATTACAATATATATTTTGATTATTTTTGTACTGATTTAAACATACAGTACTGGATACGGTCTTCCCAGTCTTCAAGATATTACACTTGCTTGCTTGTTGGTGTGTGTGTGTGTGTGTGTGTGTGTGTGTGTGTGTGTGTGAGTGTGTGTGTTTTTCCTCGCATGTGTGATTGTGTGGCTTGTCTCTCTGATGCTTTGACTCCTCCGAGGTGCTTAAGGCTTGTGAAGCTGCCAGGCTTTTATTCTCCACTTCAGTTAATTGTAGCCCCTCAGGCTGCCGCTCTCAGGTTCACTGGGTGGCCAGTAGACCTGATGCCCAGAAAGTTTAATAAGGTGGTTGTGGATGTTTTATTATGCTTTTGGGCATTGCTGAAAGACGCTGACAATAACTCTTCAGAAGTAGGTCAAGATATCAGTTGTACACTGGTGAACCCCTTCGGTCTTGCAATCTGTCTTTCTCTCTCTGTCTATCTCTCCATTTTCTGCCACACACTTCCTTTCCGTCTCCATTTATTGATTGCTTTCTTACACTTTTGGAATACAAAACACAAAATGATCAGTCTGCCTTTTAAAATATTCGGCTTTAAAGCTTTAACGCAGCTCAATTCCCAAAGGTGTGTTTGTGTGCCTTTACGCAGATAGAAAGCGCGTGTCTGCGTATCAGTGTGTGTTTTAGGTCTATCCATTAGAGTGTGTGAGTGCTGGTGGTGTATCGCGGCGTTACAAGGCCCACAGGCTTCCCTGGGGAAAGGGTTTGATCATTACATGGTGTCCTGTGTAAGTAAAGGTAATTAATCTCTGGTTCACCCAGGAGCCTCTAACTTGCTTTAATTAAAAATGCATATATAAACACACACACTCTTTTAGAAAAACCTATACACACTTTCCCAGCCCACATTCACTTTCATGTATATAGATTGCACTGTGGGTGGCTCTGAATATGGGATACGAGACCAAAGTATGATTCGATCTGTGTTCGGTTTAATCTGAAATCCTGTTTAGGTTAACTAATAACATGATGTCATAAGATCTCATGCGTTATAAATCCTCTGCAGATTATCGTCGCCCCTGTGTTGATGATGCATTAAAATAATCCAGTGCTGTTGGGCAAACACTAAAATTACTGCCAGGCTCTGGCAGTAACTTCCTCCGTTACTCCCTCTAGACCAGTGACGTTTGGTGGTCTTCTGAAATGAGAAGAAAAGGCCCCCTCTTGGCAGGACTTTTAGTCAGATGTACTGTCAATTCATGCTACATTTGATGTGCACAAAGTTGAAGGCAACTGAAACACCATTTACCTGACATTATCAACAAACTCGTACCATAATATACAATTCTTTGCATTATATTAAAGAGCATAGTTCGACCATAAATAAAACTATTTATTAAAACCAAGTCACATCAAGTCTCATTAGACGTGTTTAGATGCTTTTTGTTTTATTTCAAAAGCAGTTTTGGAATTATGACGTGAAAAGCACATTTTATTTGTCATTTATTTGTTATTATTAATAGTCACATTATCTTCAGGCCATTAGTCAGCTAATCCTCTATAAACACAGTTGGTGTCATGAAGGTTGCCGACACGGAGGTGCAGTATTAAATTAACTGAGCTGAGTGCTCGCTAAACAACGCCTCAGTCACAGATCGTTTGAAGTAATTTCAAGTTCATTTCGATTCGGATGTGACCAGTTCTGATGTTTGAGTGGGTGAGTTTACTTCATAATTAGTCCGTCCAATTCCAGTGGTTTGACCTTGCCAGGCCAATTAATGGACGCTTTGCAAACATGATGAGCGGGCCATTAACAGAGCAATCAGCCAATCATATCACATATTCAAATTTATTTTGTCCAATCACATTGCACTTTTTTTTATATCATTGTCTTTAAACTGAAAATCACATACTCACCCTTATGTGAATGTATGAATATTTCAATTAAAAAATGTAGCTGTCAAATTCAGGTGCAGTTTTGTTGTTAAATTCAAAATCATGTTTAAACTTGGGTCTATTAAAAAAGAAAACTGTACCACTAGCCCGTGACTTTTATACTTATGTAGAGAACTACCAAGCTGTACTTTTCTTTGGTCATGCCTTATCTCGCCCAGGGCCCCAATTGATCCCATCAAAAACAATATGTGTAAGACACCCGTGTGCTCAGGGGAGGCAAAAAAAACATTGCCTCCTCCTGAAACTTCATCCATTGGTGTCACTGTTAGATACTGTTACTTTATAAAAATAAGTGATTTACTCAGTATTGTACTATCACACTTCTTTGGAGTGGTATTTTAGTAATAAACTATATTATTATTCACTTTTATTTTTTTATGTAAATTTCAGGGGTTTTTGTGTATGTGTTCTTTCCACCATTTTATTAGTTATTTTTAAAGGGGTCATGAACTAAGAAATCAAAATTCTCTGATAAAAATCTTGATAACATTATAAGTGGACCTCAGAAAGTGGTACACAGTAAAAAAGGCAGTTTATGACCCCTTTATATATGTCTATTTAGCTTTTTTTATTATTATTTCAGTTAGCTGCCAAAGTAACATTTATTTTTAGTTTGGGGTTTTGTTTTGTTTTTCTGTTTTTTTATTTTTATTGTATATCAGCTTAATTTCTATGAAGCAAAATCATTTTGGTCATTTTAGTTAACAATAACAACACTGCTCGTTAGAGAAAACGCCCTTGCTCTAGACATTAATGAAATAATCATATACAGTCCTCACACTCCTTCAAGTTTTTGATGGTTGTTAAAGCTGTTCCCTGTTGACCTGAGAGGCTATTTCACAGGCTTGACAAGTATCATAAAATGGCATGGTGTCAAGCCAGAAGATGTTATGTCAGGTCCAAAATTAAACATGAGAGGAAACCCTTAAATGTGAGATCAGTAATTCATAGGTCCTTGAATGGTTGTGCTTTTAAATGGATGTACGGTAAATCTGAAGATGAGTTTTCTAATGTCAGATCAATGCTTGAACTGAAAAACGTTGGATATGATAAATCTGGTTGGCTGTCATGTCCAATATCGATCTGTTTGTATTTATAGCGACAGATAAATGGGTCTCTGCTGTATCATGCGTCTCGCTGTAAGTACAAAAGATGCTACCTCTCTCTCCCCGTCTCTTCCTCTCTCACTCTCTCACTCTCTCGGGTGAGATTACTGTTCCCATGGCAACACAGCAGATTGCTTGGAGATTGCTATGGTTGCGGGCACCATGGTAACGCATTTTATATGCTGGTGGGTCTCTCTCTCTCCCTCTCTCTTTCACACACACACCCTCTCACTTTCATTCTATCTGTTTGCAGTTTGGGGTTGTATATACCTTTCCTCGTGTCAGGAATCAGCACAGACTGCCCCTAACACTGTAGGTGAAAGGGATCAGTTGAATACGGAACTGTTGCAATACAGTACACTGCATATATGTATATGTATATGTCTTTTAGTAGTGTTAAAGTAAAAAAACTAAGTACTATAGCAGTTCCATGATACTTTAATATATACCATGCTATCATGATTAATTCATGTCTGAACTCTGTTGTAAGGGCCATCTTAACTAAGTTTTGGGTGGTTAGTATGATTCAGTTAGCCCCTGCTTGGTGCTGTAGCTAGTGGGCATACAATGTATTTTTCCTTTGAGACCTATTCAAAGGTAGCTATGATTAGATCGCACTACAGGCTGATCAGAAGTATATAGAAAAATATGACAAACATTGAGTTTTAGGCTTATGATCAGTGTTAGGTGCTTCTATACCCTCGTTGATTAGTTAATTATTTCCCCCTGATTTAGCCGTACATTTTGGGTAGGGTTAGGTTTAGGGGTAGGGATTAGGATAAGTTTATATTTTTGGACAGTAATGTTGATTCAGGATCATCTTACTTTGCAAAATAATGGTGAGCATCATGAGGTACCGAAATGTTGAGGGTAGAAAATGAAAGGTTTTTTTTTTTGATAACTTTGTATGATCTGTTCATGTAGTAAATAAACCAATAAATTGCAGGAAATTATGCAGTTTTCATTTTGATAGCAAGTTTTGATTTAGGCATGGTCTTAGTCTTTTGTTTTAAAATGTCGTTTAATTTTAGTCATATTTTGGTCATCTAAATTGCTTTTAGTTTTAGTGGACTAATTACCGTATGATTTTAGTCCACTAAATACATTACAGTGTAATGTATTTATTAAGCACTTCTCTAAAATTATGTAGGTTTGATATTAAGTTTTTATCACGTTAGAGCCTGATTTAAATGCGGTGGCAACATGCCTTGAAGTTAAAATGAAATAAAACTATTTCTCATAAAGGACAAGAACCTGGTCTTTTTTCAGTAAAATACCAATGGTTCTATAGAATAATTATGTATTCTTTATAATAACTAATCTTCGTTCTTTCAAGCAGACATTTTTTTCTGCCCTGTAATTTTATAAATTTTTATTAATCTACTACTAAAGGTGATTCAGTCAAGGGTAGTGAGTGATTTTTTTTGTCTTTCTTTTGTTGCTTGATTAACATCAATGACTTGGACAATAGCAACTAAATTGGGCTGCTATCCCTTATAAAACCGAATGCACATTAAAAAGATGTAATCAACCTTGTTTATGTGTATATTCATCAAAACAGACATACATCAAAGAGTATCGTGCTTTGTGAAATGCATTTTCTGTGTTTGTATGCTTCAGTCTGCAAGTATATGGTATCTTATATCCTGTAGGATAGATCAATAGATTCAAATGTACACATTCAACCATGTAACCATGCAGCAGATTCATTCTGAATGAATTTTTTGCCTAATCGTCCCGCTTCATCTCGTTTGTTGTTGTTTTTTTCACAGACGAAAATGAGTTTGTCATTTAAAACGAGTTTTTGTTTGTAATCATCTAGTTTTCTTCTGTGAAAAAAAAATATATGTAGTTGTCGAACATTGATGAGAATTATTTATTCACGAAATTAACTGATATATTTTGTCATATGGTCTATTCAAGTAGCAAATAAACCAGTACATTTATAAGATATTCAGAAGTAGCTGTTTTCTGACTGAATATAGTCTAAAGTGCAAATATTTCATTTGAACTGCTCAGTGTTGTCATTTTCGTGCACCTCCCAAGCAAAGATATAAGTCACATACTATACTTTTTGAGGCTCCTGTGCCAGACGAACGCCTGCCATTGATATGCTAAGGTTTAGCTTTCTCCAGATGTTTTAGACCTCCTCCCAGAAGCCCATTTTTTGATGTTAGCTTCTGTATGTATAGATGTACAACATTGCTTTACGGTCTTACTCCGTTTTATTGTACATGCATGAGACATGCTCACTATTTGTTTGGTCATTCTGCTCTCTAGCCTTTCTGTTTGCATATTTCTCTTTCATTCTCTTGTTTAGAGCAGATATTTATTTCTTGTGTGGCGAGTTTTCATGAGGCCGATTGTTGTCATGGCGACAACAGCCCACAGATGGAGGCAAGAGAGCGAGGAGTGCAGCAGAGAGTTTTCACTGGCTCTGACACAAAACTTGTTGACACACATACATGATACTCACGCTATGATGAAAATCTGCACGCGTATCAGCGCTCAAGGCCACAAACACACACGCGCACCTGACTACAGACTGATTTACAGTCACTGTCTAAATTGGGTCAGTTCTTCTACGTCATAAATTTTACACCCAGATGGAAGAAAAGGGGAACGACTTGTCTAAGTGATTCTGTTTCATGATGTTTTACTGCTGATGTCTTTTATCACTGTGGAGAAATTTATGTTCTGCGTTTGATACAGTAGGGTGTACTGA
This sequence comes from Puntigrus tetrazona, assembly GCF_018831695.1. Lineage (NCBI taxonomy): Eukaryota > Metazoa > Chordata > Actinopteri > Cypriniformes > Cyprinidae > Puntigrus > Puntigrus tetrazona. Next base: position 22,167,128 of record NC_056699.1, on the reverse strand, counting down.
TGGAAAAGTGTATCCATCTAAGCACCTTTCTTAGGGAACACAGAGGCTTATTGTCATACATAATATTGGTCAGGGTACGTTTATTTTTATGAAAATCATTCTGAACATCTTGGCTACGGAAACACTTTTGAACATTTCCACAGTCATTGCCAAGTAAAAACAAATACAATTAATTTAACACTGATATATTCTATAATAACTGTTCACGAAAAAAGTCTACAATAGGTAATGTGCAAAAAATAATTTACAATATGTACATATAATTATTACTATTGGTTTATGGGAATGTAATTCACTATAAAATATTGACTGAATGTATGTTTTTTAACTAAACGAAAAACTAGAATTTAAATATATTTTGGTCACACTTCAGCTTAACCAAATTAGAGTCATAAATTAATTATTAACTACTAATTACACCTCAATAAACATCTTATTTTCATCTTATAATGAACATATACTGTATGTATCGCATAAGTGCCAAATACTGGAACTGTGGCCAAGAAAACTAAGAAGTCAACTTAAATCTCAGGAGCAACATGAACAACACCACAATATAAGAATGCTAAAACATTGTTGATGCAGTTCAGATGTCTAAGTGCTAGATGAGGTCAGCAAAGTCAAGCTACTAGACTCAGACAGTCCATTAAGTACTGCCCAAATTTGTCTGCGAGTAGGTTAGTGACACGAAAGAGGTTAATTACAACAGAGGTTAATTACAACTCGACCGAAAGCATTTTGCTTGAACTTGAAGGGGTTATTTCAGAAAATCTGGTGGGCCAGTAAGGAGGAATCAAATTTACACTCTGATTAGATGGCAATGCCGGGTGATGTGATGTAGATGGAAAAATTAAAGGTCCAAACACTGAGCCATGAGGGACTCCAGGGTTGAGAGCCAATAAATGAGGATTTTTATGTTTTATATGATCTGTTCTAGTAGCAAATAAACCAGTAAATTAGTTAACTCTGTCCGTACTGAAATGAGCAATTTGTGGCTGACCTTGTCAAAACCTATCCAAGGTAGTGTAGGGAAGTGTCTCTGGTTCTTAAGGTTGCGTGGCAATTCCTAAATGATAAAAGTCAAATATGCTGTTCTCGGAAAAACTTGACGTTTGGATGAAACAAGACTGATTCATAATATTGAAATGTGCTTTCAAGTAAAAAAGTTGCTATTAATGTCTTCTTGAATGACTGACTAAAGGCTAAATCGGTTTGTAAATCTGTTATGTAATATCACTTACCTCTTACCTGTCATATATATTTTTCCCTGCATTATTACATTTGATTGGCCTAATGATTTTTTTAAGGTGAAAACGCTCAGACTGGGTGACAATAGCGAGGTTTTGTGACCAGGAGCCTGACAGATTCACATTTGCCAATGTGAATATAATTTGCTATAGCCTCTAGCAACAAACCTGCTTTCCTGCATTATAAATGTGTGTATGGACATATGCGGATGGTGTGCAGAAAGCCATACACTAGGTACACTGGAAAGCCATGTAAACTGCTGACATTGAGGGATCCTGTAAATTGCTTCGACTTGTTCTGAAAATATTTGTGCTACACACGTCTAAGTGAAGAAGGTGCCTTTGCGTTAATAACCACCAAAAGTGTTTGGTCTGATATATTCACTCTGTTTTCTCTTCAGGTACCTCATGAATGTGACATTTGAAGGGCGCAACCTCTCCTTCAGTGAGGACGGTTTTCAGATGCACCCAAAGTTGGTTATTATACTGTTAAATAAGGAGAGGCAGTATGAAAGGGTGGGTATCTCTACTCATTTCTCTCTTTTGTCTCTTGATTTCTCTTAACTCACGACTGCGCAGTTCCCCGACGTAATTATCAACCTTCATTTTCTCTTTATCTCTCTTTATCTTAATTCAAGATTTCAGCCGTCCTCAAATTTAGCCAGCACTAATCCAATCGCAGCCACTTCAACCTCAACACCCTCTCATTATCTCACTCGTTATCCTTCTCTCATCTTCTGCTCTCATCTTGCCCTCTTCGCACTTTCACAGGTCGGTAAATGGGAGAACGGGTCTCTGGCTATGAAGTACCACGTGTGGCCTCGGTTCGAGCTCTACTCGGATGCTGAGGAGCGGGAGGACGACCACCTGTCCATTGTTACGCTAGAGGAGGCTCCATTTGTTATTGTGGAGGATGTCGACCCCCTCAGTGGCACCTGCATGAGGAATACAGTGCCGTGCAGAAAACAGCTCAAACTCCAGTGAGAATGCAATAGAAAGAGTACAGATATTTAGGAAAATGCGCTGCTGTTTGATTCATCACAGATTATAATTTCTAATGAATTAACATCTAATCCATTAGAAAAGTGAAAAATAAACTTTTTTTTCCCAAGTGGTCTCAGGCATCACACACTTTTCTAAAATATCCTAAATCTGCTAAATAAAATCAGTCACTGTGTGAGATCAATTATTAATCTTCACTGCCCAATTGTAATTTTTTTCATGAGAGCACAGATCCTCCATTCAGTTTTTAAATGTAAGTTGCTCTGTCACTGTCAGGACTAGATTATATCATATAGTGAGAAAGTGTGGCGTATAGAGTATTGCACTGTTAAGGCAAAGCACTGATTCATTTATTATGAATTAAACTATCTCATGTCTCTTTTTAATATTGATTAAAAAATATCTGTGTTAAATTAGTGCTTAATTCATTTAGCATTCTTGTAATTAATTATTGCTAAAACACTCATTTATTATGAGAAATTATCCGAGATTAATGTGAATTTGGACTTAAATTTAAGTCTCCTCGTTTCAGTGAAGTCAATGCAACAGTCAGTGCAGCGGTCATTAGTCATTTTGATGTTATGTTGACTCACTGATTGATTTCTTCAGATGCAGATTTATTATGAAATGGTATTCTGATTAAGGATTGATGAACGGCTAAGGCTAAATTTGTTAAACGCCATCTTCACTATTTAGAAAAATAACTTCCTGTGCTAACATTAATCGTCTCAACTTTTTTTTTTCCTGTTTTTCCTACCTGCAGAAATCAGACAGGAGATTCAGGGATATACATTAAACGCTGTTGCAAGGGCTTCTGTATAGACATCCTCAAAAAGATTGCCAAGTCCGTAAAGTTTACCTACGATCTCTACCTGGTGACCAATGGGAAGCATGGGAAAAAGATCAACGGCACATGGAACGGCATGGTTGGAGAGGTTAGTTTTCAAAATGCTTTTAACAAGAAGACTACCGGTTCTTATCAAGACACATAGGGTTTGGGTTGAACGTGTTGTTTCTCATTCAAGAGATTGCTGGATCACACACTTTTGTTCTTCCATTCCTCTGCATTGGATGGATAAGATATTCAACTGTATGTTTGCATTACGTTTATTACAGCACATACTCACAACAGCTTGGCAAATTTTGTTACATTTAAAATTGATATTTTTGCACTAATTTGTGGTGACAAATTTTTGGATAGTGTATATCTTTTTTCTTCTTCGTACATCAATGACTACATTTCGTGATTAAAAGGGGGAACACTGGCTCCAGTGTTATTTTACTATCATTGATATACTTTTAAATTCATTTGTATTTTTATATTTATTTATTTTTTTAATTATAGTTGAAATTTCAGCGATTTTGTTATGATGTCTATATGGTTCAAACATCTATATTATTTCAAGTAAGGACAATCTTTTTATGGTTTAAGTCAACTGTAATAACCACTAGGACAAAGTTCCAGAGCGTTTCTGATTATATATTATTTCCAAAAAATGAAAATCTGAAAAGTATCTCTCTTGACAAGAACAGATGAAAGAGAGGGAAAATGTGAGCAAGTGAGTTTGCACAAGCCCAAGGGAAAATACAGCTGGTGCATTAATTCAGATGAGAAATAATATGAGTTACCGGATCATATGTAAATCCACAGTTGGAATGAATGTTATGCAGTTCCCTTTCGGTCCTAGTCATCTGAATACTCGGAGAACTGCATCACATTTGGAGCTGCAGACTCTTAGTAGCTTTCTTTATGTTTACTTAATGTCTTTACGAGATCTGATGCTCCAAGACATGCTCATGTTCAGTGATAGATGCTGTAACGCAACACACACTCAAGCAAATATGCAAAATACAGTCTCATATTTTGAGAAGACGGAGAAAGAAAACAGGATATAGAATAGCACTACTCAACATGCAGCCCACGGGGCATTCTCGCGGCCTGCATGTTTCTTGACACTCTGCTATATACCATGGTAAATGCACAGTGCAATTTAAAAAATCCGACGCCAAGCAGAAATCTATAGTCCACTCTGCAAACTGTGCCACAGATGAACGCTTACAGTACAGCTTCATTGATTATAATGGGAGCGATTTAGTTAGATACATGGTTGTGTAAGTGTTCAACACTCAGTAGCCTTATTAATATAACATAGGCGCTATGAAAAAATTAGAAGTGTGGCCCTTGAGGCTAAAGAAATCCGGTTTTGTGGCCCCTTGAGTAGCCCTGATGCAGACAAAGCCTTCCTGTAGCATACATTCACCTTATTAACTCTGTTTTTGTCCCATTTTCCTGTATCACAGGAGGCCCCTTATATGTAACTCTAAATATACCTGGACAAGTGATGGGTTTGGGGAAGTGGTGATTAGTGAAAGGTTGAAAAAAGGAGAAATGGCTATTAAAAGCTCCCGCGACCCACTGTAGGAAGTAACCTGATTTCTGCTTTCCTTGATCTCTCAGTCTTTTTTTTTTTTTTTTTCTTCATGGCTTTCTCATTCACTAGTTCTTTCACATTTTGCTTTTTTTCCTCTCTCTGCTTTGGCATGCCTAGACTAGTCCAGGTTCGGTATAACCGCCCCTTTTCCTCGTGTCTAGGTGGTGTTGAAGAATGCCCACATGGCAGTGGGGTCCCTGACCATTAATGAAGAAAGGTCAGAGGTCATTGACTTCTCTGTGCCCTTCATAGAGACTGGGATTAGTGTCATGGTCTCTCGTAGCAATGGCACAGTGTCGCCTTCTGCCTTTTTAGGTAAGTGCTATATACACACTGTAATGGAAGATATAATTCTAAATTCAAGTGCACTCTTCATTAGTAATTTCTTTTCCCTTCTTTTTTCCGCTCTCAGAGCCCTTCAGCGCTGATGTCTGGGTAATGATGTTCGTTATGCTGTTGATAGTTTCAGCCGTGGCTGTTTTCGTTTTTGAGTACTTCAGTCCTGTTGGCTATAATCGCTGCTTGGCAGATGGACGAGGTGTGCACACACGCTTATATGAACACACACACAAATCTATAGCCTTTATACAGAACACTATATACATTTGGTATATATAGGTTAACATTTTAATTTTATAACCATCTAAAAATTGTCATAATTATATTCGTTGCATTTCATCTTTTTTAATCATTACAATATATAAATATATATCTGTTCATAACTGTGCATGTAACTTAAATAATGGTGCTCTATATATGTTTTTTTCATATAAATCTATATATGAATAGATACAACTTTACATATTTATGTCTGTTTAGTATATTTATTTATTCATTGTATAAGTAGTGTGTATTCATAGAGACATAATTAATATATACACACACATATTATGTAAACAAAAACCTTTATTTTGGATTTGATTAATACTTGATTAATACTTGTTTGATAGCACTAACATGTTCATGTAACATCTGTTTGAAATTATATATTTATATTAATAAATGTATATATTTATATAAACGTAAACATACTATATATTATATATATGCAATGTATATACAAATACAAAAGCTTGTGTCTTAGTTTCGGACATTATATCCATCTTTCCATGCTGTATTGGCTGATTTAATGCTCTGCAGTGTACTGCTTCTCTGAACATTATTGATTCTTTTGATCGAAATCAAAACTGAATAGTTAATTCATGGCTATTTATCATAGATTTTCTTCCTCTGCCCTTTTACTCCTCTCTGATTCCTGTTAAATTATAAGGTAATAACTCTCTATTTCAATTTCTCGACCTCTTTACACACCATCAGAGCCCGGCGGTCCCTCCTTCACCATCGGAAAAGCTATTTGGCTACTTTGGGGTTTGGTCTTCAATAACTCTGTGCCCGTACAGAACCCCAAAGGCACTACTAGCAAGATCATGGTCTCGGTCTGGGCCTTCTTCGCTGTGATTTTTCTGGCCAGCTACACTGCCAACCTGGCCGCATTTATGATTCAAGAGGAATATGTGGACCAGGTGACGGGCCTGAGTGATAAAAAGGTAAAAAGGTTTATTAGTGGTCAAATTTAACAGCATGTGCAAAACTAAAGCTCGGGCCTCTGAAAGCTGTTATGAAAATTATAGTTCTCATTGATCTCATTTATCCTACTGTCAAAAAATTAGATCTATTCCACCTCTAAAACATTTTTTTTCCCCAACGACTGCCTTCAACCCGAACGTGATTTGACTTGATACACCATACTCTATCCTCGGTGTTTAACAGCTAAGGTTAATTCGCACAGACTAGCCGATAAATGATGCAATATTTAAGGTGCACTGTGTAATTTTTTTTGATGTCAAAAAATGTTGTTATGTCTTAGTTTAATGTGCATAGACAGCTATAAGTAAGCCGTTTGTGGGCTTTCGAGGCTCTGGTGCGTTAAAAAAATGTCGCTTTGTTTGTTTAAGCAATATGGCACGTCAACTTCTGGCTTAACAAATGATATGAGTTTGGGGGTGGGATTTGTTAGTGAAGCCTGTGTGAAAATAAAGACTTTAACAGCAATTTATAGAAAAAGCATCCTAATTTTTGTTCATAAGCGAATTCATGGCACAGTGTTGCATGTGACATCCTAATACTACTGTTTATTATCCTCAAACGACTGATGACATATTTGGGCAACCACATGCTGACTGGTTTTGTGGTAATTTGTGTGTTTTTTTTTCCCCGTGTCATCTTTGCGTGTAAAAAATTGGGCTAATGTGAATTAGCCAACCGTTATGAAACAGAAAACAAGATTTGACTCTGAGAGGGTGCTGTAGCTTCTTTAATAATTGATGTGGTGAGATTTTGTTTTTTTTACTCTAAGTCATGCTTTACTTTTTATGTCTAGTGAAGCTTTGAGTGTCTAGAGAACACAGTCTGTGTGTTTACACTGGAAATCGTTCTATTATGAATGGCGGGGGAAAAAAAGATCTGTTGTATCTTTAAAGGTTTTTTGAAATGACACCTCTCCTCACACTTTGTCCCTTGAGTGTTCACCGACAATGTGGACACTGTCGAGTTATATATTTCTCTCTCGCTTTCTCTCTTATCTAGTTTCAACATCCGAATGACTTCTCCCCTCCATTCCGCTTCGGCACTGTGCCCAATGGCAGCACGGAGAGAAATATAAGGAACAACTACAAAGAGATGCACAGCTATATGACCAGCTTCCACCAGAAAAACGTAAACGAGGCCCTCCACAGCCTCAAGATGGGGTGAGAACGAAAAAAGAGAACGATGGTATGAGCATGAAAAGAATATAAAGGGTGGGAAGACAGGGAGATGAAAAGCTTGTAGGACAGCAGTAAGTACAGTGTGTGATGAGTGAGTGAGTGAGTGGGTGGATGAACTCTGGATTGATAATAGCATCCTGGAGGGTCTTTGTTTGGAGATGCTGATTGGTAAAAGACTGATTCGACATGAGACTGACTTCTGCTGTCCTTAATTTTATCAGCACTAATAGTGGACAGTTAAAAGAGGCATTCAGTACAGCAGGATTTAATGAGAGAAAAGAAAACTGTATACACTTTGGAAGAAAAAAGTAAGATTTTATTTGTTTGCATTAGTTTACTACATTAGTTAACATGTACTTGCTATGAAAAATTATTCTGATGCATCTTGGTTAATGTTGATTTCAACATTTATTAATACATTATTAAAAATAAAAGTTGTATCTGTCAATATTATTTAATGGTTACAAGCTAACATAAAAAATTTACGGTTTCATTTTTATAACATTAACAAAGATGAATGAATACTTTAACAAAAGTATTGCTTACGTAATGCTTATATACCGCTTTAACATGAACTAATAAGGGATAATAGTTACGTTTTAGTAATTCCCCTTAGTTTTCATTTATTTTATTTCATTATTTTATTAATATAGTCACCTATATTTTCATTTTTCAACATTTTTAAATACCTTTTGGCTTGTCATGTTGATTTTTTTTTATGTTCTTTTACAAATTTCATGCACTCTCTACCTCAAGATGAGCTCATAAAAGATGCATAATATTTATATACAACAAATAGCAAAATCCTGTCCCAGGAAATTAATATTAAAATCCCAGGAAACTAATATCAACATTAACAGTAGTAAATTACATTATTTAAATAATAAATTGTTAAACAACAAATTTTCGTTGAAAGACTACAAAAACTAAAACAAAACAAAAAAATATTATAGTGACAAAAAACTAAATTACTAAAACTTTCCAATTGAAATGAAACATTACATGTAAAAATAAAGCAATACAAATTCTGAATATCTGTATGTCAGTAATACTAAAATAACACCGGTTTGCCAAAGTTTATTGTTTGACAAGGCTTTACCAACTTTCTAACATAATATTCCTTTCTCTCCCTCGGTGTAGTAAATTGGACGCCTTCATCTACGACGCAGCAGTCTTGAACTACATGGCCGGACGTGATGAGGGCTGTAAACTGGTGACCATCGGCAGTGGTTACATCTTTGCTACTACAGGGTATGGCATTGCCATTCAGAAAGATTCAGGCTGGAAGAGAGCAGTGGATCTCGCCATTCTACAGCTCTTTGGAGATGGTAAAGAGAGATTTTTTATTTCATTTTTTCTAATTATTATTTCATTGAATGATTGTTATGAAATAGCCTCCAGTCTTAATCTGTTCAAGATTAAATATATTTAGGGGACATTCACTAAGAATGAATTTGCATTGTCTACATACCTTTAGCATCTAATTCACTGACAGACACACCCAAAAATTCAGCTGAGCGGATTGTGCGATGCAGAGATATTAAAGATAGCAGACATTGCCTGGTTAAAATGGTTTGTGGGTGTTAGTGAATAAAGGCAGGTTTCCGCGATGAAATGCTCTTCACAAAAAGTGGCGCGGATGTGTAGCGAATTCACAGGTTGAAATATTTACTTCATTCACTTCTTTAAATCATTCTCAATGTGCCCTCAAGGCAAACAGTTTTGAAGAATACCTGGCAAGAGATGACAAGTGCCTACACTGTCTGTTAGAACGCCAACAAGTATGCCACAAAAAATGGTATTAGATGTGTGAAAATGTGGCATCCTGTTTTTCAAAGCTTCCTTTGTGTGAAATTCACATTCTGTTAAAGCACAATAATGCTAATATCGAAATAACGTGCTCATCAGATTAAAGATTCATCTCATAACGTGCTCAGTAGTAACATAAATCACTATAGTTTGCACAGATGATGCACAGCTAAAGCTAGAGGTGTTTTATTTTTTATTTCATATTAGTCTGTTTGCACAAAGGACAAAACCTAATGTTTATGATTATTATATAAAATACAGTATATAGTTGCATTAAGTATAGAGGGGGAAATGTGGAAATTTGCAATGTGTAAATGCAAGTTGTTGACTTTTTTTTTAAAATACATTATTCAGCAGGGATATCTTAAACAGGGATATCAGAGGTCGCGGAGTGAACGGCCATAAAAGTCATGAACCACAAAATTCATTTTTAAGTTTGCAGTTTAAGTAAAGTGTGAAAGAGAAAAACGTGCTGTCCCGAATCAGTACCTGTGGTCAGATGAGATGTTAACAGGCTTAATGTCAATGTCGTTATTATTTTTCTAACTTGTTATGAATTATCTGTCATGCCAGATTACAGCGTTCGTAGCACGCACAAGCGCGCTGTATATCGCTTCACTAAAGCCTTTTTCATACTTTCGTCTGGCTCCGCTGACTGCACGCGCACCTCAGAAAACGGATGAGGCACTTGTCGCTCTCGTTGTACTATAGTTTGAAAAAGTGCAGAATCTACGACCATGCAACACGTGAAATAAAAGTAAAGTACCAATGAGTCACATAAATGGTACTGCGTTGTTGGATTTGCATGAAGGTATGATATCCATTCTTTCCTATGTTGAACATGTTATTATTGCATCCTATTCACCATAACTGTTGTTTCCATAAACCAAAAATACCATATTATTTTAGTTGTGACATTTGACACTAAACTGATTACAAAGTACCATAACTAGAAATTAAAGTGTTAATTTTCTTTGTGCACTATTTACATTGTGTGTGGGTGTGTGCTATGTGTTTTTATGAGGACAGACAACTTCTTAAATGAAAGGTTGACTTTGAAATAACAACACAATCAATTGAGTTGAATTTGTTAAAGAGTGACAATTTAAAATGCTATAATATTCAAATTAATTGAGCCTTTATCAATATAAACATCATCACTGCACTCGCTGATGGGCAAACAGCATCTGTGCTGCATCTCTACTGCCTGTCTCAGGTCAGAGTGGTGCTAAGTGGTCATTTCGATCAGCGTTTAAAATTTCAAAGCAAAAAATTTCATCTGTACAAAACTTAATCTGTGGTGTACGGAACATGGTTAGTCACAGGGATGCATATGGTTTTTTATGCACTTTTTTTATTATTATTATTATTATCGGATCGGTACTCTGTATCGGTATCAAAAGTAAAAAATACAGATCAGAGCATCCCTACATTTTATATTCTTTACAGGAGTCAATAAAATTTTTAATTGAAAGTAAATTTGTATTTGCAATTAGTATACAGCATACTAATTTAGTGTACTAAGTAGTTATAGTTGTACTGTACCACCGAAGATTTACAGTATTGAAAAGTGTTTATATCCACATCTCTAATTCAGTTTGGTTTGAGCACTTTCCTAGTGATGCAGATCCAGGGGCCATTTCTAGAAATCATCGTCTCTCCCCCAAACAGCATCTGAGATGACAAGCTGTTTGGAACACATCCAAAGACACATGCAGAACATGCCCTCTGCACCCCACACGCTCATAAACAGTGTTAACAATTTTAGACACATTTTGTAAAGAGATCTTATAGATACTGTATACGAGCACAGTCAGAAAATTCTAGCGGATAACTTTATATAATATATATATGCCCTACTTAATAATTCCTTATGCATGCATGGTTATGTCAAGCAAGCGGGACGCGTTAGATTAGATTAGTGGCAAGGTGAGTGTTCATATGCATATTGACAAGCAGGCAGTGCACCTTGGTTCGGCACACTGACAGCAGTATGGAAACAGAAAGGTATGGTTGGGTGTATCGCATGTTATTATATAAGCCAGCATATGATCCAGGAGCAGGAATAGAGTCCTATTTGCAAGTGTCAAGGGGGCGCTTGTGTTATCTCAAAAGTACACTGGGAAGGCATCGACTGTGTGACATATACATGTAGGTACACATGAATGCACTGGCACAGCATGTGAACACCCGCGCACATTCACCCTCACATAGGTATTGGGTTTTTGACAGATTTGAAGCCTGAAGTACCTGACTACAGTTCCCAGTGTGGCACAGAACCCCAGGCACTGAATGGATGGATCCTTTTGCATGTGTATTTTCTTTAGTGTGAGGAAAAAGTATATTTGTGTGCATCTGCATTTCTCCCTAAAGACAGACCTGCAGAACACCGAATGGCATTTCAGAGTTTGATCCTGTCCTTTCTACGCTCTGGGCCCTTATTAGTGCTGGGAACCAAATCTCAAGTGACTCCCATAAGCAATCATTAATGTGAAGAGAGCCCAGTGTGTGTGCGTGAGTTGGATTAATCCGTTATGACAAATGTTACACTTCACAAGGGCCGTAATTTGTTTACTGTGCACAGTTTTGTGGGGGCTCTAAATAAATGCAGTGCTGGAACGCATCGAAATCGTCACAGATAGACAAACGTGAACAGACACGTCTGCTAACAGTAAAGCTTGAGAGCACTCGAAGCCCACAGACACGCAAAACACACAGCTGGAGAGGCAGAAAGAAAAAGATGCACAAACAATCACTCTCAATCACCGCATTCAACTGCTAGAAAGTGCAACCTTTTTTCTTTTTCTTTGTAGGTGAGATGGAGGAACTCGAGGCCCTGTGGCTGACTGGCATCTGCCACAATGAGAAAAATGAGGTGATGAGCAGTCAGCTGGATGTAGACAACATGGCAGGTGTGTTCTACATGCTGGGAGCTGCAATGGCCCTGTCCCTTATCACTTTCATCGCAGAGCACCTCTTCTACTGGCAACTGCGATTCTGCTTCATGGGTGTGTGCTCGGGCAAGCCTGGCATCACCTTCTCCATTAGCAGGGTGAGTGGCACATTCACTTTTAAACTTTTGATCCAAAGGCTAACACACACCAAGAATAACTACCGTTATTCAGGAGCCTATTAAATTTGTGAAGGTCTTGCCTATCCTAGGTACCGACAAATCTTTTCTTTTTTCCATTTTGTGACATACATTGAAGAATAACAGATTACTTTGACAGGGTTTGCATTTTACACATCGTTATTTTATTGAACCTTTGAGATTTAGGCATTCCGCACATAAGTAGCAGCAGTTGAACTTGAACTTGCAGGGAGTGAGGTCTAAGTGGTCTAAACGGTAGAAGCCCTACATTTTCAATAAAGATTACAAAGCCAAAAGTGAAAAAAGTCATACAAAAGCAAGTATTATGGAAGCCTTTTCTTCCGTTGCGATTTTTTTTATCCGACAGTTCTGTGAGTTTGTATCACGCATGTGTTAGAAATGTTAGAAAGTTAAAATTGTGAGATATAATGCAAGTTTCTTGGTTTGGGGCGTATTTGGAGTTAACATGTGAGAGTGCCCTCTGGCCTTCGGATAGAGATTTACTACTGATAACAGAACTGTGGTTAATCCTGCAGCCCTATGTGGGGGAAAGGGTGAATATAGTTTTTAATGCCCTTTTTGCACATTTGCAACATTATAAATCAGACCCCTGATCTTGAGCTAACAGGGCAAAGCAACGGACTCTCATTCCAGAAATTCTGACATCAAATCATGCCTCAAGTGATTTGGAATGGTGCCATGACCCACATAATGGCGGGGATGAACGCAGAGAGAGTAAATATCAGTTTATGTGACCAAACTGTCAAGTGACTCAAACACAAACCTGAGTTCACAAATGGTCGAGGCTAAAAGGATAAAAGATTGCTATATTAGTCTGTTATTCACAAGGGCAATTTGTATGACGGTTTCTCGCTGCTATACAAGTACAGACATAGGAAACCGATTTTCTTAGTAGATATACTTCCCTTTGAGATGTAGATGTTTTTGAATACTAGCTAAAGCTGTGCTGCTTTAGTGGAGTAAGAATAGTCTAAAATGAATGGGGGGGTACAATATGGGATAGAAAGGCACCTCTCAAGAGAAAGAAGCAAAAAGAAAGAAAAATGAGATAACACTGAATGAAGAATATGTTCTAACCCAATCGGATTGAAGGGTCAGGAGATGAATGAGAATAAGAATCACAGTGGGAAGGATGGCCTGAGTTTAAAAAAAGACAGAAGGTAGAGAAGATAAGAGGAGCATAAAGAAAAGAGGGGAAAAAATACACACGGGTGGACAGACATTAAGCGTGACTAAAAGTGAGACAGGAAACATTTCTGACATGCTGCCTCACTAGAGGGATGGTTCGCCAGAAGAGTAACCTTTACCCTTTGAAATGTTTTGAAGAGAATTCTATTTGTTCCATGTGTCATGTATTGCATATTAAAACATTTTTTAAATGTTAATAATAAAGCGCATTCCATTATAGTGCATCACAACATTTACAGGTCTGGGTATAAATGAAAGCACCCAGAAGTTTAAAAGATAATGAAGTATTTTGACTTCAAGCCAGTTTTACAATAACACATTTGCCATTAAGAAATGAGTTTGATAAAATACAGCCAAAACTACACCGATAAATGGATTAAAATGCAGTAAATCTGCATCAGTGGTGAATGAGCTAGAGAGGTTTATTAGAATATTGTGTAATTAATTTGTCATAGCAGTGATGAAGGAGAGACAGAGGAGTAGACACAGTGGTGGCAAATGAATTTTAATCACATTGATGGAAGACATTGATAGGCAGTCAAAACCACAGAGTTACTGCAACCCTGTCACCATGTCATCATTAATCAGAACCTCTATCGCCCCTGCCGTTTCTCTTTCCTGAACATATTTTGTTCTTTTTTTTCTTTTCCTTTCATTCCTTTCTGTCTCGCTCATTTTCCTTTCTCTGCTCTTGTACACAATGTCAAAAGGTTACAGACAATGATGAATAAACTTTTTACACATTTAAACTGTCTAAATTAAACTACAGCAAATAGAACACTGTCAGAACAGTAATTACAAAAACATAAAACTATAGAAACTAAGAGATATGACTTGAAAGGACTAAGCTCTGAGACTTAACATGTATTTTGCATCAGAATTGTGAAAATGCTTGCTGTTAATTAAAATTAATTAAACAACAATCTAATCCCACATTGTTTGTTCCTTCTTCTCTTCTTTGTTTTTGCTTTCCCTCATTTTATCTGTCCAACAGGGCATCTACAGTTGCATCCATGGTGTTCAGATTGAAGAGAACAAATCAGCCCTTAACTCACCGTCAGCCACTATGAACATGAACATGAACAACACTCACTCCAACATTCTTCGTTTGTTGCGTACTGCCAAAAACATGACCTCTGTGCCTGGGGTCAATGGTTCACCTCGCAGCGCACTGGACTACAGCCATCGTGAGTCAGCCGTTTATGACATCAGTGAACACCGGCGCAGCCTAGTAGGCCATACAGACTGCAAGCCTCCACCATACCTGCCAGAGGACAACATGTTCAGCGACTATGTAAGCGAGGTGGAGAGGACTTTTGGGAATTTGCACCTGAAGGATAGCAACCTGTACCAGGATCATTACCTACACCACCATGGGGGCACGGGATCCGAACTGGCTCTCGGTATGTCGGGTCCCCTGCCTAACCGACCTCGTAGCTTAGGGAGTGCCAGTTCATTGGAGGGGGGGTACGATTGTGACAGTTTAGGGGAAGGGGTAGCGCCCATCTTCACCACCCAGCCACGGCAGTCGCTGACACATCGGAACAGGGAAAAGTTTGACCTGATTGCGGGTCACCCAACCCAGTCAAGCTTCAAGTCCGGCCTGCCGGATCTATACGGAAAGTTCTCCTTCAAGGGTGGGGCATCCAGTTCAGGGTTTATTGCAGGACACGACAGGTACTGCGGGGGTGGTGGGGTGGGTTCAGGAGGGGATGACGGAAACATTCGATCTGACGTGTCCGATATTTCCACTCACACCGTGACCTACGGGAACCTCGAGGGGCACGGCAAACGACGCAAACAGTACAGGGACAGCCTAAAAAAGAGACCCGCTTCTGCCAAGTCTCGCCGGGAGCAGGATGAGATTGAGCTTGGCTTCAGGAGACGTCCCCATCACACAATCCATCACCATCATCACCACCATCATCCAGCAACACAAGCACACCGCTCAGCCACCCCACCCGTGGAGCGCAAGAGCCTGAGAGGTGGTAACAGCACCTCATATCTATTCAGAGACAAAGAGAATTTGAGGGACTTCTATGTGGACCAGTTTCGAGCCAAGGAAGGGGCATCCCCATGGGAGCATTTGGATTTAAGTGATGCTCCAGGAATGGGTGGAGGAGTGGGACTGGGTGGAGGCGGTTGCGGTGGAGTAGTTAGTAGCGGTGGTGCTGGGGGAGCGTGCACTAGTTTGGTTCCCATGGAAGATTTCCTGAAAGGTAAATCCAAGAAGACAGAATGTAAGGGTGGAATGGGAGGAGGATCGCCTGGGCAACAGGGCCATGCATGCTGGGAAAAGGGCATCGGAGGGGTGGGGGTTGGCTGGAGGGGATTGGGAATGTCGAAATTGCCACAGTGGAGGGGTTGGAAGTGGAGGAAGCAAGCCAGTTTGCATGCATGGGGGAGGCGGGGCTGGGAGCTATCCAGCTGCTGGGGGAGTTGGGGGAACCAGTGGAGGGAGTGGACAAATCTCAAGCCGCCCTAGTTCAGCCACCTGCAAGCGGTGTGATTCGTGCAAGAAACCGGGCAACTTGTATGACATCAGTGAGGACAACCACCTCCTCTTGGATCAAACTGGGGTCAAGCACCCTCTGGAGAGCGGAAAGGGAGGGGGAGGCACAGGGGCCCAAACCCAGGTACAGAGGCGGAAATTTGGCCCAGGTGGTAAGGTTTTGCGCAGGCAGCACTCTTATGACACATTTGTAGAGCTGCAGAAGGAGGGGGCAGGCAGGATGGGTGGGTTTGGAGGCAGTGGCGGAGCATCGATGCTTCCTCCACCCCGAAGCGTGAGCCTAAAAGACAAAGACCGCTACATGGAGGGCACGAGCCCCTACGCCCAGATGTTTGAGCAGTATGCGGGAGGGGAGCGGGAGACATCATATTTTGGGGACAGAGGGAAGGGTGGGGGTTCATCATTTAGCTTATTCCGTGGGGGTGAAGGTGGGTTGCACCGTCGCTCCGTTGGTGAGAGAGACATGAGGGACAGGGATAGAGGCATGATGGGAGGAGGTGTGGGCGGTACCCGAGGGGTCGGGACTTACTCCTTGTCTAAATCTCTCTACCCAGATAAGGTGAACCAGAACCCATTCATCCCAACCTTCGGCGACGACCAGTGTCTATTACACGGCGCCAAATCATACTACATCAAAAAGCAGCAGGCACAGCCGCAGCAGCAACAGACGCCACAACAGCAGCAGCAGCAACAGCTCCTCAACAACAGTCGGGCTGAC
Source organism: Puntigrus tetrazona (assembly GCF_018831695.1). Taxonomy (NCBI): domain Eukaryota; kingdom Metazoa; phylum Chordata; class Actinopteri; order Cypriniformes; family Cyprinidae; genus Puntigrus; species Puntigrus tetrazona. Next base: position 22,150,343 of record NC_056699.1, on the reverse strand, counting down.
TTCCGGGGCTCCATGGGGGTGACTTCCTATTTGCCTGCCTCCGCAACTTCTGGGGTGCTGTCCAATGTGGCCCCTCGGTTCCCCAAGGAGCTATGTCTGGGCGGGCCTCTTGGCAACCACCACGGTGGAGGACCTAGCAACAACAAGCTGCTGTCAGCAAGGGATGGGTTAGGAATGGGTCAAGGACAGAGACCGTTTAATGGCTCGAGCAATGGACATGTTTACGAGAAGCTTTCCAGTATAGAGTCTGATGTCTGAAGAGGGAAGTCAGAAACAGATAAAAATGCAGAAAAGAAGCCAACGGACATGCGGAATGATGATTGAGAGAAAACTGAAAAGGCAGCGTATAATTAGTTCTTTCATGCTCACGAAAAGAAGAGGAAACCGTGTGTGAGGAACTGACTCATGCTTTCTTTAAGTTATGCGGATCACGCGCTGCCAAGCATACGTATGTAAATAGAGAGAGGGGACCTGCCCACTGTCAAAAAGTTGAGATTAGGGGGAAAAATCTGTTTATTCCTCTTTTATTCTATTGTTTTTTGTATATCCCACAATTTCCCTGCTCCCAACATCAAAATAGCGGCCAATCCAAATGGAGACAACCGTGTACAATCCTTTGTACAATTGTGGATGGAAATCAGTTACTCTTTTTAAGCAACAGGGTAAAACTTACAATAATTGTATTGATAATGTTCCTGATAATAATATTATTATATATTATTACAATGTTTATGATGTTCCATTTGGGCTTGGTTTCTGGATGTTTTATGCTGTTATATATTTGTACTGTAGTTTCAGTTCTTAGTTAACAAACCACTTTGCGGGAGGCTTTTTTGATTTGTCAACTGAGCTTATTTGATTGTTAATTGAGTTGTAGACAAACTTGGATTCCATAAGGTTCTTTATTATTGATTATTCAAGTTTATTTTACCAGTATGGAGTGCTGTAAAATGTGTGTACAAGGCATGATTTGCAAAGTACTTCAGCTGTACTTGAGATATCATTGTAAAGGAAATGTATTATCACCTTATTTTTACAGTGTTCCGTTTGTTAGAACAATATTGGTTTAATACACAGCACGTTATGTGCCTTACCAAGACTTACAGAATACCTGGTTTACAGGTCATATTGCCATGGTAACTTTCTGGTCACTGCACACAGACTTGTCATTGGATGATTCATATTATTCTGGAACGTTCCTTTTAATGGTATAAATACTGACATGGAATATCCAGCATTGAGGAGACATAAAGTAGGCTAAATGTGTTTACAGTATTAATATCGAAAACCAGATAAATTATTGTTTGAATAGCTTTTAATAATAGGAACATAGGATATTTGAGGTTTGCACAACATTGTACAGTACACAATATCCTTCCTGAGTCAAGACGTGGGGTGTTACACTTGTATGGTGTTACCTACAACATAGAAACAAAGATCAATTAATTAATTAATTATTTTTTCTCCACCATCCCCGAATTCTGAGGGAGTCTTTGATCAAGCAGCAAAATAACAACTGTGTCATGGATTTGTTTTTTCTTAGAATGCAGTTAGTATTGGATATGCTCATCTATACTTTCCTTAGGGAGATGCCGGTACACAGTTTGTAGGGTTTTGCAAGATTCTCAGCAAATACTTGCATTTTGTTATGTAAATATAATTTTTTTCCACTCTGTACAGTGAATAGACAGAAAGGATGTAACTCTACAGATCTATGTTTTACCATATTTTAGGCATTTCATTAAAGGTTAACAATCCAACTTTGCTGCAAAATGTATCAGTTAAAAATGAACGAATGGACAAACATTACAATTTTTTTTATGTCCTCCCTACTGTTATTCAGGCTAATACAATCCTTTACTGCACCTGTACAGGAGAAGTGAAATTTTGTAGATATTTTAGTTTACGCCAGTCAGAGTGCTTTTTTTAAATAAAGACATGATAATGGTGGGGATGACTCCAGTTATTTCCCCTATCCATTTGATGTTAATTTGCAGTTTTAATACCCTATGAAGTAGAGGTATTTCTCAGGAATTTTGGATGGGCACAGGCAAAAACAAACATATCATTTAGCTAATTTGCCTAATTACCTAAATCAATAAACCAGTGAACTCATTTAATTGGATAAATGAGAGCCATGTGAGGTTCATTGCAAGTACTTATGATTTTTCCCCCATCGTTTTCCAAACCACAAATTAACTCATGGCAGGGCAGTCTGAATACATTGTCATTTTTTGAACTTTTGGCCCACATCTTAGATAAAATCCTTTACTTGAAATTTGTTGTGTTTATTGCAGATTTTCTTTATACACTTTCTTTGTGAATGAACTGTTAGCCAAACAGATCTCCACTTTAAGCACAATATTTATAATATTCGGTTTATAATTGATGTATAGCTATCGATTTGTGAATTTTTATCTTAACTTTCTGCCACATTCTTTTTTGACTCAGTTGTCTTTGTGTGTAAGAGTTTGTGTTTAAGATGAGCATGCATGTCTTTTACTTATTTATTGCCATATCTTTAGCGTTTCATACATTTATGTCTATTTAGATATCATGCCTGCTCTTCGTGGGTGCAATATGTTGATAAACTGTGCATCATACAGGTTCGGGTTGTACAATAGATGTGGTGTTTCCAATGAATTGATAAGATCTTCGAGAAACGGATATGTATGGAAGAATAACTCGTTAAGGAAATTAACCGGCAATCCCAGATTTGGGTTATATTGCTAGATTTCATCAGGAAATACTGCCATTAGTTAAGCAGCATTTTTAAAGACCATTCTTGTGTCCACTTTAGGCTAATTTTGTCTTTTTTTGTCACAGGATTTTTTCACGATACCTTTCTTTGCATGGTACCATTTTTCTAAAGTACCCTTAATATTTTTTATGCTTGGTCTGTTTTTCTCATTTTAGTTTTATTTAGTAAATCCTTTAAAGATATCTCATGAGATGTCTCATAACGGTGTGGCATTGCTTTAAGAGCTATAGGTGTGGTAACAGACTTAGACCACTGCATTTCCTGTCAATCTCTGTGTTTGTACCGCAGAGTCGAGCCTACAGTTTTTAGTAGTAGTACTATGTAGAAAGTAGTATTGTGTGATTGGGTGTGTGAGTGCCAGGGACAGATGCCTTTGCTCTTCCTGAAAAGCTTTCCAGTTTTAATTCTCACTTTAAAGATGTGGCCTTGTAAAAGCACGCTAATATAACATTTGATAAACACAGGTTAAGTGTGAGACAACATTTGCAGCAGAAGTTACAAGGGAGGTGGGCCGATAAAATGGGCGGACAAGGATGGAGGGATAGTAGCCAGTGTTCTGTGTTATTTCAGTGTTTTTTTCTCTTTTCATTCATTCTCATTTGAACTAATCTCTTTCTTTTTGACTGGTAGGATAAGACTACAGTAGTTTGACTCTATTTTACTATTTACGTCATTTTAATGCCCTCCCCAGTAAGGTACGTCACATATGATTGTACATGTATCTGAAATCATATGCTTGATTACCTCTGTATGTGAGTGGGCATGTGTGCGCAGAGTGTGTGTGTGTGTGTGTGCACATTTGTCTGTGCACGTGTGTGCGTGTGCGTGTGTGTGTGTGAAAAGGAAACAGAGCACAGTGCAATGGTTATCTATTATGTCTGCTGTAAATAATTATGTCCCCTTTCCATAGCCTTTTAATATATGGAGACAAATATTTAAAATAATGAAATTTGAGATACATTTTTGTCTGGAAGATTTTTTATAGCCACATGGGGAAAAGTTATTAGACCACTGGACCAGGAGCACAGTGCCATTCTAATAGCATCCGAGAACCAGAATTTAAGACAAAATTTACACCTCTGTTGTCTTCAATTCTGTCCTTCTTGTATTTTAACCACTTATTTTAAATGTTACCTATGGATCAGAACTGTACAGATTCTGTAAATATGACAAAATTTGTTTCTTTTTTCTGTTTTTGTATAGAGAGAGATTACATGTGTTAAGACTACAATAATAATTTAATGAGACATTTCACAATACGTAAGCTATTGAGAATACAGACACAGTGTGAAAACAAGTGCTAAGATATATTCTTCTGTCTCTTTGTACAAAACAGTGTTGACTAAAAACAAAATAAAAGGGAGATATCTCAAGCCTCATGGTCCTGTGTTTTTCCATACATCTCCAGCAGCGTGAATCTGAGGGGAAATGGTGACACTCCGTTTTTTTCCTGTGTCATTATGTGAATCTCAATCGCTTGTCACACTGCTAATATGGAAATTGTGAAATGTGTTTCTTGTGTATTATTTGATCATCACACTGACTATTCAACACGAGCTTAGGTTTGCTTCGTGACATAATGTACGTGGAACGTGAATGAGAGCTTCTTAGCCACTGGTGTTGCCTTGGATACGTCTGGTTCACTGCATTATGAACAAACTGCAAGCAAATACTGATGTCACTGAATTCGTCTCTCGTTTCTGTATCTATCGATTCATGTCGGACATATTCTGATTATTGCTTCCTGTACGAAAGTGCCGTTTCTGATCATGGGGATGTCGTACATGCGGTTTATTTTTAAAGTAATAGCTGTTTATTTTAAAACCATTTGCAATTCAATATTTCACAAACCTACTCTTTCTATTCCTGTCTCACTCCCCCACTCTCTTTTTCATTCCCCTTTCTCTCTCTCTCTTTCTCTCACGCGCTTCCTTAAAGCAGCCAATCACAGAATACATTGCAACACATGTAACTATTTCTTGACAATTAACTGTTACCTAGCAACTGGACCTTTAGAGAAAGAAACTGAGAGAGAGAGAGTGACGGAGGGGGGAAGAGAGAGAGAGAGAGAGAGAGAGAGAGAGAGAGAGAGAGAGAGAGAGAGAGAGAGAGAGAGAGAGAGAGAGAGAGAGAGAGAAAAAGAAAAGAAAGATTTGTGTAGTGTACTGTGTCTTGGTTTGGGTGCTACAACATATTACACAGAAACAGCAAGTGCAGATGATACGCAACACCCACACGTGTCCACGGTGTCAGGGAGGGAGGGGGAAAAAAAGATGAGAGCTAAACGCAAGCAGGGAAGTTGAAGGAAGGAGTGACAGGCACAGAGATACGGGGAGTCGTCAATGGAAAGATTCAGAAAGCAATTAATTCACGTTTATTTAAAGGACTTACAACTTCTCGTTTACGCGAGACGGTGATGCTTGTTTATGCGTACCAGTATTCCGCCGTACGTCCTCGCCAGCAAACGTTAAATATGAAGTTATGTCGATGGTCGTCTTTAAAGTCAAAAACAGCGGCCCGCGGACCTCAAGCGCTCGCTCCTGTCAAAATAACGCGCGGCGAACTAACCGACGCAACACTGCCGCCATGCGGCCGGAGTTACGTAACGCTCCCGAGTAATCTCTCGCGTCTGAAGGGCTAGTGGTTTGTATTCTCAGCTGTTAAAATTACACCACTATGATTCTAACTGTTACATAAGAGCACAAAAACGTCCATAGTCTTTTCTAAGTAGCATGCGTTAAGTTGCGTTATAAGTAATTGTGTTTCTCAGTGCAGATGTTCGTAATTAGTGTATTATTATCAAGTAATGTCATTAGTTGCTCGCCTATTAGTGGGCAGCATTCTGCTGTTCTTTATTAGAGAGTGTAAAAATGCATATGCGAGTGATGTTTAGTAATGATGTATTTTATATGCAGCCAATATGCTCTCATATACACAGAGACGGGGGCCATATTTTAATATAAGATTTGGAAGCCTGAAATAATGCCACTCAGCTGACATCATTTATGAAAAGCATGTGAGGGTTGGTGTGTAAAAGGACAATAATTTAATAATGCAGAACATAACCACATGCTTACCTCTACATACATAGAGACACAGATGTGAAAGAGCTCCTATATAAACAAAAAAGGCTACACGAGAAGTAAAAAAAACAATGTTAAGATTGTTCAAATTTATAATTTACAAAAAAATAGTTTTAGTGGTATTTGGTAATAAAATAGAATTTTTACATTTTTCTATTTCTTTCACAGTAGGCACTGCGCCAAGCAAACCTAAACTGCATAACATAATTGAACATAATTAAGTAACGTGTCTGGTTCTGTTTACCCAGAATTAAGGATTTCATTTGTTTGTAATTAGGTTGTCTTAATGTGTTCCATCAGAGATATTCAGCAAAGAATTAATATTGTCAACCAGCCACTGCAGTTCAGTATTTTAGCACAATTAAAAATGAGTGGCCGTCATAAAAAAAAAAAAAGGAAAAAAAACACACATTGACAGAATTACATTTTAAAGAGTTTAAATTTATTGACCTGATTTCATTCCTGTCACACGTGGCTAAATGAAGATTCTCGGCAGAAAATAATAACTGATTGTATATGGCTTCATCCTTGTTTAGCTTTGTTTGGAAAGAGCTGCACCGTCTGTTTTTGCTCTCAAGGTTTTTTTTTTGTTTTGTTCTTTTTTCAATTGGTATTATCCTGCTGGGAAAGTTTTCCACAATCAGCGTTCCCGGCATTTGCTTTTCTGCCAGGGAACTTGCATAGCACCTTTGAGACCGAAACGTGAAGGAGTACAGACAAAAGAAAATGAATGCACACGAATTATACTTTATCCCCAATATAAAGGATATATCCTGAATAACAATAATGTATTTTAATATTTGCAAACCTTTCATATATGCCTCTACCTCTCGCTCTCGCTCGTTTTAACCCATCCGTTGTCATTCTTGAACACTTTGACTCTTTTGGTTTTCAACGCCCTGTTCACAGGACGGACCACACGAACCACGTAGCGCCGTGGATACTTCACTTGATTCGGTCCCATACTCTGAAGAGCCGGTTCCTTGCCATCCCCTCCTTCCTCTCCCTCCTCACGGTAACCATGATGACGAAGGAAGGGTTCCAGGGTTGCTAGGCGATTGTTAAGATCTGTGATGCGCCTCTGTAAGTGGGAGACTTCTCTGAAAAGATCATTTAGGGACTCTGAGAGAGGACGAACCCTGCGAGGAAGAAGAGAGTGTGAAATGGGGCGAGATAGACAAGGCTTCTATGTTTGTACGCGCGTGCGAAAACATCTGTAGGCCTGCTAGGGAGAAAAGAGTGTCTAATCATTTTTCTGTTTCGTTTGTGTTTGGCACAGCCTTTGCACGCTCAACACTGCAAAAAAAAATAAAAAATCAACACAATAAGTCAGTCCTCCAAAAGGTATTTATGAATTATTAACGTGAATAAGCATTTTCTGTTTGTTTTAGCGTACTAAAATGTGGGGTCAGAAAGTCAAAAAACATACATTAACAGGACGTAGTTTAATATGACAAGGCGAGCTTCTGGTCCTCCTAGCCAAGACCTGCCTCACAAAAACTCAAAAGGTCACGGCGCCATTGCCTCTAGGTGTGTTAAAATGCTCTGTGCCATAGGATGACGAGTCCTTTGTACACCACATTATGACAACTGTCTGATCTGGCCGCTTCACGAATAATAACAAAAGAAAAACAAAGCCTTTTCTCCACAATTTACTCTTCTGTGTAGCTTATCTGGTTTCTAACATTTTCAAGGCTAGACTACTGCAAATGTCTTTCTTCTGGCAACTGCCAAAAATCCGACCATCTTGGCAACGCATTATTAGTTGCTCTATGCATTTTACTGTTTTCTGTGTAAACGTGCGCTAGATGTATTTGAGCCTTGCACTACTTTTTCAAACACGCTGACATGTTCAATTGGGCCTCCTTTAAAAAGCAGCATCAAGTTAAATTAAGCTCTAAACGAGCTTTAAGACACGTTTTGAGACATTGTTTACATTCCTCTGCTTCTCAAAGTTCGAGTTTTTAAATTCAAAAAACATTGTGTAAATGCGGCTATGTTTTAAATACAAGAGCCTCTTTAGCTTCAGCATTTAAACGGAAGACATATGTCTTTTAAACCTTCCTCAATAGGACATTTGTTGTTGGATGTTGTTAGTTTAGTAGTTTAGTTTACAGTGTTTCTTCTTAGTGCTGTAGGCTAAGCGTCACATGCCTGTGATCATTAGCTGATCTGATTTGATCTCGTAATTGGTATTTGCAGTTTGATTCATGCACAAAATTCAAACAAAAAGTTGCTTTGGGGTGCCTTACGAAACAGAAATATATTGGAACATAACCTAGTGGAAATACAAACTGTTAAATAATGCATACCGTATTTGAGAAAACAGCGTTTTTATATATTCATCGGCCAATGTTTGTATATTGCAAAAAATATATAGCAATGAAAATATATAAATATTTTTTTTTTTACATGTAATGGCTTTGGTGAAACCCACACTTAATTAATGCATGTTTACAGGCTGAAGGCACATTCATAAACTTTCATATCTTCATATATATCGTTTGCATACACATTTTATGTCTAAAATATTTGTAGTGGTGTATAAAAAAGGTATTTCGTGAAAAAAGATATTAAGGTTTGGACAATATAGAACATATATGTTCAAATATATATAAGGAATATATTTATATAGGATAATTTATGCATTAAATGTCATTTGATGTAACAGAACTATTATACAGATATAGATATTGAGGAAACCTTTTCTGGGATTTTAAGTGTTGTTTCCATGCCTGTAACTTCGTGAAAATTTCCATGCTTGTAGTTTCATGAAAACAATCTCCTTAGGGCTAGAATGTAAGTCTGTTAAACTGCCGACTTCAGGATAACAAACCCCCAAAGGACTGTGCGTTTTTCTAGTTTATATGAAACAGTCCAACAAGCAGCTTTCATGTGCAAAAAAACTTTCTCCGCAAGACAAGAAAGCTTTAGTGAACATACCAAAGAGAGATATGGCTGGTTTAACACCCTTTAAGTGAAAATGCATGTTATAAAAATATTGGTGGTTGGTTAACACTAATTGCTTTACTTGCTTTGTACCTAAAGCCATAGTAAAAAGTCTTTTCAATGCTTTTTTTACAGAGATAAGGAAAGACGGCGTGTTACCTGGAGTAGTCTGGCAGAAGGGCATTGGGTTGCGAGTGTAAGAGAGTCTTGATATCTTTGAATATGCGTTTGCCCCAGGCATCCAACACTCGAGTCACGCTGCGTATGTTAGCCACGTTCACATTCTCTGCTGCCGTGAGGGCAAAGACAATGAGGTTAGTCTCTAATAAGGCAGGCAACCTCATGACAAGAGGCTTTCTGATGCCTCTGAATGGTTTTAATCAGGTTTCTTTCACCGGACTACAGGGCTTTAACTTTAAAGGGTGGAATTAGGAGATGTCTCTTTGTGTTTTAGCTAGGCTGACAAGTGAGTTTGTTGGTGTACATAGGTCGATTAGGTCAATGTGATTTGTGTTTAATATTAGCTCCAGGAAACTACATCTGAACAAATGTGTTGAAGTTGAGCCAATCCAGACTGACAGCTTTTTTTCTTTTTTCTTTTTTTCTTTTGGCTACCACATCAACGATTGAAGCTCTTTTTGGAATGAAGTTTAAAAAACACCTAATATTCAGTAAGATGAAGTGGCTGCTCCGAAACTTGAACTACATTTATCTGTATGATGACAATGGTGTGCTGTAGAGTTTCTTTATAGCCAAATCAAATTTATTTCCTATTAATGAACTCTGCACCATTGATACTATTACTGAATTAATCAACATTCAATTGACTCAAGCTAGCCTTCTGTAGAGCTGCTTTGTTGATTTACGCTCATTTCATAATTTGATTCACTACTATTGAACTGAGTCAATACTGAACAGAATTGAGCTGAATAATCTTCTTTAAAGCTGCTTTATAAAGTTGAATTGGCTTCGTAATTAATGAACTTGCCAACATTTGCGCTGCCACTGAACTACTACTGAATAAACATTGAACTACACCGAGCTGAATAATGACGGTATTGTTTTTTATGGCTGCTTTACAGCTGAAATTGCATTAATTTCGTAACTTTAATAGATAAATACTATTATTTGTTTATTTATTGTTATTACTGCGAATCTGCTTTGAGGTGATCTGTATAGAGTGTTAGAGAAATAAATGACATGATTTCATCAGATTTACTCAAACACTAAATGCCTTATATTAGCATAATTGCGCTTACCTAACACCACTTGCATGTTTATTAATTAAACATTAGGTATAATTGATATTACTTTCAGATAGCAATAAGAATGCAGTCTCACATCAGTTTAATTCTTTAACACATTCTGCCCAATTTCACAGATTTTATAATATTACCTCCCTCTCTGTAGTTCCAGTTCCCATAATCCACTTCATTGCTCATCCCAAGACATGGAGAGAAAAACGCCACGACCATCATAGGCACCATCATCTTTGCCTTCGAAGCGGTCATGGCGAAGCGGCTGAGTTTTAAAAGAGAGGTAGGGAAAAAAAATGTAAAAAGTTAAACAAGTACTAAGAACACTCCCAATGTAAGGCAAGAGATTTAAACCTTTACCCTGCCAATACATCTGGCACACGGGAGAGCACTTTGTTTTTTCCAGGACAAACAGCCAGATGTGTTTTAGGGGCCAATGATACTGTGGAAAATTTCAGTGCAAAGGCCTACAATTATTTTTCATTTTAAACTAGTTTTGTTTGCCAAACATTATTACATTGACAGTCGTTCAAATTGTTACACCAAAGACTATTGATTATTTCGACTGTACCTCACGGTGTACAAACATAGTAAAAAATTGCTGTAGGTTAAGCACCTTCTTCTCTGCCCGTTGGAAAAAGGAAAAAAAACGTCTTTTAATTTATTTTATGGCTTTCATGCCTTCTTTTGTGCCGTATCCATGGAAAGTGCCTCGTGCTCTTCACTTCCCAAGAACAATCACGCAAGTGTCGGGTATTTCCACTCTATTAAATGACTGAGATCAGATCACAAAATGACTCGAGTTCATTCAAGGAACACAGAGGGGAGATGGATGACGGGTTGATTGTCTTGTGACTGGCCTAACTGATAGCAAACTCAATTAGCTTATTTGAAAGAAAATCTCCTTTGTGCTGGAGCCACAAGGGCCAATGCCACGGAGAGCTCTCCGAGGTAAGATTACTACAAATAGACAGAACTGCTAAAAACACGATCATTAGACTAAAAAAGCCACATTTCAGAGAAATGCTGCGGGAAAGCAAAGAGAAACTGGAGTGGCTCCACACTGAGAAGGAGTCCAGAGGGGACTGAGAGCTTTACATAATATTGAACTTGGAGATCATAGTAATTGACTTTGTAGAGTGAGTCACTAAAGAGGCATTTCTCAAAATGGCTCTACGTCGTGGCGCAGCAGATATCTGGATGTGCTCAGGAACTCGAAAATCACAGGATTAATGTTTGATCAGGACACTTCTGTCACTCTTTACCCGTTTCGCACATTTTTTCAAATCACGCAAAGCTTTAAAATGCAGAGAGAAAGAGCTGACATGCAATAGGAATATCAATCAAGCAATTACAAGAGGCGTACATCCACTAACACTTGCTGTAAAATCGCTCTTTGATGCTTTATGAAGTCTAAACGGATCCCAATGCTAGATACAAGGCTTTATCCAGTAGAAAGAGGGGAAATAGCAGGGTAATAAAACTGCAGGACACAGATTAGAGAAATGCTGTAGAATATTATTGGACTTTTAATGGTTTAAATTCTACTAAAGTGCAAATGACTTACTTTATCAGGGAATGAGATGTTTTTTTTTCGCCCAGAGCAATCCTCTGCTGTGATATCGCTGTCCTGTCCACTTCTTCTCTCTGATCAGCGTGTTGAAGTCTGTTGACAGTAAGTGTACAAACACTGAAAGTTCTGCATAAGAAGTACATTCACCTCTCCCTCTCTACTCTGTCTTATTCTTCCCCTCCCTTCTGCACTTTATTCAGTTTTTTTTCTCTCCCTCTTTTTCTCTTGCATCGCCTTTTCATTCGTTCTTTCTGTCCTTCTCTGTCTCTTTCTCCCCCTCTTTCCATCTGTTGGGCTCCGTCTTCTCCCTCCCTCCCTCCCAAACTATCACTCTTTTCCAGATGTGCACCTTTTCTTTAGATTTATTTAATATTTTTCATCCCTCCATTCATTTGCCCTTTTTCTCTTATAGTGACACACACTCAAAACAGACCATATATAGTAAATAGTGATGACCTTTTATAGACATAATGGCTTTCATAATGCGATTATAATGCCCTACCTTTAAACCAAAGCCTTACTAAATTCTCTTGACATTTTGAAGCATTCTAAACTTTTTAAAAATTATGAGCGTTTCAAAAAGTGATAACCACTTTAAATGTCCTCATCAGTCAGTTTTTTGACCTGTTTCACTGTTACGATTGAGAACATTTCTCACATCTGCACACACACACGCACGCACAAACACAGAATCTAGCAGGTTAGCAGAGCAGTCAGTCTCATAAATCAGGTCTCACATGATTTCTGTTATTTTGTTAAAATGCTCTTAACATCTCTGAGCAACAACTGCATCCACTTGCATGTGGCTTTCAGTGGGAATGCTCTTTATTAAAAACACTGCATTCATAATTCAGTCTCCACGTCTGACAGTATTATTTCCATGGTTACAGTGGGATTTTTGTGAGCCACGACAATAAATGTCTGAATTAAATCTAGTTAAACCTGGATAAAACAATGTCCAGACTTTCATGTCTTACCTTGATGAAAAGCTGACTATATTTGTATTTAATAAAAGAAGATCATACAGTTCATTAACACACACACACACACACACACACACACACATATATATATATATATATATATATATATATATATATATATATATATATATATATATATTTTTTTTTTTTTTTTTTTTTTTTTTTGTTCATACAAGATAATCTTTAAAATCTTGTACAAACAGTTCAATAGAAAAAAAACTTTTAAGGAAAATTAACAAAAACTTATAAACTTATGTTTGTATGTTTAATCTATGTTATGGTCATTTATATCCAGGAACCTGGTATATACTATACTTTTCTGCAAAGTTTTTCTTTCTGAGAAAAACAGTCTGGAATGCTTTGGTTGTATTGCAGTCCTTTACTATCATGTCTCTATGTGTTGATTTTGTCTCTCATTATGACTGCAGAAACAAGATGAAAGAGATTATGGGACGGAAATATTTTTATACCCTGGTATCCAGATGTTATATTTGTTGTGCCTCAATGTGCTCTCTCTCTCACCCTGGTCTGATTTTATGGTATGTGAGGTCAGTTTTGCCTGGCCTAAGCTTATAAAAGTATGTGAGTATTCCTTTACTTCAGCTCAGAAGTCACAAGGCACTCATGCACCTGTTTCTCATTAAACAAGGCAATTTGTCACATCTAACTGAATTCCTTGCTCTTCTCTTCACCTCGCTCACTGTATATCTCCCTACTTCAGTCTCTTTATGATCTTTATCATACTACTGTAGCTTGAACATTCAACTATTTCAAATATCTAAGATGTGAGAAATCCAAATGAATGGCTGTATTTTGTTCTTATGTGAATTTTATTTATTAACTTTAATTTTATTTATTTATATTTTTTTTATGTCTTCACTAACACTTAAACGCGTTTTACCTGATTATCTGTCGTAAATCAGATATGATATTGTTTCTATATATACAGTAATGTTTAATTTAATGTCATACAAAACTAAGGAAAAAGTGGAGAAAGGTTCTGCTCTGATGTTTTTGATTTATCTGCCCTGGCGCTAATTATGTGTAGCCTATTTCAGTGACAGTGATGTAATCATTACGTAATTCATTTTTGATGAATTTGGAAGTCCTCTTTATTTGATGTAAGTCAGCTTCTCGATCACGGAGTGTCGTGCGCTCTTCTGCTGCCATCTGGCGGTTAGATTAGACTACTTTTAAATCCTATTAGCCGACTGAATTTGGACTAGCATGCTAGCGTATGCATATAAACTGGGGTTGTTTTGTAAAACAAACACAAACCCTGTCAGCCGAATTTTCACATTTTTTAAGAGCCCATCTGTTTCCAACACTGATTATTCTAATAATAAATCAGCATATTAGAACGATTTCTGAAGGAAAAATCGACACTTAATGCTGGAGTAAAAGTTTATTGAAAATTCAGCTTTGCATTAAAGGAATAAATTAGATTTTTAAAGTGCTTTAAAATAAGATAAAAAACATTGTTATAACTATATTTTATATGTATTAAAGGCCCCGGTTTGTTCACTACATTTCAGTGCTGACACCTTATTTAAAACCGTTTAAATTTCGATCTAAAATTGATTGTTATCAATACCAACCAAAGAGCAAGAGTGATTTAGGAAGTGAGCCTGTAGTGTGAGAGAGGAAGTGGGTTGTGAGACTTGCATGAGGTTGTACCTCATGTGAGGGTCCCGTGAATATCCTCTGTTGTGTAATATGGCTTAACTTCCTGCGTGGTTTGGACAGAAAGCAGTTGTTTACCACTTTGTTTCTGAGCTTTGATGAAACAACAGAGCAAAAGAAAAGGCGGCTCCATTTGTTTCAAATGAAAGGAAATGTAAATTTTGTTCAAGGATGCATGCAGCCAAGTCTGTCCTGTGTTGGATCGTAATTCTGTGCTGCTTGCCGGAAACTCTAGGTATTGTTGAGCTTCATTTTTGTCGTAACCAGGTTTATTTCATTTTTATTATTGTACTGCTGGATTTCTCACCCACACCCTCCTAAGCTGAATTAGAATCCACACGTTATGAAGATATCAGGAGAACACTGACGGTTCAAAAATACCACGTTCTTTTCTCTGTTCTTCCAGCCAAACTTCAACTCTCCATGCCGGACAGAACCAGAGTGGCACTAGCTGGGGAAAGTCTTTACTTCAATCTGTCGGTTTCAGTCCCGGCAAACTACACCACTAGCAAGCTTATATGCTACAATAAAAACAAGACGAGTGTTTGGAATAAAGATATTAAAAGTACGTTTTACCAAGCTACACAAACGGTGGAGGTGAATATCAGCATGCACAATAGCTCCAGTTCTGGAAATTACTACTTTAGTTATGCAAAACAGGAGGTGCATTGGGTGGTTCATGTGAGAGGTGAGTCAGATCGTTTTATTTCCATTCTATGATTGAAATTCACTGGTAATTTCAGGTTTGTGGCTTGTAAGTCAGTACATAGACTGATAAATAAAGGTTAATTACACATGCTTTAAATAAATGAAAAATAAAGACGTCATGTGGGTTTGGCCATGTGACATGTTAGACTGAAACTGCCACTTTCAGCGAAAGAAAAGCAGTGATGCAAAAATTGTATCTAAAGGCAATGTTCCTCTCTTCCGTTCTCTCTATTTCCCCCTTGTTTCTTCACTCCGCAATTCTGTGTTTTCCAGATAAAGGTTATGAAGAGCCGCCTGAGGAGTTAAACAGTGCCATCATCACAATGATGGCATTCTCGGGAATCCTTCTCATCTTCACTGTAGCTGGGTCACTTTACATATTAAAGAACTACAAGGTGACACATTAGAGCACTGTAATAATTCAATCTATCTATAGCTGTTGTAGTTATTGAATTCTGTATGCTTTCTTCGATGCACAAATCAGATGATCATGCTGTAGACGTCAAGGCAATGGATTTCTGCACATCTGAAAGGACTCAATCTAACAGTGAGGGGTTATACACTGATCAGCCACAACATTAAAACTATTGACAGGTGAAGTTAATAACTTTGATTGCGAGTGTTTAGGGAAAGTAACGCATTACGACACTTCATTACTTAAAAAAGTAAATAATAATGACATGGCTTTTTAGGTAGAGCAATGCATTTCATAATCCATTCCTTCCCCAGTTATATTTTTGGCAACTGTAAAAGCCCTTTCACACCAAAAGTTAAATTACTAAGCCTCAGGCTGAAGGAAGTACCTATGCTCTGGTTAGCCTGTCTGGTCTAATCACAGAAGAGCTACTTAGCTCAAATTGCTGGCAATGATGTCAGAACTCACAGCGCCTCACAGTTTGCTGCGTTTAGAGCTGTGTAGCCTCCACCACCGGAAGCAATTACAATGGATAAATGAGTATCAGAATTTGACCATGTAGCAATAGCCTGATCGGAAGAATCACTTTTTCTTTTGCATCAGGTGGATGGCTGGGTACATGCTCCCTGCTAAAAAATGTAAAAGGGATAGTTGAATAAAAAAATGTATTTTGATGTTTATCTGATTACCCAGGCCATCTAAGATGTAGTTGACTTTGTTTCTTCAGTAGAGCACGAACAAAGATCTTTAACTCAAACCCTTGCAGTCTGTAAGTCATATAATGGAAGTCAATGGGGCAAATTAAACTCTGTGGCTTGTAGCAATACATTGACGTGTAAAGACACAAAATGATCTGACAGTCACAAGAAACAGTATTAATATCGACAATGTCCAACTGGCCTGAGTGCGTTCACGACAGCGCTGAGTGACTCTTCTTCTTGCTTTACGGCGGCTCCCAGACTTGCATTAACCCAAGCTACCTCTTAAATGGACCACTGACCAGGTGTCACAGGTTTGGCAGGCGTAGGGGGAAATACATGATACTAGGAAGATGGTTTTTAATGCTGCTGTGGCTGATCAGTAGATATGGACTTATGACTATGTGGTCATAAGTTGTCAGTTTAGAAAAGATCATCTTTGTGGTGCTCCGGATGGACTGTCAAGAATTGCATTGATTGCAAGATGGTGCTGTTATGACCTAAAAAGGGCACAAGTGTACTGTCCGGAAAAACACATGTGATGCTGTTTTGCTTCATTATTTTTAGAAACAGCCTCCTCGTAGAGAAGACAATAATGATGTTGCAGTGACGACACCAAGGGAGAGTGATGAAGTGATTTTGGATGAAGATGCTGCATCTGCATCATTCTACACAGTGAGATTTACAGATACTTGTCATTTGTACTTGTCAACTTCATAGCTGTCATTTGCTCTTTTTTTGTCTCTGTGTTTGCTATTTGTTGGTAACCTGGCAACCGTGTTTCAATAAAAATGTGTCAAATAAATTGTTGTACTCTTATACTCCTTTTCAACAGACTCTACAATGCAGATCAGGCTCTATTTATGATACTCTGCATTCAGACTCAATTCATGTAGAAAACGCAAAGAAGAACCAATCAGAAAAGGTTTGTTTAATAAATTCTGCAATATTGCATTTCTCGAATAACCTATAATGTAGACCTAACAATATGCTTGTAAAATGTTAATATGTAGGAGGTATTACATATATAAACATGTAATATGCATAATGCATAATTATAACATGTTTTGTGTTTTATAAACATAATCATGCAGTGAAAGCACATTTTACATATGTAATACATACAAACTGATGCACAATTTAAACAGAAAGCAACAGTAAAAAATAAAGCAATTAAAGGTGTTCTGATTTAGGATTATTGTGTGATTTTCTCTTTTTTTCTGTTTCAGGACTGCAACGCACAAGAAGATGTATTTGATTCTGTGTATGAAAACCTGTGAATGAAGGAATACGTGTCAAATGAAGATTTTTTTTGTATAAGTTAATATTTTATGGCCCAGTATGACCGAAAATAAATGAAAGATCAAAACAAATGAATATGTGTCGGTTTTTCCCACCAAACATATTAAACCTCTCGTCTTGCATTAAAAGCGCTATGTTTTCTGCAACCCGTGAAAGCCCCGCCCTTAAGCTGTATAAACCACTCACAAGGCAGCTTCAGTTTAGTGCAGCCAATGGGAATTCTCGTATGAGAACTTCCTGTATGTTTGCTCCTCCTCCTGAAGTGTCAACAATGGCAGCCGAGGGGGATTTTCTGACGCGTTATCGTGCGGTGTCAAATAAACTGAAAAAGTAAGAGCTAAAAAGCATTACAAATATCACTAATACAAGAATGTTTTCATTGTTATCTTTGGTAGGGCTTTAATGATGTCTACAATACTGAGCATAACCAAAAAATAGTAAACAGCAATACGCAACCCTTACTAGCATGTTGCTAACTACGTTTCAAGAGCTAACGTTACTAAACGCGGTTCACCTCAATACCAGATTTAAGATTTAACATCTTGTTAAGAAATGTTAAGAGATAACATCTTGCAGGCGTTTAACTTAATTAATAAGCCTGTCAAATGAAACCAATTTAGTAGCCCGTTTTTTTCCCCTTCTCCAGACGTTTTCTGCGGAAGCCTAATGTCGCCGAAGCAAGTGAACAGTTTGGTGAGTAATGTGTCAGAAGAGTGATGCTTGTGCGGTGATGCTGGTCTGTGTTTATCATTATATGACATCCTTCCTCAGGTCAGCTGGCCAAGGAGCTCAAGCAACAGGACTGTCCTCAGTATGCTGCCTTCTGTAATCTCGCCATGGCCCGGTAACACAGCATCTCTCATAACTAATAATTCTTCATCCTATTTTCTGATCTAAAGAGCACATGCAAACGTTTTTTCTGTGTTTCGTAGCTGTGAGCAGACCCTGTTCAACGCTCCAGGAGAAGCCCTGGCTCTGACTGATGCAGCCCGACTCTTTCTGGCCTCGGAGCAGGAAACCCGAGCGCTCAGGGCTCCCGGCTTCGATGAGAATATGCAGGCAGCAATGAACTGCTATAGTTTTGCTATAAAGGTATTTGTCGGAAAAGCACATTTTACCCGATACTTCAAGCCGATAAGTGTATAAAAACACGGGCTGTTATTTTGCAGATTGTTGGGCTCAGTTCATGCTTGACGTAGAATCGAAAGCATATTATAATTTTATATTTGCAGTTTAAAATGTATTTTTCTGCTTAGCAGACACAGTGCTATTTTAATAGACTAGATTACATTAAAAAAAAAGTAAAAATATAATTTTTATATAAAAAATTCAAAAAAAAATGTAGTTCCAGTTTTTTCATGGTTTTTGTATTAGTTAATAATAATAACCCTGGCCTGAAAGAATCATACAGCATAATATTACTTCTTTTTCACTTTTATTCATTATTGCTGTTAGAGTTAGAAACGAAGATAACCATAAGTAGTTAAACAACTACTACAAGCAGATTTTCTAAAGTAACTGTTCATCCCAAAACGACATGGTTTTAGCTAATTTTGCTCTTTCACATGTTGAAGCGCTGCTAAAAATTTTATTTGAAGTCAATAGTTCTAATGAAGGAAAAAGCCTAAAATCTTGCAATCACATGCAGATTTTGTGTTTTTTTTTTTTTTTTTTTTTAGATGTTATACTGCAAATATGTACTTATATATTGTTTAGGTCTATATTGAGATGAATCAGCCTGTTATGGCGGCCAGTCTCTCACTGGAGCTTGGCAATGCTCTGAAGGTGAGACATTAATCATTGTAATACACGGAGCGGCTTTCTGTTTATATATGAATTAAAAGTGCATCTTCTCCCCGATCCACGGTGCTTAATCATTCTGTGGTCCTGTTTATATATTTGTGTGTAGGAGATGAACAGACCCGGGGAGGCGGTAGTTCATTTCCAGAGAGCCGCAGAACTGCAGATTCAGACGCCAATCGAGGCCCTGTTGTCACTGTGGGAAATGGCCTCCTGCAAAATACTGACCCGTGAGTTCAGAGATAGAAGCGCTTTCCTGCCAGAAAGCACTGATTCATTTTTGGTGTTGAGTTTCGGATGAAGTTCTGTGGATGTCGGAGTGGTGATGTGATGTTTGATTGGTAGGTGACTACGATGGTGCTCTTGCTGTTCTCTCTGAGATGCAGCACATGTGTCAGGAAAGAGGACTACAGCTACCCGGCACAAACACCCCTGTCGGTATGAATATAATCAACTTCCACAAGACAATACACGTCTCGGTTTTGGGATCTAAGAATCCTCATGAGGTTCAGTGGTCTAAATTTCCTGATCAGACCCTGCAATCACTTTATGATAAGCAGAAGTCATATTATGTCTTGTGACTGGTTTCATGCTGTCCACAGTCATTTCAGCTAATAAGGAAATGAAGCATATGGTGGAAGATTTTTTTGGATTCATGCAACAAATCTGTTTTTTTTCATTCCAGGTGCATTCATGGATATCATAGCAAAGTGTGAAATCTCCAGGGTTTTGCTTCTTATGCTGCTTGAGGTAAAGTCTGTATTTAATATCGGTGAGGTTTACAAATAAGCTCACATTTTGGACAGTATGTTACATACCTGCAAACTAATTTTGGTAAGATTCGCCGTCTTGGATCGAACTATGTCATTTATGTGACTCTCTAGTGTTCTTAATTGTTAGTTAAGCTTACACAAAGTTTGCCATTTGTAGTACAAAATAAAAAATAAATATATTCTGGGGTGATGACCCTAATCCCCGCTACAAGGGGTAATTTCTGAACTATGTCACCTTTTTGACCTTTTGTGGGTTTGCAGGAATGAAAACCTGACCTATGTTAGTGTGTTTGTTTGCCACGCCCAAAAATGACACTATATGTGACCATGGACCACAAAACATAAGATTTATATATAAGCTTTCCCTTGATATACGGTGGTTAAGATAGGACATTATATGACCGAGATACAACTATTTCAATATTTGGAATCTGAGGGTGCAAAAAAAAAATCTAAATACTGAGAAAATCGCCATTTAAGTTTAAGTTTTGATATGTGCAGTGGGAAATTGACAAAATTTATATTTTCGAAACATGATGATTTTTGGCATAAAATGGAAAAAAAAAGTATCATTTTGATGCATACAATGTGTTTTTGGCTGTTGCTACAAATATACCCCAGTGACTTAAGACTGGTTTTGTGCTTTAGGGTCACATATATTTGTGTGTTTGTTTTAGCCTCCCCCTCAAAAGCTGTTACCTGAGCATGCTCAGACACTAGAGCGATACGCCTGGGAATCCTTCGACTCGCACAGTCAGGGTAAGACTTTGAAGCTAATGGAGAACAAGGCAGGCGCAGCGTTTTATTTGGTTGATGTTCTTTAAAAACTGTTGCTACTGTCTGTCCTTTAGTAAACTTCCTTCCAGAAAATGTGTTCCTCCTTTTGCAGTCGGTTGTGGTGAGTATTTAAAATCTGTTTGTAAAATTAGACCACTTTTAAAAATCCAACTTCATCCTGGAAATAATCTGGAAACAACTTTTTGGATTATGACATAAAATAAAGAAGAATTGTATTTTACTAAGAAAATCTTACAAATCAAAAGTGGTGTAAGATTTGATTTATTTCTGTTCATTTCTACTTAAATTCAGCAAGCTTGCATTAAATTGATTCACAGTCACAGAAAACACATTTGTAATGTTACAAAATATAAAATTTCGAATAAATGCTTTTCGTTTGAACATTCTATTTATTAAAGAATCTGATGGTTTCCACAAACATATTAAGCAGCACAGTGATCTGTAACATGTTTCTTGAGCAGCAAATCAGCGTATTAGAGCGATTTCTGATCAGTTAATTTTTTGATAAAATAATAAAATATATCATAACAAATTAAATATAATTTCAACTTTAAATTATTTAAATAAAATTCTTACGTTGCATTTTCAGTAGTGGTCCCTGACAGTGTTGTCTAAAAGGCTATAAAACTGATTATCATTGGATGTCTAAATGGTCTGCTTACAGATGGCCTGTCAGGAAAAGGACACAGAATCTCTCAAGGCTCTCCAGATCGAACTGTGGTGAGCCGTCTGCATTTTCTGACCCATACTACGCATTTATCTATATTAGATTGAAACCTTGCAATTAGATAACTGTCACCTTTCTCTCCTCTCACAACAGGCCTCTCCTTTCGGCAGAACAGAATCATCTCCTCCACTTAGTGGTTCAGGAGCGAATTACACCCTCTGGTCAGGGCATATGATTCAGTTCAATACACCCCCGCAGAACAGATCTTATTGGAACATTCCCATGCCATTGCCTGGTGCATTTTGCATGAGGACTGTAGAAGGTCACTGAACCCAGCAGGGCTGCACATACACGCATGAAAATCATCTAATAACAGATTTTTTCATGTCTCCTATTTGATTTGAATGTACATTTCATTCTCTGATTTTATATATATATATATATATGTAGCGGTAAGATGTTACGTCGAAAAGGTAAATGATTATGTTGAATCTTATTTAAAGTTGTAAAATACTGATGTTGTAAATAATAAAATAACAAAAGCGATTCTTATGGGCGAGGTTTTTATTTGTGTGAATACTAAAATGAATGTCGTCCCTGGTTTACACGGTTTGGCTTTGCATTGAAAAAATAACATCCATTCCATTCACGGTCATACTGCAACATAAAAAATATGTCTGGAACCAGCTAAAATTTTAACCAAACACAGTTAGCGGCAACTGAATCGCTCAGATGGCCATATAGAGCTGTTTTCTCGAGAGGATGTGGAATCATTTCTCCCATAAAACTATACATTTTGACAATTAAAAAACAAAAGCTTTTTATAAATTCTTTTGGAACATTCTGTGCTCTAGAATTTTACAGGGTGATCATCTGACCTCATCAACGTCATGCTAATTAAAATGGCTGGCATAGCAGCAGGGCCCATTTCATAATCAGGAAAGCCTTTGTCCACACACAAATTGCAAATATAATGGCAGAGGGTCTGTACAGTGCAATTACAAAAGGATTGTGTAGTATCTAGATCAAGTGAATGATCACAAGTTTGAACAGCACCATATGCATCGCGGTCACAAAGATTTGATCCTTATTTGAGACTATCCTGTGCTACTGCCAACATAAAAAGATCAACTGAAACGAAACAAAGCCATGTTTAAGACAAGCCTAGTTCTTAAAGTGCAAGTGATGTTCAAAACTACTCTTTGATAACATATACTTTTCTTTAAGCACTTTATATGTACAACTTATCTTTCTCTTTATACATGTTATAAATACATTTTTTACATTCCTTTCTTATATGTACTGCATCCTCGCCATCTTTACACATCAACCCCTGCAATAAAGTGTGTTCAGACCCTCTGACTGCCCTCAGTGCTTTGAGAAACTAGGAAAGATGACCCGTCAAACTGAGCTGTAGTATTACTCTAAACAATAACGCAAAAAACACTTCTCGTTAAAGAAACTTTTCTAGCCAATTTTCCTCAAACGCTGAATCAACACTTTCTCGCTGACAGATTTGAAACGGTTTGAATGAACCGCTGATGCTGTGATTTGCTGCGCACATTTCTGCAGTTCCAGCCAACGCCTGTAATATTTGAGACAACTCGTTATTTTTCAAGTTGAAGAAAACTATTTAAGGCTGTACATTAAGCACTGAGAGCGAGGTCTGAAGTTTAATCCGCCTCGTTTGCGCAAGATTATGTACATTATTCCAGTGAAGAGGGTCAGCAGCCATCCAAACCAGGCCATGATGTAGGACCAGCCATACCAGCCATTCTTCTCGTTTCTGTGAAAGTGATCGGTATAGACCGACAGAGCCACCATGATGCAGAAACCTAGGGATCCCAAGGCAAGTGCATTAATGTACAACAAAAATGTCTGCATCCACAGATGTATCTTTCAATTTAACCTCAAACGCGACTTACAGGAGATGAGCTGCACGACTCCGGAAATGGTGAACCGCTTTCCTTTACCCAGAGAAAAGAGTTGGAATATGAAGATGCACAGAGAGAACACAGCAAACAGGCAGGACAGGACTGCAAACGCCTGGACCGCTTGCAGATAGTCTAAACAGATGAAATAAAGGGCCATCACACGAATGTCCCAGTCTGTACACAGTCTTTTCATTTTAACATCCATGGAACGGTTTCATTTTAGAAATTGTTATTTAGAGTTTTAAAATGTTCTTGAGACTAAGTAAAAATGGCTCTTGTACGAGCCGTTCACTGAAAGGTTGTTTCCCAAAACTCAAAATGGTTCTTCTGGGGCATAACCGAAGACCCGCTTCTGGAATCTTTATTTTGAACAGTGTCCATATACACTGTGGTTGAATAGTGACCATAGAAAGATGTCCAATAATGCACGTTTTTTTCTTACCCTTCCTGTATGAGGTCGGTATGTCCGTGTACACCCAGACATTATCATTGTTCTCCATCACCCATCTGCCCCACAAGTCTGTGTAAAGGTTCTCTGTGAACCACCACGCCTGGGGAAAAACAAAAAAACAACAATACATCCGCCTTCAAATTCTTTTTTTCCCCATTTGTGTCTGAATGCATGCTGCAGACATAACAACACGAATGCGTGATGAAGAACATGAACTTACGTCATCTATAGTTGCCCAAAAAAGGAAGAAAATTGTTGTCAGGTGAAGCAAACAGATTCCTGCCAGGGCCTTGAACATATTCAGAGGATGAGGGGGAAGCAGGGTGGAACGATCACCTGCTGTAAGGGAAATATTATAAGACATAACATGTTGTGTTTAAGAAACACTATACATAAAAAAGTCAAATGCAATTCAGCAGTCATCCAATGATGGCTTATTGAGATTATCCATGTTTTAAGATAAAAAAGTCGCCATGTAAATAAAGATGTCCCAAGCAAAACATTGAAGGAACAGGGGGATTTAATGTCATTTAATATTCAAAATTAAACTATGCTTTTTATTCCAACAGTTCTTTTTAATTGTGTGCTAGTAATACATAAGCCATGTGTGCATGCAAGTCATGGCCTATGACATCACCACATTAAATCTGCATAAATGTTATGCAATAAACAGCAATTCATCGTTTCTATAGGGTCACCTTACTTTTTAGACACCAGCTTTGTTTCTTCTGAGATTACATACACAAACCTTAAACAGCTGTTAAACTACAGAGCCACGAGGGAGGACGAGAGGCTTCTGTTTCTTTAAGTCACAGATACAGTAGATGAACTGACATGACATTTAAAATGCTGATGCATGCTGCTCATACAAACAATTAAAAAAAACAAATATTCCGTTAAATCCCATATATATATATATATATATATATATATATATATATATATATATATATATATATATATATATATATATATATACTGTACAGAGCAGACCTTCTGCAATGCCTTCATATAAAATTAATTGGACGCCCGTTTAAAATAACGCCTGGTGCGATCGACAATTTATGATCACAATATTATTTATTGGTAAATTCGAGCAAACATACACCACATACATTAGAAAAACACACAAAGGAAGCTAACGCGAATTAAAGTCCGACACAGAAGGAATTCGTGTCACGTCACGCGTTCGGATGCATTTTCTTCCAGACAGCTTTCATTTCATTCTATATTCTATATATTTTCGTCCTATTACAGTCTGAAATATATCTGTCTTTTCAAATAGATCTGTCTTTCTTTTACGTCGATTATAAGACGCTTAACTGTACAAATAAAGATTAACTTTACAGCCTCACTGGCACGAGAATTCCACAGCGACGACACAGATAATAAAAGGTTACCTTTGGGTTATTTAAAGCTCAATTTATTTCTTGATTTTCGTAGCCTATCTGACGCCCCGCCATCCGAGGATATTCGCACTTCCCCGCACCTCGTCCGTCGCCTCGCCCCCCCCCTCACGCGCTCTTTGCTGCATAGAGGACCCCACCCATCCCGAGGACTTACTTTTAAGTCCTTACGTATCCCCACATCCAGCCAAATCCTAGAACTGTATTGTCGCTCGCTGGGAATTCATGCACGAGGTGCAGTAAGAGACACACAAACGTTGATTTCTCTCAATGTCAAAAAAAAAAAAAAAAAAAAAAAAAAAAAAACAGCCACCAAAACATTTTATTTTTAAATGCCGGACTGTCCCGTGTTTAGACGGCTCCTTAAACGCACTGTAAATGACTTTTGACGAGTGCTCAGTAATTCTGTGCAAGAGTTCGCGACGTCGTCATTCTGTTACCTAAAGCTTTGGTGCGCTATACAGAGATGTGTCCGCATGCCGCAGCATCCTTCACTCGGCTCTTCTGGAGACGCGCAGCAGACTCTCCTCTCGCCCGGTGTCGCACTCAGAGCTGCGGCATAAAAGTGGCTGAACGGCCCAAACGCAGCACATGGCTACCCGACAATAGGGGGATCCCAGAGCCAGTCAAAGCCCATCCGTCCAATCACGATAAAGTAGCACAGAGCCAGAAAACGATGCGCAGGTACTTTGCGGAGGTTGGTGATGAGTCATCTAGAGTAGGTTTGGAGCGACACCTACCGCGGATTCAATCCAATGGCCTGGTCAAAAGTTTGGGATCAGTGCGTTTTTTCTTATTCTCATCAAGGCCGTTTATTTCATCAAAAATATAAAAAGGTAACGTTGTGAAATATTATTACAATGTAAAATATATTTTTTCTACATTAATGTACAGTAAAATCTAATTTATTCCTGTCATGCAAAGCTGAGTTTTCAGCATCATTACTCCCGTCTTTAGTTTCACATGATCCTTCACAAATTATTCTGATGTGATGATTTATCATCAGTGATGGAAAGGGTTGTGCTAACTGTAGGCCTATTTTATTTACTTATTAAGTTCAAAAAGTTTGGGGTTAACACATTTTTTTATTATTTCGAGAGAAATTAAAACTTTATTCAGCAAGGATGTGTAAAGGTGATAAGATTTACATTTTAAATAAATGCTGTTTTTTTAAACATTTTATTAATTAGTTTCCATATATATATATATAATATTTGGCACCCAATTATAGCTGACATAGATATTCTAAATAATAAATCAGAATATTAGAATGATATCTGAAGGATCAGCTTTGCATCACAGGAACTGTTTTAAAGTATATTAAAATATTTTATATTGTAAAAATTTGAAAAAAAAAATTTTTCTTTCATTTTGTTCAAATAAATGTGGCTTTACTGATCCAAAACTTTTGACTGGTAGTGTGTGTGTACAGAGAGAGAGAGAGAGAGAGAGAGAGAGAGAGAGAGAGAGTGTGGGACTTCCTCTTGCAGGTCAGAGTTTTTAACACGTCTATATTGTTAGGCTATAGCTCAATAAATTTTGTTAATCCAACAAACATTTTTTTTCATGACGCCACTGCAAGATGTAGGCCTTTAACTCACAAGCTATTAATTATTGCGCTCTAGCATAGCCTATTAATTCTGTTTGTTTGCACAAAACCCAAGCACACACACAAAAAAACCTATAGTAATTTATAGTCAATTCTATATGCCTGTGGTTTTGAACCATAGTAAAGTACTTGAATTAATTTGTTGTGGAAATTCTATAGTAGTTGTAATGTATAAGCTTTTTAATTGTTTATACAATTACAGGGTAGGCTATAATATTATACACTAGCACAGTGTACTGTAGCTAGTAAAAACTAAAGTATATTACAGTTTTTTTTTTGTTTTGTTTTTTTTTTACAGTTTTTCACTTCACATATAGCATAGCAAGGAAATGTATACAGTATTGTAGTACAGTACAATACATTTTACTAAACCGTTCAAAAACACTATAGCATTTTTTATGTGCTTTCCTAAATGTCTATGTTAATTGTATTGTTCTATTTAAATGTTTCACAATTTATATCTTACTGCTGAAACACCATCATGACTTAAACTTCCAAAAACGCAAGGTGCCTGATCCACCGATTTAGTGATTATTGGAGTGTGGTTCAGTGTTGGACAATGACTGACAATTAACTTCAGCTGTGGCTCATTGCACTTAATAAGGAAGTTCACGGGCTTCTTTTGTTTTCATTAATAGGCTACAACGTTTCAAAGTGAATCTGGAGTTACTGTATTGGATTTTCTTTTTATAATTTTGTGGACATTGGCTCTCGCGAACGTAATAAGAGGCGAACGGAACATAAAAAATAAAAATAGAAACTATGAGGAGTTTTTAGCAGCCTATTCAACATGAATACGTGCAGCCGTCTCCCAATACTCTTTGTTTTATTACTGGCTTTTCATGGTGCTTTGTGTAGCCGGCATGCCAGCAAACCCGCCCCGTCGAAGCTTATGTTTCCCGAAGAGATGTCAAATGGCGATGTCTTCAAATCGTTTTGGCGAAACTCAAAACGGCGAAGAAGTGTGAAGTCAAGGGAGACTAGACAACTTAAGGCTTCAGAAGAGATGCGAACAAATAAACCACAATATGAATGCGGGGACCGAGTTTTAACAGTTGTTCTAAAGCATGGCGATGGCGCTTATATACGAGTTAATGGACGTAAGTGTGAGCAAGACCTCCTTAACCAGTAGACTACACTACGCTTTTTTTATACATAAAAAAAACCTAAATCAGATTAATGTCATTAATCCCATTTAAACTGTAGCTGTTGTCTTTTTCCTGTACTGATAGCACATGGAAACAAACTTTCCTTGGACCGTTTGGCAGCATTTTGTGGTGTTTCCATCAAGACCACAAACACTGATGTTCGCCTGTTGTTCAACTATGACTCCTGTTATGTGAAACAAGAGGCAAGTTTGTTGGGCTTTTTTTCATTTTAGTCTCTGTGAGTTTCTGTTAGCTTTTCATGTCCACTTATTCAAAAGTACTAGCCATTTATTCAAGACGTGAATGTCCAATGACTGGTTTTATTGTAACCGCAACGTGGCCCACAGTAAGATGACCTTTTTAATTTATTTTATTTTTTTTTGCCCAACATTCTAGTCATCCAAACATGTACTGTCTCTGGACTGGCATGGGACAGATGTTGACCTGTCCTGTCCTGTAAGTTTGACCCCTCCCTCCATGATCTGTAAGAACCAAGCGATGGAATTGACTGTTGTTGATGGGACAGCAGATGAACTGTTAGTTGCATGTAAGCATTAGTAATGGGTGGGGAGAAAGAGTTTGAGGGGCTTAAAACTTGTAGTCTTGCTAATGTTAATGCCACTTGTTTTCCCAGTAAATGGAGAATGGGCACCTCTGCTTTATGTGGCGACTCAATGCTGGCAACGAGAGCTGTCTAAACAAGGAGTTCTTACGTTCTCCGTTCCATACACAAGCTGTGGACTCACTATAGGGGTAAGTTGTTTTTTTTGTGAAACCTCTCTTAATTTATTTCTGACATGTGGTTTAAATGTGATTTTCAGGAAGGTCGTTATGATCTGGATTTGAGATTAAAACAAAAGATGATCAAGTTGTCCTGTCCGTATGAGCAAATACCATCGTTTCCAGTCAAGGACTCTGGGCCTTCTGTGTCAAACCAACCACTGCCACAAAGGGAACCCAACACGTACCACAAGCCACAAAATGGATTTCCAACAAAAGCAGTATCCAGTCAAGTTGGGAAAAAGGAGCAAGCATTTCCTGTTGAGCAACCAGAAAGAAATGCAGCCAAATCACCCCCTCTAAATCGAAGAAATCCTTCGCTGCCTAAACTACCATCTTTGCCTGGCTCCTTTAATCTAGCTGTAAACTTCCCATTTTCACTTCCTATGCCCACAAGGAATGCTCCCAGAGACTATCTGGCAAGTAAACCTGTGGCTCTGAGTCCTGAACCAACTTCTGCTCTGACTCCTAATCCTACTGACTCGAGCTCTGAGTTTAGCTCCAGTGTTCAAAATCAACAGCCTCCTGTCTCTTATGAGAAGCAAGAGGAAATTGCTGCTCAAGTCACTAAGGCCCCTAAACCTGAATATCTGTACCGGCGGTACCATAGTAAGTTTGAAAAACCTGCTCCAACTTCCCCTCAAACAAAACCAGCTGCTGCTCCAGAATATCCTCTTTCAAGAGGGCTTTTCTCTAGTTCAGCATTATATCAGACTGATTGGTCAGCTCAGAACTTTCCTAAACCCGATCCACTTCAAGAAGATCCTGTTTTAGCAAACTTGGCACAGTATATTCCACCCGGTTATTTCCTGTGCTCCTATAACAACCAACAACCTCCGATCGACCCACATAGGTTTCGGCTTCCTGATCCAAATCAACAATTAGAATATCAAAAACCTAGTTATCAGAAGCCTGACACTTCTCCGCTTGCACCTGTTAATCCTCCTGTGCCTCCCATGAAAGGTTACTTGCAGCAACAACTATTAGCTGGTGCTGTAGCTTCTAGCCCTTATGATTCTGGTTCCCCACTTTTTCAGCCAACTCCATATTTCCAGACTTCTCCGTACCAGCAGCAGCTTTACGCAAGTGGTTATGGCAGTCAAGGTAAGCCCATAAATCTGCAACCTCAAACCAGGCCATATCCTACTTTTCAAGATTCAAGACCCCTTCAGCCACAATATTATCAAAAGCCTGGTCAATCTCTCGGGTCAGTCCAACAACCTTGGTCAAACAGTCCCTTTTTTGATAAAGAGTTGACAGAACAGTCGAGACCTTTTATGTCTGCTTCAGACCAGACACCGGAGTATCTCCAGTATCAAACCAGTAGAGACCAGTCTATAGATCCATATCGGAGGTCTGTTTTCAGTGCCTCTGTCACAGACGTCTCAAGTCCTCCACAATACATGCCCAGTCAGCTTTCCACATTTCCATATTCAATGAGACCAGAGAAACCTTCAGCTGATGTTTTTGCAGAAAATACAAGATCTAGTCCCAAAGAATATTTCCAGCCACGGGCCAGATCTTCAGTGCTTTTTCCACGGGCCCCAAAAACAGGTAATCGTCCTATAATATCCTTGCCACCTGTGCACCTTCCTTCACAGTATAAAAGTGAGGCACAGGTTGCACAACTTCCTCAGAGTCAGGGTCCTTCGCTTGGTTAAATGCAGAATCCACATGTCCATCCTGAAAGTACAAGTGAACCAGGAAATCAAGCCTC